>NC_048595.1:58895786-59518286 GCF_003668045.3 Cricetulus griseus
GCATTCCTTAGTTACCGCAATTCTTTGTGTAGGGCTGAGGTCTTGGGGGCTTTCTCTATCTACTTTATTATGTCTACTCTTAGAGGACTCCAGTGTGACAGCTGGGGGACCAGCATAGGACCAAACCAAGACCCCTGAATGTGGGTGTCAGTTAGGAAGCATGGGCAGTCTATGGGGCCTCTGGTAGTGGGACCAGTATTTATCCCTAGTGCAGGAATGGACTTTGGGAGCCCATTCCCCATGGAGAGAATACGCTCTCAGCCTGGATACACAGTCGAGGGCCTAGGCCCTGCCCCAAATGATTGACAGGCCTTGATGATCTCCCATGGGAGGCCTCACCCTCCCTGGGGAGTGGATGAGGGGTGGGACTGGGGGGTTGGTAGGGGGCATGGGAGGATGGGAGGGAGGGGGAACTGGGGTTGATATGGGAGGATAGGAGGGAGGTGGAACTGAGGACGCACCTTTAATCTAGACTATTTGAGGTGGAATGACCCACCTATAATCTGGACCCACCTTCTGCTGGACCTCTATAAGGACATGAAAGATGGAAACTTTTGCTCTTTGCTGACTTGCTCTTGTCTTGTCAGCAAGTCTGTTCTTTCACTGACATTATAGCCTACTTCTTCTTCGGGATTCCAGCTGAAATATCCAGCCTCTTGAACTGAACAATTACCAGATTCTTGGAACTTCCATTTATAGGCAGCCATTGTTGGATTAGCTGGGCCACAGCCTAAAGTAATTGTAATAAATCCCTTTTTATTATATGTATATTCATTCCATGTGCTCTGTTGCTTTAGAGAACCCTGATCAATAACACGTATTTTTCATTATCTGTTGACTGATATCTGTGCTGACCATAACCTTGGCACTGTGAATAATATCAGAATGAACAGATGCACATACAAAAAAGAAGAAATGAACAAAATATATCCAAAAATACTCAAAGAAAATAAGAATTAAATATAATAAATTCATATGCCCTAAATATTGGAGCAGTACCCAACCTTATTAAAATAAAGCAAAATACTATGAGACATGAAAAGTGATTTAGGTGCCAATATAACAATGGATGACTAGCATAACTTTGTGGAACTAGGAAAAACTCCTCCAAATCATATGAGAGCACAAAAGACTTTAAGTAGCCAAGGGAATCCAATCAAAACCACTTCCAGGGCATTGTAGCCAAAGGAACTGCTATTGGCATAAAAGCAGATATGAACCTAGGAACACAAGTAAATTCATGTCAATATCTCTTCAGCCAACTGATTCTTAATAAGAGATGTTAAAATATACAGTGGATAAGGACAGCTTCTTCAATAACTGATGATGGGAAAACTGGATTAGGAGATTGAAACTAGATCTTTATCTCACTTTATTAAAAAGTGACCAGGAGACTTTAAGGTTTAAACCTAGTTTTAAGCTAATAGAATAAGACATAAAAGAAACACTTCAGGATGTTGGCACAGACAGATTTCCTGGATAAGAAAGACTTCAAAAGTAGAGAAAACAAACAAGAGTTGACAACTGGAACTACACCCAAAAGTTCTACACACCAAAGCAGATCGACGGAAGATTCATCTACAGAATTGGAATAAATAAATTTTTGAAATTTTGTGTGTATGTGTATATGTGATATACATGTGTGGTCCATGCAGAAGTCTGCACAAGTGCAGGCATCTATGTGCAGACAACAGGAGACTACCAAGCGCCCTGTTTATTATTCATCACTTTATCTCTAGAGTCAGGATCTCTCATCGGTTGTGGGATCTAGGCTGGGAGTCAGCAAATACCCGTAGCACACATCTCAACCCACAACAATATTAGGGTTACAGACACAAACAACCACTCCATTCTGTAAGTCATGTGACTCACTTTAGCTCTTGAACTCAGTCTCTCTGTGAATCTCTTCCCGTCTCATCCTCGGTGTGTCAGTAGATGGCATTCCTTGCTTTTTTCTGCCTCAAAGGTCTATCTGCTGAGTACCTTGTCCCCTACTCTATGTCACTTGTATTCTCTCACCCTAGATCACCATGACACACAACTACAAGTGTCATAATCGCTATCTCATTCATCTTAACTTCTGACCTCCTATGCTGGCTAATGTCCTTTTTACCGCGGTGTGTAATCTGTGACTATATCACATTTTCACTATCTTCCACCTAATCAGTCTCACCACTCCTCATCTTACACAGTCTTTCAAGACAGGGTCTCACTATGTAGCTCTGTTCTGGTGTCCAATGTGTAGACCAGGCTGGCCTCAAACTCACAAAACTCTGCCTACCTCTGCTTCAAGTGCTGGGATGAAGGGTGTGAACCATTACACTTAATAAAATGTTTATACTTTTATATTTGTCAAAATCCACATCCCAATTAAATGCAACCCTCTCTCCAGTTTACACTTGAAATCACACAAGTGAGTGAACTTATACAACCCTACCTTGACCCTTCCTTTACCTGCAAATTGCCATCTGCTTCTTTACTCCTTTTACAGGAAAACAACAACAACAACAAAAACCGCCGGGCGTTGGTGGCGCACGCCTTTAATCCCAGCACTCAGGAGGCAGAGGCAGGCGGATCTCTGTGAGTTCGAGGCCAGCCCGTTCTCCAGAGCGAGTGCCAGGATAGGCTCCAAAGCTACACAGAGAAACCCTGTCTTGAGACCTTCCACCCTAGACCATGGCCAAGTTTGTCGTAACTTCGCGGAGAAGGCCCCGGCGCTAGTAAGCGCTGCTGTGACTTACTCGAAGCCTCGATTGGCCACATTTTGGTACTACACCAAGGTTGAACTGCTTCCCCCAACCCCTGCTGAAATCCCTGCAGCTATTCAGAGTGTGAAAAAAATAATTCAAAGTGCTAAAACTGGTAGCTTCAAACAGCTTACAGTTAAAGAAGCTGTTTAAATGGTGTAGTCGCCACTGAGGTAGGTGTAGGTGTGGATGTGGCTTTATATCGGAGAGATCATAGGCAAACGTGGCATCGTTGGCTATGATGTTTGAAGACTGATCTTTAACATCTGATATTTGAGTTTTTATTTGAGTGTTCTTGGACCACATGTGATGAGACTGCTATCTTAATAAAATACTAGCTGTCTAGTAAAAAAAAAAGAAAGAAAACCTGTCTTGAAAAATCAAACCAAACCAAACCAAACAAAAAAAACTTGGCACTCTCAAAATGGATACATTAATTTTTAAAATTTATTTTATGTGTATGAGCGTTTTATCTTTGTGTATATCTGTGCACCATGTGCATGCCTGATACCTGTGGAGGCCAGAAGAGACAGACCATCAAATCCCCTGAGACTGGAGTTACAAATAGTTGTGAATCACCATGAAGGTGCTAGGAATTGAATCTGGGTCCTCTGGCTAACCCCAAATATACATTTTTATGAGTGAAATTAAATGATGCCTCTAGCAGGCAGAAAGTGGGTGAAAAAAAATAAATGAACAAGATTAGTCACAGGTTAAATTTGCTTTCATGCATTTCTATTCAATTAATCTCTAAATTCTCATATACTTGAAATACAATTCTTATTTTAAAAGTCTATAATTACTGTACCCATTTTCCTTTTCAATTCTAAACCCTCTATGATGAGACTTTTATTTTTAACACTGTTGAAAGTGTTCATCATAGCCATAATGATTTCTTAACACTAAATTCAGGGATCAATTCATTGTCCACATCTTTTCTTATCTCCAATGTTAAAATTCCAGTGTTGCACTTTGATGCCTCCTATGATGTTTTCCTTTTCTTCAAGAGGATTCTAAGGCATACATTACAGTGTCCTTCTTTCTCACCTGTCATTCCTTTCTTTGTTCAACACCCTTCCTGCCTGAGTATCCCAGGTCTTGCTCTCCATCTGCACTTCATTCCTTGGTGATACCCTTCCGTTTGACCCATGTTATGGCAGAAAATGCCTTCTTTATGTGAACTGCACACTAATTCTGTCTTTAGCCCATGTTTGCATATGTGATTACTGTTCTATCGCTGCGAAGAGACAGCTTGACCATGGAAACTCTTATGACGGAAAACATTTAATTGGGACTGGCTTACATTTCAGAGGTTTAATCTATTGTCATCATGACACAAAGGCTAATATTGTTCTAGAGAAGTAGCTGAAAAGATACAAGATAAACATAGAGAAGCCAATTTTATTTCTATATATGAGCAATGAGCACTGATTGACAGTAAAATAAAAATACATTAATACTTATAGTTACTTAGAAGTAACAAAGTCTAGTTATAAATCCAGTAAAAACATGCATATGAATATTTATGATAAATATTAAACAATACCAAGTAAAGAAGATTGAAAGAACAGGAGAAAGGGACCATGTTCATAGATGGAAAGACTTATCAAGATACCAAGTTAGGAGTAGATAAGAGGGTTCTAAAGGTTATATGGACAATGAAGGAAATGTCAAACCACAAAAAATCTTGACCTGGGTGGTGATGTCAAACTCCAAAATCAATCTTGAGCTGGGCAGTGGTGTCAAATACCTTTAATCTCAGCACTTGAGAGGCAGAGGCAGGCAGGTCTCTATGAGTTTGAGGCCAGTTGGTCTACAAAGTGAGTTCCAGGACAGACAGACGAGTTACACACAGAAACCCTGTCTTAAACCTCCTCTCCCCACCAAAAAATCAATCTTAATAGAATTGAAGAGATGGCTCAGTGGTTAAGAGCACTTGTCTCCCGCTGAAGACCTGGGTTTGGTTCCCAGCACCCACATGGTGGCTCACAAACCACCTGTAACTCCTGTTCTAGGAAACCTAATGCCTTCCTCTGACCTCTGTGGGAACAAGACACACACATGGTACACATACACAATGCAGGCAAACATGAATACACATAAAATAAAATAATTAAATCTTAAAGAATTGAAAAATAAAAGAGTTAAATGACATGGGTCAGTCTACCTAATTTTAAGGTATATTATACCACTTTAATACTAAAGGGCAGATGGTGTAAAAAAGATTGACACATGGGTAAATGGAACAGAACATCAAGCCCAGAAATAGACCTTCATGTAAATATTCTCAATTTATCTAAAACAAAAGTGCAAAATTTGACTCCTGGTAGGTGTCTGCAAGTCCTGTGACCGCCATCTTACTGTAATTTATTCTTTTACATGAAAGGCATACCAGGAGACACTCTATCTGGAACTCTTGCTATCAGGAAACAGTAGCTGATTGCCTTAAAGAGGTTTCCCCGGTCTATTTCTAAAGCACATTTTGAGGGCCTGATTTGATATTTTGTATTCTCTCCATCTCTCTTGCTATTTTTTTTTTACTTTGGTTAGTTATGTACATGATAAACTCACTCCTTCAAAACTGAAAAGTATGGTAATCATAGATTATTTTATGGAACAAAATTATAAGTAAAATAACTTGAAAAATGCTTAAGATCTAGGACTAAGCAAAGAGGTCCTAGATCTTATTTGACACCAAAACAAGATCCTTAAAACTGCATCAAAATTTAAAATAGTTGCCTTTTCATCAAGTAAGATGATGACACAAGCTGTAGAATGGGAGAAAATAACTTCCAAACCCCATGTTTGACAAAGTACTAGACTCCAGAATAGACAAAGAACTCTCAAAGCACAACAGCAAAAACACACAAAATCTATCCACAACATGGATAAAACGTAAAGAGATATTTCATTGAAGAATATGTGCCGTGCACCAGCCATTTCTATCACTATCATTAGCATTTGGGGGACTCAACAAAACCCATGACTTAAATAATGAGATGCCACCATACAGCTATCATCATGCCTAAAAAAATAAAGACCATGGTGATACACACACAAAGCTGGTAAGATGTGGAAAAATATCACTATATTATTAGTGGGAGTGTAAAATGGTACTGATACTCAGAAAACATTTTGGTAGTCACTGAAGAAACTAAAAATGACACTATTATATTGGCCAACAACTGAAGCCCATAGAAAAGATGGTATATCCCACACAAAGTTGTACGTGAGTATTGTCAGAGCTTTATTGGAAGTGATCAATAGCTGGAGGCCAGTCAGATGACCTAATGAAATCATACTATATGATGTTTTTACTCAACAATGAAAAGGAACAGAAGTATCGCCTCACTCAACATCCTGGGTGAATCTCCAGAGCACTGTTTTGAATCAAAAGTCAATCCAGAAAGATTACATATTATATTATTACATTTAAATAATATTGAAACGATGAAATTATAGAAATGTATGCTATATTAGTAGTGGTTGTTGGGAATTTAAAAGACAGGAGGACTGTGGGAATGACTATGAAAGAATAATGTAGGGGATTTTTCTAATAAGTGAAATGAATTGTCTGTGGTTTCATGATTGTGTCAACACTAGTATCCTCACTATTGTGTTGTAGTACTGCTTTTTAAGAGATCACCATTGTTGATGCCAGCTGTGGTGGCACATGCTGGTAGGATTTGCTGAAGAACAGACTTTTTGATTGATTAATATTCCTCATCAACATCATTTATGGCAACATAAATATTCTTCCCTCCCTTTGCAAATTTTTCTGGACCTTTCTAGTCATAATCATATCTCTTAGAAAAATCTACTTCTGTGTGGAGAACTCAATTCTGACCTCTTGACTTAACTGTATCAAAGTCTTTTCTACATCAGTGGTAGAAAATTCATTTTGAGTCTTTATAACAGAAACTTCTCACTTCTGCTTCTTGGCTCAGTTCTTCCTTATTTCTGAAACTTTTAGAAACTCTCCACTTTGATGAAAACTCATCTGCGCAGTTATAAGAATTTTGCACCCTGACTGTCAAGCCCTTCACACATCATATCCAACCTCTTTGTCTAACCAGACCCTGCACATCTCTTGCCAGGTTCTAGCTGGATGACTCTGACTAATCCCCTCTCCCCCCACTCTCACCAACCCACAGATAGAGCCCAGTGACCCAGCCTAGCCAGGCATCTTGCTGATGTGGTCCACAGACTCCAGACTTGAACTAAGATCTACCCTAGCCATCTCCAACCTACAGGTGTCTCATGCACCACGTCCAACTTCTCTGTCTGGCCAGGTCCTTAAAATTTTTTGTGCCAGACTCTAGTTGAGTGAGTCCATTGGATTATCCTATTCATGCACCCTCCTCAACCCTCATATCTGCTCAGGATATACAGTCAGGGTTGAGCCTAATATTGGATATAGCTTAGGTGGAATGAAGTTAGATAGACAGAGGGGCTTGGGATGGCATGCAGGATATGCATTCTGATCCAAGTGGAGTTTGGGGAGTAGATATGATGCAACCTGCTTTGCCCATATCAGACACAGAACAAATAAAAATGTCTAAATGTATAAAAATACAGACAACATGAAAGATAAAGGCAGTATTTCTTCCCCTGAAGAAATAAATGAGAATTACCTAGATAAAACCCTATAGTCAGAATTTAAAGGAACAATCATAAACTTCATCAAAGAATTCATGGAGTTTAAAGAAATAGTTTCATGAACTTAAAGAGATTACATACTTGAGTCATACCCAAGAAAATATAAACACAAGGCTGATGGAAATGCCAAATAAAAATCCATGATTTAAAAATGGAATTCTGCAGGAAAATGGATGGAACTAGAATAAACCATCCTGAGTGAGGTAACCCAGTCACAAAAAGACAAACATGGTATGTACTCACTCACATGTGGATTTTAGGCATAGAGTAAAGGATTACCGGCTTACAGTCCACACTGCCAGAGAAGCTAGGAAAAAAGGAGGACCCTAAGAGAGACATACATGATTCCCCAGAGAAGGGGAAAGGGACAAGATCTCCTGAGCAAATTGAGAGCATGGGGGGAGGGGAGAGGAAGCTAGAAGAAAGAGAAGGGGAGAACAGGAGGGGAGAGAAGGACATGAGGGAGCAGGAAGATTTAGTCAGGTGAAGAATAGAAAAGAGCAAGAAAAGAGATTCCCTAATAGTGGGAGTCATTATAGTTTTAAAGGGAATTCTGGCACTAGGGAAATGTCCAGAGATCTACAAGGATGACACCAACTAACAATCTAAGCAGTAGTTAAGAGGCTACCTTAAATGTCCTTCTCCAATAATGAGATTGATGACTACCTTAAATGCCATCCTAGAGCCTTCATCCAGTAGCTGATGGAAGCAGAAGCAGACACCCACAGCTAAACACTGAGCTAAACTCTGGAATCCAGTTGCAGAGAGGGAGGAGTGATGAGCAAAGGGGTCAAGACCAGGCTGGAGAAACCCACAGAAACAGCTGCCCTGAACAAGGGGTTGCTCATGGACCCCAAACCAGCATAGGACTGTTCCAGACCCCCTGAGCAAGGATGCCAATTTGGAGGTCTGGGCACTCTATGGGGCCTCTGGTAGTGGATCAGTATGTATCCCTAGCATACAAATGGACTTTGGGAGCCCACTCCACATAGAGGGATACTCTTTCAGCCTAGACTCACCCAGGGAGGGCCTAGGCCCTGCTCCAAATGATATGACAGACTTTGAAGATCCCCCATGGAAGGCCTTACCCTCCCTGGTGAGCAGAAAGTGGTTGGGATGGGGTTGGGGGGGCAGAGGAGGAGGGGAGGGAGAGGGAATGGGGATTGACATATAAAAGAAGCTTGTTTCTAATTTTAAATTGGTCTAATTACCATTAAAAATAAAAAAGATAAAAAGGATAAAAATGGAATTCAAAGGTTTTTTCAGCATCTAATGAGATGATCATGTGTTTTTTTGTTCTTTCAGTTTGTTTATAAGGTGGATTTCACTGACAAATTTTCATTTGTTGCACCATTCCTGCATCTGTGGGATGAAGCCTACTTGGCTGTGGTGGATGACTTTGTGATGTTTTCTTGGATTCAGTTTGCCAGTATTTTGTTGAGTATTTTTTTGCATCAAAGTTCATGAGGGAGATTGGGCTGTAATTTGCCTTCTTTGTTGCATCATTGTTTGGTTTGGGTAACAGGGTAACTGTGGCCTCATAAAAAGAATTTGGCAATATTCCTTCTGTTTCTAATGTGTGGAGCAATTTGGGGAGTATTGGTATTACCTGTGCTTTGAAATTCTGATAGAATTCTGTGCTGAAACCATCTGGCCCTAGGCTATTTTGGTGGGAGAGTTTTAATGTCTGTTTGTATTTCCTTAGGGGTTATAGGTTTAATTGTTTATCTGGTCTTGATTTAATTTGGTATGTGGTACTCATCAATCATTAGATGCTGAAAAATCCTTTGACAAAATTCAACACCAGTTCATGATAAAGGTTCTGGAGAGAACAAGGATACAAAGAACATACCTAAACATAATAAAGGCAATATGCAGCAAACCAATTGCCGACATCAACTTAAATGAGGAGAAACTCAAAGTGATTTCACTAAAATCAGGAATAAGACAAGGCCATCCACTCTCTCCATAGCTATTCAATATAGTACTTGAGGTTCTACCTGGAGCATTAAGGTAATTAGAGGAGATCAAGGGGCTACAAATTGGAAAGAAAGAAGTCAAACTTTCACTATTTGCAGATGACACGATAGTGAAAAGGAACACAATCGTTCACAAGATATGGTTATTGATAGTATATTATAAATGATAACAATGAGAACAACTCACACAAGTAGCCGATAACCAGATTGGCCCTCCAAGAAGCTCAGTCTCTGATGCCTCTGAGACTTGGCCTCCTCTCCTTTCTCTTTATCCTACCCCTCTATGTACCTGTGACCCCACTCATGTTTGGGCATGGTCAGTGGTACAGGTATCCAGGGTCTCTCCCTACATGATAGTTTACATAAGTGGCCCAAAAAATTCTACCAGGGAACTCCTACAGCTGATAAACACATTCAGCAATGTGACTGAAAAAATATTAACTCAAAACAAATCAGTAGCCTTCCTATATACAAATGATAAATGGGTTGAGAAAGAAGTCAGAGAAACAACACCCTTTACAATACAAATCATGGTTATTGGAGATAGCCACAGATAATATAAAATATCCTGGGATAACTCTAACCAAACAAGTGATGGACCTATTTGATAAGAATTTTAAGTCTTTGAAGAAGGAAATTAGGGAAGAGAACAGAAAATGGAAAGATCTCCCATGCTCATGGATCGGTAGGATTAACATAATAAAAGTGGCAATCTTGCTAAAATCAATCTACAGATGCAAAGCAATCTCCAACAAAATCCCAACACAATTTTTCACATACCTCAAGAGAACAATACTCAACTTCATATGGAAAACAACAACAACAACAACAACAACAAAAAACACAATAGTTAAAACAATCCTGTATAATAAAGGAACTTCTGGAGGTAGCACCATCCCTGACTTCAAGCTCTACTATAGAGCTCCAGTAATAAAAAACACTTTGGTATTGGCATAAAAACAGACATGTGGATCAATGGAATTGAATCCAAGACTCTGACATAAACCCACACACCTATGAACACCTGATTTTTAACAAAGAAGCCAAAATTGTACAATGGAATAAAGAAAGCATTTTCAACAAATGTTGCTGGCATAACTGGATGGCGGCATGTAGGAGAATGCAAATGGATCCATATCTATCACCCTGCACAAAACTCAAGTCCAAGTGGATCACAGACCTCAACATAAATCCAACTACACCAAAGCTGATAGAAGAGAAAGTGGGAAATAGCCTTGAACACCATTAGCACAGGAGACCACTTCCTGACTCTAATACCAATACCACAGACACTGAGGTCGACAACTAATAAATGGGATCTCCTGAAACTGAAAAGCTTCTGTAAGGCAAAGGACATGGTCAATAAGACAAAACAGCAGACTACATGATGGGAAAAGATCTTCACCAACCCCACATTTGACAGAGGACTGATATCCATAATATATAAAGAACTCAAAAAAAAAAAAAAACTAGACAACAAAATAACAAGTTATCCCATTTTAAAATGGGGTTCAGATTTAAACAAAATTCTCAACAGAAAAATCTTGAATGGCTGAGATACACTTTAAGAAGTGTTCAACAGGGCTGGAGAGATGGCTCAGCAGTTAAGAGCACTGACTGTTCTTCCAGAGGTCCTGAGTTCAATTCCCAGCAACCACATGATGGCTCACAACCACCCTGAATCAGATCTGGTGCCCTCTGCTGGCATGCAGGCACAAGACTGTATACATAGTAAATAAATAAAATCTTAAAAAAAAAAAAAAAGTGTTCAACATCCTTAGCCAGCAAGGAAATGCAAATCAAAATGACTCTGAGATGCTATCTTAAGCCGGTCAGAATGGCCAAGATCAAACACACTAATGACAGCCTATGCTGGAGAGGATGTGGAGTAAGGAGCACTTCTCCATTGCTGGTGGGAAATGGAAATGGAAATGGAAATCAGTATTGTGGTTTCTCAGAAAACTGGAAATCAACAGAAAACTGGAAATCAATCTACCTCAAGATCCAGTGATATAATTCTTGGGCATACATCTAAAGTATGTTCAGCCATACCACAAGGATGCTTGCTCAACTATGTTCATAGAAACATTATTCATAATAGCTAGTACCTGGAAACAACCTTGATTCCCCTCACCTGAAAAATGGATTTAAAAAATGTGGTACATTTACACAGTGGAGTACTACTCAATGGGGAAAAAAGCAATGGAATCTTGAAATTTGCAGGCAAATGGCTGGAACTTGATAAAACATCCTGAGTGAGGTAATCCAGATCCAGAAAGACAAACATGGTATGTACTCACTCATAAGCATGGGACTGACCTAAGCCCTCTGCATCTGGATGACAATTGTGCATCAATCATGGTCTTTTGTGGGACCCCTACTGGTGGGATCAGGAGCTGTTCCTTATGCATGAGTTGACTCTTTGCAACCTATTCCCTATGGTGGGATGCCTTGTTCAGCCTTGATGCAGGATCCTGCCTCATCTTGATGTGCCATGCTTTGTTGATTCCCATGGGAGGCCTTACCCTATCTGGGTGGAGATGGAGGAGGAGTGAATGGGCAGTGGTACTGGAAACTAACTACTCAGAGCAAATGAAATCATGGTTATTGGAGAAGAATCTACAAGCCCCGAATTACTAAACCATCGTAATACTTAACAACAATCACAAATATTTGTCCTTATATCCACAGGTAAGCATAGTCTTTACCCCCAATTGAGGAAAAGATGGAGCCCAGTACAGAAGACCATAAGCAAATAAAATGCAGAGTTGTGGAACCCAGTCCCTGTGAATATATCTACAAAACACTCCCACATTTAAGGTAATGTCAGAAGCTACAACCATACAATCTTACCAATATGACTGCCCCCAAATGAACTGAACAAGGACAACACCAGAGGACATGCCAAAGCAGACAAGGAAAAGCCCATGGGGCCCCAACTCTACACAAAGAACTACAAGAAACTGAATAAAGCCAGAAGGTGGAGAGGTGATCTTCCCTGGGAAGAGCATACCAATTGGCTATCCAGTGTCAAACAGCTGGTCGTGAAAACATACATACAAATAACATCCTATGGACTGAGCAGGTTATATTTAGCAATACATACATATACATATATTTGTGCCATAACAGTTAATGAAAAAAGATGCCATGAGTTTGAAGGAAAGCACAGAAGAGTATATATTGTAATTATATTATAATCTCAAAAATTAAAAAATATTGCATGACATTCTCAAAGAACTAATAAAAACATTAGTTTTAAAAAATTATTACTAAGTATTAGTGTTGTGTGACAGACTTTTCCCAGGGTGCTGCAACACACACACACACACACACACACACACACACACACACACACACACACACTGTATTCACCCAGAAAGGGAGTCTATGACAGACCTAACAAGTAACAATTGCACAATGTTCTCAAGAATTTTTCAGGTTTTTGTCTTTTGGACATGTGACCTTTTGTTTACCTCCTGTTTATCACCAGAGGCACATGGAGGGAATGTTTCAAGTAGGAGGGAATGCTGTAATATGGAGGAATATGTCACACAGTTAGTGACTAAGCAATCTCATGATTCTGATAACTCTCAACCATGTGAAGAAACCTTCACACTGTTGAATAGTTACTAAAGGATGTCTGTATTAATGATAGACAGTGACTCACATGCAATGCCTAGGGCTTCTGGGGCAAGAGCAATGGAGAAGCATTTTGTTTTTCATTTTTGTATTTCATTTTACATTCCAACCATAGTTCTCCTTCCCACCTACCCCCTACCTCTTCCCAATTCCTCACCTCCCCCCAGCATACCTCCAGTCTACTCCTTTTCATGGGTAAGGGCTCCCATGAAGAGTCAACATAGTTTGGCATAATAGGTTGGGGCAGGGCCAGGCCCCTCTCCCATGCATTAAGACTGAGCATGGCATCTCACCATGGTGGGGGGGGGGGCTCCAACAGGCTAGCTCATGTACTGGGATAATAATGTGGTCTTACTACCACTGAGCATGATATCCCACCCTAAGGAATGGGCTCCAACACGCTAGCTCATGTACCAGGTTCCTATCCTGGTGCTACTGCTTGAGGCCTCTCAGCTAATCCAAGCTTCACAACTGTCTCCCACATATGGAGGGCCTAGTTCAGTCCTCTGGAGTCTCCACAGTTGTAGGTCTAGAGTTTATGAGTCTCCAGGAGCTTGGGTCAGCTGTCTCTGTAAATTTCTCCATCATGATCTTGACCTACCTTGCTCATATATTTCCTGTTCCCTTTCTTAGACTGGATTCTGGGAACTTGTCCTGGTTCTTGGCTGTGGATCTCTGTATCTGGCTCCATCAATTGTTGGATGAGGACTCTATGATGATAGTTGGGGTATCCATCAATCTGGTTATATGGGTAGGCCAGTTTAGGAATCCTTTCTACTATTGCTAAGAGTTATAGCTGGGGTCCTCCTTGTAGATTCTTGGGAGTTACCCTAGTACCAGATTTCTCCTTAACCCCATAGTGGCTCTCTCCATTAAGATAGATCTTTCAGTAGTCTTTTAAAAGTTTTTAAACCATCACCATGCATGATCTCATTTTAGCTGATATTTCTGAAGAACTCTTAAAAAGTAAATAGATGAGTAACCCTTTCATTTGACATTTCTTGTATTTAAATATTAATAAGGTGATTGATATTTAAACTTCATCTAATGAAGAGCTCAATTTCAATGAATGAATCAATGTATCTGATCCAAATGTATTAGATTGGAATAATGAGAGTACTTTATCAAATAAAACATTTTATTAGAAAAAAGATATCTCTTTCATTGCCCTTCTACTGCATCCCTCCCCACCTCAGCCATCTCATCCTCTCTCTTCCCCCTTTGCCACCCCCTCTCCAGTTTGCCTTGTAGATATGATCCATGTGTCCCTCTTATCGTCCTCCTTGTTACCTAGCTTCTCTGGAGCTGTAGATTTTAGTCTGGTTATCCTTTGCTTTACATCTAATACCACTTATAAGTGAATACACACCTTGCTTGTCTTTCTGAGTCTGGGTTACCTCATTCAGGATAGTTTTTTTCTAGTTTCATCCATTTGCCTGAAAATTTCATGAAGTCATCATTGTTTTACAGCTCAGTAGTACTCCATTGTGTAAATGTACCACATTTTCCTTATTCATTCTTCAGTTGAGAGGCATCTAGGTTGTTTGCAGGTACTGGCTATTACAAATAATGCTGCTATGAATATTGTTGAGCAAATGTCCTTGTGGTATGATTGAGCATCCTTTGGGTAAATGCTGAACAGTGGTATAGCTGGGTCTTGAGATAGATTCCCATTTTCCTCAGAAACTGTCACACTGATTTCCAAAATGGCTGCACAAGTTTGCACTCACACCAGCAGTGGAAGAGCGATCCCTGGAGATGTGTATTTGAAGAAGGTGCAGAGAGGAGTCCAGACTGTCCTGAGAAGGTGACAGCAGTGAGCACAGCTGTAAGGACTGTGTTTTTCACCTCTTCCCTTTCCAGTTACTCATCTAGGATCAGTTCCACGTCTCACATTATCATCAAAAATATTCTAGATACTGGTGCAAAATTGGAGCTGAGTTGTATCATTCTCTCTCTGACTCACATGTTTCAGACTAACAACCATAACATCCAAGGATCATCAATGTGAAACAAGCCTACACATGCCTTCCTTACCCATGATATCTGACAACAGTACTCAAAACATAATTGAAAGGGATTTTCCAACATCTTGGCAGTTTGGAGCCAATGATTACCAGAAAATGACCCTACACAACAAACTTGACACAAGAAATTTACTTAAGAGAGACACAGAATGACAGCTGCCTCTGAGGCAGAAGAGACAACGGGGGTGGGGGGGACGGGGGACGACTTTTATAGGCTCTTTGGAGCATGCGCAGTGAGCTACTGGAAAACTACCGAATGGCCGGAAGTATTAGTTGCCCATTAATGCTGAGTCACAGGGGCAAGGATTCAGGGACAGGCCTGTTTCCCTACAATAATACCTTCTAAAATGGTGTTTGATAGAAATCTAAGAAAGCAGGCACCACCCAACACCTGAGAAATAGGTGCTATTTAAATCCACCTTCCTTACTTTCAGTAACTGTACTTGGGAAGAAAGTAGACATTAGTGTGTCTCAGTGAAGTGATCTTTATCATAGCTTATCATGTTTGCAGTTTACAATTTTAATTATTTTTCCATATGCACTTCTGTCATTTAAATGTTTGTGTTTTGGGGCCTGAGAGATGACTCAGCAGTTAAGAGCATTGCTGCTCTTCAGGCATCCTGGTTAGATTCCTGGCAACCATATGGTGAGTGACAACAGTCTCTAACTTCAGTTCCAGGGTTCCCAATGCCCTCTTCTGGACATTGTGGGCATCAGGCATATATGTGGTGCACAGCCATACATGCAGGCAAACTACCTATCTTAGAGCTTTATTGCTGTGAAGAGACAACCATGACCAAAGCAACTCTTATGAAGGAAAACATTTAATTGGGTCTGGCTTACAGTTTGGAGGTTAATTTCATTACTGTCATGGTGGAAAACATGGTGGTGTGTAGGCAGACACGGTGCTGGAGAAGGAGCTGAAAGTTCTTCTTCTGAATCTGTAGGCATCAGGAAGAGATAGCTTCTAGGCCTGGCTTGAACTTGAGCTTCTGAGACCTCAAAGCCCACCCTCACAGTGACACACTTCCTCCAACTAAGCCACACCTGCTAATAGTGCCACTCCCTATAGACCTATGGGGACCATTTTGAAAAAACAACAATACCCTTCAAATACGATATTGAAGAGATGTGGAGAGAGTGGACAGACTTGTCTTGTTCCTGATTTTAGAGGAATTGCATTGAGTTTCTCTCTATTTAGTTTGATGGTGGCTGTTGGTTTACTATATATTGTTTTTATTATATTTAGATATGTTCCTGTTATCCCTGATCTCTCCAGGACCTTTAGCATGAAGGGGTATTGGATTTTGTCAAAGGCTTTTTCAGCATCTAGTGAGATGATCATCTTTTTTTTTTTTCCAGTTTGTTTATATGGTGGATTACATTGATGGATTTTCATATGTTGAACCAACCCTGCATCCCTGGGGGATGAAGCCTACTTGATCATGGTGGATGATTTTTCTGATATATTCTTGGACTCGGTTTGCCAGTATTCTATTGAGTATTTTTGCATCAATGTTCATGAGGGATATTGGTCTGTAGTTCTCTTTCTTTGTTGTGTCTTTGTGTGGCTTGGGTACAAAGGTAATTGTAGCCTCATAAAAAGAGTTTGGCAATGAACCTTCTGCTTCTATTGTGTGGAACAATTTGAGGAGTATTGGTATTAGCTCCTCTTTGAATGTCTAGAATTCTGCACTGAAACCATCTGGCCCTGGGCCTTTTTTGGTTGGTAGACTTCTGATGACTTCTTCTATTTCCTTAGGGGATATAAGCCTGTTTAAGTTGCTTATCTGTTCTTGATTCAATTTTGGTAAGTGATATCTGTCCAGAAAATTGTCCATTTCCTTTAAATTTTCAAATTTTGTGGAGTACAGGTTTTCAAAGTATGACCTGAAGATTCTCTGGATTTCCTCAGTGTCTGTTGTTATGTCCCCCTTTTCATTTCTGATTTTGTTAATTTTCATGTTCTCTCTCTGCCTTTTGATTAGTTTGGATAAAGGTTTGTCTATCTTGTTGATTTTCTCCAAGAACCAACTCTTTGTTACATTGATTCTTTTAATTGTTTTCTTTGTTTAGACTTTTTGATTTCTGCCCTCAGTTTGATTATTTCCTGGCATCTATTCCTCCGTTGTGAATTTGCTTCCATTTGTTTAGAGCTTTCAGTTGTCATGTCAACTGTCTGGTGTGACTATTCTCTAGGTTCTTCATGTGAGCACTTAGAGCTATGAACTTTCCTTTTAGTACTGCTTTCAAAGTGTCCCATAAGTTTGGGTATGTTGTGTCTTCCACGATGGTGAAACCTATAGGAACAGCTGACCTGAATAAGAGGGAGCTTTTGGCCCCCAGATTGAACACTGGAAAACCAGCATGGAACTGATCTAGACCCCATAAATGTGGGTGTCAGTGAGGAGGCCTTGGGAATATATGGGGCGTCTTGTAGTATATCATCCCTAGTGTAGGAATGGACTTTGGGATCCCATTTTACATAGAGGGATACTCCCTCAGCCTAGACACACGGGGGAGGGCCTAGGCCCTATCCCAAAGGATATGACAGAGTCTGAAGACCTCCCCATGGAAGGCCTCACTCTCCCTGAGGAGCAGAGATGGTATGGGAAGGTAGGGTGTTAGTGGGGGACAGGGGAGGAGGGGAGGGGAGGGAGAGGGAACGGGGATTGACATGTAAAACAATCTTGTTTCTAATTTAAATAAAAAAGTTAAAAAAGAAAATACAATAATAGCCATATACATAAAGATTAAGAAATATTTTGGTGAGAATTTAAATTTTTACTCATGTAATGGATAGTTTATTTTAAAGTAAGTAGGGTGTGTTGTGTCTGTTTTCATAGTCCTAATCATTTACTGTTCTAGATGGTGAATTTGGAAAGGATTTTTACTTTATCCACTCATGCAAGTATTTGGAATTTTATTACTTATAAAGTTAAATTGATCCCAGAAACCTGTTTTAAATGCTCTTACTAGAACTAGTAGATAATAAATACAAGGTTGATAATATGTGATTGGATGAAATATAGTTAGGTTCAAAAGTCCATACTGTACAAGTAGTAATTTGAAATCTTAATTTACTTCATTGATTATATAGCAAACCTAGAAGTGAATTATATATGCATGGTAATTATCTGGACGTTAGTCATGCATTTTGATCACTCTATAATAACTACATTACATATCTGGAAAATTTTTCAGAGCAGATATGATCTAGGTCTGACACTGATTAGTTTTTGAGATCAGATGAGGTCAGGTGCATTCAGACCTTAGACAAATTTGTTAAACTTCTTACAAATATTGGTACGTATAGTAGGGGTGGGTTATCTGATATAACAACAGTCCTTCCTAGGCTTTGGTGTTGAACACTTGGTTCCAGCTGATGGTGCTGTTTGGGAAGATTGTAGAATCTTTAGGTGTGGAGACTAACAGGAAGAAGTGAGTCACTGGGTGTAGGCCTTGAGGCTTTACAGTGTCCTGTTCTCTCTGTTTCCTGAGTGGGAATAAAATGTGACCAGTCAGCTTCCTGCTCTTACCACTATGCCTGCCACAATGAATTCTATCCCCTAGAAAGTGTGAGCCCCAAACACCCAAGTCTCCTAAGTTGCTTTTGCCAGAGTAATTTATCATAGTTAATACAGATATCAGCACATGGTGCAGTCTTACTTGTCAGAAACTGCCTGTTTGGATTTGACAGTCCAGCAACATGAAAAAGAATTTGAAAGAGTATCAGTTACAACAGTGAGAATGGCAGTTTCTGTTAGCACCAGAGGGACTAATTTTAGTTCAAGACCAATTCTGAAATAGGCTACAGTGAATTTCCCTATTGGCTTAACTTTGAGTCTCTATGTATTTCTCCTGGTGGAGTTAGTAAAATTTCAAACCAGAAGGTTCACCCACAATTTTTTTTTCATTTTTAAAGCTTAGTTTGTTTTGTGGTTAGACAATAAAGTCTCTATATTAATTACCTAAAATTAATTAATATTAATTACCTAAAGTTTGTGGAGCATAACACACACCGTATGTTTTTGAAAAGGAGGGCATTTCCTAATTATTTTATAAAAAATATGACTTAGGTTGTGCCGGAACCCACACAGCAAAAATTTCTTCTGTTTGCAGTGCTGGGGCTTGAGTCTTATGTCTTATACAGGTTAGGCGAGTGCTCTGTCTCTGAACAGTGTCTCCAACCCCCAAGTATACCATCTTAACCATATTCAATTTAGCAGAGCCAACTATTGTACACTGACTGTACACTGCTGTGTGCTATTCCTTAAACTTGTGATGGTTAATTTAGGTTATCAACTTAATTGGATTAAAGAATGACTAGACAAACCTTTTGGTGTATCTGTGATGATATCTCCGGAAAGATTAACTGAAAGGGGGAGACGTCCCTGAATGTCCCTGCATTGTCCTGTGGGCTGGGTTTTTCCATTGTGTAAGAAGAGGAAAGGCCATCTGAGCATCAAAATTCAGCTCTTTCTGTCCCTGCTCCACCCAGATGTAAGCAGCCTCATCCTCCCACTGACAGACTTTCCCCACCTCCATGGACTGTATTCTCAAGCAATGAGGCAAAATTAATCTTCCCTTAAGTGGTTTCTTGTCAGGTATTTGGCCATACCAATGAGAAACCTGTCTAACACACTGTGTTACAGACCTTTCTCCAGACTGTCTCTGCAAATCTGGCTATAATTCTTCAGCTACTTCATTGAAGTGAAGTAATGTAGTATTTTTTTCTTCTTTGAAATAATGCCACCATATTATGAATCCATCAATGAATCAATCCATTGATTAGTCCAAAGCCCTCTTGATATAGTTGTATCTATAAACACCTTCACAGTTACACCCAGACCTGTGATTAACTAATATACTGGCTGATTATGTGTGTCAGCTTGACACGAGAGAGTGCCATCAGAGAGGAATGAGCTTCATTTGAGGAAATGCCTCCATGACATCTGTAAGGCAAGCCTGTAGGGCATTTTCATAATTGGTGGTCAATGGGAGTGGACCTAGCCCATTGTGGGTGGTGCCATCTTTGCAATGGTGGTCCTGGCTTCTATAAGAAAGAATGCTAAATTAGCCAGGGGAAGCAAGTCAGTAAGCAGCACCCCCTCCATGGCTTTTGAATCAGCTTCTGCCTGCAGGTTCCTGCCCTGTTTGAGTTCCTGTCCTGACTTCCTTCAGAAGGAAACAGTAATGTGGAAGTGTAACCTGAATAAACCCTTTCCTCCTTAACTTGCTTAATGGTCATGTCATTTCTTCATAGCAATAGAAATCCTAAAATGACTAACATGCTAGGAGATATATATATTATTAGTTCAAATTAGGAACAAGCTTGTTTCACATGTCGATCCCTTCTCCCTCTCCCTCTCCTCACCCCCATCCCTCCCCACCCCCGACATACCCCCCCACCCCATCCACCCTTCACTCCCCAGGCAGGGTAGGGCCCTCAACCAGGGCTCGGAAAAGTCCACCACATCACATCATCCTGGGCTGGGCCTGGGTCCTTCCCCATGTGTCCAGGGCAATTGGGATGGGCTCTCAAAGTCCCTTCTTACACCAGGGAAAAATACTAATCCATTACCAGGGGCCCCCTGGAGTGCAGAGGCCTCCTCATTGAGATCCATGTTCAGGGGTCTGGATCAGTCCTGTACTGGCCTCCCAGACAGCATCTGGGGTCGATGTATTCCCCCTTGTGCAGGCCAGCTGTTTCTGTGGGTTTCTCCAAACTGGTACCTACCACTTCCATCTTCATTCCTCCCTCTCTTCAACTAAGTTCCAAAGTTCAGTTCAGAGTATATTTGTGGATGTCTGTCTCTGCTTCCATCAGCCACTGGATGAGGGCTCTAGGATGGCATAAAAAGTAGTCATCAATCTCATTTTAGGGGAACGGCGTTTAGGTTATCCTCTCCACCATCCTAGGATTTTTAAAAAGTCAAACCAAGACTAACCACCACGTCATCCTTTTTTCTATTTTTTTACTTAAATTAGAAACAAGCTTGTTTTACATGTTAATCCCAGTTCCCTATTCCTCCTCTCCTCCCCTGCCCCCCATGAACCTCCGATCCCATCCCCTTTCTGCTCCCCAGGGAGGGTGAGATGTTCCATGGTGGATCTTCAAAGTCTGGCATATTATTTAGAGCAGGGCCTCCTCCATGTGTCTAGGCTGAGAGTATCCCTCTATGTGGAATGGGCTCCCAAAGTCCATTCGTATGCAAGGGATACATACTGATCTACTACCAGAGGCCCCATAGATTGCCGAGGCCTCCTCACTGACACCCACGTTCAGGGGGTCTGGATCAGTCCTATGCTGGTTTCCCAGCTATCAGTCTGGGGTCCAGGTCAGCTATTTCTGTGGGTTTTACCAGCCATGTCTTGACCCCTTTGCTCATCACTCCTCCTTCTCTGCAACTGGATTCCAGGAGTTCAGCTCAGTGTTTAGCTGTGGGTGTCTGCTTCTGTTTCCATCAGCTACTAGATGAAGGCTCTAGGATGGCGTATAAGGTAGTCATCAATATCATTACAGGAGAAGGGCATTTAAGGCAGCCTCTCCACTATTGCTTAGATTGTTAGTTGGTGTCATCCTTGTAGATCTCTGGACATTTGCCTAGTGCCAGATTTCTCTTTAAACCTATAATGGCTCCCTCTATTATGGTATCTCTTATCTTGCTTTCCTCTATTCTTCCCCAGACTCAACCTTTCTGCTCCCTCATGTCCTCCTCTCCACTCCTCTTCTCCCTTTCTCTTTCTCTTAACTCCCTCCCCACTCCATGCTCCCAATTTGCTCAGAATATCTTGTCCCTTTCCCCTTCTCTGGGGAATCATGTATGTCTCAGAGTGCTCCTTGTTACCTAGCTTCTCTGGCAGTGTGGATTGTAGGCTGATAATCCTTTGCTCTATCTCTAAAATCCACATATGAACCATCACGCCATCTTTTCAAATTCAAAAAGTATGTATTTTATTTATGTATCTCTGTGAGTGCATACTGTATTGGGCACCTGTCTGCAGAGGTCATAAGGGGGTGGTGGCACATCCCCTGGAAGTAGAGTTACAGAAGGCTGTGAGCCATCTGATGTGCATGCTGGGAATCAAAATCTTAACTACTGAGGCATTTCTCCAGCCCCATTATACCACTCCCCCACTTCTTAAATGTTTTTTTATTGAAATAGAAAAAGAAAATGAAATAGGATTGCATTTCTTTCTCTCCTCCTTTTTCTCTCTCCAGCTCCTCCTAGGTGCCCTCCCTCCAATCTCTCCACATTTTCCCCCACTCTCAAGTTCATAGCCTCCTTTCCTCTTATTGTTATTGTTACATACATTTATATCCATATAGGTATGTGTATGCACAAGTATATATAAATACTGCCTGTTGAGTCCATTTTTGTTGTTTGTGGATATATGGTTTCAGGGCTCACCACTCCGTACTGGACAACCAATAAGGAGGCTCATCCCTGAGAGAGGCTAGCCTTGTTTTATAGCCTACAATGTTTTGAAGAGGTGCTGTATGCTGTTATAGAGTGATATTACTGTTTACTTTAAAAAACTTTGAATTCATTTTTTTCCAACACCATTTATTGAGGAGATTTTGGAGTGGTCTTGACACCTTGTTGAAGGTCATTCATGATATTGCCATAATTTTTTGATTTTTGCAGCTTTAGAATGTTTTAAAGTATATGAATATCTGAAATACTTTTTTCTATCATTTTATCATGTCCCCTGACATTTAAAGATTATTTCTCCCATTTCAGGTCCTCTGAGATGTTGGGTGGATTTTGTTTTTGTTTTTGTTGTTCTTTTAAAAAGAATGCTGTTGAAATTTTGATAGGGAATTCTTAAATCTGTATGACAACTTGTATAGTATTGACATCTTAACAATATTAAATATTTCAGTTTAATAATACAGGTAGCTTCCACTTTATTTGCAGTCTTTAATTTATTTCAGTGGTGCTTTTGTTTTGCTTTCAGTGGGCATCATTTTCGAAATTTTGCACTTTTTATTTCCAACATTGCATTTGATAATATTTATTTGAAATGAAATCACTTTCATAATTTCATTTTAGATTATTCAGGAAACATAGTAGCATTGGTGTTTGTAAATGGATGTTGAATTCTACCACCTCAGTGGATTTATTTGTTCTAACTGCTGTTTGGGGCATTCTGTAGGATTTTCTCCATGTAAAATCATGTTGTATAGGAATTTAAATTGTTTTACTTAATTCACAACGTACATGCTTTTCATTTCTTTTTCTTACCGAATTGCTCTTGCAATTAGTATTCAGTGTTGTGCTGAACAGAAATGATGTGATCAAATACCTTTATCATTTGTTTGATCTTAGTGGGAAAGCATCCAGTCTTCCACCATCTCCCCCCAATAGCGCCACCAACTAGGAATCAAGGGACATTTCTCATTCGCCCTACCAGAGTTCCTGTTTGATTCTTCTCTGACCTAATGGCTATAGAGGAGTGTGTTAAATAAGTTAAAACCTTCTCCTTCTGCTGCTGATTTCAAATTCTTCAATGTGTTCTTATACTACTTCTATTCCTTTAATGCTTTAGTTATTTCTTTGCTTTGTAATTTAAATTTATTAAGCTTTATTTTATAGTCTGAGATCTTTGTGTACTCGAGAGTGTGCATCCTGACTTTATGCCATATAATGTTCTATTAAACAAATTATGCATTGTTGATTTATAATTTTTAAATTTTTTATGTCATTATATTCGTTACTGAATATTTGTCCTTTCATTTCTGTCAGTTTTCCCCAAGTATTTTATGCTTTCTTATTGGGTACAAATATATTTTACAGTGTTATCTCTTTCTCTTAGTTTGATACTTTTATTATTACAAAGATGGTCCCAGGGGCTAGACAGATGGTTCAGCAGTGAAAAGCACTTGTCAGTCTTGTAGATTTGGTTCCTAGTGCCCACGTGGTGATTTACAACCATACCTAGTTCATTTTCAGTGGATCCTACATCATCTCCTGTGGATACGCACATGGTTCACATATATACGTGCAGGCAAAATAGTCATGCGCTTAAAATAAAATGTTCCTAATCGTTTCTCGTTACATGTTCAATGTTCCCCACCCCTGACAATATAGCCACTCCAGCTTTTTAGTAGTTGATGTTTATATAACACATTATTGTACACCATATCTTTATATATCTTCACTTTGCCTACTAGTGTTTTTAATCTAAGGCATGCTTCCAGTAGATAATTTGCATTGCTGGGGCCAATGTCTGGCAAAAACAACTAAGAACAAAGGTTCATTTTTGTTTATGGATTAAAGCCATCTAGGTGGTGAAGGTAGGGCAGAGGAACTCCCTCCATCTGTGGCAGTGGGTTCATATGTGCTATGAGATACAGGACAGTCTAGAAGCAAAGGTAGGTATTCAAGGGGTTTCCTCCACCAGCTAGGACCTACCTGCTGCTAGTCCCACAGTCTTCAGTCCACCCATGCACTAGAGCAAGAACTCAAAACATGTATAAACCACAATGCTGAGATAGGTAAGAAGTCAGGGAACTGGAACATGAGGCAGATTTCCAGAGGATCAACTTAAAAATTCCAAACACTAAGCCTGTAACTAGCCAAACTGCTTGTCACTTAGAAAACAGACAACCAGACAACCAGATGGCAACAGTCTGTGATTATTACGCTAAAGATGGACCAAGAGCAGAGACTTTAACCTGGCCGCAAATGACTGAAAGAATGACCTATTCTTTCCAGGTCCAAAGCCTCAGTATCTAAAAGGTAAAGTCCTGGTACATATGTAGTTAGCTATCATATGTTTCTTTTTCCATTTGTGTGTGTGTGCATGTGTGTATTTTTACATGTGTCTAAAGGCATGTGCATTAAGATGCTGGCGCCTGAAGTACAGAATCATCCTCCAGGGCTCATCTACCTGAGTTAGTCAGGGTCTTTCAATAAAACCCAGACCTCACTGACATGACTAGCCAGCTTGCTCTAGGGACTCCCCCTTTCCCCCCCTTCCCAGGCTAGAGTTCCAGAGTACCCACTGTACATTATATGGGTTTCTGGGAATACCAGCTTTCATCCTCATTTTGTGCACTTTAATGGCTGATTCATCTCCCCAGGTCCTGGCTAACTCTCTTTTATCTCAAGCAGTCATCCTGAGTTTAGAATCACACAGAAAAGCCTGTATCCGACCACAAAACTGAAACTTACAGTACTAGAATGAGTTAATAGTTTCTTCCTCAGTTCTCCCAAGAAAGTAGCTTTTGGTCTAAAGCTCATATAACCCTGGACCAAATACAGTTGTCCTGTACACCTCAATGAAGGCCTGGGGAGGGGGTTGTCAAATAAGCCTTTTACAGGGGTCATGTATCAGATAAACTGCATATCAGATATTTTCATCGTGATTTATTAACAGTAGCAAAATTAGTTATGAAGTAGCAACAAAATTTTGTGGTTGGGGGTTACCACAACATGAAGAACTGTATTAAACAGTCACAGAATTAGGAAGGTTGAGAATCATTGGTTTAATGCAAATATGAGTGACCATGCCATGGCCTAGGCACATGGATTCTGGTTACCTTGAATGCCATGGTTCAACTGTGGGAGAGGATACATTTATAGTATCAGAAAAAAGTCATGTCAACTCATTTACCAAACATAATGGTGGGCACATCAGTGGGTGAGTCATAGGAAGCAGGGAAAACCCTCCCACAGGTTTCAGGCACTATTTGATAATTACCTGTAACATTTCAGTTCTCCAGTCATGAAGTTCTCAAGGGGCAACTGGTTTACAAATCTTCAACACAGATGTGACTTTCATAGGGAGACAAATGTTACAAAGTAAACAGTACATTTTAGAATCATTTATGACACATCTTTTAAGCTGGCTGTGAGGAGAGTATGTTTATATTTATACTTTTTGCTGTATTAGCCTTTGTTTCTCATTTCTGCGGTCTTTGTTTGTTCTTATGGATATGGGTTAGCATCAGGAGCAATTAATTTCCTTAGTGCAGAGAACTTTATTCCTGCCCAGTCCCTTTATGTTACCAGCAAATATTTGACATTTCTACATGGCCTAGGCCCAAGAATACAATATACCATACTTTTCCTGCTGTTCATTTTAAATTGGCTGCATTTTATGCTGTTTTATAATTACATGGTTATCTTCACCAGAGTTCTTTAGTGGAGAGTATGGGTGAATTACTTTCTGGGTCACTGACTTTCAACCTGAAGGATGTTGTTTGAGAATGCCTTATAAGGGGGCTCGGTAAGCAATACAATTTGTTTTTATCTGAGAATATCTTTAATTTTCACAAGGCTGATGAGCTGTAAGTAGGACTCTCAGCTTACAATCTCTTTGAGCACTGAACAGATTATCTCAGTGTGTCTGAACTCTATTTTATCAATAGGAATATGAGATATTTTACTCTGCAACTAAATACAAATAAACACAGTCCAGGAACACAGATGTAGGTTGCTGAAAATACCGTTCTGAGAATTGGGAGAGAGAGATAGATGTCCCATTTATGATGAGCTGAGCACTCCAGCCTCTTATTCTCTGCTCCTTGAATTGCTGTCTCTGTTAACTGCCACCTACTGCAAGAAGCTTCTCTGATGAGGGCAGAGAGATAATTAATAATATGTTCATTAAACAAAGTAATAGTAACTTCCACCTCTAGGGCCTAGAAATGGACTATCCACAAGTTTGTGGCCCAGGTAACATACCAGGTATGGTTTTGTCTTGTGGAGCAGGCATTAAATCCAGTCACAATATGGGGTGGTTAGTGACTCCTATGACGGTTGTGCTACTATTGCATCCGTGAACCCATCTTTCTGAGTCAGACATTGTCATAGCTGCCAGGGTTCATGGTGGAATATGATTGATGATTACTTTTCTCCTCTGGTAGTGTGCACAGCCCATCTAGAACTTTGAAAGGTAGCCATTAGGGATGAAGCTTCTAGGAGAGTGAGTACCAGATTTATTTTCCCATTTATGACTCAAAGATGTAGTATCTTTAGCAATAGAATATAACCATCAAGTTCTGGAGGGTAACCAAGAGTATAGGCAATAGTTTGTGATGTTGTTGTTGTTGTTGGGGGGTGGTGGTATATGGTTATCTTCCTGGCCAACAACTCCAGGCATATGAGGAGGAATAATTAACACTAGAGATATTTTGAAAAAGTTACATGGAAACATACTACCATAGATGATTCCTAAACTATATACATATAAGGAATTTAAGATGGCTGTGGTGGAGCAGGCTTTTAATCCCAACACTAGGGAGGCAGAGGTAGGCTTTTAAGCATTACAACTCAGATGGAAAGGTATCTTGGCAGTCAGGAGCCAAGGAATAACACAAAATGATACTGCGAAACAAACCTCACACAAGGCATGTGTGGCTGGGAGTAGCTGCCTCTGCTAGGTGACAAACAACAACAAACTGAACAGGATACAGGGCTTATATTTGGTTTCTTTGCAGCAGAGCTTTCCAGGGTGAAGATTTTCAGGGTGGGGATAAGTAGGATATTGGGTCCTGATCTTGGGGTAAAATTAGAGATTGGTGGGATTTCAAGTTCTGAGCTTGGTGGGATTCTGTGCTCAGGGATTGGTGGGATTTCATGCTTAGGGTTTGGTGAGATTTTGTGGACTGATCTTGGGGCAGGCTCAGGGATTGGTGGTATTTGAAGTCCCGAGCTTGGTCAGTGCATTGTTTTTCCTTGGTTCTGGTCTCAGGGCCAGGTGCTTTTTCACTGGTCCTTTTTACCCTCCACCTGACAACCTAAGATCATTCCCTGGGATCCACACGGAAGAGAAAATCCACTCCTGAAAGTTGTCCTGAGTTTCATATGCCTCCCTTCCTCCCAAACATATAAATACATGAAACAAACTGGGCAATGGGGTTGATGTCTTAGTTACTCTTCTGTTACTGTGATAAACACCATGACCAAAAGCAACTTGGGGAGGAAAGGGTTTACTTTATGCTACAGCTCGTGGGTCACACTCCATCACCGAGGGAAGCAGAGGCCATGGAAAGTGCTGCTTACTGGCTCACTTCTCCAGCTTAGACAACTCACTGAGGGATGGGACTATGCACAGTGGGCTGGGCCCTCTCATGTCAATCATCAATCAAGAAGATGTCCTACATACTTGCTTACCAGCCAGGGCTACGGAGGCATATTCTCAATTGGAAGTTCTTCTCCTTAGATGTCTAGGTTTGTGTCAAGGTGACCAGCACAGTTGAGATTTGATACAGTAGTTTATAAATATTTATAAATGTCTGAAGTTGCTGTTGCTATTATTGCTTCGGCTCTGGAATCCTGACTTTTACAGGCAATGAGTGTGTAAACTAAAGTGAGGTTACAAAGAAAGCAACTAGTAAATACATCACATTCTGGTGAAGACTTAGAGACTGAATCATTCATAAAATCAAGGGCACAGGTAGAAAACACTGATACATTGTTATCTGTGAAAGAAAAAAAATAGCTCTGCATTAAAATACTTTAGAAACTAATTAAGCCTCTTTTTTAGTTCCCTGTTGAATTCAGTGGAATATGGTTCTGTTTTTTTCCAGTCTAAACTGACCGATGTGCAACATTTTTGTTTCCCATTTGGGCTGTTATGGGAAAACAAAAATGTATTGCCCATAGTTCTGGAGAGTTAAGTCCAATATCAAGGCTCCTGCTGCTTCAGAAGATGGAGCCTTCCAGCTGTGTTCTAACGTGGTTGAAGGGCCCTTTGGAGCATGACCTAATAACTCCACTCCTTGACTCTACTGAACAATGAATTAGCTTTCTACATGTGAACTTTGGGATGACCTATTTTCAAAATGTAAGTTGTTCTTAAGATTAAGGCATATGTTGGGCAACTCAAAATCTAATAACTGGAAGCCCCAGTTTGCCCTATTCTGGGTACTTTATGAACATAAGTATATCCTTTTTACTTTTTAGCTCTAAGGTGACAAGCCACAAATTGAAAAAAAAAAGTAACAGGGCTCTAGCAACACTAAGCTACCAACATAATCAACTTGGTTAATGAGCAGATTGGAACATATTGGAAAAGGTGAATTTTTGGTTTTTGCTATACCAGGGTACCATTATAGCCTTTATTAAATTTGTTGGCAATTTCATATACATAAAGTATATTCTGATTACTGGACCTCCCAACCTCTCCAATCTGCCTGTCACGACCTTTATAATTCCATCCCTATAATTCCCTTTCAAACACTATGGTCTCCTTTTTGCTTTGAGAGCCATTGAGTTTAACCAGAATCATCTGTATGATAATGAGCTTTAAACTATTCAGTTGAGCCAGGTTCAAGGTGCTGAGAATAAGTGACAGTTGAATGTTGAGTCCCAAAGAGAACACATATCACACATCACTATCAATAAGGCTCAAGGATCATTGTGGAAGAGGAAGTGGAAAAATGTAGGGCTGGAAGACATAGAAAATCTATGAAATGCTGTCTTCTGGGCATGGCACAGCAAAGGCAATCATGGCACGGCATCTGTGGCTGCCTGCAATGGATCTACACAAGATGGCCCATCTACAGTCAACCATGGATTGGTGAGAGGCCTATGGGACTCTATGCCTCTCCACTTAAGTATTTATTCACCATAATCTTTTGCCATGGATTGAATTGTTACCGAGAGCTGGAACATCCTGGACTGCCTCCAAGGTTATTGTTGGGACTCTGGCCATCAGACACGTGATCCGTCAAGAAGCTCCGAGCTATAACAATGGTTCCTACTCATTCATTGCCTTCAAATGTGTAAGAGCAGTAGAAAAAAAGGGGGTTAATGCTCACTGTATACCACACAGGACAGCTTTTGCTAGCACTTGTATATTTGTTTGCCTTTTTCTTCTTTAGCTTAATGACCAAAGGAAACCAAACAAAACATTCCACAAAGAGTTTTTCTTAAATAATTACCCAAGATCTGGCTCATAAGTAAAAAATGACAGGAGTAAGGCCTGTGAATAACATTTGGCGATAGTTTGAAGATAAGAGACTTTCCCTGTATCAAAAGGATAGACAACCAATTAAATGAAATTTAATATACACATGAAGGGCCAGTGAGACACTCACTTCCATGTCTGACCACCTGTGTCTGATCCCCAGAATCCACATGATGGAACTGACTCGTGGCTGTTCTCTGACCTCTACACACTTGCTGTGGCATGTACACACTCGCCACACTAAGTGAAGTCTATATGCATGTGCATGTATATATAGACAAATGACATTCTGGTGGCCAACTATGGGGACATAAGACAAGTAAGGCCTTCAAGAAGTAGAGTTTTTCTTTTTTAAAATAATGATTAAAACATATAATCAAAGGATTAAGAAGTTTTAAACATTCCTAGTTTAAAAAGAAAATGTTTCATTCATTTATTGCAGGAAAATATTAGTAGGCACTAAATTCAAGTCAGGAAATAAATTTAAATAACTCATTGGGTTTTTATTACCTAACACTTAAGCCACTTTCTTTCTCAGAATTCCTGTTTTTCATTATCTATTTAGGAGACAGAATATGTACATAGATTTATGTTGAACATTATGACAAATGGTCCTTGGATAACACAGACTCCAGGTGCTCTGAAAATACACAGGGTGAACTACTTATTCAGAGCATAACTAATGAGGTTCTATGGAACCAGTGATTCCAGCTGGAAACAAAAAGATGGCTGAAATACCAATAGGCTGAAATTTCATAGACTCACACTTTTTTTTTAAAGATTTATTTATTATGTACACAGTGTTCTGCCTGTATGATAAAGAGGGCACCAGATCTCATTATAGATAGTTGTGAGCCACCATCTGATTGCTGGGAATTGAATTCAGGACCTCTGGAAGAGCAGCCAGTGCTCTTAACCTCTGAGTCATCTCTCCAGCCCCCTCACACAATTTTTTAAGAAGTACAAATAGTACCATCTTCTGCGTTAGTCACTCAAGAATCTGCAGTCACAAAAGTTAATTCAACCACACCAGTGGACAATGGAACAGGGAATTATAACAGTGTGACAAGAGAACAAAGTGTTTGGCAAGTGCAGAGGATGGGCATCAATGAGTGGATTAGATAAAGGGAAGACTGGTACCAGAGGTGTGAAGGTGTTAAAATCGAACTGAATTGAGCAAAAGAATGGAGAACAGGTATAACTGTTATGTTTAATGTCAGTTGTCAACTGATTGGAAATCTAGAGTCACCTAGGAGATGAACTCTGGGATTGCCTGTTAAAGACTGTATTGATTAGGTTTACTGAAGTGGGAAGACCCACTCACTGTGGGTGGCACCATCCCTATGCTAGGATCCTGGACTGTATAAAAATGATAAAGTGAGCAGCTGACCACAAGCATCCATCTCTCCACTTCTTCACTGTAGATGCAATTGTGAGCCCAAATGGCCTAATAAAGAACAAGGAACAGTTGAAATAAAAGCACAATGGACTAGGTCCGAGGTCTGGAATCTGTCTAATGGACAACCTGACAGAAATGGTTCAGATAGAAGTTCTCAAAGTGGAGTTCCTATAACAGCAGCAATAGCCAAGACCCAACCCAAGACCAGGAGCATACTTTGGTCATTTGAGAAGTCTTGAAACACATGTTTATTGAAACACTATTCAGAACAGCCAAAATAAAGGCATTTGGTATATATACCTAGTGGCATTTTATTTTATTTAGTCAGAAAAAGAGGGTGGAATTATGTCACCTGCAGGAAAATGGATGGAGCTGGAGAATGTCATGTAAAGTAGTCCAGACTTAGAAAGGCACATCTCTCTCATATATAGAATATAGATTAGATGACTTTAAAGCAGGAGGGGCATTATTTGGGAAGAGGTAGGGGAGTACAAGAGAAACTAATGTGGAATAAATGATGATATACATGATATGTATGAGAAAATGACAGAATACTACCCATTGTTTTGTGGTGAATACACACGAAGAAAAAAAATACAGTACAAATATATTTTAAATGCCACATAAAATAGCTAAGGAGGTATATCTTATAAGTGATTATATTCAATTTTTATCACAATGAAGGATTAAGAAAAGAAGCCTGTATATGACGATGCTAGCTAGAAAAGGCCACCGAGGAAAATCACTTTTCCATGTTGGAGAGAACTGCATTTCACGCCCACTCTTCAACTTGACACTCTCAGCGAAGTTCCTTCACTCCTAAGAGTGAAGGAAAGAACCGCCCACACTGCAGTGAAGCAAAAACAACCAAGAGCCCTCCCTGGTCAGGACCCGTGGGGGCTCCATGTATTGCTAATAACCAGAGCTGGAAGCTCTGTTCTATGGGCCAGAAGTTACAACCACAGTTCCCCAGGGGCTTAGCATGAAGGCTGGAGCAACTGGTTCATGTAGTGCTTACAATCAGTTGCTTACTTTCTTGAAGTCAGTTTCAGACACAAGCACACTCACCTTACACACTCTTTAAAATGACCCCAGGGCCCCTCTAACAGCAGAAACTTGAAGAAAAAACTATGAATGCCCATGGCAGACAACAAAAAACACTCTATAACAAAGCACCAGGCTTCTGGTTTCTTCCTTTCCTTTACAAAATAAAACATTGCCAACTGATAATGTGTCAATTCTTAAAAAGGAGTGGACACAAATGGTAGTTTAAAAAAATATCTGGTATATAGTAATGAGTCACACTAACCATCCTTGAAGCAGTTTGATTTCGACACACTTTGGCATTGAACAATGGCCTCCTCAGTCACAGTCCCAAGTAGCTGTAACATATGGTGACCCAGGATCTTTCTTAAGCAAACATAAGTTTCTTACATAGCACTTTTTTGTTGTTGTTTTGTTGAGTGCATGCATGCAGGGGTGTGTGTGCAATTTGGCTTAAATATCTTTAATCAAACACACAGTGCTTCTTTTTATATTGCCATCTTTGTTTCATCACCAAGCATTCAAAGAACTCGACTTCTTTAAGTCCATTTTAATTTTTACAACTTTATTATTTGATCACACTTACTTTTTAAAAAAAGTATTAAAAGAAAATAAGAATTATCCAGCAGCTCTTCACAAATACAGTAATAGGATTATGCATATTTCCTCCTAGTCTTTTTTTGTACATTTGCACACCATTTAAAACCAAAAAACCAGTGTCATAAAAGCTTATACCCTTTTCCCCCCTCATTCCACTTGATTGGTACATCTCATCTACCTAATGTTTTTGAGATTACTTGTGATTCTTTGAATGAGTCTCCCATAACTTCTTAAAGAGAAATTCCTAGGGTACCAAAGTACATCCAGTATTTTTCAGCCTCAGATGCATTGTATCAAATTGCCCTCCAGAAAGATGGTGCCAACATACATGCATACAGTCCCATTTCACGCCCATAGTCTTTCGTTAGCAGTGTAGGGAAATGGATGTCAACCTTTGTTGTCAGTTGATTAGAAATGATTGACAAGGTTTTGGGCTTGTTCCCTCATATTTCTGCAGGTACTGCTTTCCTTCCGGGTTCTGGAGGAGTCGGTTTCTTGGTGGAGCGCACTGTTGCGCTCTTATCACATGCTCTTCTTTCCAAGCAAAGGCACGAAGGCCGTATAAATCTTTCCCGTTTTTTTTGTTTAAGCAAAGTCCCCCAAAGACGAGAAGTTGTAAGTCTTCTTGTGGCAGCCACGCTGTGTTAATGTCTTGGTGGTAAAACAGAACACTGGGCCATGTTCTGAAAGGAAGACAGTAAGTAGAGATGATGACTAAGGTAGCAGAGAGCATGCTACTAACTCCAACACTTCCTAACAAGTGAAAACAACAAAAACCTTGAGATTTTGTGGCATACAGTAAGGACTCATAGGGACACATACTTATTAAATCAAGCAGCAGAGTGATGGGAATGTCAGAGACTTCTTCAGGTCCTTTCATCAGCTCCCTGGCCTGCCCCACCCTAAAGAGTGCTTTCCTTTTCATAATAAACTATCTCTTTCTTCCTTTTTTCTTTTTCTTTTAAGACAGCCTCTCTGTGTGGCCCTAGCTGGCCTGTAGTTGTTAGTTTGCTTATTAAATCTTATTAAATCTCCAGATAATTCCTGTGTTCACCAACATTTAAAAACCACCGATTAGGATGGGCGAAATGGCTCAGGAGGTAAAGATACTTGCCACCAAGCCTGATAGCTTGAGTTCAATCACTGGGACACACATGGAGGAAAGAGAATGAACTACTAGCTGTCCTCAAACCTCTCCACGTTCACCATGGCATGCGTATGTCTGCCTACATACACAAATTTTAAAAATGTAGTTAACAAAACAAAATAGCAACAACACTAACCAGATATGGGACTTTAGGAGCAACTTTTAATTCTTGGTTCTTCCTGCCAAGTGAGGTCATCTCAGGGGACTGCTCTTAGACACACACATGTCCCTTCACTTTTACAGGCATTAGGACACAGTGTATTTACCCTCTCCCAGCTTCATTTACCATTCAAGCAATTCCTAATCCTTATGTCACTGAAGTTTTAATGTGTCTCAATTGATAACACGATGGGATCTTCATCATCACTGGGAGTCTTTGGGTATTGTTCTAAATTTCGTTTGTTTGTTTTGGAGATAGGATTTCACTATGTCTTCCTGGCTGGCCTGAAACTCATTAAGTAGACCAGGCTGGCCCTGAGCTCACAGATGTTTGCCTGCTTCTGCCTCCCAAGTGCTGGCTTTAAAGGCATGTACTGCCATACCCTACAGCTCGGTTTTGTTCTAATCTGGAGTTTGGCCCAAAATGGGTAAACTGGTATTTTTCAAATGAACTAGCAAGTTAATGAATGAGACACATCTCAAAAATGATTCAGGGTAAGAATGATTAGGTAGGACTGGGTTTCTTACTATTCAAGAATGGAGACCACAGCACACAATTTTGTCTAAAAGGCAATTCTTCATTTCTTCAATGCTCATTTGACACCCGATGAATGCTACACTTACTAACCCATGTTCAAGTGCGTATTTACAAAACCACACAACATCAGCTTCAAAAAGATCACTGATTTATACTGTCTGAGCATGTCTCAGATTTCTTTTTAAGGAACAGACTCTTGAGTGTGAAATCATAGCGAGTGTCAGGTCAGCTGGAAGATGGCAACTGGATCATATTGTGCGAGTCCAACACTGACTCAGAACTGGCCTCAGAGGAACTCAGACCACTCAGACATTGCTTTGCTAGAAACCGTTTAGTTCAAACCACCAGTTCGTAATTGATAGATTTTTTTTTTTTAAATCTTGTTCCCCCCTCCCTCTAGTTAGAGCAATCACAAGGTCTTTTTGCACCTCAGCCATAACAGAACACATCATGGGAGGAAACCTTATGTACTCATTAAATAAACATTTATCTCCCAGGTATCCAGTGTTGGAACCAGTGGGGGTGTCTCCTCTCAGCCAATGTTCTTGGCTTTTCCAGTCCTCAAGTCTTGAGACCCTATGGTTACAGGGGTATGCTGCAGCCTGATTGCATCAGTTCACAGGCACCACTCTCTAACTCGGGGTGGCTTCATGTTTGCTGCCCTGAAGCATTCCATGCAAGATAGAAAACACTATTAATCATTTATCACTGTACAATACCTATGCCATACTAAAACTGTGGCTCATTCCTGAGCTTCTAGGTGGTAATTCAAGTAGGAACAGATTCTATCAGCTGGTCCCATGTCTTCTCAGGGATTGTCAAGGTATCTAAGACTACAGAGATATTTTAAGGCACCTGGAGGTACTTCCTCTCTAGATACCACCTGGAGGTGCTTCCTCTCTAGATATAAGAGGAAGTGGAATGGGTTGGGGGGGGCAGGTTGGTGGGGAACATGGGAGGGTGAGGGAATGGGAGGGGATGGATATGTAAAGATGAGTAGTAATTAAAGAATTTAAATAATAAAAAAACCAATAACAACAACAAAAAAAGAAGAAGAGGAAGTGGAATGGCTGGAGGCTCCTTACTTCTCTGGTTAATCAAGAGTCACATAAAACAAACAAACAAACAACAACAACAACAACAAAAAACCCCAATGCTTTCTAAGCTTCCCAGGCAGTTTAAGTTATATCCTTAGGCTGAAGACTGGAGTTGAGAGTGTTCCAATCTGCAACTTGTCATTTGTTTATCATTATTAGCTGTCTTAGTTTCATGTAACATTGACCTGAAGGCGGTATTTTCTGTTACCATTTTATTATTGATATAGTGAAGTATTGGCTGCAAAGGTCTGTCTACACTCACTACAAATCTACCCAAGAGAGAACAGCTGACCACTGGAGGCCATAGACAGGGAGCACACTAGCCTTCTGAACCAAGAAGAGAAGGTAATTCCAGGACAATGTAAAGTCATTGGGACACTAGATTACAAACCTCCCACCACCCCAGCGCCAAGCACTTTTGGTTGCAAATAGAGGGAACAGAAATTAGGGCATGAGAGTTTGCTGAAAACAAAAGAAAAATATTTTGCATAAACTACACAAGATGGACCAAATTTAAAGTGAAAGCAAGGGAAAATATGGCTAAAGCCACTCTTGTATCTGCTTACCGGTGTCAGGCCACTTACCTTCAGATTTCGGAGGGTTTCTGACCATTCCATCGACCCTATTTGCGGTATGGTAGTAAGGAGTAAGCTTTTGGCTTTGTTGGCATTTTCTTTCATGGTCTTTAAGACCCCATCCACTGACACCTAGAGAAAGAAGAACACAGGGTTTTACTAGCATGAACTGCTTCTCACAGAATAACTTGAGTCCCTGCTTTGCTATGGTGCGAATGTTTATGTCCCTTCCAAATTCATCTTTAGGAATCTGATCCACTTTGTGAGGGTGTCAGGAAGTGGGACTTGGGAGTTGGTTAGGTCAGGCTGGTAGTGCTCTTAGGAATGGGGTCTGGTACCATAGTGAGCCCCACCCTACTGTTGTGGTTTGGATGAGAATGTCCCCATAAGCCCATATATTGGAATATTTGGTCTCTAGTTGCTGGAACTGTTTGGGAAAGATTAGGAGGTATGGCCTTGCTGGAGGAGATGTGTCACTGGGGGCACTGAAGCTCTCTCTGCCTCACTCTTGTGGACCAAAATGCATGTCCTCAGCTACTGTTCCAGTGCCTGCCTGCCTGCCTGCTCCCATACTCACTGGACAGGGATTCACCCTTTGAACTGCACACTCCAAGTAAACCCTTCTACAAGATGTCCTGGTTATGGTTCTTATCATAGCAATTTAAAAGTAACTAAGATATATCACGTGTCATCTGAGGTTCAGTGAGAATATTACTACAAAATGGGTCCTCAACAGACAGAGCCAGAACCATAAAACAAGGCTTCTTTCTTTCTTTTTTTCTGTCTAGGATCTACTTTTAATGGGATTTTCGTATACCTGCCTGAACAGACTAAAACAGACCTGTGCTGTAAAGTCTGCTCACTCTAAATTCAATCCTCTGAGCCCAAACACCACTTCATCTTAGGGGAAAGACCTTAGAGCAGCTCAACGCTATTTCTGAAAAGCCTGAGAAAACATCACAGATGTCAAACAGCAGCAGCAACAGCTGCCAGCCCCCTTCCTGGTCCATAGAAAAATAAGTTCCAGCCTAAAACTTGCTATCCTGGATAACCACACAGGAGCATTCTAAAAGCATTTTTTTTTTTTTTTGAGGAAAAAAAATAAGAAAGAGTCAAAGTGCCATCATTTCTATGACTCTTGGTTAATGGGCTGGCTGTTAACATCAAAAGCCCCAAGAAAGAAATAAGCCACCTCAGAAAAAAAGATTCCAACTTGCTCTGTGTTTCCTGTCACAAAACCCATCATAATGCTCAATTTTCCTTCTATATCTAAACCCAGAGAGAGACACATGCTGTTAGGGTGAAGCTTGCACCATCTGGAGTGTGGGAGACGTAATAGGACAAAGCCTCCTTTCCCCTGTTCCCCATCCTGTTGGGTTCCTTGTTTTATTTTTAAAATTTTATTTTATTTTTTTCTAGGCAGGCCCTCACTGTGTAGCCCACATTGGTTTCAAACTCACAATTCTCCCACCTTTGCCCCACCAGGTGCCGCAACTGAAACACATACCAACTATGCTTGGCCTATTAGTTTCCTTACAAGAAAAAAAAAAAAAATCACTCTGGGGACTGGAGATGGAGCTCTGTGGCAGAATAATAACCCAGAATAAATTAGGCCCTAAACTGGATCTCAGAAACTGCGCGCGCGTGCGCGCGTGCGCGCGTGTGTGTGTGTGTGTATAAGCATGTCAAATGGCATGATGACTGAAGAGTAGCTGGACTCATAAGTGCTCACGTTATTTTCTACCTTAGTATATGAATGGCTTGTTCATAAGGAGGAGCTGACCACCAGGCCTGGAACCCTTGCCTTGCTTTATTCCACTTACGAGAAAACCAAGATCCAGGGACATGCGATTATATCTTTGTGTCTCCTCATCCAGATGGCTTCTATAAACACCAAGAAGAGGTGGGAAAATGGGAGTGACAGGCACACACAAAGGTGTAATTGAAGCTGAGTCAATAAATGCAGGGGCTTATGGCAGTCAAGAGACTTACCATTTATTTATATTTCTCTTTTCTTTGTTCCTGCTGTTGGGTTCCATTCAAAATGCCCTTCCTATTGACCCTGTGACTCACAGCAACAGCTAACCCTCACTTAGAGGCGTGCAAAAACCTCCAAGGTTACTTTCTTTGCTCGCCCACTCCATGGAGTTGCTGGTGATAACACTCCTGTGAGTCAGCACTCCCAAACCAGTTATGGTCTGACTGGCATGCCTCCCACGCACGGGCTCATGTTTTGGAGACCGTGGATTCTTTAAGAGGCACGTTGTAGCTGACAAAAGTAGGATAGTTGGGCTTCTGAAGGTTATACTCAGGTCCCAAGTTCTGACCATTCTGATTCCTGTTCTTCCTCAATGTGAACAGTTGCTGTCTCTCTTTCCTAAAGCCGTGGCCCTTTGAATACAGTTCTGCCTGTTGTGGTGGTCCCCAACCATAAAACTATTTTCCCTGTGACTTCACAGCTATAATTCTGCTACTGTTTTATGTATCACAATGTAAGTGTTTGAGGTTTTTGATGGTCTTAGGCAACCCTGGTGAAAGAAAGGGCAGTCCGATCCCCAGGTTGAGGACCACTTCTTTGGGAGGTTTGGCCTGATGGGTTTTTGCAGGTAACTGGGATGACGGCCTTGGAAAGGTACTGCCCCCTCCTTGCTCAGTCTAGCTCTCTTTGCTTCCTGAGTGTGACCTAGGAGCTGCTAGGGCAGCCTTCCCAGCCACACAAACTAGTTCTGTCAGATATTCTTTGTTACCAATTTTCCCAGTGATCCTCCAAGGTCACAATCAACCCTCCCCCCACCATGTCCTGGCTTCATTTCAGAGAAAACAAGTTCAGTTACTTGTTGAGAGTCACAAGAAAACTGAGGTAAACCTTGTCATGTTAGGCTGCACATCTGTTTAAAGCACAATGACACAATGGCTGTTTGAGCGGATGCCATGTCTATGTGTGTCTTTCTTGTGGCGCTCAGCACAGCTTGTCTTTATGTCTAACCATGTGCAGAATTTAGCCCTCTGCTTTCCAGCCCCCATCTGGTATAATAGCCACCTTTGAGGAGGCATCTAGCTTGAGACTGAGCAGAACATTTCCAGCAGGAAGCAATTTGCTGTCAGGAAGTGACGGGAGCTAAACGGTTCCCATTAATTGAAAGCAGCTTCTTCACATCCTGAAGCTGGGAGTAGCTCACCAAACTGCCAAGCCAGACAGAGCCAATTCTCCTATAAACACACAGTGACAACACTAAAGAATTGGGATTCATTTATGTTGTTGCCCAACAAGATGACACGGCCTTGCGAAGCCGTTTTGTCTAACTAGATGGAGAAACTGGAGCTCTTCGACAGCAGCCCTCTAGAAGAGGGTGTGCTCACCTCTGCCCTTCTTTAAAAGTCTCTCTGATTTTTCCTTACCTTCTCCATTTTAAAATGAAATGAGTGACAGGCAAATAGGCAAATGATCTTTCGTTTCTCAGGTAAAACAAAATAATTTTAAGAAAAGGGAGGAGCTTAGTATAAAAGAGCCTGGCAGGGCCTGGTGACTTGAGCCTGTAATCCTAGGTATTTGGGAGGCGGAGGGTGGGGGACTGCCAAATTCAAGACTGAATGAGAGACTCAGTGAAGCCCTGGCTCAAAATAAGATAGAAGATTAAGAACATGGCTCAGCGATAGAACACTTTAGCACATGCAAGGCCCTAGGATTGATTCTCCATCAAACTGCTAAAAACTTGTGTTATCAAAGAGAAACTGTCAATAGTCTAGAGATTCAGTTAAAAAAAAAATCATTTCTTTGTACAAATTGTGGTATGGTTACGTTTTTGCTTTTGAATTAAGAGGACTTTTATGAAATGTTTACCTTCAAAAGAGGGTGGGGAGGGAGGGAGGGGTGGTAGGTAAAGTCTATGCGGCCATGGTTGGTAACTGTGGAACCCAGGTGACTGCTTCACAGAAGTTCAAGTTTTCCATGATGAACATGCTATCTTGGCAGGCCCAACTTCAGTGTTCTAGGATTTTCAAGTCCTAGTTAGGCCTTGCCGTAGTCCCTCCCTGCCTAGTACCCCCAACTGACCTGTCTCCAATCCTTATCGTAGTCTATGGCTCTGCCACATCTCGTCTTGCCCTCTCCCCGCCTCTCCCCTCTCTGTGTGTCTCTCAATTCTGCCAATCTTTCTCATCACACTTCCAAATAATACTTGCTCTAGACAACTCATAAAACCCAGCGGTATTCCTTCATAACTTTTGCTTACCCTCTATGGTGGTCTGAGTAAGAATGGCTCCCATAGACTCATATATTTGAATGGTTGGTCATCAGGGAGTGGAATTTCAGAGGGATTAGGAAGTGTGGCCTTGTTAGAAGAAGTGTGTCACTAAGGTGGCTTTGGGATTTCAGAAGCCCAAGCCAGGCCCAGTGGCTATCTCTTCCTGTGCCTGGGGATCAGCACATTATCTGCCAACATCCTCTCTGCTTGTGTGCTGCCATTCTTCCTACCATGATGACAATGAACAAAACCTCTGAAACGGTAAGCAAACCCCCAAGTAAATGTTTTCTTTTTATGGTGGTGTCTCTTCACAGCAATAGAACACCGACTAATATAACCTCTATTTTCATCAAACAGAATGTTGGCTCCTTAGAGACATGTCTTTTCATTCTTGGGCTGAGTACAGTATCCAGCCACAGTACATTGAACAGGATAGGGACGCAGGGTTTTCTTACTAGGATGTCTTTCTCCATGAAAATAAACATAATAAACAGCACAAGGAACCACACTCCAAGTATCTTTAAAGTAAGGCCAAGTCTCAATGATTCTAAACACATCTACAAGCCTACAATGTCAATCATTATTGATCCTCAGATAAGCACTTCCCCACCATTCATGAAAGATCTCATCTTCCAATAGGAACTACAGGAAATAGCTTATAAAGCCTAATGAAGATGAATCAAAAGAAAATCAATGAGACATTCTCTTAACAGATCATGACACTCTGAAGCCCACACCACACATGAAATGGAGAGTTCCACTTACCGCTTCTTCGTGCTCTTTCCAACAATCATAATCGGTTGCCATGGCAATGCTGGCATAGCAAATTCCAGCCTCCTTAGCAAGCACCACCTCTGGAACTGTAGTCATATTGATAACATCTGCACCCCAAGTACGGAATACAAAACTTTCTGCCCGAGAGCTGAAACGAGGCCCCTCAATTGTGACTATTGTCCCCTTGGAATGGCATCGAAGACCAAGCTTCTTGGCTGTTTCTATGAGGACCTGCAAAAGGAGGAAACAGTCTCAAACCACACAAACCTACATGCAGTACAAGATTTCATTTCTCTATGATGTTTAGCAAACTACCTACAACATACTTTACTACAATGTCCTTAAAGGAAACCTAGATCACTGAAAGTTAGTGTCTAGCTCTGTATTAACACATTCCTGCTGTCCACAGCTCATAGGTTTTAGAGAGATTGGTGTAATTGAATTTCATTCACTTTTTAAGAATTTAGCAAGGTTAAGCCGGGGCTTCAATCTGGACTTGTGTCACAGGTCCTGATCGAGCACACTTGCACAGCTGAGGTATTGTCACGCACAGACCAAACTGCTGGTCAAGTGCCATTTTCCAAGGTGCAGGGCTGATCAGTCACAGATGCTGTGGCCTTTTGGAAAGTGGCCTTGTAGAAAGTCACTATAGGACATACGGTGAATAAGAATGACTGTCCTAAGATAACTTATCTGGGCATTTGTTACTTGTTTCTTCAGGGCTACTCATGCATAGTTTTTCTTTTCTTTAAAGAAACATTAAAGTGCTAGGTAGGAGGTAGTGGTTCACGCCTTTAATCCTGGCACTGGGGAAGGCAGAGGCAGGTGGATCTCTGTGAGTTCGAGGCCAGCCTGGTCTACGAATGAGTGCCAGGACAGGCTCCAAAGCTACACAGAGAAGCCAAGCCCTGTCTCGAAAAACCAAAACAAAACAAAAAGTCAAGATTCAAGTTTCATCAGAAACAGTTCTGAGGCTGAAGAGATGGCTCAGTAGGTAAAATGCTTCTGTTTAATATAACTGAGAATGGAGGTTTATCGGCAATGGGAAACAACTCCCGGTGAAACCAATGCATTTCAAAACTAAGGCTGAGGCAGGAAGAGTGATACCTACTCAGTCAACTGATCCACCTGCAGATGTTACCTCAAGACCTTATACTTTATTCTGATAAGTCAGAATACAAACCTCTCTTGTTTTGGGGCAAAACGGTTCAGCCATTGGGATATGGCACACCCCTCTGGCGCTGCAGTGGCTTCCATCATAGAAGGTCTGAGGCCTCAGGGATGTCCTAGAAAGACAAAGTGGTAAGGTTTTGACTTCTGTTACAGCACCATCTGTCCTGTGTGTTCTCCCACATCCAACAGCTGTAGATAAGCGAAGGTAATTGTCACAGAGCATTTTCAGGTTTGAATTGGACTCTTCTAGCTCTGGGCTGGTTCCAACACGCTCCTAACCAGACACAAAAGTGTACCCATTTCAGATGGTCAAGTACACCTTACTGGAACCTCAGGGAGGGTGGGGAAAGCCCCAAGTCAATCTGAAAACATTTCATCATGTCCCAGAAGACCGTGCAGTGTGCGGCCGCCTAGACTCACTAGTTCCCCAAACTGTTTCCAACTCATTTTATTTGTTAGCTTCTGTATAAAAGTAAACTGCAAGCATTGACTCAAACCACACTCATCTCCCTAAAAAATCTTAAAAAAAAAAACTTTTTATGAACAATTGCTTTGTTTCAGTCCATACAACGTCCTTACCCACATTTGACTGTCATATCTCTAAAGTAAAAATAATTCTTGCTTCAACCCTAGTCACATTTTTTTCCAGGCCTTTGATCCACTGAAGAAATCGGCTGGATGGTCCTGCTCCACAGGGAATCTGCCTCCTTGCTTGGCTTGCTTCTCTACCCACTTTAACTAGATCTTAAGTGTTTTCAAGGGTTCTGCTATATAATCTTTTTTTGGAATTCACAGAAGACAGGTGAAAATGAATTTACTGCCAGCTCACTCAACTTCCTCCTAGGAGCTTTCAGAAAACAAATACAAAATACTGAGTAACTCAGAGAAATTACCACCCCAACTTTCCTACAGAAGGGAGATGGGGGAGGGATAATGGAAATTCTTCTTTGCTGGTTCCGTTTACACAGCTTTTTATCTACTGCCCCAAATTAACCATTCTTTGGGCTACGTCACAGTCAGTGACCCTAGCTGGTATCAAAGTCACCCCTCTTGGAGATGAAGAAGCCCCACTGCTGTGGAAAGATGCACACCTCATATCTACAATTCCTGAGTCTTTCTCATGTACTGGAAGGAGAAGTTAGAATTAACCCTGCAGCAAATCCAGCTGAGTTGAAGAATGGGTCAAAGGACAGCTCTAGCTTCCATCAGCAGGGTTTCCCCTCGAAGACTGACCAACAAAACAATGTCATGTCACCTCCAGATCTGCCTGGTTTTAGTCTCTAATGAGTCAAGTTGTATCAATGCTCTCTCACTTGCAACTGGGATTATAAAGCAGAGACGCAAAACCTCCAGTAGCTATGGGCAACAGATGCCCATGAAGGAACACCTATCTCTTCAACATGTCCACGGCTTCTCTATCTCCCCACATCTCTGCCTTGTGGCAAACACACGGAAGAACATGCACCACATCATGCTATGTTGTTCGACACTGGTTGACTGGTCTTAATTACCGATTTCAAATGGAACACTACATTTTTCTTACTAAACGTGAAGGTATCTAATGACAAGTTACATAGTTATAGCTAATTCTGTATATTTTTGATTCTCCCATTTTCTAATAAAACACAGTGTTCACTAGGGCTGATGTCATATGCCTTTGATTCTTGCACTCAGGAAGCAGAGGCAGGTGGATCTCTGCTAGGAGGTTTAGGAAAGCCAGGCTACCTAGTGAGACTCTGTCTCAAAAAACAAATAACACCAAACCAAACCCAATAAGCATACAAACAACAACACCAAACCCAGAGTGCTCATCTCTTCATTTATAAAGGCATTAGGAGAAATAAGTCAATCAAGATGCCCTGGTAACTCATAGTAGAGACATCTGAGAGTCATCTGCAGGCTGAGGCCACAGAGAACTAGACCCTGCAGGGGACTCCACAGAAGAGAGGAAAAGTAGTATTAAAATCGATGCTTTACTCACCCATGAAGATACACCTGTCTGTGGCATCTGCACCACTAACTCATGTCACCATGTTCAGTGAAATGGTTAATGATCAAAATCTAAATCACTATGAAATACAGTTGTTTACACTAACTGAATTCTGACAGAGCAAGGGGTTTACAACCACAGCTGAGAATTGTGCAGGGCACCCTCAAAGGAAAATGTGTGTCATCTGTGGAACACTTGACTTCGTCTGAGAACCTGTCAGAGAAACTGGATACTCTAGAACTCAGTCAAAGCCTGGAAAAGCCTTCAAGACACACCTCAGAGGAGAGGCTGCTAACAAAAGCTGAAAGGCCACTTCCCATTTCCAACCAAACCAGCTTGCCTAGATGCACAATTATAGTTGAATTGTGTAGCTCAATCATTGGCTGAGTGACATGGGCAGGAGATGTATTTTATCCTGTGGTTTTTTTTTAAACTAAATATGTCTTGTATAAACTCTTTAACAAACCTAAAGGAAAATCCTCACAGCTACATATAAGGTTAGTACAACCTGCAGATTTCTATGTTGAAATCCTACCCCTTACGGTCATTCTATCATCCTAAGACCATGTCATGAGGAACAGGCACAGCATGACTAGGGTCCTTACAAAAGAGGATCCAGGGAACTAATTAGTTACCCCCTCCTTTTTTTTTTTTTTAAACTACACAAGGACATGGCAAGAAGATGCCAAGAAAGTAAGCTCTTCTCAGACACCAGATCTTTTTACCCCTTTCCTGATCTTCTCAGCCTTCCAACTGAGAAATTTCTGTTTAGAAGCTAATTAGTCTACAGCATTTTGTTATAGCAGCTGTAGTAGACTAAAAATACTTGCACCCTTGCTTAAGGACGGAAACAGCACCAAAAACTTCAGTGGCTACCCCTCAATACACTCAGATGCAATCATATCACAATGTTAGTTACATTTGGGTAATGCCTACCCCACCAGAGGTCCACACACTTATCCTCAGGATGCTATGATTATTTCATCTTACATGGCAAAGGGCAACAAAGTTAGCAGATGGTTAGTATGAAGCTGACTTCTAAACAGAAAGATTATTGTGGATTAATTATGCGGGAACAGTGTGATCATCAGGAGTTCTTATATGTGCAAGACGGCAGCAGATGTGTAGATGACAGAGATAAGAACTTCATCCATCATTGCTGGCACTGGATGGATGTGGGCCATAAGCCAAAGAGTATATTGAACAACGGGTCAGGAAATGGGCTCCACCTTAAGTGGAGTAATAAGGCCTTGCCAACAGCTTTTATTTCTTTTTAAAGGGCCAGTGAGACCCATGTTAAACTACTAACCAAATAATAACAAGATGATAAATCTGTGGTAAGCACCCAAGTTCGTAATTTATTTGTTATGGCAGCAATAGAAAACTGATATATTCATTTCTGTAGTTTGATACATGATCAACCTAGTTACAGCTTCTATTGCAGTACACAACTACTGTAGAAGGTCTGCTCCCTCTATCAAAGAGATTAGTTTTGCCTCCTGATTAAACAAGGATTTCAGGGAGTGACCACCTGGTTGGCTTTACTACTCACTGGCTGTTTGCTTCTGGAAAAGCCACTCTGATTTCTGTACCTTAGATCTTCCTATATTTAAAAGGGGGGAGGGGCAAAGTCATTTATCCTAAATGGGCTATGTGAGGGTGGAATGAGCTAATATAACACAGGGGCTGACACTGGCCACTGCTACACATGGAACATCTGCTTCTGTACCCTCTTTTGTCAACTTGGGAGTTTGGCATTTTTCGGGCTTCAAGGGAACCTCTGAAACTGCTTGAGGCTGCCAAGCTGGGGTAGATACTATTTTAGCTCTGTTACTGTTGGTGACAAAAAGCAACTTAGGAGAGAAGGGGTTTTTGCTCATAGTTCCAGGCTATACACCACTGTGGGGAAGTCAGAGTGACAGAGGCTTGAGAAAGCTGGTCATATTACAGCCACATAATAATGCAGAGAAAGAATGCATGCCTACTTGCTTGCTCTCGGGCAGCTTTCCCCTCTCACATTATTCAGGACCCTTGCGTAGGGAATGGTGCTGCCCACAGTGGACTAGCTTTCCCCACATACATTAACAATCAAGACAGGACAACCTAACTTTGATAAGACATTAAGTAAGACTCTCTTCCCAGATGGTTGTGTTAAGTTGACAGTTACAACTAAACTAGCCAGCACAGGTGTAAAAAGCACCTCCCCAAACAAACAAACAAACAAACAAACAAACCCAAACAAAAAAGCCCCTAAACTAAACAAAAAACCCACAACAACCATCAAAAAATACCCAAATAAAGCATGTCTTTTTAAGAGTTAAGGAGACAAACAAGCTTGCACTGCCAAGAGATATGAATTCAAGGTACTGTATCAGACAGAGGAGAAAAAAAACAGAGAAAAACTGACCACTAGGCTGTTTCTTAAGTAGAGACCCTTGAATTAGCTTGAGGCACATTTGTTAGATAATACTCCCCCTTAAAGAAATGTGGAGTTAAAAATGCACGGAGAGCCAGGCGATGGTGGTATGCCCTCAGTCCCAGCACTTGTGAAGTAGAGGTAGGTGGATTTCTGTGAGTTGGAGGCCAGCCTGGGCTACAGCGTAAGTTTCAGCATAGCCAAGGCTGAGAAACAAAGAGAAACCCTGTCTTGAGGGGTAAAAAAAAAAAAAAAAAAAAAAAAAAAAAAAAAAAAAAAAAAAAAAAAAAAAAAGCACTGAAGAAAAACACTATTCTCTAGGAAACAAATGCTTCTGAGGTGGTTTCCGAAAGTAGCATCTGTGCCTAGCAAGCCCCAGCAGGAGTGAACATGAATGAGTCAGTTAACTTGCCGATTTGCTCACAAGGATGCATTCTGGGGAAGGGATTCTCCCAGCTCATTAGGATTATAAAACACTCCAATTTCAGGAGCACTCCTAATTGATTATAGTATTAACAACAGCAAAAACAAGAACAAAAAGAAAAAAAAAGGAGAAAAGAATCATCCAATGGATGCTAATACCTCAGTGATTACATTCTTCAATAAAGGGGCTTCATCATTCGTCTTCATTCCCTCTGTATCTTAGGAGATCTTGCTCACAGTAGACTAAGCAACATTATAAGAACAAAACTTCTAACTTTGGGAGCTGGAGAAATGGCTCAGCAGTTAAGAACACATGGAAGCTTGCAACCATCTACAACTCTAGTTCCAGGAGATCCAACTCCTTCAGACCACTGAGGGCACCAGACATGCATGTGGTGCACACACGTACATACAGGCAAAACATCTGTACACATAAAAAACAAAAACAAACAAACAAAACACCAAAAACACCCAAAACTTTAAAAACAAACAAACAAACAAACCCCAAAATATACACAAATCCAAAATCTTAATTCTGCTAGGTGTGGCAAAAGAAATCTACTATCCTTAAGGGTTAGGATTTCAACACAAAGTCTGAGAGTCACATTAAGACCAGACCACAGCAATGAGGATTTTGCCCAAGGCTCTAACAGAGACAGTGATGTCTACACATCCCTAAGGGGGACAATAAGGAAAGAGGAATGTATTTGCTGATACTGTTATTGTTTCCTAAATATCCCAAACTTGGTCCAGGTCAATGTAGGGATTTTATCAGGTTGTATGATTACTGCCCCAGGCTGTTTACCCAAAAACAATAGCCATACATAGGTAGACTATGCAGAAAAAAAAGTACTACTCCATGTTATGTTTAGAACTGCAAACTGTAAGAGTGGGGAGAAGCTGGCTGGAAAAGCTTTGGCATTTTAAACGTCCTTTTAAAAGGTCCATTTCTAACAGCAATGATTATATTTAAGTAACTCCAGTCCTCTGAGCAGGATGTGACACTTTCTTTGCTATGGAATTACTCACAGGTAACTTGACTGTTCAGAAGACCAGATGTGATCACATCATACTCTGAAAAGAGGGAAACAAGCAGAGGTTCCGGGCTCTCTACATATAAACTTACAGAAGAAACCATTCCTTCAAAAGTGCAAGAGATCATGAAGCACAGACCCACAAGTTGGGACAAGTCACATCAAATGGCAAGAAGGGCAGAGGTCTATGAAGACAGCTAACCAGAACAACATTTCCCCTGGTTAAGCTACCGCTGCTCAATGACCAGAGGAGATCCCCAGGGACTCTTGTGGCTGCTTCTTGGTTTATGTCACACTTAAACAAAAAGATGTATGAAAAGCAGCTGTGATGTAGAGACTCAATAACACAAAAGCGACAGAGGGTCCCTCAATAGATCATTGAGGACAGCACCAGCAGTGTTATGAATGAGCAAAGGGTCAGGAGAAAATTTCAAAATCTGAGGTATCTCAGTGGGCGGGCAGAACTGGAAGCATGTGGATGAGGGACAGCTGAGGTAACAGGCTTGAGTCACCTGAATTCAAATCCCCCAGGGCTCACTTGCTAGCATGTAACAGCATCTCTTTTACCTAGGTTCCCTCAAGCATAACTTGGTGAAGGATCACTGCGTGCATGCAATTAACTGAGCACAGCACCCAACTCGACAGCTGTTTTTACTGTGACGGTCTAGACCTAAACTAGGTTCCAGATCAGGATACAAAGACAAACTGCTTCTAGGGGGCTGCTGACCCCACTTTAAGCACATCCAGATAAAGGAGAACTCAAAACACATTACAGATGAAAGGGAATGTAGAGACAGGTAGTGGGTGTATCTGCTTCCTTATACTGAAGGTGACACTCTCAGCACAGAGTGAGGAAGACACACAAGAAGCTACAGGAACAGGTTGGTCCCATCTGCACTTGCCTCTGGAAGGAACGGGGTAGAGCAATGCCAAGGCTCCCTGAGAAACTCTGCATCATGCACCTTCACCCCTTCCTTTTTTGTTTCAGACAAGGTCTGCCTCACTATGTAATCCAGGTATCCAGATTGTTCTCAAACTCATAATCTTCCAGCCATGGCTTCTGGAGGGTTGAGGTCACACATGCAAGCCCAAATGCTCAGCTCAGGAGTTTCTGTTTCTAATCATAGACCCTAACTACGATGCAAAAAGGCCTGACCAGGAGTAGGCACCAGAGCATATCCCCACAGGACCACAGTCTTAACCTATGACTTCATGGGGGAAGCCCAAGGCAGGGCTGTATCTTTGGGAGGGAGAAATGAACAGGCATAATCTGTCAGCCTATGTGTCTACTGCAGGGACTTTCCTGATGAGTCAGAATGCAATGGCAAACCAGGCCTCTCCTATTCTTCCTGAAAGAGGATAAGCTGGGGAAAAAAAAAAAAAAAAAGTAAAGAAAGAAAAAAGCAGAACTCAACACCCTTAGAACTTGTGAGCAGACAAGAATACTTAAGGACAAAGGCATCCAAAGGAAGGGCCAGCAAAAGGCTGGGCATCTTCACTGCTCACTGGGTCGCTCTTTGCATTCTTTAAGCAGTACCTAATCAGGGTCCAGAGGTCCTATTGGCCAACAAGCTAACCACACTTCAAAGAAACATTGTGGTACTACAAATCATGCTTTATTTTCTTTGATCTTTGGGGTTTTGGGCTGCATTATTTTTTTTCCACTGCAAAACAAAACAAAACCCTAAACTGTAAAACATTCCTGATAAAGGCAAGTATTAAAAACAAAAACAAAACAAAAAAGAAACCTCATTTTCTTTCTCATTGGCATTCTTCTGGTATTCTGAGTCACTGAAGTTGATGGCACAGGGAAGGATACATGTAGAAATGGCTGCAAGTCCCCATCCCTGGGCCTCTCCAACTCTTGAATGACATGACTGTATTACATTTCTTCTACCCAGACAAAGAGATCTGTAATAGTATCTAACAGTGATCAGCTTAGGAAATGGAGGGAATAAGAGTCACAAGTAACATAGGAAGAGACAATAGAATGATTCTGGCTTTGAGGACCGAAGCACTGGGGAGAGGCTAGCAGAGTCCCTCAGGTGAAGCCATCCCTATATTCATCTGGCAAGGGATTAAAAATTAAAATATGAAGAACTAAAAAAATGAAAATAATAAACAATCCAATCAATAAACGAGGAAGCGAACAGCATGGACACTATTCCGAAGTAGAAACAACTAATAAACACAAGTTCGACATCTTTAGCCTTTAGAGAAAGGTCAATCAAAAGCATAGTGAGATTCCATCTTACCTTAGTCAGAATGGCTCTCATCAAGAAACAGACAATAAGGCTGGCAGAGATGCAGAAGGAAGACAACAAGCCCTCAATGGCTGTTTGCTGCTGGGAATGTAAATTAGTCCAGCCAATAAGAAAATCAACCTGGGGTTCCTCAGAAAGTGACAACCACAAGATCTACCCATCCTTGGGTGTACACCTGAAGTATCTAAGTCAGCATATTAGAGACCCTTGCACACCCAGCTTTATCACTGATGATAGCCAAGTCATAGAATCAACCCTGATGCCTATCTACAGATTAGAGAATGTGATATACTGACATCAGTCAACCATGAAAAAGACAATGGTCATTTGCAGCGAAATGAGTAAACCTGGAGGGATTTTGTGAGGCGAAATAAGCAAGACATTGAAAGACAATGAGCAATGAGCAATCTAAAACACAGACTCAGAAGCAGAGAATAAACTGGTGTTTACCAGAACCTTGGGAGACAGTCGGCCAAAGCATATCAAATTTCAGTTAAGCAAAAAGACTAAGTTTTGAGATCTCCTATATGGCACGGCCATGTGGTGTATCAATTACTTACAGAAAATCATTGCTTGCAGTGCAAACTGATTAGTGAGGCGTGTATTCGAAGTGAAAAAAATATATATAAGTAACTATGCAATGCCCACATATAATCAATTATGTTCATCAATGCATAATTACTATTTGTCAGTTCAGTTAAAAATATAAAACCCCAACAAAGGAAAGCTTATAGTGATCCTATGTCCTGCTCTGCTCCCTTCCCCATGTTTCCTTCAGAGCTGAAGGTGAGCTACAAGGCCACTTACCCCTTACCTGTCAATGAACTGATCGATGATGACCATGTCACCAGGCTGGATCTCCTCTCTCAAGGACCCGCATGCTGTGGTCACTAGGACATGTGTACAACCTTCTTCCTTCAGAGCCCAGATGTTTGCCTGGTAGTTGACTTTTGAAGGCATGATGGTATGCTGTCTCCCATGTCTAAGGAAGGAGATCACCATAGTACATCAGTCATCAGGGCAGGTCCTTTTAACAGTTATAAGGAAACTGAGACCCTGTCCACCCCTTCAGACCAACTGGGTAAACTATGAAACTGTTCAATCTATGAGCTGGCTTTGTATGACAGACCAGCTCTTTCATGACTACGGTTGCAGACTTAACTGAATCAAAGTTCTTTTTTTGTTTTTTGGAGACAAGGTTTCTCTATCTCTATGTAGCCTTGGCTGTCCTGGAACTCCTTCTGTAGACCAGGCTGGCCTCGAACTCAACAGCTCTGCCCGCCTCTGCCTCCTGAGTGCTGGAACTAAAGGAATGCACCACTATGGCCAAACCCTGAATCAAAATTCTTGAACTGTGCATCTAACCCCATCTTGGATCACAGGCTGTAGCTGTACTTGGAGATAGGGTTCTTCCTTTGTTGGCTTGTTTTTGAAAGAAAAATGTACTTTGATGGATTTCCCAATGTATTGTTCAATATGATGTCAGTTTTTAATGTAAAAAAAAAAATTGGTTCCACTGACATTTGGTAATGCTACGGAGAGCTACTACTTTTCCCAGGAAGTAGTAAACAGCCAGAAAAGAAAGCATAGCTTTCTAGAAGCATGGAAACTTAAACCACAGGTTCAAAAGGCCACAGCTTTTACACTGAAAATGGCATGCTGGTAACAGATCACAAATGGGGAACAAGCCGTGGGGACACCAAATGGAATATGGTACGGACAAAAAAGCCTTTAAGAATAACTTGTTCACACCAGGCATTGGTGGCTCATGCCTTTAATCCCAGCACTTGGGAAGCAGAGGCAGGTGGATCTCTGTGAGTTTGAGGCCAGCTTGGTCTCCAGAGCCAGTGCCAAGATACGCTCCAAAGCTACACAGAGAAACCCTGTCTCGAAAAACCAAAAAAAAAAAAAAAAAAGAATAACTCGTTCACTTCCCCCTGTGGCCTCCCCCAAAGTCACCCAACCCACTCGGAGCCAGGACTTTTTTTCCCATCAGGGATAAAAACTCACTATCATCCTGTTTGCATTTAATTTTTGATGTCTTTTCTTGATAACTAACAAACTATGGACAGACACTAAGGTTTCCACCCTGACTTCACAGACTGCCTCTAAAAAAGTAGGAGCCCTCACTATCCAGAGATACATATATCTTCCTGGGGCTGACCTCCAAAGTGCTCAGCAGGTTTTCCAGAAGAAATTAAACACCTGTCTAATTTAAACAACTGTTTCTTTCCTGAGTTTGGGGGAAAAAAAAATCAGGCATTTCTCCAGCAACGACTATAGCACAAGGAAGGAGAGTTGTAAGAAATCCACAGCAGGGGACAGCTTAAAACTACATTTTAGTTTTGCTGGCTCCTGAGAACCTACTTTCCATGTCACTATGGTAGACAAAGCTTTGTTAGGTCTCCCTTTCATGTCCTATATAGCCCATACATTGGGTCAGCCTGAAACTTGTTCCCCAACACTAGAAGCCTCTAGAAGTCACTCCTGTGACTAGGTGCCACCTTGTTGGCATGAGAACCTGCTTGCCATTGCATTAACTGCAGTGGAGGCCGCTTGTGGTCAGGGGACTTTTGAAATATGCTGCTCTCTGTGCAGCAGCTCATACCACGAGGCCTGTTTAGGGAACAAGGGTATGAGCACGTACAAGAAGTGATCCAGGCTAGTTAAGGGACTGACACCTCCTCCCCCACAACTCCAACTGCTACTAGACAAGGACTCAACACAAACAGAGCATCTGATTTATCTGATTACTGGAAGAAAGAAAGTTAACAAAGGAAATATTTTTGTTTTGTAGTTAGGACAGAAACTGGAGCTTCAGTTGTCACTCAACCGATATTTTCCAAACCAAATCGAGGAAAGAGATTTTTATTCCCTAAATACCTATAATCCGAGCTCATCTCAGAGCCATGTGTAGTAAATAAAGGAACCGGTATAGGTATACGGACACTTATCTCATAGCTACATTAATACCTATTTCTGGGCTTTAAGTTAACTTTAAATTCTCCTGAAGTAGTAATATTAAACAACAACAAAAAACTTAAAAATACTTTACCTTGCAAGAAGCACACAATCAACGTTTTTTATCTTCCCCAAAATTAAGGCGTCAGATGGCTGCATGCAATAAAAAGTAAACAGTCACAGCTTAGCAGTTTTCAAACATGTATAAACTGTTCTTAAAAATCTGAATCATTAAACCACAACAAACTGGTAGAAATCTAGAGTTTGAAGATATACATTAGGGAAAGGAGTTTAGGTTTTACTAATCAACATTATCACCCATAAGTACTGACCTAGCTCTCTGCTGGCAAGGACTCCATAGGCTATGAAAGGGGCATCGATGGGGCTTTGTACAAGTGTCCCAAGATACTCTGATGGCAGACTAATCAAATTTACATGTGTCAAGGACATTTGAAAGGTACAAGAAATGTTGTGAATCAAAAGCTGAAAGATTAGGAGATCAGTGTGGAGCACCAAGAACTCAGCGATGGACTCCCCCTGCTTGTGGCAACCAGGCTTAAGACGGCCAGGGGATGAGCTGAAGTGACAAAGGGAAAAAACCTGAGAACTAACTAAGAAAGCCTGAGGCTAAGGGCAAGATGGGAAAGGACTTGGAAAACCCCAGGTCAGGCTAAGAACTTAGGTGAAAAGGAGGGCCAGGCGGGGATGCAACCTCTCCTCAGAGGGAGGAATACCAGTGTTTGGAAGAGGCAATGTGGAATAGCTCACCCAGCCTGGCCTGGAAAATAAGCAGCCTTTCCTAGAATCCCCTTCTTCCTAACCCTAACATTGTATTCCTGATCTCAGGACTCATCTGGACCAGAAGATGCCAACTCATAACTACTATCTATCTATAGCCAACAGCCTGTCTGCTAAGTTAGCGTGCTGTGAACTGGGCTTTAAATTAGAAACAGTTTTGAATTTAAAACGAGCATCTTGACTTCTAGGAATGCAAACCGAGATGCCACTTTCGTATTTGAAAGCCATGCCATCGAAACAGCAGCTTCATGCACCCTTAAGGACAACTCAACCCATGAAACCCAGTGGCAGCACTGTGGGCCTTCTGCCTGCATCAGGCTTTAGGCTGTCCACACAAAACCAACCGCTGTTCTTGACTTAAAAAAAAAAAAAAAAAAAAAAAATTCTTGCCAGTAATAAGCAATGCCAAAGCCAACAGTATCAGCTGGACATTAACCTTGCCAAATGGAGTATCCACATATTTCTCAGTTCTTCCTTCTAAAATTTCTGGATCATCCAAGCCTGTTCCACCAATTATTCCAATCTAAGGGAGAAAAGAGAAGAAAGAAGGTTGTCATACACGGTCATGCTTCATTTTAAGAAAACACATTTATCCATATTCATAGGCTCTTTCCCATTCCTACCAAACCCCAAAAGAAAACGATTCTGAAAATGACTGATGAACAGTAAACATTTAAAAGCCTTCTATTAAAAAGAAATAAAGAACTAAAACAAAAAAACCTCAAGCAAAACAACAAAATCGATGGTCTTCTACATTCTAGAAAGAGCCAAACACAGGCCACTGTTCTGGACTGCATCACATTTACTCCAACTGAATTACTAATACAATTACTTTTAGCTTAGAAATTGAGCCCAAATGTGGTTGCAGAAAGATCTTTCTGACCAAGGTTGTTTCTCTACCACATTTACTATGGCGTAAAAAAAAGCCTGACACAAAAAATAAGGCCTATTTACTAAGTAATGGTTTCTTCTTACTACAATATGTTACAAGAAGGGAATGCAGGTAAAAGATGAGGGACATAACAAGCCCTTGCTTGTTTATGTATGTACTTACTAAATCAAATTGCTATTTGTATGTACACATATACAGTAGACAGGCTTTCATATACAACATAATTCAAATAACCATAAAAACAAGCAATGTACACACATAGAGTAGACAGTAGTTCATATATTACATAATCCAAATGTTTATAAAAATAAGCGATTCAAAAGTAGTTTTAATTTTTAAGTTCAAGAATTTTATTTCAGTCTCCTAAGATTATCTAGAAATTCATGGTCTTGGAAAAAGTAGAGAAAGAAACTTAATTCTTGAAGAGTTGATCTAGGGTTGCAGAGGATGGCTCAGCATTTAAGAGGACTCCCAGAAATCACATGGTGGCTCACAACTGTCTGTAACTCCAGTTCCAGGAGACAACTTCTTTTGGCTTCGGAGGACAATTGTACATATGTGGTATACAGACGCACATGCAGGCAAAACACCAATGCACATAAAAAAATAAATCTCGAAAAACTGAGTTGATCTAATTTGAAGTCTAGGAAATAAACAAGAACAAATACAAAGACAAATATTAAAGTCCTAGCATTAAAAATTAAGCAACATGGGGCTGGAGCGATAGCTCAGGGGTTAAGAGCACTGGCTCTTCCAGAGGTCCTGAGTTCAATTCCCAGCAACCACCATACCATACGTAATGAGATCTGGTGCCCCTTCTGGCATGCAGGCACAACACTGCATACACAATAAATATTTTTTAAATTAAGCAACATTATCATGAGGAAATTTTTCCTGTGGAAAAATACAGTAAACAGGATTTAAACAGATCAATATACAGCTTTGACATGGGGCTTTGGGGAGAAACCTCATAGAAAACAATTTCAGCACTTTTTAAAATGAAAATCTGCAAACATATTATCACTGGATCAAATATCCTGACTCCAGAGAATAAAGTTCAAAACAGAATTTGTGGGAGTTTTGCCGCAAGAATGGATGACTCACACACTTCCTGGTGGCTAAGACAGCTGACGTTGGTGCCACCTTGTGGTACATTACTGAAATTACAACAGGTTTTATATTTTTATATCAACACTATAGGCAAGAACTAACCAACACATTGGCATTTCAAACCAACAGCATTTATTTGTTCCAAACACTTAAGTTACTTAAACTCTTCAGTTCAACAAATACATATACACAAATCATTCTGCCTTGCAAAACCCTAGCACTTCTGCTGGTGCACTTTATATATCTGGGCTAAAAGACTGATAAAAGATCAGCATATAAAATGACCATCAACTGACTCTTCAGGAATTTAGCTACTTGATGCACAAAGAAGGCTAGAAGGCATGAGGATCAAAAGTTCAAGGTCATCTTCAGTTTTATGGGGAGGTTTTGGCCAGCCTGAGCCACACAACATGAAACAAACAACCCCCCCCCGCCCCCCCAAAAAAACAAAAACAAAAACCGAATAAAAAAACTTCAGACCTTTTACTTATGACCACTTTGCTCTGTCATTTCAGGATGCTTCCCCAGCCACAGCATCTCAGATTCTGAGTCAACCCTGAACTTTCAGGCTCGAATGAAAAAGCATCCTTTTGTTTTGTAGTCACCCTCAGAATGCAGACAGGCCAGTAGAGCATGAGAGCAGCAATTGGAACAGGGTAGTTCCTGAAACTCACACTCCCTTAGTTCCCAGCTTGAACTCCAGTCCAAACCCTCCTGGCTGCGGGATGGCCCTGCCTCAGGAAGTTGGCAACTCAACCCTCAGCAAGGAGCGGCAGTAATTGAACGGCAGCAAAGGCAGCAAACCGACCAGAAAGCTACAGCAGTCTACAGACAAGCCCGTCCTGTCATTCATCTGGCTGACATTATTAACGGAAACCTACACCTGACAGGGAACCAAAGTATTTGCAATTGAATACCACCACTACACCAGGGTACGAACGAACGGAACCTTGAGGATGGAGGCCCGCAGTGCCAGTATGTGGCCAATGTCACCACCTGCTGGTTGTACAAGCAAAGTACAGCTTGAGAAAGCTCCCAAGCACAGGTCAGCTCGGCGCTGAGTGGTTTCACAAGCCTCCTCTTACCTAATTCCACAGCCACTCTCTTAGTCAGGGCCTACCTATGGTGTTAGCCCCACTGCACAAATGATGAAAGAGAAACACCATGTGCCAACTCCCAGTACCCTCTAGGGTCTACCAGAAGCTCAGTCTACTAGAAAGTCACTATCTCTAGGATATAAAGAAACTGGTTTCTTTGGTCAGGTCAAGCTTTTGCCCAAGGCGACAGAGCACACTACAGAACACTCTGTACACAGCCTCGATAGCCAGGTGAACATCTAGAGCAGTGGTTCTTAACCCTCATGACCCCAACCATAAAACTGTTTCCATTGCTACTTCCTAACTGTAGTTTTGCTACTGTTATGAATCATAATGTAAATATCTGATATGCAACCCACAGGGTCATGACCCACAGGTTGAGAACCACATATCTAAGGAGCTGGTTGACAGCTCCACTCATATTCAGGAAGCAGTAAGACCCCAGGGCCCAAGTCCAGGCAACTCTAGAATGCCTATAAATAAATAAATAAATAAATAAATAAATAAATAAATGGGTTCAAGGGCTGAGTTAGAACTGCTTGGTCAGCTTGTTACACCCCGGAAGTCTTCACTACAAAAAATAAGATTCTGAAACAGGGATACATCTAACTGCTCATCATTCTCCCCAGTTCTCCACCACAGCCTCCTCATAAAGAATGCCTGCTTTCAGCACTAAAGATGCCTGCTATGCTGCGCCTTACTTTCCCAGCCCCTGAAACAGGAGATGTTAGCTACCCAATCTGTCTCAAGGTCAGGAAGGTGCCTGCTATTTCCTCCCTGTGCACTTTCTCTGGTACCTAAAAGCCACGGACTTCACCTACTCCACTTGGTCTCAGGAGCCATCCTTCTGAGCCCTGGACACCCTGCCTCACAGATGTCCCCAGATGCACTCTCAAACGCCAAAGACAGAGGAGCTCATGACAGGAGATGGGTGGCTTTTGAATACGTCAAGCTCAAGATGAGGAAAGCTAGCCAGGAGGGATCTGGTACTGTCTGTCATCTGGGATTTCAGTCCTGCAGCTCTGGTTATCACCAACAAATATAGCAGGTGTTGCTGACTAAAGCCTTCACCACTGAGCCAGCCGGGCTCTCTCTCTCTCTCTCTCTCTCTCTCTCTCTCTCTCTCTCTCTCTCTCTCTCTCTCTCTCTCTCTCTGTGTGTGTGTTGTCTTGCAGGAGTCCACAGAACCCAGGAGACCCAGATTCATGGGGACAAAGGCCAAATGCCTCAGCCTGGAAGGTCTGTACAAAACCTGTAAGATGAACCAAAGGGACCAAAGGGTAGCTCTGCCTCTGAAAATATATACTAAGTAAGCTTCCTTCACAGGGATGCCTATGGGCCACATTGGCCCCAGTCTAAATTTATATTTGGATGTGTGGATGTTGTGATTGATGCTCAGTACTCTTAGTGATGTATTTGGAGACAGGGTCAAACCTAGAAAACAAAAACCAAACAACAACAAAAACATAAAAACAACAAAGCAAGCAAACAAACCCTGGTGCACTTATAAGAGAAATTGTAACATAGATACATCTAGAATAAAGACCATGAGAAGTCCCAGAAAAAGAGGCTACTCCCACTTTAAAAGTCCTAAAATGCTGATGGAATGATCAGAACTTCTGGACTCTAAAGTGAAGTGATTATCTAATTTTTATCAATAAACAATCAGGAGTCAGATATTGGGGTAAGAAACTGATCAGAGAAGCTGCGGATAAGCCACCAGTGACTTCCTACCTCTTCTGTTCCTTCCTCAAAACGAGCTGAGATCCTCTCTAAGTCCCGCCTTACTACTTCCTCAGTCCTCCAAAACCTCAATGGTTAATTTTGGTTGGCTAGTGGCTAGTTCCGCTCTGATTCAAAACAAACTTTATTGTCAGAATGTAATCAAATTATCACAACAGTAAAGAGCTGGAATGCTGCACATCCAGAGTCCAATCTTGGACCTTTCCTTTTGTTCTCCTGCCCACTCATGTCTTACCTAACACTCTAGCTACCGGCAGGAGAAACCTTCTGGAATCTGAGAATTAAGAACATTAAGAACATCAGACAGAAACTGCCCTGCCGTAAGCTATCCCATCTGAGCTCCCACCAAAGCATTTACAAATGCCTCGATTTATGTCTTCATTCTATTCCATAACAAAGTAAACTTAATGAAACCCTTTCTACATTTTTTTGGGGGCAACTTAAATCCATGTTCCTAGAAACAACTCATCTTGGCTCAAATATCTCATATTCTCTTTGAGGATTTTTTTTTGGTCAAAATATGTGGGAAACATGGCCATCCAAGAAGAGTTACCACAGTGGGGAAAAAGCCACCAACCCTCTTGGCATGTTATCCGTGACAACTAGCCTTCAGTACTGTGAGGTAGAGTCTGTTGCTCAGCCTTCCCAGCCTGCTGAGCTCTGATGAGTAACCTAATGCAGGTATTACAGTCAGAGAAGAATGATGGCCTGGAAGATCAGAACAGCCATGTCTTTAATGTCACAGCCTCTAGATTCCCTGATGACAAACATTTCACACCTAAAACTATTACTTTTTGAGGAGCATTTTCCTCAAAACAACATAGTCACATGGTATTTTCCTCTGTTTGTGGAACAAGACAGGATGTAGCCTAAGTTCCTTGATACTCAGTTGATGGCTATCAGTAATCTCAAATGCCAAAGTCAGGTCCAAACTGCAGAGGATCTGATTAATGGGCAAGACGTACAATGTATCCAGAGCTTGTGGGTTGGTTCTGGTGTGTGCACTTAAAACACAAATGTCTAAAATATGAGCTAACTGAGTATGGCAGACTGTATAATGGCCCCTCTCGCTAGTCAGCCGGCTTTCTGGCCCTGGGAGACAAACGTGAGAAAAACCAACCTTGAGGAGAAGTTTACTTTGGCTCCCAGTTTTAGTCTGTGGTCAGTTGGCCCCATGGCTGAGGCTGGGTGAGGCAGAGCATCTAGGTAGAGGTTAGAGTCAAGCTGCTCAAATTATAGCAGCAAGGAAGCAAAATGGGGAGGAAGGTGTGCAGCTCCAATGCCCCCATGAACAGCGTGCCTTAACTTCCAGTACAAGGCTGGCCTCCTATGTGTGCCATCTCCCAACAGCACATCAGGCTGGAACCTTTAGCATGTGGTTTCTAAAGGGATATTTAGGATCCAAACTACAAGAGCCTTCCCCACTCATATTTACACCCCAACCCCCAGAACCTATAAATGTTATTCCGTGTAAATAAATTAAAACGAGGTAGGAGACTATCCTGAACTATCTGGATGGGTTGTAAATGGACACCAGAGAGTTGTGATAACAGGAAGTCAAGAGGGAGATGGTCATGTGATGATGGAGCGTATGGTGACTGTAGGCCCAGTAGACAAGTACGACAGTGTCTCCAGAAGCTAGAGTCAAGTCAATGAATCCTTCCTTCCTACTGAGATCCTGCAAAAGGAGCCAGCCCTACGGCTTTCTTGATCTAAGACTCGTTTTTTGGACTTGTGGCCCCTAGAACTATGAGAATACACTGGGCGCTTGAAGGCACTCAGTTTGAACTAATTCTTGTTGTGGCCACAGAGAACGAACACAATAAGAAAGAACCATGTCCACACTTTCAAGCTCCCTGACATTAATGCTGTAAAAGCCAGGGGACATCTAATACCCTGGGTTGGTTAACACCCAGCTCACTGGGCCACACTCCATAGATTTATGGTTCAGCAGGGCTGGGCTGAGGCCCAGGACTCTGCATTTCCAACATGGTTCCAGATGAGGTGGATGTACTGCATACTTTGAAAACCACTGAGGCAGTTTAGAATACAGTTATAACCACAGCTAAGGATCTGGGAACCACCACATACAAGTATTTATGTTATCTATTTCCTCAACTTTTTCTATGTGGGTCAGGGTTTTAATTAGCCTGCAGAACCAGTATGGAAATCAAATGTACTACTACATTATATCAATTCCTGTTTCATACTCTACCACTCCTAGCAAAACACACACAGAACCAAAAGTAACTTCCTCAAGGCAACTTGGGTCCCCTATCTTACTTCTCTTTGCAGACAGCTACAAGCTGTCTTACTTCTCATCAGGCAGTCTCTCAAGCCCAAGTGGTCTTTAACCAAATATGAAATAGCTTTCCTGTGGGTGGCTGAGATTATACAACACGTGTGGCTGCCAAAGGGACAGGGGAGGGGGTACTGTAGGCCCCTCTGTGGGGAGGGGATGAGGGCGAATTCTGTGTGCTGCAAAGCTTAGGAGAATCCTACAGAAGAACTGTGCCAACCATTCAACAAGACAGTCCAAAGAAGAGGTTTAAAGGCCATCTTCCAAACCAGGACACTCTGACTTGCCTTACTACCACTATCAGAAGTCTACTAGTCACCTACAGTGGTACCATATTCCCTCTCTATCATTCTAACATGGTACACATTACTCCCTAATCTCTCAGAGTAGAAACTAGCTAGGGGCATTACAGATCCCTGAAGCAGCTCTCCAAATACCTGCCTCTCTGGATGCCAAAGGTTTGCTTTGCCATCTTTATAGTCAAGTACCCACCTGCCACGGCTAAAACTGGACAATGCTCCCCTGAAGTCTTCCCAGACAATGCCAGATACTAATCTATGGCCTGCCTCCACCCATTGCTGTTTCTCGGGGCATGCACACATGTAGGAACCACTAAGATAATGGAGACAACCATCCCCAAACCCAGAGGTACTCAACAGCTACCCTGTTACTACAGTAAAGAAGCCTCTCATACCCCATGTTTTAGCCCCTAATCAGAAATGTATCAATGGAAGGAATCTTGTATTTACCCTCCTTGCTTTTGTTTGGAAAGGATTCCTCAGCACCTTTGGGGACAGAAGTCTGACACAGAAACCACCCTTTCCCTCTTGGTACACTCCCCACATTACCTCTACCCTGCCTGCAGAGCCTAGCTACTTCTATGGCTGCCAGCCCACTCTGGAGCACAAGTGCCATGGCTTCTGGCCAGATATAGTCTTTCACCCAGAACAGGCCATTCTGTACAGACCAGCCAGGCATTCACTTCAAAACATAAACCACAAGCTACCTCTCTAGTCAGAATCCTTAAATGGCTTCCAAAGCATTTAGAATCAAATCCAAATTCTTTTCTTTTTTAATAATATGCAGCCATAGTTGGTTGGGAACTCACTATGCAGACCAGGCTAGCTTAAAGTTCATAGATTTGCCTGTGTCTGCCTTTGCCTCCAGGGTGTTGGGTTTGAAGGTGTGTGCAAATCTAAAATCTTTATCGTCGTTTATATCCTGAGGGCCCACACCCCGCTAATTCTCACAATCACAAGCACAGAGGCTTCTATTTCAAAGCTATCCAGTTCTTCCCCGGGTCTTCCTAAGTCCTAGCACTGGCCACCATAACCTCAGGTTCTTTATCACCATTTCAGCCATTGACTTGTCTTCAACATGCTCAAACTGCTATAATAAAATCAGACTTACAAACTTATTTCTCACAACTGCCAGGCCCTAAGGCAAATTCAGTGCCTAGGAGAGCCTGATCTTTGGTTCACAGATGGTCTCTTAGATGGCAGAATCACGTGGCTGTCAAGGACTGATGCCTTTTACAGTGATGTTACAGGCATCATGGAAGCTCTATGATCATGACTTAATCACCTCCAACCACCCCATCTCTTCAAACAACCACACTAGTGGCAGAGCTTAAAAACCTTTCTGGCCCCCTTCCGTGACTCTTTCTAGTTCACACATATAAGTCTTCCATCTCCAATACAAGACAAACTTAGAGACACTGTCTCACTCAAATATATATTTATATATATATGGCAGGTTTTCCATGAAGTATTTTTGGGTGGGATTTTACCAGTAGACAGCTAGGTTTCATTCAGATGCCAAATAATATACTGCCCACACAAAACTGGAGGCTTTTCATCTGTATGCTCTATTTGTATCTCTTAAATCAAGGGTATCAACTTGAAGTTCAAGCCCCCCGGTAATATTTCCATCTTACAAAGGAAGGTACGTGGGCTGGCATTAACGGAATAAGAACTAAGCTGGGTGTGCAACATGTTACTGTGTTTAAATCTAACAACTCTCAAAGTAGGTGTGATTAGCCCTAAGAGGACACTGCTGACAGAAAGAGGTAGGTAGGTAGCATTAGAATAGGAGGCCAGGTCTCTTCAGCTCCAGTTTTTTGGCCCTCAACACCAATGTGGGAATATTCTTACTGTTGTGCCTAATCAAACTGTTGCTTCTCAATAACAGATGAAATGGTGCCTCCTACACCCACACTTGAGAATGCCCAGTGGTCTTTGCAGAGTGGTCTGTGCATACACACAGCCCACACTCTCTGTTTCCTAAGGTAAGACGTTTTCTTCACTCACACGGTAAAAACAACAGAGACCATGCTTCAGGTCAGAGAAATGTCTCACATCTACTTGAGGAGAAGGCCAGGTTTTAGGTCTGTCATTATTTAGGCCTAGTTTTGTTGTGGGGTATCCATTACACTGTGAAGTCAAATCAACCTTGGGTCAGGAGGCAGAGCCAGCAACTAGTTGACAGAAAGTAATCAGAGTCAGAGGGAGCCTAGAAGAGGGATAGAGACACACAGGAAGTCGTAGGGAGGGGCTTTGAGGTGGGGCGGGAAGATCTATGTCAGAGACCTCCGCTTACAGGGAAGGTTGGCTAGCTGCTCTTCAACCTCTCTGAGCTAACTAGCTGGTTTCCATCCCAGCCTCTGTCTCCTGAGTTCTATTGGCAAATACCACGATGGAGATTTAGTTAAAGCTACTTTTGGTGGCAACAGCAGGAGGGGGATCCAGAGGGTGGTAAAAGTTTGGCTGAAACTGCAGGAGACTCAGGTGCAGCCACTATGCCAGCGGATGCTTGAGTTGACCTCTCAGGGCCTCAGCTTTGCATCTGTAAGAACACCATTACAGATGATATGCAGAGAAAATACAGTTTGTGTGGGGTGTTGTGCACATGTTCATGTGTATGTATGCGAAGGTGCACATACATGCATGTGTGTGCAGAGGCCAGAGGTTGACATCAAGTATCTCCCTCAGTTAACAGTAATCTGTCTTTCAGTGAGGCAGGCATTCTCACTGAATTGCAAGCTCATCAATTTGGCTAGGTCAGTCAGTCTTCAAGCTCCAAGAGTCTTTGCATGCCTGCCTCTCTAGCAACCAGCCTCTCCCTTCCCCCACATGGGTGCTGAGTGTACAAATTCATGCTCCCACACTTGGTAGTAAGCACTCTAGAGCACCGCACTCTCCAGCTTTAAGATGTGCTCTAGATGCAGGTACTTCATATTTTCTAGATAAGATGCTACTGGAGCCATTTGTGGGTGGGCATCATGAATTCTCATTAGCAATGCTCTCACCTGTCCCAGTCCCAAGGAGAGCAATCAACAGGCATCCCTAGCACCATTTATATTGATAAGTTTCATTTTCAAAAGCTTGCCAAGATAAAAATTACATATCATTCAATATTTACATAGCTCTTTCTGCTCTTAAGTGTACCACACTTAGGGAAACTGTTTGTCAGGCTGGATGTTAACCAGATTAAAGTGAATTCCTTCTGTTGAGATATGCTGGTCCCTGCAGGGAAAGTATTATCCTGATTGGCCTGAGCCCAATTCTGGTTAAAGCCATTCTGGTTTTACTCACATTGTGAGTCAGAGAAGAAAAAAAAAAAAAAAGAAAAAGAAAAAAAAAACACTTAAAACTGGCGAAGTTTCTTAGATTCTACATGCCAAGATGCCCCTTCTTCAGTCAAGGTCAAATGATTACATCTGACCCCCACCTAATATGATGGTAAGGGAAAGGTGTAAAGCCTTACACTTTAGTAAAATTCCCACTTCATAAATATGTGCCATACCTTGGTCACAAAAACCCTTTCTGCCTAGTCCCCGATGTCAGGAGGCTTTCTATGAATGTAAATAATCTTTTTCAAAATGCCCTCCACCCCCAAAAAAGTTGGCCAGTAAGTCTGTATCCTCATCTCCTCCTCTTTTCTTGAGTGATTCACGAAGCCCTGCAAGGCTCCGGTATACAAAGCCCAGTTGGCTGCACACTAACTGCAGAGATTTGACTCTTCCAAGGGAATCAAACGGCTCTGCGGGGAATCCAAAGAGATGCTGGAGAAACCAGTGCACTTCCTGTGCCACAGGCCACAAATTCCTAAGTTCTTGGCTAATAATAAACAGCCTAGAAAGGACTTAGCCTTTTTCCTGTTCTCTTCAATTCCACGTTTTACCCTTCAATCAGGATGTATTTAAGACCCAGCGGAGGCTCACAGCAACTCTCAGAACTCACGCTCTCTTCTGGCCAGCGGTTCCCTGAATACAAGAATCCCTTGTGTCGAGCTCTCTAGGGACCCAAGACCCAAGAAAATAGCTCTAACTTTCAAGGTTGCAAAGCAGTTTAAAGACAGAGGCCTCGGAGCAGGGAGCGGCCCTAACCCAAGGTCTGCACTCTTTTTCAGTATTTAGAAAGTCTTGGAGCACCCACACTTCTGCGATACCGGGGTAAAACAAAGCAAAGGGAAATCTAAGTTTGGAGGGGGGGGCGGGGAGAGCCAGAAGCGTGCAAAAGAGCAAGTGCACAGCTCTCCCACGTGGGCCGAGTCAAGAGAGCGGAAGCGCGAGTCCCGCAGGGCAGGAGGGACCAGCGCAGCAGCTGGGCCACGTGTCAGCTCCCGCCTGCAGCATCTCCAAAGGGGAGTGGTACTGAGGAAGGGTGGCAGCGGGGAGCAATTCACCCATCGCCCCCCACCAGAGCACCGGCTACCACCGTGAGCCCCGGGATGCAGAAGGTCCAAAGGCTGAGGACACTGGGGTGTGTTGGAGGCCAGTGCCGAGCCGCTGCACCTCTCCGCCGTGCGCGGGTGGGGGGTGTTCGGGTTGGGGACACAGCCGGGAGGCGCGGCCGCTGCGGAGGGGAGAGAAGGAACCCGGCAGGGCGGGCCCATCTGCAGCCTGTAGGGTGATCTCACCTTCACTGGCGTGCAGGCGGCACCCGAGGCCATGTCTGCACCAGGGAAGTCGTCTGCGAGCGGGAACGCTGGACCGGGAGGACACTGCGGGACCGGCGCAGCGCGGGACTGAGCTGTGCGGGGGCCCCTGGGCCCTGGCTCCTCCTCTTCCTCCCGGGGAGCGTGGGATTGGCTGCTCTGCTGGCACCCTCCTCCTCCTCAAATCAGGTTCCCGCCTTCGGACCCTTCTGCGGACTTTTTGGGTTCTCAGTGCTTCTCCTATCTTGCCGCGAGATGGCGGGTCCACGATCAAGGTAGAAATGAAGCCACTTAGGACGTGCTTGGCACATCGTCTTTTAACTTGTTCATAAGAACTTCGCGATATGGCGCAGTACTTCCAGGTTTGCACCGAATTGGCTGCCTCTGTGGCCTTGGCTGTAAAACCAGGCCCTGCCGCATTCCTGCGGGGCTTTTGGGTGGGCGAAGGGAGGCTGAAGGGTGCTAGCCGAGATTCCCGCCCCCCCCTGCGCTCTGATTTACAAACTGGTTTATTCATCCAGTTTGGTGGAAGGCTTTTAAAGAGACAGGACTCTGCCTAACACTCAGCCTGGTATCACTATGCAAGGGGCATTTTAAGTACTTCCTACAACGCCTAATGGTGCAGATTTGCAATCCCAGTCAGTCCTGAGGTCAGAGCAGCAGTATGGCAAGTTCAAAGTCTGGTTTGGCTACAGAGTGAGTTCAAGGCCACCCTGAGCTATATTGAGAGCTTATCTCAAAAAGTAAAAAGAGAGCTTGGTATTTAGTCCAGGACTAGAGTGTTTACCTAGCATCCAAGGAGGTCCTAGCTTCAATCCTGAGTCCAATAAAACAAAACAAAAGTCAAAATAAAACTTCCTATGCCAAGGCAGCATACAATACAACAGGATTCAGAATCAGGACCTGTGTCTCCATGATGCAATACTAGCAGGACCCTCACAGATCTCAGCGGCCATTCCCTGGATGTTCACTGATTCTCAGAGGCCCATACCTTTTCCACAGCCTTTGATGGACTAAATTGTACCAAACGGAGTGCTGAGAGGCAGCTATCATTTTCCTAAAGCTTTATTTCAGCTGGAGTGATGGCTCAGCAGTTAAGAGCACTAGCTGCTCTTCCAGAGGACCTGAGTTTAATTCCCAGAACCCACATGGTGGCTCATAACCATCTGTAACTCTAGGTCCCCACAACCGGAAAACAAAACAAAACAAAACAAAAAACAAAAACAAAAACAAAAAAACCAACCAGAATTTTGTGCTGGAGAGATGGCTCAGAAGTTAAGAGCATTGACTGCTCACATAGTGGCTCACAACCATCTATAATGAGATCTGGTGCCTGTTTCTGGCCTGCGGGCATACATGCAGACAGAACATTGTATACATAATAAATAAAATCTTTTAAAAAAAGCATTATTTCAGATTTCAGTGTGTGTGTGTGTGTGTGTGTGTGTGTGTGTGTGTGTGTGTGTGTGTGTGTTCAAGGGACCAACCCCATTTTTTGGCAGCCATACAGGCTAACACATTCTTGCCTGACCTTGGCCTTGGTCACTAGGAGGTCAGATGCCTGCCTCATGGCAAGGAACCAATCAGCTAGTAGGGCTGTTCTTTATGGCTCTGGGTGTGCTTTATGGACAAGTGCACAGCAATGATGTGCAGAGCATAGCAACCACCCTGGGAGGGCCTATGGGCCATAACAACCAGTTGACCAACACAGGGTAAGTCCTCCAAGCCTGGAGGCATACCAATCCTGAGCCTGTGCATACCCCTAGACACTCCCCTTACACTGTCCTATATAATCTTTGTCCAGTGCTTTCTCGGGGGTCTTTCCCCAGCCATCTGCTATGATGGATGGATGAAAGGCCCGAGCTAATGGGGTTAGCTTGTTAAACAACTCCATTAAAAGACTCATTGCTTTTGCATCGAAATGGGCCTCTTGGTGATTTTGGGGTTCAGAATTTGGGCACAAGTGTGTGTGTGTGTGTGTGTGTGTGTGTGTGTGTGTGTGTGTGTGTGTCTGCAGAATCCAGTTTGCAGCTGGAGTTATAAGCAACTGTGAACAACCCGATATAGGTGCTGGAAATTGAATTTACCTCTGCAAGAGCAGTAGGTACTTCTAACCCCCCAAAACCATCTCTCCAACCCTGTATAACAGCTACATTAAGGGTGGCGGTGGCCCCTGAAATATACAAATTACTCTATGGTTGGGATGGGAGTCGAGGAATGAAATAATGTCTTCCTTTCATCAGTATTAATTGAAGTTCCCAGAGAAAAAGTACCACCTCCATACCCCTCTACAAGGCTGACTGACTAATCAGAACTTTGATGACTGGAGAGGTGGAAAGTTGCAGGCTCAAAACCAAATTATTCTGGACTAAGTAGTATTTATCGACTAACTTTCGGTGTGCCTTAGCATTCTTCCCTATTGGGTAAATAGTTTTGGAATGTTCTAAGCTAGTCCCACCAATCCCCAAAGCTACGGATCATCAGCTAGCATATGCAGACTTCCCTGCTTTGCAACTCACCGATGTGGTGTTTTCACAAATGCATCCAAAGTGACTTCCTCTAAGATTTTCATTGTTCTGCTCTGTTCTGTCCTGGAACGTGATATTTGAGTTAAACTGAATCTGTGTTCCCTGCCATGGCCACTCATCTTGGATCCAAAGTAAATCCCATACTCCCTATGAGGTGAGAGCTGGTGTTTGTGTCAGCAGTAAGGCATCAGCCGTGCAATTCCATTCACAGCATCTATATTCTGTGAGTGTAGATGCTGCCTGAAGCTATGTAGACTCATTTGTTATCATTATTTGTTCTGGGTATAAGTTTTCCTCAAAATATAAAGCTCTTTTTTTCCCCTGTTACAATTATCCTACTTTAGGTTATAAGATACAATGGAAAGCTGGGTGTGGTGGTGTCAGTTTGTGATTCTAGCATTCAGAAGGCAGAGGCAGGAGGACTGTCAGTTTGAGGCCAGCCTGAGCAACATAGTGAGACACTGTCTCAGAAACTAAAACATAATGGCAAAAGGAATAGGAAAGATTAGGTCAGGATGGGGAGGTGAGATGGTTCAGTAGGAAAAGGAGCTTGCTACCAAGCCTGATGGCCTGAGTTTGATATCAGAACCCACATGGTGGGAGAAGAGAATCAACTCTACACATTGTTCTCTGACCTCCTCACGCATGCTGGAAGGCATGTACACACACACACACACACACACAAGTTTGTGTGTTTATGTATGTCTGTGTACATGCATTTGTGATTAGCTTGGAAGTTCTAGCTGTGCACATGGAAGTCAGAGGACAGCTCGCAAGCATCATTGTTTTCCTGCCTCCTGTGGGATCTGGGATCTAACGCAGCTCATCAGTTCTGCATTCAAGGGCCTCTACCCACTGAGCTATCTTGTTAGGTCAAATGATTTATTCTAGGAGACCATGTCAAATTGAATTTCTAAAGAGTTAGAAGCAAAATATTCTGAGGCATGGTGGTGCATGTCTTTAATCCTTTAGCATTTGGGAGGCAGTGGCAGGCAGGTCTCTGAATTTAAGGCCAGCTTGGTTTTTGTAGTGAATTCCAGGCTAGCCTGGGCTACACAGTAAGACTATCTCAGAAAAAAGCAAACGAAAACAAAACCATAATACTCTAACAAATCCAGTCCAACCTTGCTGGAAATATATTTAATTGAGTAATAAAAGAATCAGCAGAATGAAGGAAATATAAGCTGAAACAATGAGCAGAAAAAAATGCTAAAATAAAGAGTGAAATACAAAATTGGGTTCATATTTCTTACAAGGCAATAAATCTATCTTGTGGAATCCTTTCCTTCCAACAGATACCATTCACATTTCTTGCTGAGGAAAAGTGGGACACCAATTTTTATTTATTATTTGTTTGTATGTGTGTGCCCTGCCCACTCTGTGGAGGTCAGAAAAAATTTTGAAGAAGTCATTTCTCTCCTACTTGTTTGTAGGATCCGTGGCATGAACTCAGGTCATTAGGCTTTCATGACAGGCTCCCTTGCCCACTGAGCTATCTCACTAGTCTGTGACATCAACAATCTGCCAATACCTAATACTGTAATTGCTGAAGACTTACCAATAAGAGACAATCAAGCAAGTTTTATCCCTTGGGGAAGGAGTTGGCAAACCTTGCCTGTTAAGAGACAAAAATTGAGCGGCCTGTGGAATTCAAAGGCACAGGCAAGAACTGCATTCCCATGTGGGTGCATGTATGGACACTAACAGTTAAGTTTCACACATGACAAAATACTTTTTTCCTCCCAGTTTCTTCCAGTCCCTTAAGATGATGTAATCTATTGGTCACCTTGAAGGTCTACAGGAAGCAGATGGAATGCTCAGGTGCTTCCTGCCACTCAGAGTGTGTGGATGAGATTGCCCTTGGGAGAATTGTTGGCTTATGCTTCAATGTGGTGATGCAAAAAGGTTGGTGCTAGCACCTTTGCCATATTTTCAAGTTTTTGCATTTTTTTCTTAGCAAGTTGGTAACAAAAGAAAGACTAAAATTTAAATAGTAAGTGGTTTCCCTTCTGGGTTATTATAGGGAATACTATGAAACTAGAAATCCCAAGGACAAATCTAGGAAAGTAATTAAATTCTGTTCTAGCTTGTTTTGGTTCCTGTTCTATTTCCCCTCCAAGGACCCAAATCACCCTGTAACAATGCCGTTCTTTTTTCCTTTGAGACAGTCTTTCTACTATGTAGCTCTGCTGTCTTGGAAGACATTATGTAGAGCAGTCTGGCGTGGAACTCACAGAGATCCACTTGCTTCTGCCTCCCTCTAATCTTCTGTGGGGATTAGAGGTGTGAACCACCACACTCAGCCAACAGTTCTGATTTTTGAAACTACGCGGACATCCAGTGACTCATCCTTTTCATGTGTTGTGTGTGTGGAACATGCATCTGAGTATGCCAGTGTGCCTGTGCATACACATGCAAAGAACAGAGGAGGATGTTAGGTGTTACCCGCTATCACTTTCTGCCTTTTTGCCTGATTCAGGGTCTTTCACAGAATTGGAAGCTTATCCTTTGGCTAGGTTGGACTGGCTGGCCATAGGGCTCCCAGGATCTACATTTCTTTATCTGGTAATTCTAGGATTACAAATACACAGAGCCATATAAAGTGTATGTTGGGCATTCAAACCTGAGTCCTCATGCTTGCATATAAGTGCTGCTGCCCACTGGGCTGTTTCCCCAGCCCTGACTTACATAATTTTGTTTTAATATTTTATAAATGCCTCCACAGCTTTTAGCTGCTAGTCGCCAAGCTACTGGGGTGGTGTTATGAGTAGCTGTCAACCCAGGTTTGAAGCAATAGACTTTCAGTATCCCACAGTACATACTTCTTTAAACATGACTGAGTTACATGCCATTTTTGACAGTCTCAAACCATTCCAGGACTATCAAATACTTGGGAGACTGTATTCATAAAATAATTGAAATATGTTTCCTCAGTCAACTGCATCAGCTTTTTCATGAATTATAAACAATAGCCTCTGACCAGTGTGTAGGTGCTGGATGGGTCACCTGGCATGTAGCCTCCTCCTCTGGAGGTGTTAAAGTTGTTAAATTGTGCCAGCTAAAACAGCTCACAGCCTCATAGTTATCTGGGCCAAATTAACAATTTTAATGACATGGGCGTGTCCTTGCAGATTCCTAATTCCATGTAATTCATTGTTCTACAACATTTCACTATTTTTAAAATTAGCTTTTGGCGTTTTGAGACAGACTCTAACGTAGTACAGGCTGGCCTTTGTTACTATATAGATGAAGATGATCTGGAACTCCTGATCTTCCTATCTCTATCTGCTAGGATTTCAGCTCACCTTTTTGTTTGTTTGTTTGTTTGTTTGTTTTGAGTCAGGGCTTCTCTGTGTAGCTTTGGAGCCTGTCCTGGAACTTACTCTGTAGACCAGGCTGCCACCCAAGTACTGGGATGAAAGGCATGTGCCACCACCACCCAGCTTAGCTCAGCATTTTTACTGGACATTTTTACAGTACATGGATCTTACTGAACATTTAGTGAAAAAAGCTAAAATTATGTTAGCAAGCAACCATTCTAGACAGAGCCAAACATTGTCAACAATATACTTAAGAAGACTCTTGCACCTTGGTCTAGCTCTGTTCTCTGCAGACAGGAACTTTTGTTCTTAGGATTAAAAACATGTTTGGAGCCAGAAAAGCAACAAATACAGGATAACCAAAATGCCAAAGCCAATGAGATAACATTAAGATGACTTTAGAGGTATGGCCTTATGGAAACATTAAGAAGAATCCAAGATGATTGAAGGTGGTGAATTATACGTATTCAAATCAGGCCAAGAGAGGGAGGAGAGAATATTTGTCTTGAATTTGAGGTAAATGATAGTCACTGCAAAGCATGTGAAATAGAACCCTGTAGCTGGTAAAGCTCTAGAAAGACCCTATATATCCATGTGTGCCATGGATGGAATCGCTCATGTAGCCCTCAGGTGCTGTATCCTGGCCTCAAATCTCCATCCAACCAGATAGTGATCAAGAACAGTTGACTGAGGAAATTCTGTCCAAATTGCAAATGAATCCCTGTGCTAAGATAATCATGGAGTGACCATCAGTCTATGGGACAACCCTGGTTTATTTCCAGTAGTAAAAAATGAACATACTTAAAAATCCAAATATCTGTGAAATATTTTATTAATTCTTTGATAATTTCATACAATGTGTTTTGATCATATTCACTTCTCCCCCTAACTTCTCCCAGGCCCACTTTCACCTCCCTACCCCACAACTTCATACCATATTAGTTAGCTATCAACAGCATATCAATTTATGCTGTCTATAGAATCCCGGGTGTGAGGCCATCCACTGGAGTGTAGCCAACCTACCAGGAACCACACCCTTAAAGAAAACTGACACTGTCTCTTCCAGAAGCTATTAGCCACCCATAGATCCTCAGGAAGCATGGGGGCTCGTAAAACCCTCCTTACTCCATGCTTGAATGTTGACAGTCTTGACTTTGTGCAGACCACCGAAGCTGCTGTGAGTTTATAATTGCAGTGTTCCTGTCATGTCCAGAAGATATTGCTTTGCTCTGGTCCTTCCTGACCACTGACTGTTGTAATCTTTCTTTTCCCTCTTCTGTGATAGTCTCTGGGCCTTGACAGGAAGGACTTAATACAGATGTCCTATTAGTGGCCAAGCACTCTGTTGACACTCATCCTCTGTACTTTGACCAGTTGTGAGCTTCCATGTTAACCAACATCCACTGCACAAAGCAACACCTTATGAGGTCTTAGAGCAGCACTAATCTATGGGTAGAGAGATGCAATTATCAGGACAGTTTGATACTATGTCTATTTAACAGAAAGTAATGGGTTCTGCCATAGGATCTATGAGCTTCCCAAAAATGGGTTCTTGGCAAGATTTACAGATTCATAAATGTGTTTCCTCTTACAGAGTGGGCTCTGAATTCTACCAGAAAGTAGTTGGTTATCACTGTAACGTTGTACCACCATTGCACTCATGGGCATATCTTGCCATTAGTCATTATTGCATTTCACAGAGCTCACAGCTGGGTAAGACTGCTGATGACAACCTCCTGCCCCACAACAGCTTACATGGAACCTGGTACTATGAAAGCTAGGTAGCAGGGAGGAAGCTTCCTGATCAACATCAACTTGATTTCTCCATATCCTATAAAAGATATGTGTGGTGTCTTCAGCAATAGGATCCTACCATCAAGTTCTGGTGGGCAATCAAAAGCAGTGATGATAGTTTATATTGTTTTGGGGGGTCTCTAGGACACCTCTGAGAAACAACTCAAGGGGAGGTATCCCACTCTTGGCATTGGGATTTTTGTTTGGCAACTGGTGGTTCTTGGATGACCATAATTCCTTATGTAGGGTAACTGTAATTAAACTCTTCATGTGAATACATACATGTTAAGTTAGGCTTACACATAGCTTTTTCAAACATCCCATGTATTAGTTATTTCTCCTCCACCCCCCTCCTCTGCCCTACCCTCTCACCCCTCTCTCCACTTAAACATCCCTCCCCAGAATTCCTCTTTTTCCAGTTATATCACCTATGCTCTGAAGAAGGAGTTTCTGTCCTGCAGCTATTTTAGCCCAAAATAAGCACACAGACATATTAATTATAAAGTGTTTGGTAGATGGCTCAGGCTTCTTATTGGCTAGCTCTCTCTTAATTATTAACCTATTTCTATTAATCTAAGAATTTAGTATTTCCACGTGGTCTTATCTTACTGGAGAAAGGTACCTGTTACTCCTTCCTTATTTACATGGTGTCTCTTGGCGGCTTCTCCCTGCATCCTCCCCCCAGCATTCTCCTTGGCTGGTAGCCCCATCTTCCTGCCTGGCTACTGGCCAATCAGTGTTTTATTCATCAACCAATAAGAGAAACATATCTACAGAAGGACACCCCCCATCAATGCTCTGCTTTCCCCACTCCCTTAAGATCTTCCTTTCCCCTCCCTACCAATGATCTCATTATGATTTTCTGGATTCTACAAGTACTCCAAATTAAAGATACAAATCTAAAGATTCCATGATAAAATCCACATATGAGTGAGAAGAGGTGATGTTTGTCTTTCTGGATCTGTGTTATATCACTTAGAATAATGTTTTCCACCTCCATCCACTTAGCTGAAAAATTTAATAATTTCATTTGTTCTTTACTGCTGAATAAAAATTCATTGAATATATGATTTTTTTGGTTTTTTGAGACAGGGTTTCTCTGTGTTGCTTTGGAGCCTATCCTGGCACTCGCTCTGTAGACCAGGCTGGCTTCTAACTCACAGAGATCTGCCTGCCTCTGCCTCCCGAGTGCTGGGATTAAAGGCATGCACCACCAACGCCCGGCAAATATATGATTTTTATAAAGAAATCCATTTTGTATATATAAGTGTGTATAAGTGCATATATCCTCATTATCTGTTCTTCAGTTGATGGGCATCTAGGCTGTTTCTACACCCTAGATCAATGGTGAGGATGAGAAAGAAAGACCTTAAGGGAGTGGGGAAAGTAGAGTATATGTGATATAACTGGGAAAAGAGGAATACTGCAGGGAGGGATGTTTACATGGAGAGAGGGATGTAGATTTGGAACGAATAGAGCAAAATTGAGGGATGAATAGAGCAGCTTCAAACACGGATGAATATGTGTCTCTGTAGTAGAAAATAGACTTTTTGCTGTATGTCCAGGAGTGGTGTATTTGGGTCATAGGGTAGATCTGTTTCTGATTTACTGAGAACTCACCATACTGATTTCCATCCTGCCAAAGTATATGAGGGTTCCCTATTTCCCACATTTTTTTTTTGCTAGCATTTTTTTTTTTAATTTTAGCCATTCTGACTGGGGTAAGAAAACAATCTCAGAGTAATTTTATTTGCATTTCCCTATGGTTAAGGGTGAGAACATCTTTTAAAATATTTTTTAGTCATTTATATTTTTTCTTTTGAAAACTCTATGCTCAGTTCCATAGAGTTTAATTAAGTTGTTTGTTTTCATGGTGTTTGGTTTTTGAGTTCCTAGTATATTCTAGACATTGGCCATCTGTCAGATGTATAGTTGGTAAAGATTGTTTTCTTTTCCCATTATGTCGGCTGCCTTAACAGTTTCCTTTGCACTACAGAAGCTTTCTAGTATCCTGAAAGTCTACTTGTTGACTGTTGATCTTAAATCTGGGTCAACTGGAGTCTATTCAGACAGTCCTTACCTGAGTCTATATAGTGACCTCTATCCCCTACTAGAATTTCCTTTTAGAAATTTAAGATCTGGCCTTGAAATCTTTAATCCATATGGAATTTATCTATGTAAGACTGAGAAAGAAGAATCATTTCATTTTTCTACATGTAGATATACCGTTTTTTAAAAATACTATTTGTTAAAGATGCTATCTTTTCTCTTACATATGATTTTGGCTTCTTTATACAAAAACTCAGGTGGCTGTAGGTGTGTGGACTTATCTAGGTCCTCAATTCTATTCCATTGATCAGCATGTCTGATTTTGTGCCAGTATAATGCTGTTTTTACTACTATACCTCTGCCGTATCATTTGAAATCAGGTCTGATGATACTTTTAGCAGCATTTTAATTCTTGACACTTGTTTGTCTCTCTGGGCTCTTTTGTGCTTCCATACAAATTTTATGGTTGCTTTAATTTTTTTTTGTGTGTGGTGTGTGTAAAGAATTGTGTTAGGATTTGATGAGGATTGCATTGAATCTGGCGATTGCATTTGATACAGCGACCATTTTCATAATATTAATCCTGCCAGTCCACAGACATGGGAGGTCTCTACATCTTCTGGTGTCTTTTTCAATATATTTCTTTGGTGTTTTAAATATTTTAGAATTTTTTCTTCCTTAGTTAGGCTTATTCCAAGGTATTTGAGGCTATTGTGAAAGGTATTGTTTTTCTGATTTCTTTTTCAGTCTTTTTGTCTTTGGTATATAGGAAGGCTACTAAACATAAACATTTTTATTCTTTTTACTTTTATATGTGTAAGTGTTTTGTCTACATGAGACTGGAGTTATGGGGGAGTTGTTAGCCACCAGTGAGTGCAGAGAACTGAACCTGGGTCCTTTAGAAGAGCAGTAACTATCCTTAACCACTATAGCCCAAATATTTTTAAGTTTTTTATTTATTTAAAAGTTTTTTTAAATTTTATATACCAAATACAGTTCCCTCCCCCTCCCTCCTCCTGTCCCCTCCCTCACCTCCCCCCATCCAAGACACCCATCCACTCCTCAGTAAGGGTAAGGCCTCCCATGGGGAGTTAACAAATTCTGGCATATCAAGTTGAGGCAGGACCAAGCCTCTCTCCTGTGTATCTAGACTGAACAAGGTATCCCTCCATAGGAAATGGGCTCCAAAAATTCATTTCATGCACTAGGGATAAATCCTGTTCCTACTGCCAGTTAGATCAAATATTTTTCAATGCTTCTTTATATAGCCAGACTCTCTCCTAAATAGTTTTAATGAAAAGGGTGACGATATTGGGATATGACTAGAAGACAGGGAGGGAGCCAGTAGGGTGAAATTTTGCCCTTTCAATAGTCAGAGAGTTTCAAACATATTTGTGTGCAGGAAGGAATAAACCCATGGAGGAAAAATTGGATGATGTCGACAGGGAGGTATGGCTAATGAAGTGAGATTCCAGAGAGCCACAGAAAAATGGGATCAGAAGCACTTTCAGATGATGGGGAAAGTACTTCTGTGTATATTTATCTTATTGATTGTTTAATAAAGTTCTGTTTGGCCAATGAAATAGCAAGTTAGATGAGACTAGGAGTCAAAGAGGATTCTGGGAAATGTAGTAGAGAAGTGGTGATCCAGGTAGGAAGTGACATAACAAGGAGACTCATATTTAGCAAGGAAACAGGAAGTGTTCTCTTTTTTGCCCTTTCTCCTCCAGTGGCAGGATGTGAGCCACCGGCAAGGATGGACGCCAATATGGTGTCCAATAAGATAAGTTTTATAACATATATAGATTTATGATAATTAAGACTGAGCTAGCAGATGAGAAGTCCTAGTCATTGGCCAAGCAGCTTTGAACCTAATACAAGTTTCTGCGTATTCATTTGGCCCTAACTCAGGTGGGCGGCTGGCGTAAAGCTCACTCGTGGTGGTGGTGGGGCTCAGGCGGCTTTTGGCGGAAAGATTTATCGTAACATTCAGAGATCATTGGGTCTACAAGAAACGAGGTAAGACTAGACACAAACTCTGGAATACTCAAGAGCAGTTGTGGAGAACCTCATGGAGACCAATTCAGGTGACCCCATTTTCTAAACAAAACAGGAGATAGGGAATACATAACTAGTAAGTTATAGAGAACCTCATAGAGATCAGTTCTTGTGACCCTCATTTTCTAAACAAAATAGGAGGTAGGGCATACATGATAGATGCATGGCATGATTGCGTGGCATGTCAGACTGGGGACCATGAGTCTAAAGTGACACTAGTTTGCAAAGGTGTATACTCTTCCTGGCTAGCTTCCTATAATAGAAACAGATAGGGCCTCAAGGAATTGAGGCTTTGGGGGAGCACAAATTCATCTTAACAGTCACAGGACTTGCAGGAGAACAATGAGGCCAGGAGGAAGTTGGGGGATAGTTAAGGGGAGAGAGGGTCTAGGAACGGGAGGACTCAGGAAAACCTAAGAACAGTATGGTTAGGATTTGATGTGAAAGGTGGAAAGGGAGGAGGTCCCAGAGGGAAGCCAGTGAGATCAGTTCTGTACTGGAAAGTTAACAGCAGGATACAGAAAGTGGGCCTCCGAGTTAGATAATCAGATAGGGAAGAAGGTGTCTTTGTGTGTGTGCTGTCCACAGCCATAGCATCTCTAGGTTACTCTGATTGGTCCGATTTGGGACAAGATGTATACTGTGGTCCGGGCTGAGCTTTCCTTAATATTATTAGTTATAAAGGTTGGCCTGGAATGAGCAGAGGGGAACCAGGTGAATGCTGTCCTTACCGTTGTCCCGTGGTGAGTCAGGAGAGGAAGGATATCCCCTTCAGGAGAGCTGTTTGGAGAGAAGATAGATGCAGCTTCAATAAAGGCAAGGAGGTGGAAAGGATGGCTGGGATAAGGTTGGGGTTGTAATGGAACTTGTAAATGCTTAAGTATTGCAGACTGTAGTAGAAAATGTCCACATGAAATCACAGCCTTTAGGAGGCTGGGGAGGAGGACTGCTGGGAGATCAAAGCCAGCCTAGGCTAAATAGTAAGTTCGAGGCCATCCCAGGCTGCAGAGTGCAACCGACTAGCCAACCAACCAAATAAAAAAACACAACTGAACAACCCCTGCCACCACCATAGTTGAATTCTGGGTAAGCTGGAGGGCTAGAAGGTACCTTTCTTTGTCAGGTCCAAGGAAACCCCAATTCCCCAAACTCCACGAGACAGACCAAATATCCAGAATTGAGCTCAACCTTAGATAAAAAACCATCATTCCTCAGGAACTTGTGAAGCCATTTCCCATCTACCAAAAGGAGTCATTTCCCTTACCTCTAGCAGAGGGGACGTATGGCTTACCTGTTGGGCCCATTTGCATGTGGAAGCACATGCTGGCGCCCAGGATCCTTCAGTATTACACGTACCTATTACACTTTTCAAAGTCCACGCTAGCATCATGGCCCTTCTTGCCTCCTCTCCTCCCCTAAACTCCCTCCAACTCATGGACTTCCCTCCCAGTAACTTTTCATTTTCCCAATAACCCTGTTATTCTCCACCTCCACCTTGCTCCTGCTCTTCCACTCTGTTTTCTCTATTCTTCATGCCCTGCTATTCTCTCCTCTCTCTCATAGATATCCCTGGTACAATCTGCTGGTCATGTTCAGTCTACCTTTTTTCTCTGCTCTGGAGACTTCCAGAAGCCTCTTGGCTATATCTCTCTCTCTCTCTCTCTCTCTCTCTCTCTCTCTCTCTCTCTCTCTCTCTCTCTCTCTCTCTCTCTCTTCCAATAAAAAACCTTCCCATTGCCATGGAACAGAGGAACAGAGTGGTCATATCTTCATTTTATACACCCTTATAAAGAAGAAAATCCGAATTAAGAAAAAAGGCTCTCAGTGAGAGAAGGAGTTTTAGAAATTTGCCTGGTATTCAAAGTACAAAGAAACAGACCATAGATTCATGGAAGAGAAGCCAAATGGAACACAATTCCAGCCACGATGTTTCCCACCCTCTGGAGGGGGATCAGAAGCAGTCTTCAAAAAGGTAGCCAGGCAGCCCTAGCAAAAAGAAACTGCCAAGCCTACCCTCAAGACAAGCCCACAGCCCTCACTAGCTTCAAAGCTATTTGTTTGCTTGGTAAGACAATTCTAGCCGATGGTCAGCAGTGAATCCAAATACCATTTTTAGTCTGCAGGACTCAGATGGCAGGGAGCTGGGTACAACCTTGGGAAAGAATCTATTGCATAAATCTAAGCATCCCTGAATGCATGGGTTTGAAGAACTTCTGTGAGACAAGGAACCTGAATTTCATCTGCTGTAATAGCCTTGAGGCAAGAGCCTTGGAGGCAGCTATGGAGAGCAGGAGACTAACTGATAAGCCGAAATGCACCTGGCAGGAGGCTTACGCGCCACTAGTGAGGTGCACATGGAAAAGTAGCCCTCAGCTGCCAGGAGCAGATCTATTCAGTACACGTAATGCGTCGTATAAACAGGCTAATGGGAAGGAAGTCAACTGATTATTTCAATAGAAGCACTAAAGGCCTTTGACCAAGTTCAAAATAACTTCCCAACAAATGCCCCGAAGAAACTAGGAATAGAAGAAACATATCTCCATACAGTAGAGTCTGCATACAAGTTACATTATACTAAATGGTGAGCAAGTGAGAGCATTTCCTTTAAAACCAGGAACAAGGGAAAGGTGTTCATTGCCCACTCTTACTCAGTGTAATGCTCAAAGTCTTACCTGTAGCAATAAGATGAGAAAGAGAAGGGAAGAAAGGAAGCACTGTGTGCCTATTTGCATACAAGATGATCCCATACTTCATAGATATTAAACACTGTACTAGAAAGCTCTGAGATTTGAAGATTTGATAAATACTTTCAGGCCAAGGGGTGAGATACAAATTGACAACAGAAGTCAACAGCTTGTCTATATGAACTTTCTGAGAAAAACAAATTCAGGAAAAATTTCTGAGCATAATAGCTCAAAAACAAAATACCTAGGAATAAACCTATCCAAGAAGGCAAAAGATCACTATCATTAAAACTTTAAAATACCAAAACAAGAAACTGAGGAACATAGACCTTCTATGCTCATGGATTGATAGATTATACTGTAAAATATTATGAATTCAATAAAGTCCTATCAAAATTCCACTGATTTTTCTTTGGAGAAGTTGAAAAAAATCATAAATTCATACAAAGCAGAAGACCCAGCATAGCCAATATCATCCTTAGAAGAGAGAAAAATGCTGCAGGCACTGTCATACCTGAGTTTGGAATAGACTACAAAGCTGTAGACAAAGACAGAGATAGTACTGATACAGAAACAGACAAGCACTGGTGTAGAACGTATTCTTCTAATTCCTGGCTGTGCAAGCCTGAGGACCACAGTTCTGATTTCTAGAGCCCACATACAACCTGAGAAGGTATAGTGACTGCCTACACTCAGAAAAAGAGATGGGCTCCCCAAAGTAAGGCCCACCAGCTGAATCAGTGTGCTCTAGGCTCAAGTAAGAGACCCTGCCTCCAAATGTCAGTTGAAGAGAGATCAAGGAAGGAAAACACCCAACCTCTGACTTTCATATATATGTGCATGTTGGCATGAGCACATACATAGACTCCCAACATATACCCACACACATGTGAACACCCATACACCCATGCATATATACCACGTACACATAGACCAAAAAAGTCCTTGTAAAACACTGGGAGAAATGGAAGAGAGCAATTCTTTTGTTGATGTAGCTCTGGATTTCAATCAGTCTCTCTCTCTCTCTCTCTCTCTCTCTCTCTCTCTCTCTCTCTCTCTGTGTGTGTGTGTGTGTATGTGTGTGTGTTGTGATAACATTCATACAAATTAGACTGTACTGTGATGTCCCAGATTTATTCCTTTTCACTTAAGTTTGGTCTTGGCTACTCTTGGGGTCTTGTGTTTCCATACAAAGTTTCAGCTTTTCTTTTCCTATGGAAAATGCCATTGGGATTTTGATATGGATGCTACTAAATTAGTAGAGTACCTTTAGTTGTGTGGACATATCTATGATGTTAATTCTTTGAAGAATTAACAAACAAAACAAGAACTCACAAAAGCCATTTTGTTTATGTATGTCGTCTTCAATTTCTTTCACCAATATCTAATGGTTCTCAATATATTTTACTGTATTACATATAAATTACCCATTTTTGGTTGAATTCATCTAGTCATTTTGTTTTTTCTTTTTTGGTAAAATATGTAACCCCACATTTCATTGAAGTATTTTGCAATCATGATGGATGTTTTCTGGGTTTTGTCACATATTTAATTTTAAATCTTAAATTACTTTTTATTTGCTTGTAGTGTGTACAATTTCCCTAACATGGGACCAGCAATTATGAAAAAGAATCAAGTGTCTTTAACTGAAAAGTTAACAAAGTATTTGCTTTCCACCAAACCACTAGCTGAGTAGAAACTGGGTCTCTAGGCAACACATTAAAAACAGAGAGAAGGGATGCTGCAGAGATTTTCACAGGCCTTTCTGGAGGTCTTGGCCAGACGCAAGAGTTTAGTCTAGACCATCCGACAGGAGTGGCCATAATTCAGCTGAAATATTAGGCAGATCTTGCTCTTATTCCCCCTGTCTAAGAGTTTTGTGCATTTAATGAGCTTAACTTAAAAGGAAGCATCAAGCAGTCCCTTCCATGACTGGCTACATCACGTCTTACACTCCTCACCCATCCTCACTCTCTCATTTCATCTATCCTAGGCTTCCCTCTGTGCTGATATATTGTTTATGATTTATTAAAGCCACTGGAGATCAAAATAGCAGCAAAGCCAAAGTAGTTAGCCAAAGAAACCAAGCACACACCTTTAATCCGAGGACTCAGGAGACAAAGACAGATGGATCTCTCTGAGTTCAAGGCCACCCAGGGCTACATGAGACTGAATCTGTCTAAAAGAGAAACAGATCACATGCCTTTAATCCCAGCAGTAGAAAGGTATAAAAGACAGGAGCAGGGTCTTCAGTAGTCAGTCTCAGGATTATTCTCCAGCCACGCTGAGGAGAGGCAGTATTCTCTGGTGAGAGCTCGTGGAGACAGGATCAGCCCTCTCAGCCCGAGGCAGAGGTAAGAGCTAGTGGCTTGGCTTCATTGTTTTTCTGATCTTCAGCTTGAAACTTGAACTCCAATATCAGTCTCTGGGTCTTTTATTTTTTGTGTTACATCCTTCTCCCTTTCCCCCCTCTTTCCTGTTCTGCCCTTCCTAAGTTCTCCCTGTCTTATTTCTCCCAACCCTCTTTCTCGGTCTCCAGAAGTTTCTTCATCTACTGAATGGGTTACTCTAGGAACACTTGAACTTAACTCCATAAAATCTTGTATTGAATTTTGTCCTTCCTCCCACCCCTGTCACATTGATCACAAGTTTGAAACTCAGTCATCTCGAATGGTTCATGGACTCAGCGTAATTTATATTCACTCATCTAATGAATAATTGGACAAATGAAAAATACCCATTAATTTGGTTTTGGCTTAAAGGAAATATGTATAGGGGTGCAGTTGGTTAAAAAAAATGGCTTCTGATGTTCTACAACACAATAGGATAACAAATCAAATAATTCAGAATCGCTTCTAGAGGGGATTTTAAATGTCCCTAACAGAAATGACAAATGTCAGAATGGTAGACATGCCAATCAAAATGATATTATCATTACCTCTGTACTGGCACATTGACACATCACATGGTAACTACAAACATGTAATTACTTCCTGTCAGTCAAAAATAAAGTGTGAAATGCTAGGGAGACTGAACACCAGGGGGCAGTAAAGTGTGCTTCTTTTTTCCCTCCCCTCCTTAATGGGCTTTCAACGTAGTCTAGCACTTCAGTAATATTGGCTTCCCATGCGAAAGAGAAAGAAAGATAGAAATTGTGTGAGAAATGTTTACCCCAAAGGCTTGTTCTAAAGGGTAAATGTATTTTGTTGTAATGTACTTCAGTTAGTTATAGAATAATGCTCCAGTCCCATGGTTTTTTACTGAGCCTCAAGTTCATAAGGTGTTATATACCAACGGTCAGCAGGTGGCAGCGCTTCTCCTGAGTCAGGAATAGAAAAGCAGAATTCAGGGAGAAATAAAACATATCTAGTGAATGAAGCTTTATTTAAAAACTAGAGAAGTAAAATTGACATGAAAAAGAAGATTGAATCTTTTATGTTGCAAGTGCAAAACAAAGGGATATAGTATTATAATCACAAGAACATAATTCATTTGGAAGCAAGTGACAACTAAAATGTCCAAAGTCAAGTTTAATCCTTAGAAAAGGTGAACTGGAATGGGTGGAAGTCATTTATGTTTTATCACTGACGTCTAGAACATTCCATTATCAGACCGTGACCAGGTAGTTCACAGATGTGAGCCAGATAAAGACAATGTACAGACACAGTGATCTTGGATTGGTGATTAATAGTATGGACTGGCTTCTCTGTTGTCCCTAATTTATTGACATAAATTATTTGAATGTCAACAGAGGCCCTTATGTATTCTCAGGTCTTTGCCTTTTCTAAACATTTAACTGCTTTAGTAGGTATTTATAATCAGATAAAACAAGGAATGATGTCTGAAGTATGAGTGCTTGCAGCACAAAGGAAAAGGCAGACACACTGGTTTCTGGGAGTGACCGCCCTTGACCTGAAACTTCAAACATGCCTGTGAAACTTCTATCCGGGTGCAGGAACAGAGGCCAGACCTGCCCTGAGCTTTCCTTTAGATCCACCATTCCTTAGCCCTTTAGATAAGTAATACCTGCACGATATGGGAATAAAAGGCATTCCATTGTATTTTTATGTATGCAAAAAACAAAACAAAACAAAACCTCCCAGCCTTTGCTGTTTGATTTCTCATGAGAAACCCAACTTGGATTTCACTGCAATGACAAAGAGCACTAGAAAAAAATAAGAGGGCATATTTGGTCAAATGGCTGTTTGCACCAAAAGAAACAGCCTAGTGGGGTTATCAGAGGGTCACTGAGTCTGAATCAGGTGAGTGTGGATTCAGGAAGGCCAGCTGGGGTTAGTCTTTGAAGTCTGTTTTCATAAAATCACTCCTGGGAAGACTGCTGCTGAGGCTTATATTGATTACCAACTGAAAGACACCCAAGAAAGGGGCTGGCAGTGTTGAAGAATGGCTGGGCACTAGGGAGTGATTTGTATCTGATTTGTTTCACTGTTCCATGTGGGAGGAAGTACCATGCAGAAGCCTGGCCTAGAACCATGGTGTCTGGTGCTGTCTGTTTGCTCTTGAAGCTCGTCATATTGAGCTTTTGTTTCTTCATCTGTGAAACTAGGGTGAGTGTACAGAGCTCGTGTGAGACACTTGCATCCTGGTAAGCACATGTTTTGGTGGTGGTGGTGACAGTGCTGTGGTAGCAGGAGTTGCATAGGGAGTTGTGAATAGGATCTGGCAGTGGTGGCGCACATCTTTAATCCCAGCACTTGGGAGGCAAAGGCAGGTGGGTCTCTGAGTTTGAGCCCAGCCTGATCTACAGAGTGAGTTCCAGTGTAGCTGGGTCTACACAGAGAAAACCTATACTGAAAAACCAAAAACTGAAAAAGCAGGAGAGAGAGAAAGAGAAGACAGAGAGTGAGAGAGAGAGAGAGAGAGAGAGAGAGAGAGAGAGAGAGAGAGAGAGAGAGAGAGAGAGAAAGGTGAATATGGAGAATACCAGAGCACTTCGCCTACTTTGGACTAGTTTAGTGGCTTTTAAGAACAAAATATTATATATAGGTGAACTTGGGCTCTCTAGAGATTGCAACTGAGGAGCACAAAGGATGGGAAGTTTAACCCAGCTAGGGGTGGGACAGACTTTCTACATGTTCACAGACAAGAAAGAGGCAAAGAGGGGCTTTTAGACATGGGACTGAAGCCAGGCTAGAGGACACAAATTGAAGACAGCGAAGTGTGAAGCAGAGCTGTCATTATTGGAGTGTGATTTGAGCATGAGCTATGTTTTTAGAGGGTGGTGAGCAAAGTCCCTTGAGTGGCCAGAGGTCAGAATGCCCCACTGTGGGAGGGGCCTGGGCAGAATTTTTGAAATAGACATGGTTTTGTTTGGCTCCTCCAGCATTTTTTTTTTTTAAATAATGTTGGGCTGGGGAGATGACTTGTTGGATAAAGCCCTTGGAAGACAATTTTGAGGACAGGAGTTTGGATTACCAGAGCCCATGTAAAATCTGAGCAGATGTGGGAGCTACCTCTCATTCTGAGCCAGAGGCAGACTAGATGGTCTCGAGCTCTGAGTTCAACTGAGAGACCCTGCTTCAACATTGAGGTGGAGCTCGACTGAAAAAGACATGAGACATTAACTTCAGGCTTCTGTATGCCTGTACACACCAGCATACAGACATGCTCACACACACATGCAAATACAAACATACAAATGTGCACACACCCCCTCCCCCCATTTACAAAAGAAATGTCAACATCTGAAATATATCTGGTATGTTCTAAGTAGGAAAACGTGAATTTTTAGGATTTGGAGGGAAACTGGACTGTCTAGTGCTTTCATTCTTCAATCTAGCACAGTATCCATGGACGACACTCAATGGTCCTCTGGTTCCATACTGTCTCCATCCCATTCAGCTGTCTGTGTTAACTTGAGTCTCCAACACTCTGGCATCTGTGATCTTTCTATGTTCCTCCAAGGAGCTCTGCTTTTATTGCACAGGGCATGCAAGAAATGGATGCTCTTTAGTCAGTAGTTTCTAGAGTCTTCTGGTTTATAGTTTTGTCTGGTGGATAAATTGAAGGAAGAGATAATAACTTGTTTTAATCTTTTAACGAAAGTTTCACAATAAGTTATGACTGTTTATATGTAAGGACAATTGAGGGTCTCTACATCTTATTGCTAAATTTTCTGAGACAATACATTCTAGTCTTTGGAAATTGTAATCTCTGATACTGTTGTGGAGGAATGATCCATTGTTCGTTCCTTTTGATGGATGTGAGCCCTTTAAGAAGAAGTTTCATTCTAGTTTGGTAAATCCTTTAAACATCAGCAGATGGCTCCATGGGAATTAATAATGAAGAACTAAAATTCACATATCGATATGTCTGGAAAAGGATTAAAGGGAATTCATATATTTAGTAAGGGAGGGGCTGGTACAACACAACATTTATTAAAAGGTAGAGTGAGATTTGTATCTAAAATTTGTTCTTAATAGTAAAGGTAACTTCTCATTTAGGGTAATTTCTGACTTTGTAGAAGAGAGGTATTATTTTAAATTGGACTGATGTCTAGACATACCCAAGGGCTCCCATCCTGAGTTGTGGTTAGGACCCCTGGGAATTCCCAGAGGCAGAACAGAAGCAGCTGTGCTTGGATCAGGTTGTGGAACTCTACAGACCAGGATACAGCATCGCACATCCATTCCCTTTAGTCCAGGGAGTGGGAGACAGGAAGTTAATGATGAGAAGGGGATGAACTAATTCTGCATTTATTTAGTCCACGGCCTTCTGTTGGAATGCTGGTTGGTTCCTATGGGGATACAGCTTTCTGTAACAACCCTGGTTGGTTTTTAGTGGGAGAGTTATGCAAGATATATTAGGGTTTTCAAGAAAAAGAGAATCAATAGGATGCACACAAGCAGAGTGAGAGAGAGAACAGAGAAAATGTGTATCAGAATCAATAAACCTATAGTATACATGCATAGGAATGATATTTGTGTATATAAAAATATGTACATATATATAGTTTTAGTTGTGTAGGAGTTGTCTAAAATTTGCAGAGTAGGCCAGACTTTATTTATTTGTATTTAATTAATTTATGTTGAAATTATTATTATTACGTGTGTGTGTGTGTGTGTGTGTGTGTGTGTGTGTGTGTGTGTGTGTGGACACATGCCATAGCACTAATGTGAAGGTCAGAGGAAAACTTTGTAGAATTCTTTCTCTCCTATGTTCACATGGGTTCTGGGGATTGAATTTAGGTTGCCATGCTTGTGCCTTTACCCACTGAGTCATCTTACCTGTCCCAGGTCAGCATTTCAGAAGCCATAGAAAGAGCTGACACTGCAGTCTTAAATCTAAAGAGTCTGGATATAGAACCCTTTGTTTTTGGTGGATTCCAGTCTTCTTTTAAATACTTCAGTTGACTTCATAAAGTTTGCCCACATCATGAAGATAAATATGCTTCCTTCCAAGGTTGCTGAATTAAATGTTAATCACATTAACAACAAGGTAACAATAACAAATAGACTGTTGATGAACAGCTGGGAAGCATAGCTTAAACAAAATGATGCATGCTATTGACATCTGAGTGTAGGCTTGTGTATGTGATATAGGTTGGTGAAGAGAGGAAGATTCTGGTACTGAGCTTCACCTCTTCCTGAGAAATTTCAATTGGATGGCTATATGTTAATGTTCACTAAACACACGTAGAGAACCTGCTTGTGCAAGATCTTTGTCATTTCTTCCCAGCTTTAAAAGGCCTATTGTTAGTGTTAGCTAACTCAGAGCAAGAGTGCAGATCCAGACAGACGTGCCAGTGGTCAGTCCAGTTTGGTGTGGAGAGGCATGTCCTTGTCTTAGATATGTGAATTTGGACAAGTTTTTACCATCCACTACTCACTCATTCACTCCTTGTTGAATCAATTTTACCAAAGCCACCATATTCTAAATCCTTATTATATTATCTGAAAAAATGCACATAATTAATAACTGCCCCAAGATTTAATGGAAAGTTATAAGGTTTTCTAATTCAGTCTAGCAACCAACAGTTTACTGGAGTGAATTAGAAAACCTTATTACTTCTCTTTTTTTTGAGATCAGAATATAATTATATCATTTCCCCCTCTCCTTTCCTCCCTTTAAAACTTCCCATACACCCCTACTTAGTCAATTGCAAATTCATGACCTCTTTTTCCATTAATTGTTGTTACATGAATATATATTCCTAAATACATAAGTACAACCTGATCAGCCTTATAATGATACTTGTATGTATGTTTTCCAGTATTAGATATTGGTATGAGTATTGGATAACCAATATTTGTACTGGATAACCACTTGATGTGCTTTTCTCTGGGAAAGACTGTTTATCCTCTCTCTCATACTACAATGTAAATTGGGGTCTGACAAGCCATGATACAAGAGGCAGAGTGAGACCTGTGGTCCCATGTGTGAGAACCACATGTGCAGCCTGCAGCCTGGCTCACAAGCCATGGAGCAGCTGGGTATAGGTAAGGCCTCACATTGATCTGAAGTCTAGACTCACAATAGAAAGACTGTAAAATTGTAGAGTGATTTTCATCCATTTCTATTATGTCCATTCATCGTTCTGAGTTTTGAATTTTAAACATTGTTCTCTGAGTCTAACATTCAGTAATAGAATCCTAATGGGTCTAACATGTTATCTATAATTTTATATATAACCACCAGGCTGTTATATCAAGCAAGTTTAAGCACATGAATTTACCTGTGCTTTGTATAAGTTCTTTGAACTCTATTTCAAGGCAACACTAAATGGACTTAGTGGGTATTAAGTAACAAAAAAAAGGAACACACAAGGTTGGGAGAGAAAAGTAGTGGGGCAGAAGTTTGAGAGGATGGAATGGGATGTATTTGACAACAACATTTTGTGTGAATATATGAATATTAAATAAAATATTGGTAAAATCCCAGAAAACTCAAATAAACTCAAATTTCTCTTAGCTCACTTGCTGAAAGTGGCACACTATAATTTGGAAATAGGTTTTCATATTAATTTGTGGGCTGGGCTGACATCAACTTCACTCTCACTGCATTCTCTGGCATGTATGCATTCTATAGAAGATCTATCTTAGGTCACAAAAATCTTGTAAAAAGACATAAAAAATTTATGGCTTGTTGATGGCTTAACATTGCTGTGGATTGTTGGGGGAAATGAGAAAAACAGAGAATTTGCCCACTTTTAGTGAAACTGATTCCTCTATCCAATGCATTGGCAGAGGTGTGTCAACTAGACATTTATTTATATTATTATATGTGAATGAGTATATTGTTCTCATTTATGTCTGTGCACTACATGTGTGCCTGGTGTCCTTGGAGGCCAGAAGAGGGCACTGGAACCCTGGAACTAGAGTTATGGATGATTGTGAGGCATCATGTGGATTCTGGTAATTGAACCGAGTCCTCTGCAAGAGAGCAACAAGCGATCTTAACATCTGAGCCATCTCTCCAGCCCTTCATCATGTTTTATATGTTATTATTGATTCTTTGAGAATTTCACATCATGCATCCTGATCACACCCATTTCCCAGTCCTTCCATATCTATCTCCACCCTTGTTCCCTGCACCCCCCCCCCAAAACAAGTGAAAATTTAAAACAAAGCCCAATCTGTGTTATCCATGTGCTCACTGGAGCTCTCAGTGGCCTGCCCCTCACACAGAACTGAGTGGTTCCCCTCCCATAACCCCACCAGAAGCCATCAACCATGGAGAGCTGCACTTGAGCACCTTATCACACCTTTTAAGAGTTCTTCTTGATGGCTTCCCATCTAGGCTGTAACTTTTCCTTTAGTGGAGGCTGGGGGAAGGGACTATCACAGAAGCTTTGGATGTCCTCTCTCTCAACTGTGCATCTGCAGTCATTGATCGACATCACTGCAAAAGTAGCTCTTCACAGTCAGCAGCAGTATGGTCATGGGCTTCCACATGTTTTCTAGTGACAGCATAGATCACACAGCCCCCAGTGGCAGTAGGACCTTGGTTCTGGACATGACTCTAGGCAACAGCATGGATCCATACATCACCATGGCCTCAGGAAGTCATGCAATCCACTCACATTAATATGGTCCCCTTTGGCAGCAAGGTTCTTATGTAACAAATGGCTTCAGGTGGCAGCCCAGACCACGGATATCCATAAAGCCTTTGATGATAACATGGGCCACCAGCATCTACACAGACTCAGCTGTGTAGGATCGTGGACCTGGACATGGCTCTCAGTGGCAGCATAGATCTGGCAGCAGCCCGGACCATGGACATCTGCATGGCCTTCAGTGGGCAATTGACGTCAACACAGACCCCTTGGTTTTGTTTGCCCTCGTCCTCTTCTGCCCACTAAGCAACAGCAGTAGTTGAAGTGACTTCTGCCAAGTCAGGCCAAGCACAGCTGGCCTGACTGGTCAGGGACACTTTCATTCTGTCTGTTTAACCTCTCCAGCTAACTTCTGGTGCTGTGCGGAAGGCATTTCTGGAATTTCAGTGGCAAGAGAATTTGCTTAGTAGTTAGGAAGTGGGTTGAACTGATGATTTCCTTTACCCACTTGGTGAAGGTATTACACAGTCTCTGAGTCACTCATATGAAGTCTAAGAGACAAACCAGCCAAGTCCAAGTGGTTGCAGATACTCAACAGGAAGAGTGGTGTCTCGTCTTAAGATACACGGACGTCAATGTCAGTCATCTCAAATGCAGACTGATCTTTGGGCATTTGCTGCTTCCTTCTTAGATCTCTTGTTGTGGCTGAAAATTTTTAGGAAAGAACTTTGAAATATTTAAACCTTAACATCTTAAAAAATAAAAAACACAAAGGATTTGTTGTTAGGCATGGGTAAAAGAGCGCTTATTTGAAATGATGAATAGATACCCGAGATCTCCCCAAAAATGTCATTCCAATCTTGTGCTCCTACACGGTGAGAGGGAATCTGATGACTGTACTCTAAATACATCTGCAGTGGGTGTTTGTGCAGGCAGCACCCTTAGTGAAAGCAAAACTGATCATTATGCCATCTAGGAAAAAGCTTGTTAGAAATTCCCAGACAGCTTTTATTTATGAAAGGGAAAACCCCAGATATTGTAACCTTTTCATAATCTATGCCTCTGTCTCAGGAAAGTCATGGTTGACTATAGTTTCACTGTAGTTCTTCCTCCAGAGTGGGAGTTCCCACAGCAGTGTGCACAGAGAGTGTTTACCAGGTAAATGAAAGCACATAGCCTTGGTGCGACAGATGAGGTTCAGAATGAGAGCTTTGCTTGTAGTGGAATGATAGTGCATATTTTCCCAGGTGCCTTTCTAACTTAATCATTCTTGAAGAGAAATCACGAGGCTTGACAAAGCACCATTAAGATGTTTTCCATTAGCAAGGGAATACTCCTCCACTGTTGTTAGGAGTGCAAACTTGTACAGCCACTTTGGAAATCAATATTGTGGTTTCTCAGAAAATTGGGAATTGATCTACCTCAAGACCCAGTGATACCACTCTTGGGCATATACCCAAAGGATGCTAAATCATACCGCAAACTCACTTGCTCAAGTATGTTCATAGCAGCTTTATTTGCAACAGCCAGAGTCTGGAAACAACCTAGATGTCCCTCAATCAAAGAATGGATGAAGAAAATGTGGTACATTTACACAATGGAGTATTACTTAGCTGTTAAAAACCATGACAGCATGAAACTTGAAGGTGAATGGATGGAACTAGAAAAAAATCATCCTGAGTGAGGTAACCAAGGCACAGAAAGAGAAACATGGTATGTACTCACTTATAAGTGGATATTAGCTGTAAAATAAAGGATAACCATGCTGTGATCCAAAGATCCAGAGAGGTTAGGTAACAAAGAGGGCCCAAGGGAGAATTCATGGATCTCCCTGAGAAGGTGAAATATAAGATTTCTATCTCATGGGTGGACTGGGGGGCAGGTGGGGAAAAGGATAAGATTGGGGTGGGTGGGTGGAGGGGAAGAGTACTGAAATAGATGACTGGCAAGGGGGGACATTTCAGGGTCAGGTAGAAACCCAGTGCAAGGGAAATTCCCAGGAATCTACAAGGATGACCCTGGCTAAGACTTCTAGCAATAGTGGATACATGGCCTGAACTGGCCATCTCCCGTGACCGGGCAAGACTTCCAGTGTAGGGATTGGGAGACCAACCCAGCCACATAAACTTCGACCTTAGTCTGTCCTGTCTATAAGATATGATGGGGTAAGGCTGGTCCAGAGATTGTGGGAGTGGCTAACCAGCCTGAGACCCATACCACAAGAGTGAGCTCACCCCTGACACTGCCTAGAGTGCCAGGACCCAGAAGCTGGATGACCCAGAGACCTAGGATAAAGCCAAAAATGATTGAAGAAAAAAAAAACACCAATACAGTAATGCCTAATGATATTCTGCTATACTAATAGATTGGTGCCTACACCAGTAGTCATTAGAGGCTTCATCTAGTAATTGATGGAAATAGGTGCAGAGACCCACAGCCAAACCTCAGGTAGAGCTTGGGGAATCCTGCTGAAGTGAGGGAGGAAGGACTGTATGAGCCAGAGGGGTCAGGGACCCACACAAGAAAAGCCACAAAATCAACCAACCTAGGCTTATAGGAGCTCACAGAGTCTGAATTGATAACCAGGAAGCCTGCTGGGGACCAACTTAGGCCCTCTACATATATGTGACAGTTGTATAGCTTGGTTTACTTTGAGGACACTTTCCTAACAGTGGGAGCAGGGTCTGTCACTAATCCTTTGGCTGGCTTTTGGGACCCTATTCATCATACTGGGTTGCTTTGCCCAGCCTTAATGCAAAGGGAGGTGTTTAGTCTTACTTGATATGCCATGTTCTACTGATTTCCATGGGAGGACTGCCCCTTTCTGAACAGAAATGGAGAAGGTGGACTCGGGGGCCAAGGGGGAGGTGGGGGAAAGAATGGAAGGAGAGGAGGGAAGGGAACATATGGTTGTGATGTAAAACAAATAAAAAAATGTAATCTAAAATTAAAAAAGTTGCCTTCCACCACTTTAATTTTTTCTGTGTAGAAAAAGTTACAGAAAATTCTCCCAATATTTTTTTTTTGTGTGTGTGTGGTATGTGTGGTATGTGTATGTTGTGTATGTATGTGTGTGTGCACATACCCTAGTGTGTGGATGCACATGAAAACACATTCTCCAAGGAGGCATTCAGCCCTCTGGAGTTGGAACTACTTGTCGTGAGCAGCCCTAAGGTAATGACTAAATTTAGGTCCTTCTTGGAGCAGCATGTGCTCTTAACATAAGAGCTTTTGTTATTGTTGTTTGTTTTTTCTTTGCCCTGAAAATTATTAAAAACAAGACATCAACCGCCACTCCAGCGATTCCATCAGCACCACAAGCATGTTCAGGACAGCCTGCAAAGGGCAAATAACCTGTGGTTCTACCCCAATGAGGCTGGTTAGCTGAGTTTGATTTCTCTCCATGCTTTTCTGAAGCCAAGCGACCTTGAAAAATAAGCCTGTTTTCAATCCATTTTTCTCATTTACGTAATACTATTTAATAGGCTTGCTTGAGGATTATGCTGGATTAAATATCCAAAGTTCTCAGAGTAAGGTCTGTTATATAGTAAGTGCTCAGCAAATATTAGCTACCTGATTATCAGACTTAAACTATCATGTTAGAAGCATGGTTCATTTCATAGAAGTCTCTATTTTTATTGGACATAATCTCAGTGTATACACAATTTTAAACTTTTTTCATATATGACTATCCTTTCTACATGGATATATAAACTTCATAAACATGATCTCTAAGAATTACATGGAGTTGTTGAATTACACCTATTAAAATGTCATCCGTCTTTTACAGGATTTTACTGCAATGCTCCTTTTGATTATACAATGAATATCTTGAAATATTTTGAATTACTTATATTGATTTTTTTTTGCTTAGCAAGTAGAATTGCTAAAGATAAATATAAACTTTGTATAAAATTACATTTCAATATAACTTTCTAAAACAGCTGTTCTGGCTCACAATATTTCAGACAGTGTATTTCAAGCATCTTTTCAGTAGAATTTATATAACCACTGGATAAGTAAAAACTAATTTTTGAATTTTTGCTATTTTGCTTATTTGCAATTTGTATTTCTTCTTGCATGCTCATATATCATCTGTTCATGTTCTTAAATCAAATGATGTTTAATATGTGTGCTGTAGGCTAGATTTATTGATTTCTTCCTATACATTCAACACATTTTAATACATCAGGTCTTGGCCAAAGCTATTTTAATTTTGCTCTTTCCAGGAGTTAAAAAAAGAAAAAGCACAGTTTATGGTTGCAAATGTTAGCATACTTACAATAGCTGCAGCCAGGTGAAACTACAATCCAGAAATGCTAACAGAAAAAAATTGCCTCTGTCTTTACTTCACTATAACACAACAAAACATTGTCCTTCCCTTCTCCTACAGTTAACTTTGGTGTGTCAGCCACCAGCCACCAGATCCATACCAGGCACTGCACTGGACTGTTGGACTCCATGAGTAAAAAGAAAGAGAATTCTGTTGGGGTAGTAGTAGGTAGACACTTAAGCAGGTGACTGCAACATAATTTCCTAAGTCCTGTTATTTAGACCATTTAACAGCAGAGTCAGAGATCGCCAGGATGGCTTGCAATTCACAGTTGACAGGACTGTACCCCTCTGCCCTTTGATATTACCATTCTCCAACTGAAGAAGACTCAGAGACTTAGGCAACCTCTCATCAAATTTGACACAACCATTGTCCTGAAGCACTTTCCCCCTGAACCATCCTTTGGGTGTAGACATCACACTGTCCTGGTTGCCTCCATATCATGTAGCCATTCTTGTTTCCAAGTTTTCTTTGCAAACACCACCCTCCCTCTAAGCTCTCAATGTTGGGTGCCCAAGCTGGATGCTCTTGGTGGTGTATTCCCTTCTGGTCTTATTCCCTGGGCAAGCACACAGTTTCAAACAACATCTTCATGGTGATAAGTTTCCCTCTAACCTCTCTAATGGAGCTCCAGGTTTGAGTACATGATGACCTACTGGTTTGTATAAAGCACATTGCATGTGAAATCAGAGGTTGTTTGTTTTTCTCAAGTCTGCTCTTTTCAGAGATTCCCTGCCAAGTACATGGCATCACTATGCTCTGAGTTACACTATCAAACATTCAAACATCTAGGTCTGCCCACCTTTTTCCCTTCTCTTTTTTCCTCATTTCCATTCCATGCTTCCTTCATGTTTCTTCTACCCTTGGGGATTGAACTCAGAGCTGTGTAGACAGTATGCTGCCATTGAGTCCCAGCCCCAGCCCCAGCCTTTATTTTTGTCTGTTTTCTTAAAATTGTCATCATTTCCATCAATAAGTTTTGACAACTCAACCATCAAAACATACTGTGATTGTGAGGATCTTTTTCTTTTCTTTTCTTTTCTTTTCTTTTCTTTTCTTTTCTTTCTTTCTTTCTTTTTTTTTCTTTTATTTTTTTTCGAGACAGGGTTTCTCTGTGGCTTTGGAGGCTGTCTTGGAACTAGCTCTTGTAGACCAGGCTGGTCTCGAACTCACAGAGCTCCACCTGCCTCTGCCTCCCGAGTGCTGGGATTAAAGGTGTGCACCTCCACCACCCGGCAGATTGTGACGATCTTACCACCTCCACTTCTGTCATTATTGTTTTTAGGCAAAGTCTCCACCGTGTAGCACTGGCTGGCCTAGAACATGCTATATAGAACAGGCTGGCCTCAGACTCTCAGAGATCCTCCTGCCTTTGCATCTCAAGTGCTAGGATTGGAGATGATGTGCACCACCGTGCAAGGCTGTTGTGCTTTGAAAGAAAATGGCCCCTATAGTCTTATAGGGAGTGGTACTATTAGGAGGTGTGGCCTTGTTGGAGTGGGTATGGCTATGTTGGAGAAAGTTCATCACTAGGGGGCTAGGCTTGGAGGTCTTAAATGATTAAGCCAGGTCCAGTGTAACATTTACTTCCTGCTTCCTGCTGAACCAGATGTAGAACTCTCAGCTCCTTTGGCAGCATCATGTCTGCCTGCATGCTACCATGTTTACTACCATGGAGATAATGGACTAAACCTCTTAACTGTAAGCCAGCCCCAATTAAATGTTTTCCTTTATAAAAGTTGCCGTGGTCATGGTGTCTTTTCACAACAGTAAAAACCCTAAGACAAAGGCCAATTTGTCATTACTATACCTGGCTGTGAAGTGAAATTAATTTTTCTAGCTGACCTTCCTATTTCTGTCTCTATATCTTCCTAATAAAATCTCCACACATGGGTGGATTATTTTTCAAAACATGAATGTGTTTGGTAAACTTGGTTTAATACTCTCCCACAGTTTGCTGTGAAACCAAGAGCAAGGGAAGTCCTTTCCTAAGCTTACTGTAGGGATTTGAAGGAGAATGCCTCCATAGACTCAAATATTTGAATGCTTGGTCCTCTGTTGGTGTAACTGTTTGGGAAGGATTAAGAGGTGGGACCTTGTTGGAGGAGTTATGCCACTCCAGCTTTGTGGTTTCAGAAGTCCATGCAAAGAATCACAGAAGTCCATGCAAATCCTAATGAACTCTTTTTGTCTTGTGCTTGTGGGTTGAGATGTGAGCTCACTCACCTCCTCCAGTACTGTGCCTGTTGGCTGCCATACTCCCCTATCATGATGGTCATGAACTCTAACTCCTTGGAACTGTGAGCCCCAAAGTAAATGCCTTCTTCTATAAGCTGTCCTGGTGACCATGTTTTATCACAGCGATGGACCCTTCTCAACTGTCAATCACCCTGTTCAGTCCACTAAGCCAAGCTGCCTGGGCTTGCTCCCTCTTTGCCTCCATTTAAATGCCTTGCCATTTATTCTGCCCAGAATCATGCTCCCCTAGTTTTTCACGAAGCTCATTTCCAGAGAAAATGTGCCTTCAAAGCAAAGACATTCCAAGACCTTCCTATGTAAACTAAAGTCAATCCGCCTAGCCATTTCTCATTCCTTTACCTTTTGATATTTCTTCCATGTTTCTCTTCACTACTTAAACTTTAATATTTGTTTATTCCATTATTTGTTTCTCATGCTTAAATACAAGCCTCCAAGGGTAGAAGGTTTGTCTATTCTATTTACAGAAGCATCCCTGATACATACATAGTCCTTATTTATTTATTCAACAAATGAACTTTAAAACATCACTAGAAAAGTCCCTCCCCTGTGTTGTACTGTGGTGTGTGTGTGTGTATGTGTGTGTGTGGTGTATGCACGTGGTGAATGAGTATACAGGTGTACCCACTGGTGTGGTACCCATGGGCAAGACTGAGCAGGGTAGGGGGTATCTGTCTCTAGAGCTCTCCACCTTACTGTCTTGAGACAAGGTCTTTCACTTAACCCAACTTTGCCATTTAGGGACATACTGTCTGGCCAGCGAGCTCTGGAGATCCACTTTCAGGAGTTACAGACACAAGCAGCCATGCCTTGCTTTTTATAGGTTCTGGGGGTTAGAACTTGGATCCTCAGAATTTCACAACAAGAAATTTTACCTACTGACCATCTGCCCAGGCCTGATAGCAATTTATTGTTCATGAAAAGGCATTGTTCTTCATGTTCTACATGTATTTGTCTTGAGAGTCTCTGAATGTTTCTGTCAGTGCTGGATCTTGAGTAGAACTTTCCTATCCTATTGTGCAACTCTTTGCAGCAAATTGAAATGTTCTCTGGTGGGGTGAGGGTTTGTGGGGTTGGGAAGAGGCTCAAGACTCAGAAAGCTATTTCCAAGACTTGGAAAGGTCACAAAAGTTACAAAATCTATAAGTAATTGCTGGGAGAAGAGGAGACTGTCTTCTGGCACTGAGTCCAAGTTATGTAGGGACCATCAGAGATGTAGCTTTTGTGATCTGACCCTGTAAGCAACCCCTCAACCATGCTTCTGTGAGTACTTCCAAATAAAGTCACAGTTGGCTGAGCTAGACTGGAGCAAATCATTGCTTAGGTCCATCATTTCATAGGTTCATACTATCTGGGATGAATAACCATCTTCATCTCTCTCCAGCAGAAGTCAACATCACCCACGAATAGAATGATCTTTGCTGATTCTTTCTTTTTCAATCAGGCATTCATACCTGGTCAAGGAACAGCCAACCTATAGTTTGACTCTTGACTAATTCGCTTGGTTTGAGATTTCAGCAATTGCTATATAGTTAGTTCAAAGTCTTTTTTTTTTTTCTGGGAGAATGGAGGAGCTGCCATCTCCTCTAACCTTTATTGTCTTTTGCATAACAATGAGGTTTTTAAAACATCATGAGTGTCTGACAATAGATAGAGTAAATACACACTGAGGGATGCTGTATAGTAATTGAAACAATGCAAATAAAGATAGGAATAAATGATCATTCTTTAACATGTACTGTTGAATGACAGAAGAAAAGACAATATTATCATTATATTATGTAGTATCACTCCAGTTTTGCTAATTTCCTCTGTGGATACACACATGTACATAATATAGTCATATATAACATAATTTTCACCAAAATTATGTTATTTAGCAACTTTTCCACAAAAAGGCACTTTGTAATTTTATGGATTGTTTAAAATTAGATTTTTACATTGCATGCATGGTATGTAAAACTATATATAAAGTAGAGTTTATGTACAGTACACATTTATATCAAGCAACAAATCAGAATATGTGTTCTCTCTAAGCCCACATGTATCAGTCTGTGTATATCTAATTCTTTGCCAACCCTCCAACTACTAATTCAGTTCCAATTCTGAATTATGACCTTATGATAATCATTTAAAAATTCTGACAAATATCTAATTTGTATTCTAAAGAAACTGCAAGAGAGAAAATAAGTCTAAGGGCAATTACATCATTTTGTTAGAATTTTACTCCAAGCCGGGCAGTGGTGGCACATGCCTTTAATCCCAGCACTCGGAGGCAGAAGCAGTCGGATTTCTGTGAGTTGGAGAATAGCATCCTCCAAAGCCACAGAGAAATCCTGTCTTGAAACGCCCCCCACACTGAAAAAAAAAACAAAAACAAACCCTTACTCCAGTTTGTTTAAAAATCATATTATGGAATAATGGTAGCTCTATTTAAACATTTCTTTTCATTTTATAAATTCAAATTTGTCTCTGTTTAGACTGTAGTGTTCCCCTCTTTAAGTGAAATTCTGCATTATGCATACCAAGTAGGAAATTCAGCTATTGCATAATAAATCACTTAGAGACCGGTTTATTATAATTCAAGTATTAATACCTTAGGCTAACAATCATTTGCAATAACTTAAAAATGAGATATAAGACAGTAATGAGTGCATTTTGAGTCAATAAGTAAAATCACCAGACTTACAATGTATTTAATTAGGAACTCCTCAGGTTGTTTAAAACTCAAGTTTATCCATAATTTAAAAAATTAATTTACCTGCCTAATATTTTTAGAATACCTGCTGTACCAAGTACTAACAAGAAATGAACTGCACCTTTTAAAATATAATTACATGATCTATTCGCAAGTTAAAACTATGACATATATGATGGCTAGTTTAATGTCAACCTGACACAAGCTAAAGTCATTTGAGAGGAGAGAACCTCAGTTAAGAAAATGCCTCTATAAGAGCAGGTTGTAGGCAAGCCTGTAAGGCATTTTCATAATTATTGATTGATAGGGAAGGGCCCAACCCATGTGGGTGATGCTATGCTTTGGATGGTGGTCCTGAGTTCTATAAGTAAGCAGGCTAATACACTAGTGACCCTTGTCCTCCTACTGGATGGCTTCGTCCAGCTCTGATATGAGAGTTTGTGCCTAGTCTTATTGCAATTTGTTATGCCATGTATGTTAGGGTTTCTGTTACTGTGAAGAGACACCATGATCACGGCAACTCTTGTAAAGGAAAACATTTAATTGGGTGACTTACAGTTCAGAGGGTTAGTCCATTATCATCATGGTAGCTCATAGCAGCATGCAAGCAGACATGGTGCTGGAGAAGGAACTGTTCTACATCTTGATCCAAAGACAACAGGATGTGAACTGAGTATCATACTGAGTGAAGTTTGAGCAAAGGAGACCTCAAAGCCTATCTCCTCAGTGACACACTTTCCCCAACAAGGCCACACCTATTCCAACAAAGTCACGCCTCCTAATAGTGCCACTCCCTATGAGCATATGGGGGCTAATTACCTTCAAACTGCCACACCATATTTGGCTGATATCCCTGGGAGGCCTGCTCCTGTTTTTGAAGGGAAACAGAAAGAGTGAATCTGGGGAGGAGGGGAGGTGGAATGGGGACTGGGAGGAGTGGAGGGAGGGGAAACTGTGTTTGGGATGTAATGTATGAGAAAAGAATAAAAAAAACAAAAACAAAGAAAGAGAAAGCAGCTGAGCAAGCCATGAGGAGCAAGACAACAAGCAGCTCTCTTGCATGGCTCTGCATTAGCTGCTGCCTTCAGGTTCCTGCCCTGTTTGATTTCCTGTCCTGACTTCTTTCAATGATGAACAGTGATAGGCAAGTGTAAACCAAATAAACCATTTCCCTCCCAAGTTGCTTTGGTCATGGTGTTTTTGGCAGCAATAGGAACCCTAAGACAACACATATTAGGAAACTGCAGGGGACATCAGCATAAAGTAGGATATCGATGAGGACCTTTCTTCTGTCTTAAAAAGAAATACTGACAGCTTCTAAATCCCACTCACCTGGCAGGAGGTGGAATTTCTTAGTAGTTAATGGGAACTGACTGTATGACTCCACACATATGTTCTTGAAATCCATATCTGTGTTTCCTCTAGCACATACCACATACTATAGGTTCATGGAAGGGGAATTAGAGCAGGGCCAAGGGCTTGCTGACCTGCAAAGGTCCCCCTGACAGTTTTGCTCTATCCAGATAATGAGCTAAGGGCACTGTATTTTCAGCTTCAAATGAGCAAGTTTATTAACTATGTATAGCAAGCAAAAGTAAAAGAATATATTGAGGATATTAGATAGATAGTAGCCATCATCAAACTGGACACTTATAGTATCCAGCAGAAATGCCTGGGAATCGCTGCTGAAACAGTCATGCTGGGGCTCCTGAGTAAGTCACAGGCAGAACGGTGTGTTCTCTCGCAGTCGAGCTTCCAGTGTCTCAATCCCATCACAGGCTTTTCTCATGCCTTGTGATAAACCATAGTAACCTCAGCTGGGAATGGTTTAACCTCATAGCTATTTCTAGTTTTTAAAGTGTTCATTACATTCTATTTATTTGTGTGTGTGTGTGTGTGTGTGTGTGTGTGTGTGTGTGTGTGTGTGTGTGTGTGTGTGTTCTCACGAGCCACAGCATAATAGTGGATGTCAGGACAGCTTTCAGGAGTCAGTAATGACCTTCTACCACGTGGGCCCCAGGGACTGAGTTCATGTCATCAGCCTTGGTGGCAAGCACTCTTAGCCACTGGGCCATCTTGTTCGCCCAAAGGAACAAAGTATTTAATATCCTGAGCCATTTGGTGTTTTCTTTCCTCCCTGTTATAGAGTCAGGGAGTTAGCTTGACCCAGGACAAGGGATCTCAGAGGACAGTGCAGACAAATATGTTATATCTGAGGCAAAGACACCTGTCTCTTGTTCTCAGATTTAATCTCCAATCAAGCACAAAGAACACATGACAGCTAACCTATATAATTTATACTGCAGGTGTGCTCTCAGCCTCCAGTGTCACAGAGCAGATGATCACTGTTGACAGGTGGCAATTCTGACATTTATGCAGTGGAGTCATGAGTGAAAGACAGGACAGAAGGTCAGGGACTAAGTACTAATTACACAAAAATTAGCTTTTATATATTGTATCCCTTCTGTGTGCCACACTCAATGTTTGATATGTTATAGATAATCTTTGTAAGAACTTTGCAGCATATGTCATCATAATTTAAAGATGGGCAAGAACTGAGGCCCAAAATAATGAAGAACTTGTTCAAAGTTACTTAATAACTTACCTCAAAGGTCTATAATTGAAACTCGAGTCTTTCAAACTCCAGGTCTAGCATAGTTTTCACGTTTCTCTTACTAGTAAGAGAATATCTAGGTGTGTGGAGCATGGTGAAAGCAGCTGTAGAAGATGGTGTGGATGTCTTATACTAGTAGAACAAGAATGAAATTCACTACCAAATAAAGCCTGCTCGTGTTATCTGGATTTGGAACTGCCTTGGGATTTATTGCTGAGAACTCAGCTGTCCCAAATCTATACCAAATGGACTTAGTTTCTCTTTCCCCTTTCTCCTTTCTGCTCTTCCCTGAACTTGGCTCACAAGAAAATGCAGCACATCCCTGGACGCCAAGTTGGCCTTAGTGGTTCTTTGACTTGTGATACAGTTGCACCATGTCCTTTTTTACCTGGCCCTCATGCTAGTGAGCTACATTTTCCTACTCCTCAACTTTGGGCTTAAACATGCAACTTGTTTTGGCCATAAGGATCTTGGTAACACAGAAAAAAAAAAAACCCAGAAATGTGCTTGAACACTCATCTTGTCCTCTTGTGCTCCAGAATTTCAGAATAAGAACATGGCCTGAATAGCTGTTTCCTAGAAAAAACATACGTGGAACTGATTTGGAATGAACTTACAGCAGGGAGCCAAGATAAGCTAACCTAGAGCCTGAAATAGAGTCCAGGTTAGCCAAACTATGTACCTATAGACCCATAGTGTAAGAATAAATGACTCTTACTTTTAGTGTACACACACACACACACACACACACACACACACACACACACACACACACACATTGTAATTTCAGGCCACTGATATAGACATGATATGCACTGAAATTTTCTGGATGTGCAGAAGAAGAAAACTATTGTTTTTTTTCTTCCTGAGTTATTCAGTAGAGAAAATCACAAATGAAGTTTCCAGGATGAAGGCACATGAGGGACAGAATGATTGCTTTGTTTACTTGCTGGACCAGGGTGAGCTGCAGGGTGAAAGGTGGAGGAAATTCCTGCCAGGGAAAGTGTGCTTCTCCAGCCAGACTTGTAAGCTCTCTCCTAGAAGCCAAGCAAAGGCTGCTTGTTGCTGGAAATGGGCTAAGGAACAAAGGGCTAAAGCAATGGCTCTCTTGGCTCTCCACCCTGCAGCCTTACAAGTGAAATTAGTGAATTGCTAAACGTAGCTGTCATGTTACTAATCAACCTCATTTCACTTCATAGCCCCATAGAGAGCCACATTCAGCTACATAGGGCTTAGGCATTATTAGAAATACTGGTATATTTTGCTCATGAAGTAAGCTGTAGATTAAAATCACTGGAACAAAGGATTAAAAGTGAAGTTGCTCAAGGCAGTTTTTGTCTTAGTCTAGATCGTTGCCCGATGAAGGAATTACCACAGCAATATATTGTTCAGTTTCGCAGGTGGGATTTACTGTAATAGTTAATGAAACACATGTGAAGCTTATCATGAAACACGCTGGTGTGGCGTGTCTGATACCCGAAGGATATTGGTACCAGTACTGAATCTCTGTTCCATCATGACAAAGTTGCCGATAGGAAGAGGTTTATTTCAAGAGAGACAATTTCGTGGAGTAGATAGCAGGACTGGTGATTTAACAGGACTTGCCTAGACATGCCCAGTTATTCCAAGTTTAAGCTGTAGATTTCTGCATGGTACTAGTTCCCTTTTATTTATTTTGAGTCCTTGAACTTCTGACACAGAAAACTGTATGTTGTTGGTAGGGATCCTTCTGCCTCTTCAGCTATGTAAATGACTCATCCCATGACTGAGTTGAAGTCTCAAAAATAACTTTATTAACCACATAAGGACTCTTTTTCTTTTTCTTTTACAGTCATATATTAAATGACTGTAAGTACGACATATCAGTGCCATACAGCCATTTGTGAGGGGGGTGGTGAGAGTGGATCAAATGGCAGTTATTAGATAAACAGAAATCAGGGTCATTGAGATAGCTCAACAAGCATTGACATTAGCTGTGCAAGCCTAGAGACCTGGTTTCAATTCCTAGGAACTACAAAACAGGCAAAGGAGAGAACTGTCCTTGGCCTTCATGCCATGTCATGTGCCACATGCAGGACACATACAATAGTAATAAATAAACTTTATCTTTAGAAATGAAAGAAACAAGAAACATACCTTATTGCCTGTCTTCTGTTCAAGTTATGAAACCTCACCATGATCAAGTATTTGCATATTGAAGCAATTAACTCCCCTAAATTGGAACTCAAAATGTTGTGCATACAATTAAGGGCTATAATACTACATCCTTGTATACAAGAAATAATCACAAGCTTCCTAGAAACCACAGACTTGCCCTTGGGTTCTGAAGCTCGGAAGCCTAATGGAGACCTAAAATCAAGGTGCTGAGGGGCTGCATGGCTCTTGGAGTCCGGGGAAGAAGGTCTCCTTTCATTTTCCAGCTCCCAAGGCTGCCCACAATTTTACTGAGTGACTCTCTTCCATCTTTGAAGTCAGCAACAGCCAGTTGCTGCATCACTTGGACACCAACTCTTCCACCTTCCTCTTTAGCACTCAGTAACTCTGAGGTCTCATTGGCTCTACCTTATAAACTGGGATATTTTCCCATTTTGAGAACTGATTTAGAACTTCTATCTGGTGTTTCACAAATAGTTCTTAGGTTCACTTATAGCTAAAGGTAACTTGAAAATAAGATGGTCTCCAGTAAATGACTTGTAAAAAACAAACAGAAATAGTGATTAGAGCAACTCTATGTGACAACTTTCTTTTTTTTTTTGTTTTAGTCTTTGTTTGTTTTAAAGCTATGTCTCAGTTTTCTAGAATCCTAGGTTTTAGCTCAGCAAACAGCCATGCTTTCAAGTAGTCATCCTGATTCCTATGTATCCAGTTCTCTCTTTCCCTTTGTTTTTTCTTTCTTTCGTTTTAGCAATGATGGATGTGTTCAGGTGGGTGTGTGCATGTGCATACAAGGAGACCAGAGGGCAATGTGAGGTGTTTTCCTCATTGATCTCCACCTTATTATCTAAGACAGGGTCTCTCACTTATCCTGGATTCTATTGATGTGCTAAGCTGGCCAGCCAGCTCCAGGGGTCCACTTGTGTCTGCTCCACCAGTGCTGGAGCTATAGACAAGCACCCCCATGGCTGGCTTTTGTGGAAGTCCCAGGGATCTAAACTCAGATCCTCATGTACATGGAGCAAGCACCAGCTGAACTATCTCTCTAGTGCCTCCATCACTTTCTCCATTCTTTCCCCTTTCCTTCAATGCATCTGAATTTCTAATAATCCCAGCTCCATCTTTTTCTAGCTATTTCTAGAGTAAGTCATCACTGACATCCATACCTATTTCCTGATCTTACCTCCTATCTTGCCCCTGATTCCATGGTCATATTTTCTAGAAGAGGAGAAGGAGGGAGGAGGAGAAGAGGGGGAGGGGAGAGGAAAGATGCTGTTTGATTGATTCTATTTTCACTAGAACAGAGTTTACCAACAACTCTAACATGGCTAACCATTTCCTCTACAACGTGACTGTTGGGTTTCAGATTCATCTCACAATACTCCACATGCTCTGCATGGCTTCAGGGATTGACCTAACAGGGGAGATGGGAATTAAGAAAGGATAGATATAGTGAAATGCAATAAATGTAATAGAGTTCTATCTAGCTCACAGTTCTGGAGGCTAGGTAGTTCAAATGTATCTTTGCTTGTCAAGGGCAGTCTTACTGTATTATAACAAAGCAGAAGACATGGAATGGTGATCCAGAGTAAGAATCCTAGATTGGTCTCTCTTCCTCCTCATAAATCCATTAATGCCTTTATAGGGGTCCTCCCATCATAATCTTGTGTAATTATTTACCCCAAGACTCCATTTCCTCATATCATCAACATATGAATCCAGGGATTAACTTTCAACCACTTAAACTTTCATAGCATACATTCTGTCACAACCTTGAGAAGTTCTGACTTTCTATAGGCTCCTTGTTTTCACAGTGTTCTCTTTGAAAGAACAAGTGAGTTCTTTTGGAATGCCTCAAACCTCTTCCTTCCTCCTCCCCTTCTTGTATTGGCAAATTACCACTCTTTTGTATTGGTCTGGACTTTTTTTTAGAGGAATAGAACCGATAGCATGAATATATAGGATTTATTAGAGTGGCTTACAGGCTGTGGCCCAGTTCATATACCAACAGCTGTCTCCCAATAGAAAAGCTAAAAAAACTTAGTTGTCTAGTCTCTGAAACTGGCTGTCTCAGCTGGTCTTCAGTCTACACTGGAACCCTGAAGAAGCAGACTTTAATGCCAGTGGAGTGCCTCAGCAGCAGGATAGATGAACTTGCCATGGAGAATGAGGGCAAGTAGGCAAAAAGCAAAAACTTCTTCTTTTGTGTTCTTTTTATATAGGTTACTACCTGGAGGTATGGCCCAGATTTAGGCTTGGTCTTTTGATCTCAAGTGATTCAGTTAAGAAAATCCTTCATGGGCATGCTCATTTGTTTGGGTTTTAATTGATTCCAGATTCAAGTCAACAACCAAAATTAGCCATCACGTCCCTCAAACCTCAGGTAACTTTTATTTTTATCTTTATAATTGTATTTATTAACAATGTGCATGTATGATGATGATGATAATGATGGTGGTGGTAGTGTGTGTGTGTGTGTGTGTGTGTGTGTGTGTGTGTGTGTGTGTGTGTATACCCGTTAGTTTTGTCAACTTGACACAAAATAGAGTCACATGGGATGAGGGAACCACAACTGAGGAATTATCTCAATCATATTGGCCTGTGGACAGGTCTATGGGGCATTTTCTGGAATTATGACTCATAAAAAGGGCCCAGCTCACTGTAAGTGGTGTCACCCCTGAGCATGTGTTGTGTAAGAAAGTTGAGGAAGCCAGTAAGCAGTGTGCCTCCGTGGCTTCAAGCTCCTGCTTGACTTCCTTTCCTGATGGACTCTAACCTGTAAGATAAAAAAAGACACCCCCCATTTCTCTGCAATTTTCTTTTGGTCAGTGTTTTATTAAAGCAATAAAGAAAAGAAAAGAAAAGAAAAGAAAAGAAAAGAAAAGAAAAGAAAAAGCAACTAAGACAGCATGTATGAGTACAAAGACAGTCATGCCAAAGGGTGTGCAAGGAGTTCAGAGGAAAGCTTTTGGGAGTCAGTTCTCTTTTTCCACCCTGAGATTTGGGGTTTGTTGTGTGACATTTTGATCACATTCTGACACTCCTAAGACTGACAATAAAGTTTGCTTTGAATCAGAGGGTGGAGCTAGCTACTAGTTAACCATAGAGATTTTGGAGGACTGAGGACAAATAGAGAGACACAGGAAAGAGTAGGGCAGAGCTTAGAGAGTGTCTTGGCCCTTTTGGATCAAGAAAGGAAGGAGTGAGAGAGAGAGAGAAAGAGAGAAGGAGAGATAGATAGATAGATAGATAGATAGATAGATAGATAGATAGAGGACATCACTGGTTGCTTCTCTATCACTTCTCTGATCATTCAGATTCTTACCCTGGTATCTGACTCCTGAGTTTTTATTGATAGAGAATAATTAGATAAACTCTTCAGGGCTTCAAGACCATTCAGGTTGTCAGGCTTGACTGACAAGCATTACCTGCTGAGCTATCTTTCCAGCCCTAGGTACCTCTTAGGCAGCACTTAGTCTACTTAGTCTAGATCTTTCCTCAGATTTCCCTCAGCACCACAGCACCCTGAATTTCTTCTGCTAACACACTTTAACCTTGCTCACATCTTCTTTGATTAGTGTAAGCTCCATAGGAAAGGGCATGGTGTCTTAACCAGTTTTGTTTGATATCCAGCAAATTATATATACTATAAAGAAGGAGGCAAGCTATTTGCTATTTTTTCAGGAGACTTAAAGCCATAGAATCAAGAAATCAAGCCTTGTGTTAAACTTGAATCCTCAGTTCAGCCCTCTAAGTACCCCTGGTGTTTGTGGAAAAGGGAACTTTCTGATATCTTCTCACGATTATCTAAATGTATCTAAAGACAATTAGAAACCTGGAGAAGTTTCTCCAGTAAATTAGAACATGAAGACCATTGTACTCACTGGCCAGTGAGTCAGCACTTTCAAGCACTTCCCTGAGGACTATGAGTTAGTTAAAGACCCAGCTATAATGGTTCCCAGCACTACTCATGGTGACTCAGACGAGAAGGCAGGAGGGCTTGTGTTTACTCATGTAAAGGTGGGATGACAGCATCATTTCATTCAATAGGTATTTAAGAACAATTCAGAGCCTAAGTAGCAACGTCAACAGCAATAGCAAAGCCCTCGGTGTTTGCATGGATGAGCTGGAAACCCTGCTTTCATAGCTCAGGTTTTAGTGGACCTGTCATATTTGCAGCAAGTCCCCTGATTTACTGTTTGGTACCATATTCTCTTTTCCCAGGGATGCTCTAGCCCAGCATGAAACAGCGTTGGATATAGAAAAAAGTGAGCAATATTTCGAAATACAAATTTAGGGCACAGATAAGAGGCACGTCTACAAGTACTGACTAATCACTGCTCTGGGAACAGCTGCTAAGAACATTGGCTATACACTAAGGAAGGATTTGTAGCTCACATCAAAGAATGCTGTAATTCCATTTTATTTTTGTCAAATATTTGTATGAGTGGAAAAACCTTAAAACAATTCAAAGGATTCATCCAAAAAATTTCTGGTTGTCTGGAAGAAATTAGAGTCTAATCAGTTATTATGATTATCAATCTTTATTGCCAACAAGACTAGATTTGGAGTCACCTGGGAGACACACCTCTAGGTGTGTTCTTTGAGGGAGTCTCCAGACAGGATCAACTGAGGAGGGGAGAACCAACTTAAATATGGGTGGCGCCATCCCATGGGCTGGGGAAGCAGACTAAGAGAAACAAGGAGAAAGTGAGCTTCACTTCCTGTTTCCTGCCTCAGACACCATTTGAGCAGCCGCTTCGTGGCTGTGATGTGGCATCTTGAACAACCCTTGTCAACACACTTGCCCTGCCAAAACAGATGCCTCTCAAACTGGGAGCTGAAATAAACCTTTCCTCAGGTTGTTTTTGTCAGGAATTTTGTCCCAGCAACAAGAAAAGTAGCTAATGTTGCTATCACAGTACTAGCACATGTAGATATTTCTGGAGCTTGAAGTTGATGAGCTGTTCAGTTGTCTGTTAGTTATTAGCATTTAAATCAATAGGTGTTTGTGTGTTTCACATTGATGGAAAGGCTGTCATCCAGCTTTACCACCCTAGGGTATAAACAAGTTATTTTCAGAGTTGGAGACTGCACGACTGAATCCTTTGATAAATGGGTGCACTTGTTGGCTTGTTAGATTCAGGACATAAGGCTATGGGTAAAAGGCGAGAGGAGCAGGTTACCTGAATGTTCAAATGTGCTTTTCTAAGATGAGCTCCCTATCACTTGGTTCTAAACTCTCTATCTCCTTGGTGCTAAAGCTGAGAATGGTGGCTTGAATGACAAGGTCTCTCACAGGCTCAAATACTTGAATACTTCATCCCAAATTGGTAGCATTATTAGGGAAGGCAGGACCCAACTCCCCCCTCCCCAGTGTCTAGACTGAGCGAGGTATCTCTCCTTAGGAAATGGGCTCCTAAAAGCCATTTCATGCACTAGGGATAGATCTTGGTCCCACTGACAGTGGCCCCACAAACTACCCAAGCCATCTACTGTCACCTGTATTCAGGGGGTCTAGTTTGGTCCTATGCAGGTTCTCCACCTGTCAGTCTGGATGGAGTCAGTGAGCTCCTACTTGGGTCAGCTGTTGGGTTTCTCCATCTATGGTCGTGATCCCTTTGCTCATATTACCACTCCTTCCTCTGGATTCCAGGCGTTTGGCCCAGTGGTTAGTTGTGATCTTTGCATGTGCTTCCACCAGTTACTGAATAAAAGTTCTATGCTGACAATTACAGTAGTCCTCAATCTGACTACAGGGGAAGGCCAGTTCAGGCACCCTCTCCACTATTGCTTAGTTCTTTTTGTTTTTGTTTTTTTTTTTTAAATCTGGGGTTATCCTTGTGTATTCCTGGGAAATTCCCTAGTGCCAAATTTCTTGATAATCTCATAATGGCTCCCTCTAGCAAGATGTTTCCATCCTTGCTCTCCCTCTCTGTCCTTCCCCCAAGTCTACCATCCCATTCCCTATGTTCTTCTCCCCACTCCTCTTCTCTCCTCCTCATTCCCCTCCCATTCTCTACCTCCCTTCAATGTTCCCAATTTACTCTGGAGTTCTTGTATATTTCTCCTTTCTAAGCAGATCCATGTATGTCTCTTTTAGGGTCCTCTTTGTTACCTAGCCTCTCTGGGGTTGTGAACTGTAGGCTGGTTATCCTTTGCTTTATGGCTAATATCCACTTAAGAGTGAATACATATCATATTTGAACAGACACTATTTTTGCTGGATTAAAAGTTTGTCAGTCAAGGGGCATTCTAGGCAAACAGCACAAAAAATTATAACATGCAAAGGTATGGAAAAAGAAAGAGGAAATGGTTATACCTAGAAAATACCAAGATGTTCTATAGCTGCAGTGTGTGTGTGTGTGTGTGTGTGTGTGTGTGTGTGTGTGTGTGTGTGTGTGTGTGTATGTGTGTGTCTGTGTGAATCTGTGTGTCTCTTTGTGTGTGGGCATGTGTACACATATGTATCAGTGGATCAGTGGATCAGATCTGCTTGATAATACATCTTGGGACTAAATTTTGATGGGAAGTGTTTACTTTACCAAAAATGTTTATCCTGCTTTTTAGATGAACAATGTTAATAGTCTCACAGCCAACTCTTTCTCCATGGTCAGATTCCAGTCACAACAATAGCCTGCTTACAATGCCATCTCTCTGGCTTAGTTCCCACCCCATCTCCTTTTCTGGACAACTGCATTTTCAGACATTAATATGAACCAGTGGCTGAAAAAAATTCCCTCTGTCAACCTGTTTATCTTGTTAGTGACATGAATAATCAAATTCAATTGGATTAAACAAGCTGTAACACACTGTCAAAAGCCATTAGCAGTATAAGAGCCTCAAGCCATGAAGACCTCTTTCTGTGTATCTTAGAGTTTTTCTCATGAAAGGAGAAGTTCAAAATAAAGGAAACATTATGTTTCATTTACAAGCCCAGAGTCCTTCGGGGTCAGGGTCAGCTTATTAACTCTATGGTTTAATGATTTTCTCCTCCTCTTGGAATTCAGGAGCAACACTCTCTACTTGGCAATCTTTCAAGTACAATGGTTTCTTGTTGAGATTAAAATGCTGATGTATCATACAGTGCATACGTTATCTATATTTTTTGAAGTGAACAAATGAGGAACTATAATTAAATCTAATAAGGGAATCAACATAGGATACTCCCTTCTGCCATTTGAGAGATGTTTTGCCTACTTCCTGGAAACTTTGCTATATTTTTTCCAGGCTCAATGGTATCACACACCTGCCAGTTTCCTGCAGTTTTTTTCCCCTGTAAGAATGGTTGTGCATCGTAATTAACAGGGTGCTAATGACTCATGGGGTTGTTAGGAGTAGAAATCATTGAGAGAGCTAAACAAAATGAACAAACAGAAATCCCCCCTCCTCCAACAAAACATCTGAAAATGAGACACACGTGGACTTGAACCTAAACAATCCTATGCTCTGTTCTTCTGACAGTTTTCCTCTAAGGAAAGAAATTGCAGTCTGAAGAGATATATGATACCTCCTATTTAATAACTTCTAGAACGCCAAGAAAATAAACGTTATTTATCCTGCCTGGTGTATTTTCCGTATGTGAACTGTCCTTGCTGAAATGATCAGCCAAGCTGGGTGTACAAGATACAGAAGCCCACACTACCACTTTGCTTTCTTCTTTGCATATGGTTATCTCAGTCACATGATAGCGATGGATGAAAGTGAGTGGAATGAAAACGAGGAAGGGAAAAGATTTAGTGCTTCCTATTCATCCATTGTCACAAAAGGCCAGAGGGCCATGGTGTGACATCATAGGCAGGCCAGGTGCTCTTATGCGCTGAAGCTTCAGATGGCTCTCAGTGAAGTTGAGAGAGGAGGAGTTGAGCTCTAGTTTATCTATCTATCTATCTATCTATCTATCTATCTATCTATCTATCTATCTATCTATCTATCTATTTGTGAGCTCTAGTTTTAAGGGAATCACCTTACAGTTAAGATTAGCTGAATCCTTTAAGTTCAGTCTTGACCTATATTGAAAAACTATACACGTTCTTCAATGGCTAGCTTGGAGGATTGAGTTTGCCAGGAGCATGGCCAAAGGTCCTCAAACATTGCTCATGTTTTACCTAGGAGACAACACCATAGCACTTTCAACTTTGAAGTACAAGGGAAATAGGAGGCTGGTAATGTAGGTTACATTATGGAAGCAACCCAGAATGGCCGGCTCGGTTTATCTTCTCTGCCCTACTTGGAATTGAAATCTTATCTATGATGATCAGCTGGGAGTCCCTCAGACCTGGTTTCCCTACTTAATATTCAGAGATGTTTCTTATCTGTGGACTTATGAACAAAATCAAGGTCTAATTGAAATTGAAGGTACACATTGGAATGAAAACTGAGTTCCCACTATCTTAAGCACAAAGATTTACAAATATCAAGTAAAAATTTGTAGAATTTCCCCCAAATTTTTATCCTTCCTTTTCAGTAGTTACATACATACGTCTTATTTAATAGTATTTGGCTTGGTAATGTTTTATTTTCTCTTCTTTTAAAAATCCATGTCCCACAGATTTTTATCTATATGACCCTTACTGTCACTAACTGACCTTCACTAAGATGGTCAATTATTTGTATGTTGGTGTTAGTAATGACAAAAATCTTCTTTGGTCATTGAAGGATTTTATTATGGTCTTTATGAAGTTCACTGAAAGAAGGTGATAGTCCTTCACTTTATTGGTTCCTGGTACCATCTGGAATGATTTGTCTTGGTCACTCAGGTACCTCATGACTGTTATGTCTTTTCATTGTAGAACCAGGGGACATTGTTAATTTCATCTCTCAGTGGAAGGGGGAGTAACTGAGTTTGAGTTGAATGGATTGTCCACCTGGTAGAAACATGAATGTCAAGACATTACCTGTATAAACACAAACAAGCTTCCTCCTTGGCTATTGTTGAGCCTCTGAGGATATGATTAGTGTGTTATCTCACCAAGCCACAAATTATTTTACAATACATACTAAAATACTTTCCAAGTGTTTTAAAAATATGAGTAATAGTTTAATAGCCACTTTATAGTAGTTCAAGAAGAAACAACATGCATAACCAAACAATATTCAAAATTTTATTGAATTTCTATAGTGTGCCTGTTGGCATGATTATCCCCTATTAGTAATTTGCTATCTGCTGTCATCTATGATATAGAGTGACTTTCATAGAATTAAAAACATACTTTAAACTACTTACTGTTCATATTCTAGCAGAAAAATATGACATAATAAAGAAGTCTGTGAACATCCCTAGAACTGTTGATACTTTGAAAATATATTGTGATCAGCAGTGTGTGTGTGTGTGTGTGTGTGTGTGTGTGTGTGTGTGTGTGTGTGTGCATTGACCAGCAGGGTCTTTAGGTCCATAGCTTTACTAAATTTGATAAGTTCTTTCTGATTCAAGGCTCCTAACCTCCCTTTTCTTAGAACATTTACTTTAGAACATATGTAACTGTACATTCCTTCTTTGCATCTTCGATGTGTAAATCTTTTTGTTTTAAACCCTCTTTCTAGTTTTACAGCTCAAGATGACCTTTCATAAGAACCTGGGCATCTTTTGAAATGAAATCATGCAGGAGGATAGCACTCCCTCCCTCCTCTCTGGGAAGTAGGAGGTGAACTTCAATGTGCAGCAGTTTGAAGCACAGATGACCTAATCACAGAGAAAAATATTTGCAAACTCTGTGCTTTAGCCTCCCCAGAAACACCCTCTGGAACTCTTCCAATTGCTCTGCCCAGCTCCCAAAGAATAATCTGTCCTTTGTTTCAATACATTTTGAGTTGGGTTGAACTCTGGCCTGTGTCTCATATGGTAGTAGTTTCAAATGAAGTTTTCCGTGATGATTTCGTTTTCTATAGCTAATAAGTTTCTATAGCTAATAAGTTTACGCTAATAATATATTCACCAACTTTCATATAGTTTCCATAAAACTTTTCATTGACAGCCAGTTACAGAACAAATATTTAAATGCTTCTTCATGTTTGCCTTTAAAAGGTTCATGTATATGCTGTGGGGTGCTCATTGTGTGAGGTTGCACACTGCTACATTACTTAGTGACTTTTAATTCTGGTATTGCTTTCTTATCCTACCTTCCTGCTATATTACTTATTTTGGAGTAGTTATCACTACCAGGCATCTCCTATCTTTAATCTGTTTGTTGTTATGTGTCTTCTCTGCATAGAACAAAAGTCTACCAGATCAAGACTTTTTATGAGATTTCTTCACTGCTGTCTTCAGCGGCTATTTCATAGAATATCTGTTCAATGACTGTTGAACAAAACAAAGATTAGTAATTAACATTTTGCTATTGTTATTATTAGCATTAGGGTGTGCTTTATTGATTTAATTAGAACTTCAAAAAGCTGACCTAGGTCTGAGTCAGAAAGCTATAGACTGCTTCACAATGAGTAGTCCCAAGAATTATTATATATAATTATGATCTAATATGTGGTGAGGAAAATATATATGAATTGCTGGAATATTGCTGAGGATGTCATTAACATTGTTGTGCAAACCAGTGCAGAAATTTATCTCTGCTTAGTTTCAGTGCCATCTAGACAATTGGCTCCTTTTCAACTTGTGGATCCTGGAAACCCAGCAGTGGGCGGGGCTTCCTCCATCTTGTTGGTGGCCATAGATCTTAAAACAAAATGTGATTTACCATGAGGGTGCATAGCTTTATTCTGTGTACTCATCTTGGCCTTAGCTCTGTTTTACTTTGCAGTTTCCCCGATTTACTTTATTTTTGTTGGTTGCTTTAAGTTGATGTCTTATTATATTTCAGTACCTTCAAAGACTCCATAATTTATTGTTGATGTAAAAACTGATATAAAATTTAATAGATAAACAAAGTAAACTGTTAATAATATCATTTTACAGAGATAGGGTTGGCCATGGAATATTTAGAAATGCTTTCTCCTTCTTTCTTTCTTTCTTTCTTTCTTTCTTTCTTTCTTTCTTTCTTTCTTTCTCTCTCCCTCAACTTTCATTGATTCTCTGTGAATTTTATATCATTCTTCCTGATTCCACTTATCTCCCTGTCCCTTGCTTCTGCCCTCTGGCTCACTTCTGCCCTCTGGCCCACTGAGTCATACACTTTACCCTTTAGTCCATTCATCTTTACTTGGAGTGTTCATTACCAGGAGTCTTTGGTCTGGTTTGAGGCCCCTGGCTTCTGCTACACCACCAATAGTGGGCTCTCACTGGGGCTCCCCATGGATATCCTGTTGTTGCCCTATGTCCTGGATATCCTGCAGTTTGGATCTGTAGGTTCGTCCCTTCTCATGCCCCAACAGTTCATAGAGGAGGTCAATATTGAGGTAGGTCAACTCTTAGCCCTGGTTCTGGTTCTGGGTGGTGTCTGGGTTGTTCAGCCCACCAACTTTCCCTCATAGTCACTACTCTGGTGAGTTCTCCAGCACTGCCTTGGCTAGCTAACCCAATGCAGCCTGCAGGAAGGGGCAGGGCCAGTTCTGTTCTCAGGTCCCCAGATCTATCCTACTCACACTTACCACCAGAGCCAGTTCTACTGTTTTTCCCAGGAGAGGTGCAGCCCCCCCCTCTTCCAACTGCTTCAAGGGGCCTGTGAGGAGAGAAATCAGCTTTCCTGCTTTCATGTCCCCATGGTTGGCTCACCTGCCACCCACCCAACAACAAGTTCAGCTCTAGTGTGCTGTCCAGGTGAGGTGTAGGGCCTACTTTCCTGTGTGCTGCAGCTGGTAAGGGGCAGAGTTAGCCCCATCACTCTCATGACCCTGGGTCAGAATTGCTTTCTAAAAGCATTGTGTTAAGTTAAATGTCAGACACAGAAACATGAATGCCATATGTCCTCATTTCTATGTTTTGAAGCATAGGATTGAAGTTAGCTAGCACAATCTGTGAAATGTTCTGGGGAGGTAGGGATGGAGTGAAGAGGCCTACTGGGTACCAGGATATGGCAAAGAAAGAATAATTTCTAATGTTCTATAGCAGAGCAAGAAAACTATAGCTAGTAGAGAGGATTTTTGAGTGTTCTCTATAAGAAATGATAAATATCTTAGGTGATAGATATGCAATTATCTTGATTGCATTATAACATATACATTTGTGTGTCACACTGTATCCCATAAACAGATGCAATTCCTATGTATACATCCATTAAAATCTTCTGGAATAAATTATTTTTATAAATGTTTTGTTCAGCTATTCCAAAAGTTGCATGTTCATTTTTTAGCTGGGAAACCCGGAGCATGGAGTGGTCACATCATCTATCCAAATTTAAATGATGAGCTTAGGTGATGCTGTAGTGATTAGCATAGCTGTCTTCCAAATTTAAATAGCTAACTGAATTTAGAAGCCTGGTAGAATCTGTCTTCCAATTCTTCCTCCAAAGTTATCACCTCTGGCTGACCTTCCTTTACTTGTTTCAAAATTTCTAATTAGTTACACATTTATCATACTATATCTCATCAGTATGTCCTTGCCAGTGGAATTACACTATATATATGCATTAAACTTTGAGACAGACTTGATACTCAAACTTAACTGCAGAAATAAAGCGAGACAGACACACTCTGGAGTTAGGCTTTTTATGCTAAAATTCTAGACTTACCCATTTCTATTACTAGGACTTGTAAAACATGCCTAGCAGTGCCTCAGTTCTTCATGTATGAAAGAAATCGCAGTAGGTTATTCTGAGAATCTGGTAAGAGATGATATTTAGAGGCCCCAGGTTTGGGGGACATAGTCAGCAGTAATTGTTAAGTGTTCTGTTAGCTCAGATTCTAGGGAAATGAGCTCAAGACAGAGAAGATGCGCTAAAACCTAAAACTATCATTTATACATGTGAACCAGGGCAGCAGAGTAAAGGGGCAGGGGTGGAGGGAAAGCAAATGTGACAAACCATTTTGTTTGTTCATTCACTTCACCCTTTGACTTTTAATTAGCATAAATTATGCAAAATAATGGGTTTCATCATATTCTTTTACTACCTGAATTTGTTGCTCTCATCATAGTCACCTCTATTACCCTCTCTTAGCCACCCCTTTCCATTTCCACAAGCTTAATATTCTGCCGTGGTCCACACTATACTGTCATTTTTGAGGCTGGCTTATTTTGCTTACCTGAGGACATTTTACTGAAAATGACACAATTTCACTCTTTTTTATAGTTTGGTGAAACTCCATGCATAGATGCAACATGTTCTCCACCCATTCATCTGTTCAGAGGCAGCTAGGCTAATTTTATGGTGTGGCTATTGTGCATGCTGTAGTAATAAATGCTGGGGTCCAGTGCTTCTACAATAGGTTGACTTTGCTTTGTACATGAGCATAAGTGGCATGCCTGGATCATGTGGTACTTTTACATTTCATTTTCCCCCCATAGCCAGCTGAGCTAAGTCAGATCTCATGCCAGCAGCACTGTTTAAGGGTTCCTTTCCCCAAGCCTCTCTCTCACTCTTCTTTTCTATATGAGAGCCATTCTGACTGGCCAGAGATGAAGTCTTCATGGAGTTTGAAAAGTTCATTTGCTTGATGGTTAAAGTTACTGAACATTTAACATTTTTTAACATCATGCATTTATCACTTGGTTTTTTTCTTTTTTGCTTTCTTTTTGAGACAAAGACTTGTATTACTAGCTAGTCATGAACTCCAGTGCTCAAGCAATCCTCCCCCAAGTTAATTTAAAAACATTTAGAAACTATGACTAGTAAACATTTTATTTGCCTGAAAGTATAAATTATATACTAGTAATAACTGTCGTTTTGTAACTTTTCCCTGTTTCTTTTTTTCTCCCCACCTCCCCTAGGAATGAACCCAGGGCTTTGTTCTTGCTAGCCAATCTGCAAACCCCAGCTCTATTTTTGTATACCTACAGTGTGTGCCTTTACTGAGTTCCACAATAACTCTTTGCTCTTCTCGCTTATGTACTGATGAGCAAATCAAGGCTCAGAACCAAGAACAGTGCTAAGGATCTAAGGAAAGGTTTGGGGAATGAGTGAGAATGCAGAGAAAATCCTATTCCTCCATCAATCTGTGTCACCTCACATAGAGCAATGCTGTCCATGTCACAGCTGAATACATGCATTATTTTGTTTAATTCTCACAGCAGCCTCCCAAGGTAAGCACAGCTGTTAGCTTTGTGTACAGGAAAAAAATATCTGATGCCAAGTGAGTTTGTGTTACCCAGAAAGGCTAAACTTAACAGATGTAAGATTTGGTGTTTAGAACCAAAGCAAGCTGACTTCAGGGCTTATCACTATGTCATGTCGTTTCTGCTAGATTTAGACACAGTTAGCCCTGACATGTATCAGGTGAACCTACACAGATTCCCAATAAGAGCATGGGAACTATAGCTACATTAAAATCACCCATAAATATTGGAGGGTGACTTTTTGTCAGTTTTAAAACTTTCTCTCATTATAAGGCCATTTTCATGGGGGTATGCGGTGCACTTTGAGTTTTTTCCTCCTGTACTGCACTTTCTTCCCTCTTAGCACTTTCTCTCCCACTCGTCCTCTTCTTTTCCCTGGACTACTTTACTTCTGCTTTTATGTACACAAATGATTTAATGTAATTATATACAAATCTAGGACCCAGAAGTATGAGAAAACATGCATTTTGCTAAAGGACAAATGTTGTGGAATATTATTTTAAGATGTGTTGCATTTGTTTATGCTGTGAAACATTTGTTTAATGATGCGAAGATGTGTTGCATTTTTTTAAAGACTTTATTTATTTGTTATGTATACAACATTCTGCTTCCATGTACAACTGCACACCAGAAGAGGGCACCAGATCTTATAACTGATGGTTGTGAGCCACCATGTGGTTGCTGGGAATTGAACTCAGGACCTCTGGAAGGACAGTCAGTGCTCTTAACCGCTGAGCCATCTCTCCAGCCCCCGTGTTGCAATTTTTTATGTTACATTTTTTTTAACTCTGTGATGCTGTGTTACTTTGCCTGTCTAAGATACCTATTGGTCTAACAAAGAGCTGAGCGGCCAATAGCAAGGCAGCTTCTATTTACTGGCAGGCAGAGTAAATAGAAGGAGAAACATAAAAGAAAAAGGTGAAGGAGCAAGAGAAGAAGAACGAGGAAAGAAGGAGGAGGACATCAGGGGACAGCCACCCAACTACACAGCAAGACATGGAGTGAGTGTAATGAAAGGTATACAGAAATAGAGAAGGGCAAAAGATAGGCAGGATAATTTAAGGAAAGCTGGCTAGAAACAAGCCAAGCTAAGGCCAGACATTTATAAGTAATGATACTCCATGTGTGTATCTATTTGATAGCTGGGTGGAGTGCCCCCCCACCAAAAGAACAAAGAGTCAAAGAGTTAAAATATCTAACAGACATACCATACTTCCTTGAAAATTTATTTAACATTCATTATTTTTTTAGTGCATTTGTATGTCTGTATAAGCATGTGAGTGTCATGGTGTGCATGTTGATGATGATGATGGTGCTGTGTGTTTGTGTGTGTGTGTGTTTGTGTGTGTGGCTCATTTTTTTCATCATGTGTGTTCTGGGGAACCAACTAAGGTCACCAGGCTTGGCCTGAACATCAGGCATGACAACAAGAAACTTTACACACTAATCCATCTTTCAGGCCTCATATTGTACTTCTTAAGCCTTAGTGCCTACTTTGTGTTGATGTGGTTGGATTCTGTCAATCAATGTTACTTTCCTAGTAAACTTGTCTTCTACTTTTATAGACTTTCAAGCTCAATTGTGGTAAGCCCTAGAAACCCATTCCTGCTTTGATATGCTTTGAGACGTTCCAGGTGTTCAAACAAGAAATGTCTGGCTGGTCTTGACTTTCTATTGAAATGGAACAGGTCTGACACTTGCCTCTTTGGGAAGAGAGAGGAAAAAGCGTCAACACAAGCCCTGCTTCTTCACTGTTCTACCAAACACTGCCTCCATACCAAAAACTGTTCTCTCCAATTAGAATTCCTTTCCTTTACTATCTATCCAAATCCTCAAAACCCTCAAGGTCTGTGCAAACCCCAATTTTCTGTGAAACCCCCCAACCCTTTCCTTTGTACAAACATCATCCACATTTGAAACATGAGTGATTTATATGCTCTTAGAATAGCACTATTCTAAAATCTTCATTATTTATATTGTGTATGCTTAGTCTCTTCTACGTGGAATTTGTGCACCATAGTTCTTTGGCGTCAAGTAACACAGTTTGATCTTTGTCTAACATAAGTTTTGGCACACACAGGTGTCTGAACAGATTCTATCAGAGCTGGAATTTCCAGTCGAGGTGTCAGGAGCAATTTTGTAATCTACAAATCAGTGAGCAATTTTGTCTGCGACCCTGTCTATCTTATTGCTCAACAGTATCTTTAGCATCTAACATATGCCTAGCACATAGTAAGTTGCTGAGCCAACATTTTGGCCCATTTTTCTCACAAAGCTGACACAGAGACACAATGTACTCTCCTACCTGTGTAACATTATTGTGAGAGTGTTGTTGTTTAAAAAAAAAAAAACTCCAGTGCCATGCCAAAAAATTAGAAAGAGCATCTCAGTCAAAATTGAGAAGTGGTAACCTGCTCCGTTCAGCAGCTGTTCCGCTGGTGGACTCATGCATTTCTTCTTTCAGACTCTCCATAATTTAATTTGGCAGAAATCAAGATTCCCGAGACTTTTCTAACTTCATTCTTTATGGGCTCACATTACAACTAATGGTTAAATGGAATTCTTATAAATAACATCTTTATGTGAAGACCGAAGAGCAGCTCGATGAGCTAATGGGCCAGGTGCGCTGCACCTAACTCACATACCTCTCTGTCTGGCTGCACTTCAACCATTGCCTTTAAATTTAATGTGATTTGGCCAACCTTTCCACATACCTAGGGGATTCTTTTATTTTTCTGAGTACAAACACACCCCTTCACACTCACACACACTCACTCACTCACTCACTCACTCACTCACTCACTCACTCATTCATCTTTCCTATTTTGTTCCATATCACAGTGGATCTTAGTGATATTTCTTCTCCACCCAGGTTCTTCATGTATCCTTCAGTCATCTTGGTGGTATGAAGTTATCGAACAAACAGACCATGAGTCAGCCTGTAAAAAAAAAAAAAGACTATAACTTCTTTAAACCAGGATGATGGAAGGACCTTTTGGAAAGTAAGAACTGTAGAAATTCACCAGAAATCAGCTCACAGAAACTGTGGTGTTTTCATTACTATGATCAATAAAACATGGTTTTAAAACACTTAGGAAATTATCTGCATGGATGTATATAGTGACATCATTTACAGCAATCTAAAGGTGGAAATAAAAAAAATCTATCTACCAGTTGATCAATGGACAAGCTAATTGACACAATAAGGAGTGCTTTCCTCATAACTGTCACACCAATGATGAATCTTGAACTCAGGGTAAGTGCAGGAGACGGTCACATACTACTACATATTATATAATTCTATTAGTATGAAGTGTCAATGAAGGGATAATCTATGGAGGCAAGACAGCAGATGAGTGCCTGGATAATGTGATGATTGGTTGGTAAGAGTTAAAAGATACAGTGTGTTTCTAAGGTGATGAAATATTTTAAAAATTGACTTGCTAATTGTTGCATATTTGCAGGTATTATACTCACTAAGCTGGACACACTAAGAAGGTAAATTGTGTAGGGCAATAATTTGCTAAGGCTTCTATTACCAAGTACCACAAAATGTGAAGGTTAAACAACCAAAGTTTTGATTTTTTTGTAGTTCTGGAGTCTAGGATTCTGGGATAAAGGTTCTGGCAGAGTTGGTTCCTTCTGAGGGGTTCGAGGGAGGGATCTATCCAGGTCCCTATCCTGGCCTTGTAGAGGGCCACCTTTTGTCTATTTTCTCATATCCCCTCCCATATAAACATGTCTATGTCTAAATTTTCCTCTTTTAAGAAGACAGTGGTGAGAATTCTGATCAGTTTGAAAGGAAGAGGTCAACCATATAGTCAGTGAGGCAAGGGTGAGAGTCTGTGGAAGGGCAGAGGTAGGTATGCTAGTTAATGCAATGCCCACTACACTGAGGTGGGATGGCCTTCTATAGCTGCAAATATGTGTTGTTGCTTTTATTGGTTGATGAATAAAATTGCTTTGGCAGGGCAGAATATAACTAGGCAGGAAATCCGAGGGGAGATACAGGGAAAAAGAAGGCAGAGTTGAGGAATCCAGAAAATTGTCCATTTCCTTTAGATTTTCGAATTTTGTGGAGTACAGGTTTTCAAAGTATGACCTGATTATTCTCTGGATTTCCTCAGTGTCCATTGTTATATCCCCCTTTTCATTTCTGATTTTGTTAATTAGCATGCTCTCTCTGCCTTTTGGTTAGTTTGGATAGAGGTTTGTCTATTTTGTTGATCTTCTCAAAGAACCAACTCTTTGTTTCTTGATTCTTTGTAATGTTTTCCTAGTTTCTACTTTAGTGATTCCAGCTCTCAGTTTGATTATTTCCTAGTGTCTACTCCTCCTTGGTGAGTTTGCTTCTTTTTGCTCTAAAGCTTTCAGTTGTTCTGTCAATTCTCTAGTGTGACTTTTCTCCAGTTTCTTCATGTGGGCACTTAGTGCTATGAACTTTCCTCTTAGCACTGTTTTCAGAGTGTCCCATAAGTTTGGGTATGTTGTAAGTACATTCTCATTAAATTCTAGGAAGTCTTTAATTTCTTTTTTTATTTCTTCCTCAACCCAGGAATGGTACAATTGGGTGTTATTCAATTTCCACGAATTTGTAGGTTTTCTGCAATTTGTATTGCTGTTGCATTCTAGTTTTAAAGCATGGTGATCTGATAAGATACAGGGGGTTATTTCAATTCTTTTGTATCTGTGGAGGTTTGCTTTGTTGCCAAGTATGTGGTCAGTTTTAGAGAAGGTGCCATGTGGCTCTGAGAAGAAGGTTTATTCTTTTGTGTTTGGATGGAATGTTCTATAGATTTCTGTTCAATACATTTGGGTCATAACTTCTGTTAGATCCTTTGTTTTTTTGTTAAGTTTCTGGCTGGTGGTCCTCTATAGTGGTGAAAGTGGGGTGTTGAAGTCTCCTACTATAAGTGTGTGTGGTTTTATGTGTGGTTTGAGCTTTTGTAATGTTTCTTTTACAAATGTGGGTGCCTTCATATTTGGGGCATAGATGTTCAAGATTGTGACTTCATCTTGGTGGACTTCTCCTGTGATGAGTATGAAATGCCCTTCTTCATCTCCTTTGATTAATTTTAGTTTGAAGTCTAATTTGTTAGATATTAGGTTTGCTATACCAGCTTGTTTCTTGAGCCCATTTGATTGGAAAATCTTTTCCCAACCCCTTACTTTGAGGTAACACCTGTCTTTGAAGTTGAGGTATGTTTCTTATATACAGCAGAAGGATGGATTCTGTCTTCGTATCCATTCTGTTAGCCTGTATCTTTTTATGGGCAGGTTAAGACCATTGACTTTGAGGGATATTAATGTCCATTGATTGTTGGTTCTTGTTTGTTTTTGATTTATTGTTGGTGGTGTCATTGGGTGTGTATTTCACCCTCCTGTTTCTTTTCATGTTTGGTAAAATTGGATTATCTGTTGCCTATGTTTTTGTGAGTGTAGTTATCTTCGTTGGCTTGGAGTTTTCCTTCTAGAACTTTCTGTAGTGCTGGATTTGTGGATATGTGTTGTTTAAGTCTGGTTTTGTCATGGATTATCTTGTTTTCCCCATCAATAGTGATGGTTTGCTGGGTACAGTAGTCTGGGTTGGCATCCATGCTCCCTTTGTGTTTGTAGGACATCTATCCAGGACCTTCTGGCTTTCAAAGTTTCCATTGAGAAATCGGGTGTGATTCTGATAAATCTGTCTTTAAATGTTACTTGACCTTTTTCCTTTCCTTATGTGTTGAGGGGACTTCTTTTTTGTGGTCCAGTCTGTTTGGTGTTCTGTATGCTTCTTGTGCTTTCATAGGCATATCCTTCTGTAGGTTGGGGAAGTTTTCTTCTATGATTTTTGTTGAATAGGTTTTCTGTACCTTTGAGCTGTATTTCTTCACCTTCTTTTATACCTATTATTCTTAGGTTCGGCCTTTTCATGGTGTCCCATATTTCCTGGATATTTTGTGTAAGGGATTTGTTGAACTTGAGATTTTCTTTGGTTGATGACTGTATATCCTCTAGTGATTCTTCAACAACTGAGATTCTTTCTTCCATCTCTTGAATTCTATTGGTTATACTCACATCTTTAGTTCCTGATCATTTATCCAGCCTTTGTATTTCCAGCATCTCCTCGTTCTGTGTTTTCTTTATTGTGTCTATTTCAGCTTTCATGCCTTGAACTGTTTCGAGTGCTTCCTTCACTTGTTTGTTTGTTTTTTCTTGGCTGTCTTTAGATTCTTTAAGAGATTTGTTTACCTCTTGAATTTTTTGGTTTGTCTTTTCCTCCATTTCATGTAATTTTTTGCTTGTTTTTTCTTCTATTTATTTAAGGGATTTTCTTGTTTCCTCTTTATAGGTCTCTATCATCTTCCCAAGATAATTTTTGAGGTCCATCTCTTCTTCATCCTCTGTGTTGTGCTTTTCAGATCTTGCTGGTGTGGAGTCCCTAGATTCTGGTGGTGTCATATTGGTTTTTCTGTTGTTGAGTGTGTTCTTACTCTGTTTTCTTCCCATCCCTTCTTCCAGTGAGTGCAGATGGGGTATCTCCCTCTCTCCAGTGACAGTGGAGGGCTCATCCTCTGGCAGTAGTGGGATGGCAGAGGGCAGGGGTGGACAAGGGTGGGGTGTGTCCGGACTCAGGGTGGGCCTTCCCAGTCTGGGTAGATCCACTCTTTCACCGGGTGGGCTCATGCAGAATCAAGCAGGGGTTGATGGGGGAAGTTGGGGAGCAGAGCAGTGCCCAGACTCACCTGAGGCTAGGGTGCCCGCTGCAGGATAGAGGGCGGAGTGTGGACAAGGGTGAGGTATGTCCAGACTCTATTTTGCCAAATTTTTAAAACTAACTTTTACTTCCTTTCCTATATTTTGAGAGCAAAACATGTTAAGATCTGTAAGGAATGAAGAAATATAATAGATTCCCAAAGAAAAGATATTATGGCTAAAATTTCACAGCAGATTGAACTTGTTTTAACATTTGTCCTCAACTTTCAAAGCACTCTGCTGTGTTCTTTCATTTCTGCTCATGCACTTAAGTTTGCATTTTCTTTTTCTTGGCTGCTGATTTTAGATTAGATAAACTACATTTTTCTAAGGTACAGAGGACTCAGTAGCATTTTTCCCTGCAAGACTGAACCACAGACTGAGGATGATGTCAACTCTCAGGGAGCCAAGGATAGTTATGGACAGATACGGAACTTGAATGTGTGCAGACCATGTTCTTTCAATGACACGCAAACACACCCAATAGCTAAGCTGTGCTGATTTATGAAAGATACAAGAAAATGGTCACATATCAGCTTTCTTTTGCATGCTGCAGAAACATAAATTCACCTGGTGACAGCCTTGGGCTCTTTGCTGGGAAGTTCCTCTTACATATCACATTGCAGCCTCCCAGCATCTCGGTCCCCAAATCCTGGGATCTGCCTTGATCCCTTTGTTGTTTTCTCAGCAGCAAATGTTGGCAGCATCAGCTGAAGAATCTACTTGGAAACTGACCATTTCTCACTGATTCTCAAGGCTCCAAGCCACTGCTGTGTCTCATCTAGTTCATCACAATGACCTCTTGCCTAGATTTTCTGCTTCTGTGTTGCTGCTCTGCAATCAGAAGCAAAAACAAAAACAAAACACAGCTACAGGGACTCCAACAGCATGTCTGCCATAAAGCAGGTATTTAAAAACTAGTCCCAATTCTGCTCATCACCCTCCAGTGGTTTTTCATCATTAGTGTGAGCTAATAATGGCTCACAATGTCCTCTGAAATGGACCCCCACCTCTTGTGAGCTCACATTGTGCTCTCCACACTGGTTATCAGTAATCTCCACAGAACCCTTGACTTAGCCTTCTTCAGGTTCTTGCTAAAGTGTTCACTTCTTTTTTTATTTGAATTGTAATTTAAAACTTTGTCTATTTGAAACTATTTTTAAAGTATTTAAAAATTATTTAAGCCAGGCGTGGTGGTGCATGTCTTTTAATCCCAGCATTTCACAAGCAGAGGCAAGTGGATCTCTGAGAGTTCAAGTCCAGTCTGGTCTACAGAGTTTCAGGACAGCCAGGGATGTTACACAGGGAAAGTCTGTCTCAACAAACAAAACAGCAAAAAGTTATTTAAAACTGACCCTTGACTGCCTCACTGATGTCTATCTTCCTACTTCTCCATTGTTCTTACTATTTTACATAATTTGTATAGTTTATGAATTTCTCCTGATTTCAAGACACAGTGACTTTTGTTGTTTATGTTCATTGTAGTAGCTACAGAGTCTAGAACAGTTTTGGTTTATACAGTACCTCTTAACAATTGTGAAATTGAATGCCTTTCAAACATGAGTTACTTATGATTGCACTTAAGACACCTCAAGTAAATTTACCTCAAGTAAATACATTATTCATTTGGACTAAAACTGGAGATTAGAACTACTCTCTTCCTCCCCTGGGCTAGCCAGGAAGCTTGGCCAAACATAATGTATGGAAAGGTTCATCATGGAGAACAGGAGAGAAAATGCTCAGAACACACTCTAGAGCAGTGGTTCTCAACCTTCCTAATGCTGCGATCCTTGAATACAGTTCCAAGTATTGTGGTGACCCCAACCATAAAATTGTTTTTGTTGCTAGTTCATATCTGAAGTTCACTTCTGTTATGAACCATAATGTAAATATTTTTGAAGACAGAGGTTTGCCAAAGGGGTCTCAACCCACCAGGTTGAAAACCACTGTTTTACGACCTGTGCAACTCTCTCAGCACCTTTCTGCTCTCCCTGCAGCAGTCCTAGGAGTTAAAGTTATAGCTTTAATCAGGACCATGAAGGATTGCAAGTTTTAAATGTGAGTGACTTGAGCAAAACTCCTCCTTAGAGAGATAATGTTTCACTAAGCAAACAACTGGTCTCTGATGTCACAGAGGTCACGTTAAACACCAAGTACTTAATTCAGATCTACAGATGTCAATAAGGAACCACCCTTGACAAGGCAACGACATGGGAATAAAGCAAGGAGGTGGTTTCCCTCCTCGGAAGTCTGCATGTTCAACTCATGAGAACACCTGGGTTGTGACATCTCTATTCTTGCCCCATCTCCTACAAGGCCTTGTGATTCCAGCTGTGGTAAGTGCTAATGCCAGCTTTCTTGATTCCATTGTAAATTGTCACAGTCACAATAGAGGATCTTTGCTTTTTAAAACGAGATGAGATGCTGTGCTTCCTAACCCCTCATCAACATGCCAGGCAGCTTAAGAAATTGTGCTGAATCAGAAGCAACACAGGCTGCCAATTTGCACATGTCAGAGTTTCTTAGCACCATTCAAAGTTTGCTTTGACTACCAAAGCCTCTGATGGTAGGTCGGAATTTCCAGCAAATCTGCAATGAAATATCTGGCAGGAGGCTTTGTGTTTCGTTCCCCTTACAAATTTCCCTGATATTTCTCCTGACTTCTCCTGACATCCATTATGTCATGCCTCATCATGTTGAGCCAAGTAAAGTGGAAACAATATTAAGGAAACTGGGAGACTAAAAGTCCACGTAGAGCTAGTCCTAGAAATTTAAATAATTAGCTGCTGGGTACCCAGCTGTGTTTGGCCATGGGCGTTAACATTACATACTTGTGCAGTGCTCACTCTATGCGACGGTCACCCCAAGGGTGGTTGTTATGCATTGGAGGGAAAGGAACAGTTTCGAACTAGTAGAAGGAACAGATTAGGAAAAAGTCATGCATACTCTCTGGTGGTTTGGATATGGAGTGTCTTCACAACAGGCTTGGTTTCTAGCCATGGAGCTAGTGAATGATGACTGAATCAGGAGGACACTGACTTCATCAATGGATGTTTCCATAGTTGAATGGTGTTCAGAGGTCAGTTCTAGTTGGAGGATGTGTGTCACAAGGACTTTTCTTTGAAGGACATACCTTGTTCCTGGGACTTTCTTATCTTTCTGGTTACTTCTTGGCCACCAAGAAGTGAACAGCCCTACTTTACAATACACTCTCTAACTTTACGTTTATCCTTGGTGTAGGCCAAAAGTGAAAAGATCAAGAAATACCTTCATCCCTTGGGTAGTAAAAAAGTCCAGTAAGTCACAAAGACAATAAAGAAAAGATTTTAAGTGACATTAGTGGGCTCAGTAGTACACACCTTTAATCTCAGCACTCAGGAGGCAGAGGCAGGAAAATCTCTTTGAGTATGAGGCCAGCCTGATTACATAGTGAGTTCTGGGCCAACCAGGGCTTCACAGAGGGACCCTGTCTCAAAAAAAAGAGTTTTATTTGGACATTTGCTTTGTGATGTTTAAGACTGCAACAAGTGTTCCAAGAAATGTGCATATCTGCGCATGGGAGGAATTAGCTCATGGTAAACACACCGCCCTGGAGAGTTTCTTTGAAGAAATGTATAACAATAACATTACTCACAGCTGTGTCATCTCTGGCACAGGCATGGGCCATCAGGGACAGTTCCAGTCTCCTAACTTCACTATAATTTATTTTCTTTAAGAATGTCTGAAAATGACAGCAACTCAAGGAAAAGCACGAATCTACCCTAAAGTCAGCTCGTCTGGCATCCCTCAGGCCCTGCATTCAGAGCTTCTCAAATTAAAAGTGTGCCTGCTGGCAGAGAGGAATAGGGGATGGTTCAAGCTTCCAAGAGCTTTGGAGAGTCTAAAATGACACAGTCAAAATCTCACCCTGAAACTGAGGACAAGATTGGAGTGTTATTTGTGCTTTGTTTTATTTTCAGTTGAGTCCTTGATAATTCCAATAAAATCATGAATATTAGAAAAAGTAGGTAACTTTTTAATATAATAAGGAAAAATAATAAGGAAAGGGTGTTAGGTATGTAGGTGTGTCTGTTCAAATAATTTAATGGAATATATTTTAGATTCTATTTTTTCTTCAAAGGGCTATGAAAAATTCACTTAATGTACATACATCATTAGGAGCTTTCTAAAGGCTACAAATTAACAAATCAAAAATCACCAGTGGTCAACTTTTACATGACTTCGTTTTTATATGCCTCCCTTTTTCTTTGTGATCTTTCCCTTGATCCACATAAACACCCACAGAGAGCCACACTGGTCTCAAGGGCACACATACTTCCTGATAATTTTCTCTGCAAATTATAAGCCAATTAAGTGTCTTAAAAATACTGTATTTTCTATCTCTTCTCATAAAACCATATTTCCAGCAAGCCTTTCTGTTCCCTTAATTGTACCTTCCTAACTGGCTTAAATATAGCCACTGGGAGATTTTACTTGGTTGAATATGTTGCTGCTGAATTATTTGACGATCCAGCATTTGTGATCAAAACCAGCAAAGTACAGATGAGAGAAAAAGGTGTAGAGTAACGGGATTAGGAATTAGATGAAAATCAGCACAATCCGTTTTTCTCAGTGGCGGTAAAAGCTTCCTCCTCATCCACCTGTCTTTTCATGGCCCACCTCCATTCACTGATTCATCTCTTCAGAGGGCTGTTGTTGTGTTGGCAGTAAGCAGTGTTGCAAAAGAGAATTTTCTTGAGGATCCCAATTCTTCACAGGCAGGAATGACAATCGTTCTCTAAGGAAAGAAGGAGCCCCCGCAGTTTGACCCGGAAACTGTCAGATAGGGTGGTAACCCACAGGCAGGAAAAAGCTTCAAAAGGTAAGGGCACTGAAGTTTGAACCCCAAATCATTGGCTGCATGGGGCTCCACGGAAGAGGGAGAGAGGGCGTGTGCATTTAAAGAGAAAAGAGTGCAAAGAAACATCCTGTATGAAGAAGGAAGTGTGCGGAGGAAACTGTGGGCAGTGTGATTGTCAGAGACAAGAGCCTTGTAAGAAGAGGAATCCGGTGGCAGAGCTACAGACTTCTCAGGAAAGTATTTCCTGCTTTCTAAGGCATCTGGATGCCCTGTGCTTCCCTTCTGGCATCTTGAGTTCATGTCTATCACAACAAAACACTTGACACACAATTCTAAAGTTCAGCTGGGTAGAGATTGTGAATCTGCAACTTTTGCTTTGATACAATTTTATTTTTCATTTTTCTGGTTATGTTCATAAAGGTTTGTCTACTTATTTAATTCTTTCTTGTGCCATTCATATCTCCTGGAATAACTAACTGGACGTCTGGGACAGTTTCCCTTCTGTTCCAATAACTCCATGAGCTATTTCACTCAGGATGGCAAAGTTCTTTTTTTTTTTTTTTAATTTCTTTGAACACAGTAATTTTAACCTTGTTTTAGAAGGCTTTTCTTTTCCAGACGAAGAATTCTAAGCTGGCAGCAATTTTCATTTAGTGTTCTAAGATGTCAGTTCATTTTCTTCTGGTTTCTAAGACTTCCGTTGAAAACTGTGAGGAGTCAGCTGATGATCCTTTTGAAGATAATGTGTCTTTTTCTTCTAAGTGCTCTTGGGATGCTCTCTTTGTTTCTGGCTTTTAGTTTTATTGTAACGTGTATAAGCATGACTGGTTTGCTCTGTAGTTATCCTCCTTGGAGTACAAAGACTTCTTTACATTTATGTAAAGAACTTTCATCAGTGTCTTTCATCTGTCTGGAAATATTTGGGTCAATGTTCAAGTCTATAGGAATCTCAGTCACAGGTAGTAAGATCTTTTCTCTGAATCCCAAATGTCTCTTTTGTTTGTTTTCTTTATTCTTTTTCTCCTTCTGTTTAGCTGGGTACCAATCTGAATACTTTCTATTGAACTCTAATCATGGTAATAACACCAGTATTCTGATGTTTATGGGATTTAGCCTACTTCTTGAATTTTAATTTTAATTATGGCTATTATGATTTTAAGTTTTATAAATGTTTTCTTGAAAAAATTAATCCTTTTTGGTGGTTCACATATATTACTAATTGTTTGAGAATTTTGTATATTAAAATTTGATCATATTTATCCTCCATCCCCACTCCCCCCTCCAGATCCAACCCCCATCCCATACCCACCCAACGTGGTGCCCTCTGTTTACAAAACTCACTGAGTCCAGTTTATTCTGCCAAAAACATCTTTGGTGTGAGTCTATCGACTGGAGTGCGGTATACCTATAAGGTGTGAGGCTTTTGACTAGAGTGGTATATCTATAAAGGATCACTCCCTAAAAGAGAACCAACTCTCAGCAGTTATCAATTTCCAGTAGCTCCTCCACTAAGGGTAGGACTTCCTGCCTCACTCCTGCAGGGATTTCCTCTGGCTTGAGCTTTCAAAGGCCTTGTTCATGCTGTCCCAACCACTGTGAATATACATGTACATTTGCCCTATTGTGTTCAGAAAACACTTTCCTGATAGTCACCCACTGCCTCTGGCTCTTACAGTCTTCCCATGGGCCTCTTCTGCAATGATCTCTGAGCTTTGGGAGGAGGGGGTAAGAAAGGATGTCTCTTAAAGATGTTCGTTTGATGAGGTTTGAGAGATGCATTAGTCTATGGGTGTATCAAGAAGTCATTAGAAGCTGGAATAAAACATCCTTTTAGCAGAATAATAGTATTTACTTTCTTCTTATGGGCCAATGGCTTATCTAGGCACAGGTTCTAGGCATCGTGTGGCTGAACTTAAGTTTTGAGACATTCTTTGTAAGGCATTATTGTTTCTTTGTCCCCCCAAAATGGTTACAATTTAATATGCCTTATCTGTGAAGAAATATTGGTTTCCTTTTTTTAATATATATATTTTTCAAGACAGGGTTTCTCTGTGTAGCTTTGGAGCCTATCCTGCCACTCGCTCTGGAGACCAGGCTGGTCTCTAACTCACAGAGGTCTGCCTGCTTCTGCCTCCTGAGTGCTGGGATTAATATCTTTCATAAAATTTTAAACACAACTAAAAAGTGTAACAGTCCTCTGATGTGTCCCTGAAGATGAAGGCATACAACGAAAGTATGTGAGACCAATCAGTATTTACGGTGAATCAGATGCTTCCCGAGTCCCTTCCAGATGGACATTACAAGTTTATTGTTAAGTTTATGTTCCATTATTGAGGGCATTTTTTAAAATTTAAACTTCTCTTTACTGTCAGTGTAAAGCAGGAAATCTATAAAAACCTCCACAGATTTTGAGGGCATATTTTATTGAATCTAAATTATGATGTTTTTAATTGGAAGAAAATATCAGACCAAAAAGTTGACCTAGTCTCAAAACTCTTGATAAAGCAACTTTGTCTTCACCCAAAAACAGGTTATGCTGAAAAATATACTGCCTAGTGAGTTCCCAAAATAAATTACTTAAAGACAGCCCTATCCTTGTCTAGATTTACTGTTCTTGACTTTCCAAAGAATGACAGGACATATTTATCAAATGCTTTCTGGATGAGATAATTATAACTACTGCTCCAAATAACTGGCATCAATGATATTCCCATCATCCACCATCTCAGTGTTTGCCTAATCTGGAAGTCCTACAGCTAGTTCTGACCTGCAAGAGGTTGATATTATTGATTACTTAGCAAGATAAAAGTGAAGCAATAAAGTCGTAAATCGGAGCCTCACCTCATCGGTCAATAATTTATGTGAATTCTCTGCTGATTCATGTCATGACTTTTGAATATTGAAAGAATGCTTCCTTTACTTTCTGTGCTGTTGGCCCAGCAACTGCTACAGCAATAATGCAATTTAAAAATTTGTTCTGCATTAGAGTTTTCCCTCACTATAGTCTAGTGACAGAACCTACAAAACAATAGATCTTGTCCTGATGTATGTGTTAGTTTCAGTGATCTACATGCTCTCACCATGGCTGATTTCACATTACCAAGTTAGGGTGTTTGAAGGGGAAAGGGAAGAGATGTGGAGTATCACATACCAAACCTCTCTTTCTGATATAGAAAACTGAAGATGCTACTTCATGTCCATCCCAGAACTACTGTTACCCAAATTTCATTTCCATTAACACTAATTTTCAAGATTGGTAAGATAATTTTGAGAATTCCATCTCTTTGAAACTGACTTCAAATATTAAATATTTGGAGAATAATGCTTCCCAGATTTATAGATTGCAAAGTTCTCTTTTTCATGAAATATTTTAGAATCCTACTGACCACAATTTGGAGAATACAGTTAGCAGCCAAATGTAACATATACAGGGACGGAATCATTCTCTGTGTTCTCTGGGTGTGTGTGTGTGGATGGTTTATAACGGGCCATTTTGTGACACATTTCTGCCCATGTTAGTGATGAGAGTCCTGTGACTTCTTTAGTAACAACAATAATAATGGCATTCTTTAATACTTTCTATTTTGTATTGCCAAGTGTTGTACAAGATTATGTGAATTAGTTCATTTATTTTATGTGTATTGGTGTTTTGTCTGCATGTATGTCTGTGTGAGGATGAGGTATGCCCTGGAACTGGAGTTGCAGATAGTTGTGAGCTGCCATGTGAGTGCTGGGAATTGAAACCAGGTTCTCTAGAAGAGCAGCCAGTGCTCTTAACTGCTGAGACTTCTCTCCAGGCCTGAGTTAATTCATTTACCATGCACAGCAATCTTTGAGGTAGGAGATATTTATATTAGTTACCCGATAAGAAAAACTTAGAGAAGGAAGTAAGGATTTATTTTACCTTACACTTGGAGAGTAAGTCCAAGATGGAAGAGAAAGTATGACTGCTGAGAGGCTGTGGCTGTGGCCATAAGAGTGTGAGTGAGACTCTGTCTTATCTGGAAAATAGGAAGCAGAGAGATGAATGCTGTCACTCAGCCAGCTTTCTCCTTTTGTTTTTTTTATTCCATATAGAACCCAGCCTATATGGATGGTGGGATGGTGCCTCTTAAACTGGAGGGAGTGGAGAGAGAAGATGCTTCCCCCACCCCAGTCAATCCTTTTTGGAAATGCCCTCACAGACACATTCAAAGTGTTTCCTATTAATGCCCAAGACATTACTCTTTTTTTTTTTAACTTTGAAAGATCAATTGAATTTTAATTAGAATATAAGTTCAACTGTGGATATGGTAAGTTTCACAATTTAAAAAAAATTAAAGAAATTTTTTTGTTCTCTGAAATTTCCACACTTATATAATGTATAGTGGTCATACTCCAAGGCATTATTTTTAAAATATAATCAAATTTACCCACCACATTATTACTGTGTATAAGAAAACTGAGGGGCCTGGAGAGATGGAGAGATGACTCAGTGGTTAAGAGCTTTTACTGCCCTTACAAAGGACCGGTGTTTAGTCCCCAGCACCCATGTCAGGCAATTCATAACCACCTACAACTCCAGTCCCACGGGACCCGCTGTCCTCGTCTATCCTCTTCATGATCCTCTGTTTACACGGTGCACACACATACACTCAGGTGCTCACATATGCATATTATTTTCTTTTAAATTTTTAGGAATAAAAAGAAAACTGAGGCAAAAATAGATAGTAAGTTTCAATGTTATTGAACTGACAAGTATAGAGCTTGGATTCAAACTTAATAAGTGACTGGAATATCGGTTCTTAAGCATCTCCTTGCTTTGCTCTTCTGGACCGTTTCAATTGCACCCACACATTAAACTCTTTCTTCTGATGAAACATGGGGTCTGTTGTCTGCCCTTCAGGATTTTAGCCTTGGCCTAAGAACTGAGTTCAGAAAAGCTGTATGTAGGTGTGAGAAATGTCACCATAGGCAGAATTCCTATTACTGTGCTATTAAAATTGTTAGTGGTATTTATGAGTTAATGCTTAATGTTGGACTCAGGTAATATATATTTAAGGGCTAGGAGTGTGTCTCAGTGGTACAACACTTGGTTAACATGCACAAGACCCTTGGTTCAACCCCTAACTCAGCAAAGAAATAGAAAACCAAATATAAATTATAAAACGATGAATTTAATAGCAAATATAAAATGTAAAATATAAAAAATATAAAAACCAAATATAAAATATAAAATGATGAATTTAATAGCAAAAATGACAATAATGACAATGGGCAATTATCAACTGATGAGCAAACTCCTGTGAGATAAAGGCTTTGATTGGCCACTGGAATGTCATCCCAATGAAGGTAGGGGCTTGACTAGGTGGTCCCCTGATATTTTATGTGCTGGTAACATGCCAGGCACATATGAACCACACAATAAAATTTGTTTATTGAAAGAATTCACAGAACATGATTTCTACGTCCCATTTCCTTTGATCCTCAGCATTCTTCCATGTAGGATATTTTTAGGATTATTGTCAGTGGGGAAACTTAAGATATTTGCCTAATATTTGATGTCTGGTGAGGCAGGAGTCATGTGAATATGTTTGCTTCTCATCTTAATCTGTCATTCAGGCAAGTAGCTCTATGGCAAGATACAAACATTACAAAGTGTTTTAGGAGCCTCGTACCAGGGAGCTGCTTATGGATAGCATTCAGAGATTAACAGAATTCTTCAGAGGATGAGAGGCTACATAAACTAGTCTCACTCTGCTCTAAAAAATTCCTGGTACTGGTCAAGATCATAATGAGGAAACCCACAGACAGCTGACATGAACTAGTGGGAACTTACTGACTCTGGACTGACAGCTGGGGAACCTGTATAGGACCCTCTGAATGTAGATGACAGTTCTGTGGCTTGGGCAGTCTATGGGGACACTGGCAATGGGACCAGTATTTATCCCTAGTGCATTAACTGACTTTTTGGAGCCCATTGCCTATGGAGGGATACTTTGTTCAGCCTCAATACAGGGGGGAGGGGTTTGGTTCTATCTCAACTTGATATGACAGACTTTGTTGACTCCCCATGGGAGGGAGGCCTTACCCTTACTGAGGAGTAGATAGGGGACTGAATGGAAGGAAGGTGAGGGGGAACAGGAAGAGGGGAGAGGAAACTGTGGTTGTATGTAAATTGAAAAAAACTTTTAAATATGTAAAAAATAAAAAAATGACTTTCAAGCCTAAAAAAATATCTGGTCCTACTTTGGAAAATATTAGAAGCCATTAGAAGAGAGCACAGCATTTTTGTTGTAATTACTAGCCAATATGAGTGAAAACAGATTGTTTGATTGTTCATAGCCCACATTGGCTTTAACTCACTATGTGGTTAAGGCTGGACTTGAACTCCCACACCTCCTATTTCTGCCTCCCAAGTTTTAGGATTACAGGCATGAAATCCCATGCCCAGACAAGGAGTTATCCATCCATTTTGAATGTCATGGTAACTCCTGAATTTGCAGATGATGTTACTAATGATATTTGCTGAGATGTTCCCACTGCATGTGAAACCTGCCAGGCTCTACCACTCCATTTCATTCTCATGCATTTAGATGATGTCAGTGGGTGGTTAAATTAAGTGGCTACTATTACATTTCTTAAGTATGGCTCTCTAGCCATGCCCATTCATTTCCACTGCACCCACTTAACTAGATAATTAATACATACATCGTGTTTTGACAGTGACAGGTTAATTATGTTAAAAACAAGTATATTTAAAACATGCTGAAAGCAAATTTCTCAGATAAATGTTCTAAACTGAATTCTGCTAGAAATAGCATGTGTGGAGATGTGCCTATATGATTTCACAGCGGATTGGATAGGAAAGGAGAAAAGCTAGAGATGAATAACGCAGAGTGGTGACTACTACAGTGGATGTTAACTTGACAGAATTATGAAATCGTTCATCTCAGAGTTGGAAGGGATCTTAAGGGACAATCTGGAACCATGCCCAGCCTCCAGGCAGCGTCATTATCCTCATTTCCAGATGAGGCAAGAAGACCCAGGAAGGTTATGCAATCTGCCTGAGGCCAATAGCTGACAGGTAGGTAAGAAGGTACCACAAAGAAGGCTTTGCAGCTTCTCTAGCATCAGCCCTTTTCTTTTGTCTGCTGGAAGCATTCAGCATCGGAATGAATTAAAATATACCTTACAAGTAACAAATGCACCCAAGGAACCAGATACAGCTTTTTCCCCGGGAGGTTCTTTTCAAAAAGACTTTTATCCTCAGATGTCAAGGATTCTGTGAGCACTGTTGTTGTTTGTTTTTAATCAGTGCTCAACTCTTTTTCTCCTAGAATGGCGTAACAGTGTGGAAAGACACAAAATCCCAGTGGGGCTGGCCAGAAAGTTTTCTAACTGCAATGGATATATTTGTGCATATCTTAGGCCCTGAAAGATGGGGTACTAAGGACAATGTAATAAGCCCAGTGAAAGCAAGGCAAGCCCTGGGATCGATGATGACTGGAGGTCATGTCATACACATTCAATGGATTGTCACATGAATGTGCTATGAGGACAACTGGGCAAAAGTCTGGAATTCTGAAATTCTCCTTAAAATTTGGAGTATGCATGGGTTGCATATTAATGGAGATCAGCAGAAGCTGCCTCTTGAAACGTGAATGTCCCCCCACATACTCATGAAGTCAAAGCCTGGTTGCCAGTCTACTGGTCTACAGCACCATTAAGAAGCAGTGATGTGTCTGTATGTGGGGCCCAGTTAGAACAAGTTAGGTTACTTGGGGAGTGACTTTGGAAAGACTCTGGTCTGTGCCTTTATTTGTGCCTCCTCGCCCCCTGAAATGAACAGGCCTCTTTATTGTGTGCTCCTATGAAGATCGACTGTGTCCCCATGGGCTGAGAACAACAGGAACAGGAACCACACAGTATAACTTCTGAAAGACTTAGCCAACAAACCTTTCCTTTTTCTAAGCTGATTGTCTCAGGCACTTTGCCATAGTAACTGAAAATGGACTATTTTGTTGAGTGCTTACAGTGTGAATGTACCAACTCCAAACCCTCTTTATTTCTATCTCCTCTTTTGCTCTCCAATAACCACTGTTCTGCATTTAGGTCTTCAAGGGCTTAGTCATTTCTCACAAGATAGCTTTAATTCGATGTTTTCTCTCTACTTAAGGACACCAGAGTGTATCCAAAGGGAAGTAATGTCGCTTCAATTCATTAAAAATATGTGCATTATTTTGGTTAAGTAGTATCATCTAAATACATCTGAGCCTCCCCATGACTTCTCTCTGCAGGGACTCCCATCTAGATCTAGAGAAACATTCAAAACAATCAAGAAGCAATTTAATTCTTCAGTTCACTGCAAAATGCAAAGAAAATATTAACTATTTCAGCCTCCCCCTTTCAAAAACACTCTGAAGATCTTTTCTGTCCTGTAGCCTTCCACAACTCTAACAAACTCAGTCTCCCTGGTTGGCTTTTATTACTACCTCCTCTGCTTCCTGGCTTAGTTCTTCAGTTTGCCTGGAAGATTCTTCTGTTGAGTGCTGAGTCCTCTTTGGCTGAAGTTTGTACAGCAGAGCATGTGATTTTTAAAACCAATTCAGGGAGCAAGAAGGAGTCCATTCAAAAAATGGACAGAGATGATGCTTTTATTCTTGGCAGGAGATAAATATATCATCATGTACCTTGTAGGTAGTCTTGACACATTGCTTGAATGCTCCAGTTATGTGTGTCTGCGGTGTGAATTGCCTTTGGTTGTCAGTATGAGAGTGGGAGAGTTTTAATATTTATGGTCAGATGTTTTCCAGTGCTCTTTGGGGAGTCAAGTTTTCTAATCTATCAAAATTGCTCCTCATGCAACAAAAAGGTTAATAACAACTTTGAAAATATACCTAAATTGAATTCAGTTTGATCAAAAGATATAGCCTGGTGAAAAAGGGCTGTAACTAGATTTTTAAAGCGCAGCTTTTATTTTCACCGAACCAACAGAAAGAGCAATGCCTTTGGTCTCGAGCAGGTGTCCATGCAACTTCAGCATGAGCAGCAGTTGGGACTTTTGTATGATATTATTAATTCAGAAGTCAGTAATTATCCTTGTAATAAGTGTGATTATTAATAATATGCTATTGGTAATTTAGCCCAATTATGATGATGCTGTGTGGTTCAGCATCCAAATGTGTAAGCTAGAAACTATTATACAAAGACACACTTAAAATTTTATAAGATTAAATCAAACTAAATTCATTTAGGGAGAGAGACTGTATTAAAAATAAAAAGCTGTACAGTAACATTTGAGATTAATCATGAATAATCATTTTAAGCTCCACTTCATTCTAAAGAATATGTATGATGGAAATTTTAGTGTAAAAGTCACACTGAACTAGTTTTACAGATGTTTTAAACAAAGACTGTTTAACAATGTGCCGAGTTCCAGTGAATTTAGTATATTTCCAATAACTCTGAGGCTTTGTACATCTAGTTTCCAAACCAGGCATCCCAGACAAACTAAAAGCTAATGCTGAGTACTAATATTTCACATGAATAATTTTGGTTTTGGAATAATAGGTAAGAGTGTACAGGTAGTGTGTGTGTGTGTGTGTGTGTGTAGGGGAGGGGAGGGGAGGGGAGGGGTTGGGACAGTAAGATACTGCTGAGAAGGGTCTTAAACTCCTAGTTCAGCCTCCTTAATGGTGGGAGTACAAGTAGCCCTCTACAGGTATTTTAAATCAACACCATGAAAAATACACTACAAATTTCTCCCAAACAACTCTGGCAAGCTTCAAATTTTGGATGCAGTTTTTTGAAAAGAACCGTTGTTGACCTAGTTATTGTGTCTACATTGGGGGGAGAATCTCTTGGTTACATTGGCAGTTTTGATCTGGGATTAATCTAGATTTCCTGGATGAAATTCCCATAAGAATGGATGAATGTGTACATTCACTTGACAGACAGAGTCACTCAGTTTTCTGAGAGGAGTTCACAGGGAATTGAATGTGAAATAAGAGAACTCGTGCAGATAAAGGCAGCCATGCAGAATCCTCCCAGGGCTATTGTGAGAACAGGGCTGTGAGTCAGGCTTTTAACTCTCCCACCTCAGGTTTGCATTCTGTGCTTCTGGGAGAGCAGTCACCGTCCTCAACATGGGAAGAGAGATTATTGTAAAGCAATGCCTGCCGGAGCATGAATGGATCATACTGACAAAAACTGGGGCCCCATGTGTCTATGATAGTTAATTTTATGTGTCAATTTGGCTAGGCTGCAGTTACCCAAATAGTTGGTCAAATACTACTGTAGATTTTTTTTTAAGATGAGTCTAATAGTTACAATGGTAGACTTGGAGTAAATTTACCCTTCCTGTTATGAGTAGACATCAGTCAATCAATTAGAAGACTTAGTAGAAAAGAATGAGCTCCCTGGAAGATGAACAGATTTTGCCAGCAGATAGCCCAAGGACTTTTACAATTCTTCCCAGGTCTCTGGCCTGTGCTACAGATTGTGAACTCTTCAAGCCTCCCCAGTTGTGTGAGCTAAGTCCTTAAAATAGAAAATCTTGTTGGTTCTGTTTCTCTGGAGAACCCTTACCAGAAATCTAGCAAATTGGCCATACTGATCAAGGGAAAGGTGAAAATTCTAAGTTATAAATAAACGAACACATGTTGGAGACATCACTGAAACACGAACAGATATGTCACAGTGGGTGCCCAAACCAGGGCTGATACCTTGTGAGGTATTAAAACTACCCTGATACATAGGCCCTAGATTTTAACTTAACAGGTTTGAATGGGACCCACATACCTATGAAAGTGTTTAAAGAGTTCACCATCTCCCAGACAATGCTATCTATAGCCATATGCTCATAATTATTGGGTAAAAACAATGACCATCCCTTGGGGCTGTACATAGAGGACTGTTCCTTTGGCCTAAAAGATATAGCCTTAATACATAGTAGTCTAATAAGAGTTTTACATGAGAAAAGTACTATTTGGATCTTCGTAAGGAACACCAGTGTTCCATGTAGGACTATATCTTCACTATATTCTCATTTTAAAAGACTTATTAAACAAATACTATGTTCCAGTTCTTAGACTAGGCTTTGAATGGCAATAATTTTAAAAAGATTTGGTGTCTAGATTTTAAAGGCTTAAAGACAGAAGTATAAACATGTGCTTTAAAAATACCACAATAGAAATAGAAAAGTTTATTTTTACTTGAATGTTTATTGAATTTTTAAGTGCTTGAGTTACATGTATGTGGTATTTGAAAAACCCTTTTTACAAACTTTCTAAGGTAAATATTAGCTTCCAGCTAAAATAATTGTAGAATTAAGATATGAATTCATACAATTTGACTTTGACACCAGTCCACTTGAATATCTAATGCATGATTATACACAGTATAATCTTGGATTACACTAATCCCAGAAATCGTGAAACCTTTAAAAATTTTTGGTAGAGAATGCCACTGGCATGCCCTCCTCAACAAAACAGAACAAAGGATTAACTTTTAAGCACTATCCTTTTATATGTGTGTGTGTGTGTGTGTGTGTGTGTGTGTGTGTGTGTGTGTGTGTGTGTGTGTGTGTGTGTTCCCATGATGTCAGGGTACTAAGCAGGGTATCTCAGAATTGTCACTGACATTTTTGGCATTAGGTTATTCAATTGCAAAAATCATTCAGGGAAATTCTCTTTCACTGTGTAAGAGTTGCTTTGTAGGTATAGCATGAAGCATTAAGGAGAACATACTATAGTTGCAAAAGACTTTGGAGGTAATTAATCTCACCTAAAGCTCTGGCTCCAAGAGGAGGGGGCTGGTGCTCAAGGAGACCATATGTGGGTGAAGTCAGCTCACTGAGTTAGTAGTAGAGTTGAAACAAGCCTCGTACTTACTGTGTTCTAACAACTGCATGTTCACATGGTAAACCCTGTACTAGTGTTTTTTAGTATCACAACCCACCTTCCTCATCAAAATTGCTCCTTTCAAGGATAGGACTGACCTGTTGGGTCAGGAATCAGTCTGGTTTCACAAATTAGGAAAAAGAGATCATTGACATAAAAGAAAGGCACTTCAGAGTGATAACTACTCACTTTAAAGAGAAATCTTATTTTTGTTTTTGAGACAGGGTTCCTCTGTGTGACTTTGGAGCCTGTCCTGGAAAACTCTCTGTAGACTAGGCTGGCCTCGCACTCACAGAGAGCCACCTGCCTCTGCATCCCAATTGCTGGGATTTAAGGCATGTGCCACCACTGCCCAGCTGAGAAATCTTAATTTTTAATGGCTTAAGGGGATAGGAATTAGGATAGCATTTGACTTCTCATTCACGTCAAGTGCAAGCTGAAGCAGGAGCATCATCCTGGTGGATGCTGAAGTAGGAGGAGCTTCCTGGTAGATGCTGAAGTGGGCGGAGCTTCTTGGTAGAGGTTGCACTGTGGAGAGAACAAGATTCTTTAAGCTTTTGGTTCCCAGACAACGTCCACGGTCTCAGTCTTCATCATCCTGGTAGCAGATGGAAAGCGTAGGTAGAAGTGTGTGGAGCAGAGGAGGTGAGGAGCTGGTGCTTATGAACCAGCCCTTGAAGTAGAAGCCAGAATGGAGCTACATGCTCACATTACTAGAACATGTGATTCCGATATGTACTTAGATGAAAAGGACAATGGATTTGCTAAACCAGAAATATCTGCTACACAAAGGGAACAAATTAATCGAAAGCGAGAAAAACAAATGGTTGGGTGGGTTGGGAGAGATGAAATGCAGAGATTTTAGATGGCTCAGAAATTTCTTGGCTCTGCGGCCAGCTCCTTCGGATGTACAACATGTCTGCAAATGGGCTTCCCTGTGAAATCTTGTATCTTCCGAATTTGAAACCAGCTGATGTTGGTTTTTGTCATTCACAGCTAGACAGTCCTAACAAATATTCACCCAGGTACTAGGGAGATTTTTAACAGGTTTGGAGGATACATATGTGTTAGATCTCAAACCTGGGACAAATGGCTAACTGAGGAGCTTATTTAACATATCACCCTAAACTTCTCCACCACGAGGTTGGGCTTCCCTTCCCGGAGATGTCCTTCCCTATATAATCCAGCCATTTTGGGTACCCTCCCCCTTACTCCTCTCTCATGAAGCAGCTCGGGGTCATGTTCGCTCTGGACTCTCCCTGATGTTCTTGCCTCTGGCTATGCTCTCTCTCATATCTACAATAAACCCTTTCCCTACCATACCTAGGAGCAGGTTTTTGTTTGTTTGTTTGTTTGTTTGTTTTTTTCTTCATCTGTTGCCAAACACTGTAGTGGCATAAATGAGTGCATTCCCTTCCAAGGGAATTTGATCTCAAATTCGAGAGTCCACCTTCTCAGTTACTACTCCCCTCCTCATTCTCTAACAATTCTTCACTTTCTATTTCTCTTTTTTTACTATTCAGTATGTTCGCAGACAGTCCTATACTCATCTCTATGAATGTAATGGGGGTTTCACTGACTTGTATATATTTCCATGTTGACATTGGCATCCCAGAGATTAGTATTTACAATTGCTCTAAACCCCTTCATATAGATGCTGCAGCTGAAGTCAGCATAAAAATAGCAAACCAAGACAGCATGAGCAGGCTGGTTATTATATCACACACGCTGATTTATAGGTTCAGTCTGCCTTTACCTAAATGTCTAGTTATTTAACAGCTGCTGTGAATCAGCCGGATAGAGGATTAAGAGGTGATGGGGGTGAAGAGGGGGAAGTAGGTGAAAAAAACACTTTAATCTTTCTCTCCAATGGAGGAACAAGTTGAGTCAGGTCTCCTGTGGTGATTTCTGTGTTCTGATGCTTCTTAAATGGAAGCATTGTTGAACTGGAAGGTGAAGCAGCCTTCATAGACCGCTGGGCAGCGTTCATGTTAATCCTGTCAGAGAGGGAGGAAGTGCGGCATCCAGGTGAGGAAGCAGTGCCTGTAAGCACGGAACAGCTCCCTCCAGACATTTTTAACCATTGTCTTCTGACTCAATTAATTTAGTACCTTCACTGTCTCATGGTGACTTTTGAAACAGAAGCCAGTCTGCCTAATATTTCCACACACTGTCTTCTTGTTAATGACACCTTGTCAGAAAGAAGTGTGGAATTCTTCAGCAATGAGGCAATGTTCGTGCTGCACCTGGAGTGAGGTAAGCTCACCTGAAGGCAGGAAGGAGGAAGTGGGTATTGGAAAGCAGTATCAATTTGTTGAAAACACAGAAGGGAAAGTGAGAAGTTGTGGAGAGGACGGTGCCATGGAGGTTACAGTGTTAATTTGGGTCGGGTTTGGTGTAATTGGTCCTTAGGGACATGAGGAAGACTTTGAAAGTCACTGGAAGGGCTGACCTGATCACATTTGTTTTGTTTGAGGAAGGTAATTCTGGTAATGGCTCAGAGGATGAGTATGATGTCAACCTAGTGTGAGGAGGGCAATTTGATAGTTTTGTAAGAGCAAAGATACAAAATGAGTGTGAACAATGAAATAATTGTCAGATAAATAGAACACCAGAGACAAAATTAGGGAGAAATCCTGAAATGAGCATTGGCATTGATGTGTCACTTGAGGTGACTTAAGGAATTGAGGAAGGGGACCTGAGGGTAGGCTGGTACATGTCAAAGGAAGTTATAGTGTGTTCTGTCATGAGCACAGACACAAATAGTGATGTCTATTAAATTTAATTTGACTCCATTATTTGAAACTGATGGTCTCATTTAACTTAATAGTCCATTATACTAACATGTTTAAAAAAAGAACAGAAACTACTTGAAATTGGCATGCCTTCTGGAATTTCAGTTATAATATCAGAAATAAAATGGAATAAAATATTCTCAATACTTCATTTTGTGACAGAATGAGATTTTTTTTGATAATACTTTTCTCTGCAGTGCTATATATGCCTGGGAGACAGTTTCTAAATGATGTGTGTTTATTGTATCATCTACTATTTGGTGGCTCAACATGAGATCAGTTAAGGGGGAAGGCTGGCACTAGGTTTTGGGGGACTTTTGTATCAGAAAGAATTTGTTAAAATGAACTATCATAGGAATTTAGTATTCAACTAGGATATAATTTAACACACTACCCAGAATATTCTATATTCTACTCAAAACTTTAGCTGGCCTCTGGGTCTAGTGATGCATACTTTTAATTCCAGCAATTGGGAGACAGAGATACGTAGCATCTCTGTAAGTCTGAGACAAGCCTTGTCTACAGAGTAAGTCCCAGGCCAGACAAGGCTACATATTATTATCAAATCTCAAACTAACCATCAAACCAACCAACCAACCAACCCCCCTACACACACACAGAAAGAGAGAGAGAGAGAGAGAGAGAGAGAGAGAGAGAGAGAGAGAGAGAGAGAATATCACCACCACCATCAAAACAAAACAAAAAATCCCTTCCAGTAGGTAACAACTTTGAGACAAACTAGTCAAACAAAATAATGTTCCAATTTCAATATAATGATGAAATTTTAAAATAAATGAGCATTTATAGAACAACTTTGTTATAAAAAAAACCCATAACTTATCTAGAGGGACCAGAGAAAGGGTGAAGAAGAAGACTTTCAAATATGGTAGCCTGTATAGTTGGAATTTTCTTTGGACTACCAACCAGCTTCCAAATAAAGACATACAGACTTACTATAAATTATGAATTCTCAGCCTTGGCTTTGGCTTGTCCCACTAGCTCTTATAACTTAATTTAACCCGTTTCTATTCATTTATGTTTTACTTTGAGTCGTTTTACCTTTCTTTCATTCTTTATGCCCTATTTCCCTGCTTCTTCCTTGTCTGTCTGTCCCCTAATGTCTTCCTGGTGTCTTTTATTCTTTCTTTCCACCACCCCTGCCTAAATTTCTCCTCTTACTCATTTTCTCTTCCCAGAACTCCTGCCTAAACCTCCTCCCTCCCTACTGGCCATTCAGCTTTTGATTAGACCAATTATGTGCCTTAGACAGGCAAGGTAAAACAACAGCATGTCATTACATAATTAAACAAACATCTTTGTATATTTAGACAAATATTCCATAAAGAAGCTGGAGATAGTTCTAAATCCTGGCTATGTCTGGGAGATTTTGCCCAACACTGGTACAGTTGATAAAGTGAAAAATAAAGCCGAGATTGGAAAAAAAGAAAAAAACACATAAAAACAAAGGTTTTGCCAGTTGTAGAGGCACAGGCCTTCCAGGACTTTGTTCCACTCCAGCAAAGCTACATAGTGAGACTTTCTCTAAAAAACAACAACAAACAAACAAAATCCCCAAAACAAAACAAGATAAACTAAAAACAAAGATTTTTATCTAGACTATTTAAAAGTTAGTACAAATGGTCCCAAATCCAGTGGGTCACACAGATCTTCCCCTCCAAACGTCCTTACCCACTCATCCCATTATTCCAGCCCGCTGACTCTAGCAGGCATTTCCTGGGAACCCGCAGGCCACTCTAGCCAGGGAAGCAGGTAGGATAACTACAGATCTTCACCTCTTCTTCCTTTCTCTCTCTCACAAATCAATCCCCCAGTTTCATCCACAGCTTTGTATCAGACCACCTACTGCAGCCTTCCCACTTCCACTGGCTCCACTCAAGAAAACACAAAGAATAATTCAGACCAGCAAATCTAAAGAAGGGAAACACACAACACACACAACACACAACACACACAAACAACACACACACACACACACACACACACACACACACACACACACACACACCAGCGAAATAACTGGAATCAACAACTATCTCTCAAATATCAATAGTCTCAATTCCCCAGTAAAAGACACAGACTAACAGAATGGATGAGAAAATAGGATCCATCCTTCTGCTGCATCCTAGAAACACACCTTAACATCAAGGTAGACACCACCTCAGGGTAAAAGAATGGTAAAGTTATTCCAAGCAAATGACTTTAAGAACTACAAACCAATTTTCTTTATGAACATAGATGCAATAATTCTCAAAAAATACCCCTTACAAATCAAACTCAAGAACACATCAAAAAGATCATTCACCATGATCAAGTAGGCTTCATCCCGGAGATGCAAGGATGGTTCAAAGTCCGAACGAGACATCTCTTGCCAGTAAATGAAACTTCCAGTGCCGGGAATTAGTTACATCTAATTGAGTTGTTAGGCCTTCTCATTGAACTCCTGATCAATGCAGGCTATTGCTAAGATTGTAGGTTGCTCTTCACAGACTGACAGCAAGGCCCCATTGTGGAAGATGATACCTACACAGCAGATTGAACATGGAGAAGTCAAGCTGGTGCCTACATAGAGCCTTCACCCCTGTTCTAGCATCTTTGGTATAGGAAGGTACTCTGCATAATACCAAAAGAGAAACATATGCACCAACCCAGGCATAAATCTTTTATTTACAATGGTGTCCTGCCTGAAGATATGCTAGTGCAATGGTGCCACAGAGCTTGTGGAAGTAACAAACCAAAATCTGATTTGACTTAAGGCCTACTCCATGAAATGGAACCCATACCTGACATTGCTTTGATGGTGAAGAAAGTCCAGGAACCTAGGGTAAACCAGACAAAAGAATGTAGCAATAAAATGGTTCCTAATGACATTCTGCTGTACTCATAGGTCAGTGCCTTGCTCAGCCATCATCAGAGAAGCTTCCTCCCACAGAAGATGGCAACTTATACAGGGACCCACATGCAGACATTATGCAGAGGATGGAGGACCTTAAAATACTCAGCCCAAAATGGATGTCTCCATCAAATCACTCCCCTCAGGGCTCGGGGGATCCTGTAGAAGATGCAGAAAGAGTCTAAGAGCCAGAGGGCATGGAGGACACCAAGAAAACAAAGTTCTTTAAATCAACATGATCAAAGCTCTCATGATCTCACGGAGACTAAAGCAGCACAGTTCTGCACCAGATGGGTGCTAGAGCTTAAGGAAGTGGGCATATGCGCCCATCCCTAACCCAGAAGCTATCTCCAATTGATAGCCACTTGCAAATAAAAAATTTACTTTTCTCCAGTGGAGTCTCATTTGGGAAACAAAATGCTCTTAAAGGTAGGCTATGTGATGAGCAATAGATGATCAATAGAAAATGAACTCAACAGCATCCACAGCATCATTGGAAGTTGCTTGTCTCATAATGTCATGTCGGGGCTTAAAAAAAACCCAACAAAACAAAACAAACTTCTCTTTTTACCTTACATGTCCTTTTTGTATAGATAATGGCTTCCAGTTTAGTGTTTTTATGGGATTCCTGAGTGTATAAACAAGTGGAACTCGGAATCTATGTCTGTTTCATGTTCCTTTTGGGGCGTGTCTTTCCCTTTTTATTTTTTCCTATTTTGATGCATTAGTTTTTGTTTTATCCTATTTTGCTTTACTATTATCCTTTAGAAAATTGTTTTCCAGTGAGAGACAGAAAGGGGTTGGATCCAGATGGGAGGGGTTGTGGGGAGGAACTGGGAGGAGTACAGTGAGGGCAAACCATAATCAAGATGTATTTGAGGGGGAAAAAAAAGATGTTTTTCAAAAAAAAAGGGAAAAAGCCAGTACTAATGCATAATAAAAAGATTAAAAAAGAAAATTTCAGTTTAAAAAGAATGGGCAAAAGACCTGGCCATTGTATCATAGAGGATATATGAATGGTTAATAGGGACAAGAAAAGAATGTTTAAATTAAAACCACAATGGCTCCATTTCATACTAACTAAAGTATTAAAAATTAAGTTCAACCATGCTGATCAACAAAAGAAGGCAGAACTAGTTTATCACCACCCCTGAAAGAAGTAAACATAGGCATCTGTGCACAAGAACAAGCATAGTCACTCATTCATAACAGCTCAGGGTCAGAAGCAACACAGGAGATGGGCATGGTTATTGATGTTTGTAAGGGGGCAGTACTAGCTAGTGTAAAAAGGGAGACTACAACAGTATGACCAAATCTAAGTTATGTAAAGGATACAAATCACACATGAAAGAATACATGCCGTATGACTATTTGTATGATGTTTTATTGTCCAAGCTAGGCTCTGATGGATTGTTGGAAGATGGTGGTCATAGAAGGAGAAACCTTCTATGTTTTCTGTGTTTGCAGAACTAACTATTCTATCATAAGCTATATTTTGTTTAAATAACTGTCTCTTAAATATGTATTTACAAAAACTCAATGAATTATATAGATATGTAGATTTTGTTACACATTGACTTGACCTCAATCAAAAGCATAAAAGTTTTAGAAAATTATATGAATGAAAGAGATAACCTAGTGACTGTTTAATCTAGGAATATATATTATTTTAAGATATAAGGAAGAAGAAATACTTTCCAAATGAGGAATCAGGAAACTTTCTTTATGGAAAAGAGAGAATTTGGGAATAGTGCTAGGACTTAGAGGTAATTTAGACATACCATTTTATTGAGAGGAGTTGAACATGTTCAGTGCCAACTCCTGTAAATCCCTTACACACTAGTTCTTCAGGGTCTTGTAATCCTCTGGATGGATCACTTAACATTAAGATATCTTAAACCGAAAGTTCAGTGCATCTGTCATAACTTTTCAACCCTGCATTAATTTTATCATTTTTTGCTGTCATTAGTATTGCTAGGTCTTAGCTGTTTTTGAGTTAAAAGACCTGAAGTCAAGCAGAAAACTACTAAGCTCCATGTTCATTTTAATCCTTGGCATCTTCATTTGAAAGTGCTATTACCAGTGCTTCACATTTCACAGGATTTCTGAATGATTCACTAGGCACTATACAAAAAGATGGAGCATGGCATCTGACTTAACTACAGGTGCAATCAGTGTTAACTGGCATGTGATGCAGTTCTTACTGGCAGTATTTATCAAGTTCCTCCTGGATTTATTTTCTCTTTTCTCATACATGACCAATCATCTTGGAACTTCTGCCAAAATTATCAGTGGTCTACAAGCCTGGATCAACCCAGCAGCCCCATTCCCCCCTCACTGAGTGATTCTAGAGTCTGTCAAATTGGCAATCAATATCAACCATCAGGAGTTGGCCCTTTGTTAACCTGACTTTCGACCACATTACTATCAAGTCACAGTCCTTTACCACTTGTCTCCAGAGACACATAACATCTCATAACACAAGCCTCAAAAATTCTGTACACTAACAGTTCAAACACTGTCCAAAGTAAGTGTGGAGTGTCTTCTGAAACTCAGGCAACCTTTCAACAGTGAGCTCCTGTAACATCCGAATTGCACAATACCAAAACAAAATGGTGTTTCTCTCCCCAAAGAGAGGAATCAAGGTATCCTGATTCCTGAATCAAAACAAAACTAAAGTCAGCAGAAAAAAAACTCCAACTCTTGCAGCATGATGTTGGCTACCTGGGGCATGACAGAACCTTCAGGGCTCCAGAGGTTCAGCACACAGCTACCCGGGGCATGTCAGAACTATCAGGGCCCCAGGGGTCAGCACACACAGCTTTTCTCTTGGGCAAATGACACTTTGTGCACACAGCTTTCCTCAGTACAGATATTCTATAGTACTGGCATCACCAACACCCTGAGTTTTCCAATGACTTAGGCTTCAACCTCACAGCTCCATATCATGGGTTCTTTGGGCCTCATTGCAGGAGCTCTAATCTTGCCACACCTTGCATCGCTGGCTTCAGTAGCCTTCTGAAACCTTGGCCCAAACCTCTATCACTCCCTTGTATCATGTATCATGCCCACCACAGTACCATATGCGTGATGCTGTCTAGTTCTGCTACTTGCTTGAGTTGTAGTCTGCCCCCCCCCCCTCACTCAGTTGCATTAGTCCCTCTGTGCCTTTCAGGGCTGACTCTGGGGAAATACTTTTCTAGAAAAAGGAAGGAACCCCTTCAGTAACATTTTCAGTATAGGTTTTTGCTTTCAAATGTATTTGAATTTTTTTTTTACTTTTAAAAAATTGTCATTACCTTTATTAATATTTTTATTTATTTTTTTCATTTTACATACCAACCCAAGTTCCCCTTCCTTCCCCTTCTCCAGCCCCCGACCTCCTTCCATCCCACCACCCATCCACTCCTCAGAGGGGGTAGGGCCTCCTTTGGGGAGTCAACAAAGTCTGGTATACCAAAGTTGAGGCAGGACCAATCCCCTCCCCTCTGCATCCAGGCTGAGCAAGGTATCCCACCATAGGGAATGGGCTCCAAAAAGCCAGTTCATGCACCCAGGATAAGTCCTGGTCCCACGGGCATGGACCCCACAAACAAATCAAGCCACACAACTGTCACCCATATTCAGAGAGCCTACTTTGGTCCTATGCAGGTTCCCCAGCTGTCAGTCCATAGTTCTGAACTTGAGTTAGCTGTCTCTGTGGATCTCTGCATCATGCTCTTGATGCCCCCTTGTTCATATGATACACTCTCCCTGTCTTCAACTGAACTCCAGGAGCTCAGCCCAGAGCTTGGCTGTGGATCACTGCATTTGTTTCTATCAGTTACTGGATGTAGGTCCTATGATGACAGTTAGGTTAGTCACTAATCTGATTACAGGGGCAGGTCAGTTCAGGTACCTTCTCTACTATTGCTAGGAGTCTTAACTGGGGTAGTCCTTGTGGATTCCTGAGAATTGTCCTAGCACCAGGTTTCTCCCTAATTCCATATTGACTCCTTCTTACAAGGTATGTCATTCATTGCTCTCCCTCTCTGTCCCTTCCCAACTTGGCCATCTCAATCCCCTCATGTTCCCATCTCCTCCCTTCTGCTCCCTCCCAGTTTACCCAGGAGATCTTAACTGTTTCTTCTACCTGAGGCCCTCCATGTGTGGCTCTCTTAGGGTCCTCCTTGTTACCCATCTTCTCTGGGGTTGTGAATTGTAGCTTGGTTATCCTTTGCTTTGCGTCTAATATCCACTTATGAATGAGTATGTATCTTGTTTGTCTTTCTGGGTCTGGGTTACCTCACTCAGGATGATTTCAGGCTGCATCTGTACCAAATGAAGGAAGAGCAACCCCTGGAGCCACAGACTTGTATTTAAATTTTAACAAGATGGAGATTTCAGTGGCTAGATCTTGTCCATATTCACAGGTTTCTTTTTCATGGTGTGTCTTAGTTAGGGTTTTATTGCTTCAAAGAGAACTTTTTGACCATAGCAACTTTTATAAAGGAAAATATTTAATTGGGGCTGGCTAATAGTTTCAGAGGTTCAGTCCATTATCAGCATGGCAAGAAGTATGGTTGCATGCAGGCAAACGAGGGACTGGAGAGGAACTGAGAATTCTGCCTATGGATTTCTAGGCAGCAGGAAGAGACTGAGATATACTAGGCCTGGCTTAAGTATCTGAGATTTCAAAACCTTCCTCCAGTGACACACTTCCTTCAACAAGGCTACACCTACTCCAACAAGGCCACACTTCCCAATAGTGCCAGTCCCTATGAGCCTATGGGGCCATTTTCATTTAAACCACCATATGGTGGTAACATCTTTAATAGTTACAGCTACTTTCTCAGCACTCCCTTTGTCAGCAATATTAGATTCCTTCCTTTCTTCACCAAATGACACATTTTCTACATCACTTTGCTTCCATGTTGCTTTCTCTCACTGTAGACTTGGATACTAGCAGTGAGCAGAAACCATGAAACAGACTGAATGATATCTGGTCTTGACATTCTCCACCCCCCCCCCCACACACATTAGTCAATTACTTTCCAGTTTAGCTCAAGGACTTGAGTCAAATTCTTTGCCAGAATATACTGGCCCAGCTCTCACTAGCATACTTGTTTCTACATGAAGCTTCATGAACCAGACCTCCATCTGCGTTTTCTTGACTTTTCTAAAGACATTCTAGTCTTTCAAACTCCTGCCACTCAAACTTCCATTAAGCCATGCTTAATATGGCTTATCTATCCCAAAGTTCCAAATTCTTTCACACTTTTCTTGCAAACCACTTCCTAAAAATGCTAAGAACCACATGGTCAGGTTTGTTATCACAGCAAGGACACCACTCTTGGAAACTATTTTCTATATTATTTCTCTCTTTTCTGTGACAAAATACTTGACAAATAAAACTTAAGGCAGGAAGCATTTATTTTGGCTCATAGTTTGAGGGCATAGTCTTGGTAATGAAGGATGGATGGACACAGTACATCCACAGTTAGGAAAAACATGCACACATAGTACCCTAGAAACACTATCATATCTGTCTGTGCTTGTGTTGTCTGCATACAAGCCAGACATTTACACTAAAAATTATGGCAAGAAAGGAAAGGAAGAGCTATGACAATCCAGAGTTGCTTTTAAGTCCACATTTAATTACAAAGTTGAAAGGAGAGAGTACTAGTAAAATATGATTCTATGAGGACACTAAATACAACAATTGACTAAACATCCACTTTCCCTGTTCAAGCAAGAATAAAATGCACAAGCCTATACGAGCTGTCTGCCTTTTATACATGAATTTTAAAAATTATTTTTGTGTGTATTTAAGGCATGTAAAAAATATTGCAGATTATGTATAGAAAGTAAAAAAAAAATCACCGTATGAATAAAGTTAACATACCTGTCTGTTCCCACCCCCTACTCTTACACACCTTTTTGTTTGTTTGTCTCCCACCCCCCTCTCTACTCTTCACACAGCTTCCTTGTTCAGTTTTCTGGTAAGATCAGATTATACCTCACTTAGCACAAATCCTAAATGCGATTTTAAAGTAAAATTTTCTTATCTAGAACAGCATTAAATAGCAAATGAAACATCCTAAAATGTAGAGCACCCATCAAGAAGGAATAGAAAATGTATGCCTTGGGACCATCAGCAGCATCTTTCTTCCTCCTTTTGAACAAGAGAACCTGCGTTTCCTTTTGTACCAGACCAAGTGGGGTTGCTAGCTGTACCTGCCTTTAATAAACACGCAGACTGCAATGTGGTTCCAGATTTTCAGTTTTGAAAGGGCATGCCACCCCACACTCCAACCTATGCAGCGACACAGTGAAGTCCGTGCATCTTTCACCATTCTTGTATCAGAGATGAAGCCGTACTGTCTGCTGCAGATGCTGAGGTCTTCCAAGTTCTCTTTCACAGCCATGGAATTCATGTCCTGGCTGCCACATTGGCTGGTAACAAGTCACGGATAAATTCCCAGCCTCAGATATGCCTTTGGTCAAAGGGAACCGCTTGTCTCAGCTGAGCAGAATGTTGAAGTGTCATCCCACCTTCAAAATTCTACAAGGGACTGGCTGTTGGCTTTGGACTACTGAACTGCAGGATCCATTCTTGTTTGCCAAGTTCTACTTTCATTTTCTCGGGCTCGTCCCTCTCAGCAGCAGTGCCAACAAACTCCCAGTGTACCAATCTGGCTCCAAGTCTCTTTTCTCTAGATTTGGACATGAATGCAGTGGTATTGACTTTTATTAAACAAATCATGATTTTTGGAGTTGACAATTTACTGTGCTTAAGCCCAATAAATGTTTGATCATTTGCCTTCTTTTCCCTGTAGTTACAGTTGTAATTATGTCTATTTCTATCCATTCCCAACAAGAGTCTGTCATTCTAATGTTTTACACCAGGGAAACTATTTCTGTATGTTTGCTAGCCAAGAGAAACCACAATTCTTAAACAAAACATGAACTCCCTCAGAGCCACTTAGAATGGATTTTTTGCTCTTACAAGCATTTTCTTCGTGGGAGGAAAAAAATATACCAAAGCCAATATTTTAAAGTTCAATCAGTTATCATCTGGAATATTTTTAAGGAAATTATGAAACTTTTTTTTCACCATGAAATGCTTTGGGGCTAGCTTTTACTCAGAAGTTTTCAACTTCTAAACTATCAATTAAATCCTATTCTTTAACATGAGTTACTCTGGCTCTTGTTAGCTATAAAAGTGATTCTCAGTCATGTTCTTTTAAAGGAATAAAAACACCTCTAAATATGCAAATGTCTCAGACACAAGTTTCTACCGCCCAGGAACACGTCTGCTGGTTTTAGTGGTGCTATCGTGAGTAAGGGTACATTCTACAACTCATTTGGGAAATATTTGCCTGACTCAATCCTAACATTTGGCTACCAGAGTTAGGAAGATAAAAATTAATACCTTCTGAGTCATAAGGTGTGGGTAAGATATAATTCCTAATGCAAGAGAAAATTGTCCTCATGTAGGTCACTTGATCATTTTCAAACCTTGTGGATTTCACCATCAGTCCAGAACAATTTCTGGATTTCAGTAGTTACTGAGGGTCAAGTTTACCGTAATTGTGATGCAACCTTCTTAGTGAGACTTCCCAGGTCACCCCATTTGAAATTACACCCCTTCTTCCTGCTCCTTACCCTTCTGTTAATTGGTTTTGCTAAAAAGCACTTACCACCATTAACATAAACAAATGTTGCTTTTTTTCCCTGTGAGTTCCTATTTGGTTTTGCTATATTCCTGATGGCTATAGCAGACTCTGGCATTATTACTATTATTACTTTTAACAATTAATAAGAAAATGGATAAGTCTATAAGCCATCATTTTTTTTCTTCTGTGATTTGAGCTTTCAATTTGTGATTTATTTACACTGAAGATTTTGTGGCACCGTGGAAGGAAGGAGTGATGATACGGTTCCAGCAGTGAACATCTAGTCTTTTTCTAATAAAGTCAAATAAACAAATGATGTCTCTGTTGCGGTAAGGTTCACATATTTCAGCATTGCCACAGACAACTCACTGTTTTAGAAGGTTGTGGAACCTGTGGTACTGTGGCCCAGTGAGCAGAAGTGGCTCTGTCTTTGGAAACTGCACTCCCCTCTGTATTTGGCTCTAACAAGCTGTTTCCTGTTCTTCTAAGATGTAAGCAAGCTTTGCTGCAAACTCCAATTATCGCAGGCGAACCACCTGGCCCTGTGCCTCCCCTGCCCCACACCAGGCCGTCCCTAGCCAAAATAAACCCTCCCTCAAGTCCTTTCTGCTAGGAAGTTTGTGACAGTGATGTAAAAAGTAACAAATATAATCATTCATAAAATCACAGAGCGTTTCTGTGAGTATAGTGCCCTAGCCAGGCAAAACTAAGAACACCAAACTATGGCTGACTTATAAATACCGGGCTAGTTTAGGGCCTGCAATTTGATGAAATTCTTAACCAACGATAACAAGGAAATCAATGTACTCTACTCAGAATAGACCCTCTTGCTCTGTTCTGCTTCAGGTAAATAGTGTTTAAACTTAGGCATTTTTTTTTTTTTTGCTGGTTAGGAAATTAAAATATATATTTATAAAAGAGATGAAAGGAGGTAATATTAAGCCTGGTCTTAGGGAAGGAAATGCAATAATTCACACAGATACTTTCTCTGAAAGTCTTATATCATTATTCTGACTGATGTGAGCCAACATTTTGGATGTATTGTTAAGAATTTATGTTCTTTTCTTTCTTCTTCTCTTTCTTCCTCCCATCTCCTTTTTCTTAGACAGGTTCTTTTATAGGTGAGGCTGACCTCGAACTTGCCTTTTATCTGAGGATGACCTTGAACTTCTGATCTTCCTGTCTCTACCTTCCTAGTGTTGAAATTACAAAATGAATGCATTTCTTTAAATAATCATTACCTATAAAGGATCAGGTTGAGTGTATACAACTCTCAAAGAGCATCTTTACTAAGAAAAGAACAGTGAGAAAATATTTTGCAAATAAGTAGGAAACTGGCTTATCCACATAAGGCAGACTGCAGATTTACCAGATTGACAAAATGCATCTTAGTAAAATTGATGTTAGACTATAAATAAGAATTTTCCTCTCCTGCAACTCTAAAGCTGTCCTAGCCCATGACTCAGTTTCCTACACCAGTAGTCACAGTAGTCAGGGGAAGGAAATGCTTGCTCACCTTTGCTGTGTTTGTAATAACCACTCCACATCAAAGAAGTGACTCACTCCGCCCCCTTGCCAGCCTCGAGCTTGCTTTCTACCTCCCACCACCCTTTACTGGCTGTGCTGCTGTTTGGCTTGAGGGGCCTCTACCAGCAAGTCTGGGTTTGTGGTGTCTGGCACGCTCACCTCCCTGAATGACTAGGCTTCCAGAGGTGGGCTGTTTTGCAGGTTGGAACCTGAAGTTGACCACCACTTTACCTGACCTCTGGTTCAAGTCATATGATTCAACATCCGGAAGCTGGGCTCATACCGTCTCTCCTTGAACAGCACAGAAGGAAATGGAATAATCTTGTGTCTGTACACCTCTTAAAAGTAAACACAAATAGGTTATGAGTAACCCTGAAAGGTTATGAATGTCTACTTTCGTTGGTTTGAGAGAAATATATTGCTGTTGGGAATTCCACAAACTATCAGATTTTAGTGAGTTCAGCAAGTGCTAACACAGTATGGTGCAGGTGGTGGGTGCTCAGAAAGTATTTATGTCTGAGGAATATGCTTTTTTTTTTTTTTCTAGATGGGAACCATTATAGAGAAATAATTTCACTTCAGTGTTTCTTAGAAAGGAAGGATCTATATTTATTTTAATAAAAATCTATCACCAGATTCAATAGTAGGTGAAGTGTAGACTTGGAAAATAAAAGGCTTTGGACTTAGTAGAGATACTACTGAGATTAGAAACCCCGGGGCAACTCAAGTTTTAATGAAATTAATGTAGCTTGGTGCTAAAGGAACTTGGAGTCAGATCCACTGTTCTGGTATCTCTTACCAGCAACGTGACTGACTGTTCAATCTTGACTATTACAATCTTCTATGTTATCATTAAAATTGGGTTAATAGTGAACATGTCTTAAGCTTCATATAAATTTTAATTAAGACAATATAAATAATTTGAAAATACAGATTATTTCCTATTTTGGAAGAAAGAGAGAACAAAACATGCCTCCCTCTGCTGCCCATAGGTGCTGCAGAGCAGATGCAGTAATACGAAATGGCTTTTCCAAGTGTGCTGTGTTAGCATTATCTGACTTCCTCTTGGCCATAAGTACCTTCCTCTCCCCTGCCTTTGAACACAGCCTTGCTGCTCTTATCTTCTGGTACAGCCCTTGGCTATTTGCATGTAGGGTTTTACAGACCAGCAGTCAAAGTGCTTGCGGCACACTCCTTGATTCAGCATGGCAACCTCTTACGCTTGGCAGCATAATCCTCGGATACTTTGCATTTAAGTGTTCACTTTGCTATCACTCATGGCTCAGTAAACTTTGGGATGTTCTTGATGCTGATAAATGCTAAAACCAGAGCCCTCTAGGACTGCATTGATGATAGAATGGTCTGCTCATGTTACAGCAACATGCCTCTTGCTCAGTCTTTCCTTCCAGACAGTCTGGCATCCTTTTTCTTTCTTTCTTTTTTTAACGGCTTGCCATGCTGATTAATAATGCTTCTGGGGAATTTGGAGAAGAGGTGGTGTGAATGGGTTTATGTATTATACAGATTACCTCATGATTACTCAGAGTTAACTGGAAAATTTCCAACCATTTCTTCTTGATCTTCACTTCCTGAGGGATTTGACCTGCCATCTGCTACCAAAGCCCCATTTGGAAAGAGCATGCTTGCATACTGGTTCTTCCAGAAAATATGAACTGGGAACCATTAGTGGGAAGATGATGTGAAACAGAGGAAAATTCTTCAGTAACCGATCAATACAGCTTCAACACCAAGTCCATCATTGCAGGATCCAAAGAGAATCCCAGACAGATCTCTAAAATAAAGCACCATTGATCACAGTACAGCACATACAAACTCCTCAGCAGTACTATAATGGCAGCCACCAGTTATTTTGTTTTCTTAATGTTTTGAATTTTTGACCTTTTTTAACCAGAGAAAAATATTTAGAGAAGTCATAAGATTTTTTTTTTTTCTGGTGTCCTTATGCCACAAGGTTGAATTAGAGGAAATGGTAAAATAACAAAGTGTTTCAATGGTTATTTAGAGAAAAGGTATTTGGAATTTAAGAAATATTTAAGACTATACCAAATACAGTGATTTTAAAAATTAGAATAGAAGAGGAAACCATTGGTGAATTAGCTTATTTTAAAGCAAGGACTCATATTACATTTCACTTTCTACTTTTTTGATAGGTTTCGTTGTATCTATAACACTCTCCTCTCTCTCTCTCTCTCTCTCTCTCTCTCACACACACACACACACACACATTAAGGCTTTTATGTCAATGAAATTTATTTTGTCCTTTAAGAATGGATTAACATACAGAAGGGGAAAAGATTAAAAGTTTCATCTTATTCCTAATATTTTACTAAAAATTTCAGGAAAATTGGATGTAACAAAAGAAAAATGAAGCTACTTCTTAAAATTTTGAAGAATATATCACTTTTTAAAGGATAATTTTTTGTTTGTTTTTTGAGACAGGGTTACTCTGTGGCTTTGGAGGCTGTCCTGGAACTAACTCTTGTAGACCAGGCTGGGCTCGAAGTTACAGAGATTTAAAGGATATATTTTTTTTACTGATATGGAAAACTCCAATTTATTTAGAGGTATGCTGCCGTAATTAAAGTCCAGCCCTGGGATTGGCTGTGTCAACATAGGCAAGGAATGAAAAGGGCTAGCAGGTTACTTGGACAATCTGACCAGAGAAGATAGCTGACGTAAGTGTATAGCTCAGTCTTCCACAATTTGTGGTCAGTTTTATTCGCCAGCCCTGCCTGGGTAATTACATCAGATTTCCACACCCTTGGCTGTGTGGACACAGAGAGAAGGTTTTTAGCTCACGGAAAGAAGGTTATGGAAGTCTGACTTACATAATTGGTCTCCAGTCTTGAAAACATCTATCCATGAGTGCTTAGTTGGATAATATGCCTGAACTTGCCTTTCGGAGTTTCTTATGCTGGCTAATAGTTGCCATCCATGACTATGGCATTTTATGAGACTCTGTAGAAATATTTGTTCCTCCTAAGATCCCTTTTCCTTTCCCTCCTCATTTTCCAAATTTCTTCTAAGTGATTTTCATAAAATCATATAATACTGGATACTACTGATAATTATAATTCCAGTATTTCTCACCCTTATTAATGTTTATAATACATATCTGGTTATTTGATTTTTTAAATAAATTTTCTTTGAAATAAACTCCAAATTACTCACTTTAGATACCCTCTAAAAAGTGTATTCCAGGTTATGCATTTAGTGTGCCGATTATTTTTCCTGATAATAAACCAAGTGTGTACTCAAAGCATGTTATTTAACTTCAAGAAATACTATTCTTGTCTAGTCTTTAAATGAGAAAACTTAGGTGCAGCAAAGTGTACCAAGTCTTCTACAGGAAGATAGCCAGCTAGCAGTAGAGTTAATGATTGAAACCATGCTTTTAGACTTTTAAATCCAAGCCTCTTCCACTAACCACACTGATTTAGGTTTGGCACTTATTTGGTAAATTTATAAGAAATATTCATTTAATAAAATATTGTAAGAAGGACATCAGTTGTCCTTTACTTACTCTTAAGTGTCTAGTGTATCACAGATACTTGGAAACAATGGTCCTCAACTAAAGTATCCACACAGGAGTTCATAAAGACTTCCCAGGCCCATGTAGAGTGTTAAGAGTGCTGTAGAGATATGCATTTCCCACAAATTCCCTAAGAGAAGGATTTGTGGGGAAGACATTCCTATTGAGAATGCTACTTTACTGCCATAAGAATAAAGTCATTTTTTCACACCCTTGGGATTTTGTTAGGATTTCCCCCGAGTGATTGAGCACACCAGCAGTGATACTAAAGATATGGATGAGTGACAATATGCTATAACTGCGGCAGGAGGTGTGGAAAGTGAATTTCACATCTGGTGTCAATTCTGTTCTTTCCACACAAGTGAATGTACATTGACGAAATTTCAGCTGATATACCTTCAAAAATAATTTTTTTTGCATGGTAGATGAACATGTAATTTGGGACACAAAAACTTCAAAGGCCCAAGTATTGTGTTACAACTATATAAAAAAAAAAAACCTCTGTTTGCATCTACAAAGGGATGTTTTAGCACTTATCTAAATTAAAATGTCAAATAAGAATGAAAATAGCTGCTATACTCATAGATCAGTGCCTTATTCAGCCATCCTCAGAGAAGCTGCCTCCTGTAGCAGATGGAAACAAATATAGAGACCTACAGCCAGACACTATACAGAGAATGAGAGAACTTGGAACACTCAGCTCTAAATGGAACACAAAAATTGTTCAGAGGTCCAAGTGTCTTCTCTTGGACTCTTCTTTCTGTTGGCTTGTCATGTCCAAATTTGATGTGATAGTTATTGTTGTATCTTTTTACATTTTATTTTTTTTATTTCAACATTATCTCATAGAATCCTGTTCTTTTCCAATGTGACACAGAAAGGAAGTGGATCTGGATAGGAGAGGAGGTGGGGAAACTGTAATCAGGATATATTATGTGAGAAAAGAATCTATTTTCAATAAAAGGAAAAATGTTTAAAAAGTTAAAGAAGAGAAAAGAATAGAATTATTGCTAAACTTTAACTTGTTCTAGCAATACATAACATTCATACACAAAACCTATAGGGAAAAAAACACCCAGACATATCCATCTCCTTGAAATATGTTCAGCATTGGTTTTCATGTATTGATTTATCAATTTTCATATTTATGTAATTATATTGAACATAATCCAGTAATATAATGCATTTACTAAGCAATTTACCAGTAAAAATTATGATGTATCTCATGTTTATGAGAGGTTCTTTGTCATGGCTGGTCCCTCTGCCCTTCAGCCCCAAATGAACACGCAGATGCTATATTAATTATAAAATTGTTGGTCAATGACTAAGGGTTCTTATTGGCTAGCTCTTCTTAATTATTAGCCCACTTCTATTATTTTAAGTATTTCTACATGGTCTTATCTTACCTGAGAAGGGTCTGGACCTGTTACTCCTTTGGTGGCCTACATGGTGACTGTTCTGGTGGGCCCTCTCTGCCTACCTTTCCCAGAATTCTTCTTGTCGTAGTCCCACCTATCTTCCTGCCTTATAGACCAGACAGTGTTTTATTCATCAACCAATAAGAGAAACATATATACAGAAGAACTTCCCCCATCAACCTCATATAAATATTTTAACATTGGAAATCTATTGGAAAAATTAAAAACTAACTTATTTATTTATATGTTTATATTTTGCTGTAGAAAAAAATATATATAGTCAACAAATGATGTAATTTGAAAGTAAACCAATATTATATGAATACATTTATATCAAACTAGCATAAATATAGTGAGAAAGGAAAATAAAAAATAAGAGGAAGATATAAAATTCCAATTTCTATGAAGATCTTATTTCTTGATTTCCGTTTTTACTATTATTGATGGGGAATCAAATGACTTTGCTACCTAAATTTCATAGCAGGCATTAAAAATTTTGTAATAATTTCATTTAAAAAAGATTAATATAAAAATCCTGGCAGTGGTGGCACATGCCTTTAATCCCAGCACCCAGGAAGCAGAGGCAGAAGCAGGTCGATCTCTGTGAGTTCAAGGCCAGCCTGGTCTACAAAGTGAGTTCCAGGACAGCCAGGGCTACACAGAGAAACTCTGCCTCAAAAAAGAAAAACAAACAAATAAACAAAAACGTTAAAGTAAGCTATGCTCTCACTATGAAAATAACTACACAGGTAGTGAACTTGTTATATTTTAGCCATTCCACAGTGGCCTGTGTGCTTCAAGACATCATGTTGTACATAAAAAATACAATGTTAACAGAAAATTTAAAGTAATTATAAAATTAATGAAATAAATTGGAAAAACAAAATTTATAGTATTTATGTCTTGATTAAAATATTAGATTTATTCAAGGGGCACAGAAAGTTTCAAGGCTATTACTTTCAGAACTGAAGTCGATTTTCTAGGTGGAGAATTCTCCATGGAGAAACTTTGACCTGGTGCCACCTTCCCAGGAATAAATCCTGTAATTGTCTGCTGATCACACTGTACTGTAGACTGCAGGGTTGCCAGCATCCCTGCAACACACTGCCTGGCAGTCAAGTCATGAGCCTGAATGTCTGTTGTCTTTGCTTGTTACAGTGAATCCAGATTAGTTTCGGAAAGGCTACACTAGTTCTCTAGCTTCCCATACCGTGACAGAGTGGAGCTTCTGTTTTTACCAGATAAAGTGAAGTAGTTATTTCTTATAAAAGTTAGAAAAGTTTGAAGCAATAGAATGAAATAAAAGGAAGACAACATTAACTTAAAGGGTACATACATATGTAAAATAACTGCAGTTTTAAAAACTTTCTATTTATTTATTATGTACATTGGGGTTTTTGCCTTTATGATGCCTGTTTGAGGATGCTAGATCCCCTGGAACTGGAGTTGCACACTGCCATATGGATTCTGGGAATTGAACCCAGGTCCTTTGGAAGATCAGCCAGTGCTCTTAACTGGTGAGCCATCTTTCCTAGCCCCATAACAAGAGATTTTCAGTCACGTATAACCATATTTTTATTAAAAGTATGAAGTTTAGCTCTGTATTCAAGTTCCTAGCTTGTATTAAACACCTAACACTTCACTCTGGTAATGTATAGGACAGTTTTATTCTGAGTAATGTGAATTATTTATGATTTATTCCAGCTACATTGTTTTATAATATCAAAAGTTTGTGATGAAAGACACAGAGTTTAACTTTCTCCTCTACTTCTTATAATTGCCACCAGAAAAATTAAAAGCAGAAAGGAAAATTTCCCCATGTATTCAAAAATAATTGAACTCTGAAAAATTGCAAATGTGTAAAACTGCTTACAATGAAGTATTATTTAACACAACTAAACCATATCAGCCTTATTGTAGAGATCATTTTTGGCTTGTGCTTTAGCACATTATAAAGAATAAAATTTATTCTGTTCTATTAAGTCTTGATTATATTCAAAAGTGGTTAGTCTTCCTGTTCTTCCCCATCAACATGTTATTCTCACTTTTGGACAACCAAAACAAAAAAATTAAATCTAGAACATGTAGATATTTACAGTTAGAACTGTTCTACAGTGCTGACAATCTAGAAATGAATTCAGTATTAATGCTCTTCTTCATAACATCTTATCCTCCATAATCACAGCCTGATGCCTGAGACTCATATTTCACTCCTGGAAAGTTTCAGAGAAGCCACGGAAACCATAATCATTTGGTGAAAAATAATAGGGAAATCACTTCTATTTATAAAAACCCACTTCTGTGCTGGACCTGCATGAGTGTATTATAAATATTATATTGCTTGGAAAGTTAGATATCCGAGAAACACTTCCAAATAATTAGAAAAATATACACAAATGTAAATTGTTTTTGAAAACTGAAGCACATTTTCAAATACAGTCAGTTAGAAACAACAAAAATTAGGACAAAAAGATAGGCCACTGAGATGGCTCAGCTTGTAGATCATTTACTGCACAATCAAATCACCTGAGTGCGAGCCTGGGATCCCACTGTGCAAGGAAAAAAACAGTAAAACAGGTCCCATAAGTTGTCCTCTGACAGACAGACAGACAGGCAGACAGACACAGACACACACAGACACACAGACACACACAGACACACAGACACAGACACACAGACACACACACACACACGAGTCATACCATAAAAGCCAAGAATGCCATTGTTTTGTTTATATCACTTACCTAAATGAACAAAAGCACTAAAACTGAATTCAACATTTTCAGTGGTGTCATAAAGATGGAATATTCTGAGGTTTGTTCCTACCCATTTTGAAGGGAAAGCTCATGGGATTTTATCAAAGAATAAAACTTGATAGAAAACAGGGATGACTAGGATGATAAATTTTAGGTGTGGGTGGATACCTCATGGTATTCAGGTCATTTGCTTAAGAGAAAGGAAGAGATGAGTTATACCTTGCCTTTGTGATAAAATCACGTAGCAATTGATGCTTCATTCAGTGTTTAATTTGTTGTAAATATCATAGTAACTTTGTTCCAAGTTGATTAAGGTTTAATCACAAGTGACTAAGCAAGTAGGCATGAAAGAAAGAATAAGTCATAACTATTACTCACTTATTAATATTCTTCCTATATCCAGGGATTTAGATTTGCTTGCACACTTCATGACTAACTTGACCTGATTTTTTTCTATGAAAAGATAAATTTACTTGGGATAAAATAAAGAAATAGAAAATGCAGAGGATGTTATTAGATGCTGAGTTTTCACACGGGCAAACAGACCTATGTTTCCCAAGTATGTCACGGGATGTTGACTTCTCTTCATGCACATACTTGTCAGAACCAAGTCAGATCTTAACCTTGCACTAATATTCTGAGATTAAAAAATCCTAGTTCCAGGTAGGTAAGAAAAGTTCAGAGACAGGGGCACATGACTACCCCCCAACCCCCATAGCCAACTAGAACAAAAGCTCCCAGCTCCTTGTGAAGCATGTGGGATCATCTTCTCTTCTGCGGGTTTAGGCAAGTCTGGTTTTCAACCCATGGTTTGGCAGGCTGTGGGGTAGGAAAACGGAACAAATCAAGCTCTTAGACTTCGAAATGGAATGCTGTCTTTGAGAACGATTGAGAGTGAGCTGAATCATTTGGAGGTTTGAAAGATGGAAATAATTTACCTAAATACTTTAAAAATCAATGTCAGGCCTTAATACTTAGCCTACTGATAACAAGGAAAAGAAGAAAAGATTTTAAGCAAAATTTTAGTTAAATATTACCAACTATATGGTATTGTGTCTTGTTCTAGTTCAAATTTAATAACTAAAATTACCCCAAAATATTTTCTGGGTGTACTGTATGAGAATACTTTCATGTCATAGTTAGGGGAATAGCATTATGAGTTTTCTGGCAGATCTATTGATTGTGCAAACTATTAATAGATACAGATTCACAAATAATGGAAATATAAATGCCATCATTTGCAAAACAGTAAAATATCAACAGTAATTCATTATGACAGTTTCACTACACAAGTAAAAACTTAAAAAGATAATACTCAATTTGTAATTTAAACCGAAGAAAAGTGAATTCAGAGGTTGGCAGAATCCCCTCCCCCACTTCCTTTCTCCCACCCCATTTGTTTTCTTGATTTTTTCAAATATAAAACCCACACTCCTCTCTCCTTTTCTTTGATTATGTATGTGAACAAGACATTATAATGACCATATTGGTTTTTCATATATCAAAAATATAAACGAAAATAAGTACTATTATGATATTGAATAGAGTGTTTATATAGGGATTTTCTTTAGGATAGTTTGCCTCCCAAGTCTGGATAGTTTTATGTCTAAGATTGTATTTAGAAAGAATTTTGAGTATGGAATTTTCCTGGGATATCAGTGTTCTTGATCACCCATCACCAGAGATGGGTGATTTAACTGGTTTATTCCTTCTGCTCCTGTTTTATCTTCACAACCAGAGATCTATTGTGAATATTCCAACTAAACTTCCATGTTCTCATCAAAAAGCACAAAGCATTGTGCCAAAAGTAACACAGTGAATATAGAGAAACACTTCTCAACGGTCAGATCCTGAAAAGAAACATGTCAAATTGAAAGGTAGTTGGTGTTTTACACGAAGGTATCAGTAATGGATACGCTTTTTAATTGCATTATATAATTTTATTTTCACTTTAAATGACTTCTGTTTTCAAAGTGTGGATGGAATGAATACCCAGTGTTTATACTAAACTTTGTGTAATTCATATGTTTTATATACTCTGAGGGAATATCTTCCTATAACATTCATCATAGACATCTGTTCTTACATGTTTAGAAGATGGTGTTGATGACGGACTGAGCGGGGCCAAGAGACCCACACATAGGGCCGCCCCGGACTTGGAGGAGAAAACACAGTCTGCCTGGCGCCTTGTGGTGACGGGCAGACGTGGCACTATGGTGAACAAATGCATGGTGTGTTATGGGAGGGGGAGAGAGAGAAGAGTTCATTTCGTGTGGACAAGGCGTAACTGAAGAGTGAGGAGCAGGCTGAGGTGAGCTGCTTGATTGCTACCCAGGGTCGTGGTGATGTCTGGGCCTGGGCTGCTGACAGGGCCTGTGTCTAGCTAGGTTCATGGCCCTGATGCAGCTGTGGTCTGTGTTGATGTCCCTGGCTCCTGATACCACCAACGGCAGAGAAGATAGGGCTGTTCAAAATTGGCTCCTTCACTCACTGGCTGCAAAGCTGGTCCCGCCCCTCACCAGCTGATGCACTCAGGAGAGAGGTTCTACATCTCACCTGGGAAGCACAATAAAGCTGACTCTGTTCACAGGGGCATGGAAGAGCTGGCCCAGAGGGCATGGGACTGGGAGAGCAGGCCACGCCCCTCTTGTCTGCCATGTGGTGGCCTGGGTGAGGGAAAGATACCCTCCTCCTCTCGCCTTTTGCCTCTTGCCACCTGCAGCAGGTAGGGAACTTGATCCAATCCCTCAGCAGCTTCAGCACTCAGGAAACGGACGGGCGCTTCGCCTGGGCAGCACAGTAGAGCTGACCCCGTAGACAGGGACACAGCTGAGCCAGCCCAAAGGGCATGAGAGGAGCATAGCCAGTATTGCCTCCCTCGTCTGCAGTGTGGTGGGATGGGGCGAGGGAAACATGCCCTCCCACCTTGTTCCCACTGCCTCCAGCTGGCGAGGGAGCTGACCCTTCCCCTTTACCAGCTCCAACACTCATGGGACTTCATCTGAGCAGCAGGGACTCAAACTGAGATAATAACCCTGAACTAAGGGTAGACCAGATTGGATCACCAAGAACAGTTTATTGAAAGACTTTTGTCTTTCAATACAACGTTACTTGATATTAACCAAGTTTATTTTCATTGTTACTTTCTCTTTAACACTTCAAAGGTCTGTTAGCCCACTCCTCTCGTGGTCCTTTACACTTTCTATCAGTGAGGTGATGTAGTCATGACCTCAGCATCAGCTGCCTCCTTGGTGAAACGCCCTCACCTTTCATTTGGTTTTTCTATCCCCGGAAACTAAGGTCTGGGTGTTACAAGTTCATGTCCATTGCTCATTGCCTCTGTGAGCTTCCACTAATGCTCAGCAGGGGTGTGGATGACAAATTTCCCCACAAGAACTTAGGGCTAGAGAGTCCCCAACTCTAGCACTGCTTATGCCCCAGCTTTAAGCCCCTCTGGGATCAATATTTTCTACCCCCAATTTCATTGGATTCATGTTTTCCTTTTTTTTTTCTACTCGCTTCCTTCCACACCCCTCCAGTACCTGACAATGAGGAATCTTCTTGAGCCTTGCATTTAAGTTCACAAATCCAGTTGTTTTTTCCTAGTATTTGCACCTTTGTTTCCCCCTTCTTCTGCTTCTTCCATTTGCGTAAAAACATGCATAGTTCTCTTGTAGCCTAGGGTACTTTCCTTCTAATCCATATCTTAAACAACTGTGATTGGGTCTTTTCATCTCCAATGTTTGGGAGCGTGTCCTGCATCTCCCCATCCGCTCACTCTAAGAAGTCCACACCACTCAGACTAAGTCGCTGATGAATTAGCTCTCCTTCACTCATGCTGCCATCTACAGAGGTATATTATGTTCTTGGGTTTTTCCTTTCAACCCATCTACACTACTGCAATCACTGTGTTCCTCCTCCCCAAAGCCCCCTCCTGTTAGGACTTGAGTAACAGTAGCTGAGTCTCTTTGACCCCACTGACTGCTTCTTGCCACTTCCTGCCCCATTTTTCGTAATGGCATGATTATTTAGGTCTCTATACTCAAGCTTTTCCATGTGTGAATGTTGAAGATAGAGCTGTGTTCTTACATTTCCTTGATTTTCTTCAGGTAAGGTGACCACAACAGAGAGAACAATAAACACTTTTTACAATAAATATTTATCTCATTCACCAAAAAAAAATGGAATTCTAAACTTCATTTTAAGCCAGTAAATCTTTAGCACAAAAACTTCAGTTTATTCAATGAAATAATTTGGACATAATAATAATTAATTCAATTCTGGCTATCGTTTTAGACTTTGAAAATAAAAACAAGGAACTTTGTTGTTAACAGTGAAATTATTGAAATATTTTCTTTCATTCTATCTTTTCTAAAATAGCAATTACCTTTAAAATTTCACCTTCTTTCACCCTTCTTTTTGCCTTTCTTTCTTCCCTCTCTTGTATCCACCCCAGAAGGAGAATGAATAGAGAGATATTAATAGGTAGATAAATGATAACAGGATATCTTATCTGGCTCTGTCAATCATAGGGGTTTTCTCAGTCTCATGTTTAGAGTGATTTGCCTGGGAAAGGCATGACAGAAGATGGATCTTATTCAGCTCCCCCCCCCTTGGAGTGATAATAAGTAACATATAAGTAGTAGAAAACTTTACTGACCTACTAAAATAGTTATAAATATTTATACACCGTTCTGTACAATGGACATTTGATGGTGGGTTAGGGCTCATCAGAACAACGTGGGTGGAAACATCGCTTTTACTGACATTAAATATATTCTCAGGGTATCTGACTCACATTCCCCTTCTTTCTTGCACCGTGCCCTAGAGTAAAATACCATAGAGTCTGAACTATGAGATAAGGAATGCTGACACAAACCACTTCCTTTTAACTTTCTCTGTTTTTCTTCCTGCCTGAAGAGAACAGATAGAAACCCAACCAGAAGTACAGTGAGAACACTCTTCAGGCATGTGGTCAAAACTGAGAGCAAGTGGGAGGCAACCATGAATATTCCTTGTCAAACACAAAAATTTCCTTTAACTCTCATGTGATTGCAGGAGCCAGTAATCTGTGGCTTTGTTTCCAATATTTTTTTTATTGGGAAGATATTATTCAAAGATCCATTCTGGTGGGGTCTTGCTTGTTCTTCATATCTTATAATAAAATAAAATTTGAAGTAGCTGGTTTGAAGTCTAATGATTTAGTAGGACAAGAAGGAAAGTCCACTTATTTTTAATTATTGCAGTTAATGCACTCCCTTTTCCATGAAAGTTGTACAAAAGAAGAAGACAGTAGAAATGAAAAATAAGCAGTAGGGATAAGAATAATGCAGGTTCCACAAGGATGACCCCAGCTAAGACTCCTAGCAATGGTGGAGAAGGTGCCTGAACTGGCCTTCCCCTGTAATCAGCTAGTTGAATATCCCAGCTATCATAGAGCTTTCAGGCAGTAATTGACGGAACCAGATTCAGAGATCCATAACCATGCACCAGGCTGGTCTCCAGGAACCCAGATGAAGAGAAGGAGGTGGGAATATATGAGCAAAGGAGGTCACGATCATGATGGAGAAATCCACAGAGACAGCTGAACCACGCTGGTGAAAACTCATGAATTCTAGATGGACAGCTGTGGAGCCTCTATGGGACCAAATTAGACCCTTTGTATGTGGGAGACAATTGTGAAGCTTGGGTCAGCTGAGGGGACCCTGGCAGTAGGATCAGGATCTACCCCTAGTGCATGAACTAACTTTCTGGAGCCCATTCCTTTAATGCAGAGGGGAGGGGCTTGATCCTGCCCCAACTTAATGTACCAGACTTTCTTGACTCGTCATATGAGCCCTTACCTGTTTGGAGGAGTGGGTGGGAGGAGGGCTGGCAGGGGGAGGTGAGAGAGGGCAGGAGGAGGGGTGGAAGGGAGAACTATGTTTGGAATGTAAAATGAAATAAAAAATAAGTTAAAAAAGAATAAGTCAGATGTGGTAAACACAGAGAGTAACATAATATGGACAGTTAACTTGTACAATGAAATCCAGTATCCAGGGACAGCAACTATTGCCTTCTGATTACATATGGTTCTTTTTTGACCAGCAACATCTGAAGACATGGGAATTTCTTAGATATGTAAATTCTTAGTGCAGCCACTATATAAAAGAGTATGGAATTTTCTTTAAAACAAACAGCTGGGTGTGGTGGCACACACCTTTAATACTAGCCCTTGGGCTGGGCATTGGTGGCACAAGACTTTAATCCCAGAACTCGGGAGGCAGAGGCAGGCGGATCTCTGTGAGTTTAAGGCCAGCCTGGTCTCCAGAGTGAGTGCCAGGATAGGCTCCAAAGCTACACAGAGAAACCCTGTCTCAAAAAACCAAAAAAAAATAATAAAAATAAAAAATAAATAAAAATACTAGCACTTGGGAGACAGGAACAGGCAGATCTCTGAGTTTGAGGCTAGCCTGGTCTACAGAGTGAGTCCCAGGACAGCTAGGACTACACAGAGAAACCCTGTCTCAAAAAAACCATATGAACAAAATTTAAAAAAGAAGTTAAAATAGAGCTGCCATATGATCTGGAAGTCCTATTTCTGTGTATATATCCAAAGAAAATTAGATCAATATATTGAAGAGTCATCTGAATTCCCATATTCATTACAGCATCATTCACAACAAACAAGAAATGGAGACAACCTAAAGTGTCCATCCATAGATGGCCACAGGACATAGAGAAATTGAGTTGGTACTGTCCAGGAGTTTCCTCCCTACTGCTTAGATTTCACAGTGCTAAAAATTACTATATGGGCTGCTATCTCTCTCTCTCTCTCTCTCTCTCTCTTTCTCTCTCTCTCTCTCTCTCTCTGTGTGTGTGTGTGTGTGTGTGTGTGTGTGTGTGTGTGTGTGTGTGTGGCAGAGGGGATGGTCATCTGATACATCTGTGAATCTTGTGAGCTACAATAATGACTGGGTTGGCAAGATATGTCCCTGGGTGTAATAATGGCAGGAAGGTTATGGGAACAACAAACCACTTTCTGACTGGCTTTAAGGACCACTCCATATGAGGATGCATATGTTTGGTACTGTAAATCTGGACAAGAACCCATGGTTGGAGAGCTCACAAGCCCCAGCAGTGAACCTATAAATACTATTTTACTCATGGACATAGTATCAAACTTCCCTCTAAATTGATAGCCCTATACCTATGTACAGATTAGTGGAGCTCTCAGATCTCATCGGAGACATTTCTTTGTGCCCTGGGTGGCTGTTAATTTAGAAACTCACAACTGATCAAGGTGCAGGCTGTAAGTGTTAGTGGAGTGTTGAGCCACAAATGGGACATCTGTATCACTCGTCCTGCAAAAGAGGGGCTGGGAACATTGTAAGAACAAGAGGTGGGGGAGAACCAGAGAGAAGTAGTGTTTTCCCAGTTATACTCACGAACTCATAGCAGCTGTGGTTACCTGCACAAGAGCAGCAAAAATATCAATCAAGTGAACATCACAGCATGAAATTTGTGTAGGAGAGTTATGAAAGACCATTCTCAACTGAGGAGCTATTGACAGTTAATGGCTTCTGGAGAGGGAAAGTCAGATTTCTTTGAGGGTACAGCCACCAGCAGGTAGATCATGCTTTAGTGAATAGCCCTACACCCATGAGCATATGGGTAGCACAAACTGGACTCCATGAGGTATTAAAAACACACAAAATTAGAAAAAAAGAGATAAATTTGGGATAGAGAAGGGGATGGATGAAGGGCAGTTAGAGAGAGGAATGTAGGGTAAATATGACCAAAATACAGCATATGCATGTATAACATATCCAAAGTATTTTAAAATGTGGTCTATATGTACAATGGAATACTATTCAGCCTTAAACCTGAAGAAAATACTGTCATTTGTGACCACATAGATAAAGCTGCAGTTCATTATACTAAACTGAATAACCAGACACAAAAAGACAAATACTGCTTTCTCTAATGTACAAATGTAACCTAACATTTTTGAATTCACAGAAACAGAGTAAAACAGTTACCAGGGATCAGAGAGAGGGGTGTGAGTTTAGAAGATCTTGGCCAAAAAATACAAGGATGGTAAGTTCAAGAGTACCATTGTAACACAATGACCATAGTTAATAATAACACATTGTATTGCATTATGTTTTGAGACAAAACCTTGCTATATAGTCCAAAGTGGTCTTGAACTCTGGAACCTCCTGACTAGGTATCCTGAGTAATAAGATTTTAGGTTGATTTTAGTTTGATATATATATATATATATATATATATATATATATATATATATATACATACACACACACACACACACACACACACACACACACATATATATATATGCATGTATGTATGTGTGTGTGTTGTAAAACACACATGGCACTATATATATATATGCATGAATACATGCATATATAAGTTTTGTCAATTAGGAAAATGAGTAACTAGAGGAAAATGCATTCTCACGCCCTGCTCTAGCCTGACCAAGTCAAAATCCTTAGGGTGGAATTCAGAGGTTTTCCTTGGCCCTCCAGTTGAGTGTGGTTCACAGTCAAGGATGAGACACTTTGCTGGTTAGAATCTGAGGTGATGAGGTCGGAAAATATCTCTTGGGGAGGCCACAGACCACCAGCAAAGGGCTTCAGTTTCAAGGCCTGAGTGAGCCAGATAGCCCTTGATCTGGAAGAACTATTTTGGAGCCAACTGGCAAGATCGTGAGAAGCACGAGCATTCCGGTCACAGGGACTCCACTGTGTTTCTGCCAGGACCTTCCTCTCAGAGAAACACCAGGGCCATCCAAGAAACAAATGCCATTTCTTTCACGTCTCTTTTTTTCTGTCTCCTGACCCAGTGGCACTGGTGACCTGCACACCAGATTTAATTACAGGCCCTCAGAAATGAGCTAGTGTTTGGCTTCAGTTCCCCAAGGAAAAAAAATTACTCGCTTCAACTGCGAGTTTTGTGCTTTCAGAAGGGCAGAGGGACTGTGAGGGCAGGAAAGCCTGCAAGATTAGCTCTCTGTGAGAGCTTCCAACCAGCCTTCAGGATGTGCTGTAGATGGGTGGAAAGATGGCAAAGAAAGCTTGTTGTCCTGCTAGGACTTAGGGCACAGGAGGAATATTTGGAGGGAGCCTAGGAAGCTGCTCAGGTTCCTTACTAGCTCACCCAGAGGCCTGGAGACCTGCTCCACAGCCACTTCAGTGTTACCGGTGACCTTTATTTCCCAAATGTTAGCCTGACACTTTGTCCTTATTCTTGTAACAGCAGTCTCATTCTACTCTGAACACTTAAGATGAAAGTTAGAGAAAAGCAGTGCTTTCCAGCACAGTGGACAGCTAGATGAGAAAGGACAGCCCCTTCATGGGGTTCAAACTTAATGTTACTCTTCTTCATGTGCACTAAAACAATCAGCTAGGACCTCGAATAAACTGGTGAGTTAAACAGAGCTACGATATAGCTTCTAATAGGTAGATTTTAAAAGTAAATAGCAAGCAACTAAGATCAGCTGGTGGTATCATTGAATCCCAGTTCTTAGCTTTGTATCCTTGGAGAACTTGACTTAAACTTGTAGTCTCATTTTATCCAGTTGTGAGAAACAATCCTTCCTAAATGTGTGAGAATTAAAGGAAAAAATGTGCAGAGTAATGATATAGTCCTGTCTTCTGGTGAGTGTTTACATGCAGAAATAACATTAACAATAGCATTAAGAGAGAAAGAATCCAATGAAATGAAACTAATCTTTAACAGGGAATAAAACAGAACATGGAGATAATAACAATACAAAAATAACACTGAAAGGCTTAATAAGCATGGGTTTAGAACACAGAAAAAATATACATGTAGGTATGTATATTATCTGTTTGTGATTCCACTTTGTGATTTGTAATTCATCCTGAGAATATGTCAAAGGTACCTTCCCTTTGATAAGAGAAAATCCCATTTGATTTCTAATAGCTATCATTTCACGTTGTCAGAGAAAAATCACTATGAAATAGATTACAAACAAAATCAAAGTAGCTATTGATGAGAATGTTCACCTAAAACAATTTGTTATTAATATGTCAAAAGCAAAAATATTGAGCTTCCACTTAGAAGTTCGAGTTGTACATAAATTTGTTTATAAATAAATTTTTATTAGGTTTGAATACTTTCATCATAGTTCTGCATACACACAGACATTCCCATCATAAAATGCAAAGGATACATGAGAGCCGGTATTTTGTACATCCACATTTAACAGCTGTGCTATTCATAATTGCCCAAAGATGGAAACAACCCAGATAACCACTAGTGGGGGAGAGGATGAAGGAAGCATAATGTACACTGACTATGAGATAGCACTTGCATTAAGAGAGAAGGGAATCGTGTTCCAAGTTGTGCAGCATGGATGAGTCAGGAGGGCACCATACAGAAGGAAGCAAACTAAACAAGAAGAAATGTCCACTGTGAGACCCCATTCGTTTGAGGCATGTAGTCAAACTGAAAGCAACATTAAGGAGGGTGATGATTGCCAGAGAATAGGGGGCAGGTGGGAAGCAGTTTTTCAGTGGGTACAGAGGTTCAGGTCTGCATGATTAAAAAGTTCTAGAGATCTGTGTCACAATTTGACTATCCTTAACATGACTGTTCTATTCCCCCAGGCAGAGCTAAGCCTGGAAATTTTATTATGTGCTCCACTATGATTAAAAATAAATCATACTTCATCTTTGCCATTGTTTTATACATATATCAGGAATCAAAAGAAATCGCTAGCAGATATTGCTCTGTTTTAGTGAAATTATTATTTTCTTAACCTAAAGCCTGAGGTACAGAACTGATAAGAACCCTAAACTTCTTCAATTTAGAGACTTCAGCCTTAAAAGGCATAAAAATGAAATCTGAAAAAAAACTCCAATTAAGCATTCCTCATATTTTGACACGCAGTTCTCCATGTTTAAAACTTAAGGGCCTAAATAAATGAAGTTAATCTTCAAGTGGAATAATTGTAACACAGAGATATCAGTAGTAAGGATTCCTTGGTGTTCATTTTTGGGCTTTGGACTGCTAAGAAAGAGAATACTCATTTCCCACAATGCAGTCCAGACTGGAAAGCTACTTGGATGAGGACCTATTATGATAAGAGGAGGTCTCTAGTTACCGTTCTCACAAAAACCTCAATTTTCTTTCAATACAACAAGCGTCACTTTTGACAGCCCTGCACAGCGGACAGACGCCCTTGCAGCTTTGCTATCTTTTAATCAGCCTCATTCTTTGCTTTAGAGGTCAGGGTTCTGGGGGTTAGAAAGTTTATGTGACTCTATTGGTGGTGGTTGAAGGGACAACTGGCCCTAACTACAGAAAAAGGCCTCTGAGGACTTACTTTTTAAAAAATATTTGGATTAAAAAAAAAATTCCAGCTTAACTCAAAACAACATGGCTGTCTTACTCCCCATCTCTATTCTGTCCCTCCAGGAAGCTACTGAGATTTTCAGCTTGCCTGACCTGAAAGCTTTCTTTTAAACTCTAATAAAGTTATCCTAGAGCTCCAAGACAGTTATTTTGGGTAACCTGCTATTATTTCCTACAGAGTTACAATAGGATAACCTGCACAGTGCGGAAGTCCTGGATCTGACACTGCAACTCTCTGCTTCAAATCCCACATCTTTTTTTACTCATTTCCCTTTTCTGAATGATCCACATAGTATCTACACCCAAGTTTTCATTTCCTCATTCTGTAAAACAGATCATAGCAAGATTCAAGACTGCTTTTTGGCCCCATATTTCACAGAGCTGTGAAAGTGTTTTCCTATGGTGTCCCTCTCACAGGGCTAGGAGACTGAGGGAAGGCAGATTCAGCCTGACCCCACGTATCTTTTCCCTAGACCATGGTCTGAGACATTGTCCCACGTGGATGCAAGACAGCATATTCTCTGCTCCTCTTCCCAAAGATGCACCATGCTTCCATTGGGCACATCCCGAGCCAAAAAAAAAAAAAAATAAAGGACTATTTACACAAGACATGGGCAAACATTGGAATATGAGCTGAGTGTACACATATGAATTTCAAGGATCCCTGTAGTATAGGATTGAGTGGGGATGGGAAAAGAATGCCTCAGGTCATGGAAGAGAAGTTGTCATTTGTATTTTGCCCAGGGAATCACAACTGTTATGGACAAGAGTAGGCTATCTGCTTTTTGTATTCCATGGTTCAGATCCTGAACAATCATTCTTGTCTCATACTATGGTAGGTGTCTTAGGGTTTCTATTGCTGTGAAGATACACCATGACTATGGCAACTCTTATGAAGGAAAAACATTGAATTGGAGTGACTTACATTTTCAAAGGTTTAGTCATTATCTGTAACAATAAGTCTTTCCCCCAAGCCACCTGAGCCCTGCTGCCATGTGGGAACTCAAAATAACACACAGAGACTTATATTAGTTACAATGCTGCTGGCCAATGACTAGGATTTCTTACTTGTAAGCTCAATCTTAATTATCAACCATGATTACTAATTTATATATTTTATAAAGACTTATTTGATAGAGGATGCCGGTGGCATGTGTCCTCTCTTGTTGTCCTCACATGACAGCTCCAGAGAAGAGAGGAGGAGGAAGAGAGTGACTTCCTGCTTGTCCTGCTTATATTCTGAGACTCATTGCTATGTCACTTTCTGTACAAGACTTCTCTTTACTACATTTCCCAGAATCATCCTCGACTCCTAGCCCCACCTATTGGCCAACAGTACTTTATTTATCAACCAATAAGAGAAACATATACACAGAAGGAATTCCCCCATCAAATAGCATCATGGTTTGACACAGTGGTGTGCAGGCAGACATGGTGCTAGAGCTGAGAGTCCTACATTTTGATAGGCAGGCAACAGGAAGCGATCTGTCTCACTGGGCATGGCTTGGGTATATATAAGACCTAAAAGCCTGCCTCCACAGTGATACACTTCCTCCAACAAGGCCACACCTCCTTATTTGCCCCTCTATTTGACGGCCATTTTCTTTCAAAATACCACAGGGGATTTATTAATAAGAGATAAGGACAATCACACCTTAGAAGTGTCAATAGCCCAAAGCAAGGGGTCCTAAAATTATAAATATATGCTTTCTACATAGTGTCTGTAAACCTCAAAATAACTACCTTCTCTTTGCCCTCAGCATCAGCTCAGGTGACAACAGAACTCCGAATTCACCTCGTTCTGTAATCATTGGCCCCTATGTCACATAGGATCTTACCGATGAGCAAAAGTGTTTCTTGAGAAGACTGTGTACATAAATAAGCCAGTGTCCATTGGTGTACATGACAAGAGGCATATTTGTCTCCTGGAATCAATAGGGAGGTGAAAGGAAGGAGGTCAAGAGCCAGCAGCACTTGTTGTGTGTTCTTAAAAGCTAGGCAGATGTTAAATGACTGGCATGGTTAGATACGTATGCTCATGGGTGTACAAGTGGCATAGATGTTATGGAGGTCACCAACTACTTTCTGATTGGATTTAAGGCCTGCTCTACAGGAGGAAACACATGCCTGGTACTGTAAGTCTGGCTAAGGTCACATGGTTGTGGAGCTTACCGGCCCCAAGTGTGAACCTACTACTACTATTTGTATCAAACTGCCCTGTAAACATGTGCCTCACCCTGTAGTTTGGTGTAACTCTCTCTCTCAGACCTCATCAGAGAATTACTTTGTGCAGTGGATGGTAGTTAATGCAGACATCCACAGTTGGTCCAAGGGCAGAGAATAAATAGCTGAGGGAAGCTCAGTCACAAACAGGACATTGATATCACATCTCAGAGATTTAGGAGCCATCCAAAACAGTGTCTTCTGGATATTCAGGACTGTAAAGGAGGTGTTCAAGTTAGACACCCTTTCCTCATGACTTTAGGGCTTAGCCGGAATAGACATAGTTAGGATATACAATAGCAGATTATTGTATCTTCTTGTATTTCACCTTTATGATTGTTAATTTTGGATCTTTTACACTGTTAAGTTTTAATCCTCTTTTAGACTAAAAGGGGAATTGTAGGGAGACACAGTAGCCCCACCTCCTAGTAGCCCCTACAGGTGTGCCTGGCCATGCCCATGAGGGCGTGGTCAGGGGAGCTCGAAGATGATGCCGAGAGAATTCTTAAGATGCCACGAACATGTGGATGCCCCTTCTCTCTGGCCACACTAGCTTGCGGCTTCTGGGCATGCTCTGGCTTGCGTTTGGGCTGGTGTTTATCTGAATAAAGAAATCTTAGCCTTACGGACTACGGATCATCTTTGAGCGCAGGCAATACAAGACTACTGCATTCATTAATTCACAGAAGTTGCAGCTGCCTGTGCAACATCAGGCCAGTCAACATTTTAGCAAGAAGTAGAAAATGGTTTGTGAGCTTCTACTCTTAACTGGGGTGCTGTGGACAATCGATGGCTTCTGGGGTTTTATTTATGGACGTGGCTCCCAGTAGGTTGGCCGCACTCCAGTTGGCCCCACACCAGAAGTATTTGGACAGCACAAATGGGTGTTGATGAGTTATTGATAAAAAGAAAATGATACAAAATGGGGAGGTGGGAACTGATCCAGTAGGAGTTAAGGGGAAGACTTGGCAGTGAACATGATCAAAAATATGTTGTATGAAATTCTCAAGGAATTCATACAAATAATTTTCAAAGAAGTTGAGTCCCCTTTTGCCACCCAGGATGTGCTTATAACAAATAACTCTACTACAATCAGTTTCTTCATTTGTTATGTGGAGATTAAGTTTATTTTATGCAAAATATAACTACTGTGAAGTTTATTTGAAATAAAAATTTAAAGAATTTAGCATGATATATAGTAAGCACTGAAAAGTGATAATTATTATTTAAAATCTGAGGATATCAACTGGGCTTATTCTCACTTGTTTAAAAGTAATTATTTAGTTTTATATTATATGAATGAGTGTTTTGTTAGCATTTAAGTACACTGAGCGAATGCAGTGCTTGCAGAGATCAGAAGAGGGCGTTAGATTCTCTAGGACTGAATTTACAGATGATTGCAAACTACCATATGAGTGATGGAAAGCCAACCCAGTCCTCTGAAAAAGTATCAAGTGCTCTTACCCACCGAGCCATCTCTCCATCCCCGTATTCTCATTTCTTCATAGACGAAGCATGTATATTTTCTACAACTCTATCTTTCATCTTCCAAGAGCTAGTACAAAACAACTGTTTTAGACAAAAGAAGAAACTTAATTGGACATATTTTCTTTAATCCAGTCTGTGAACTTTCCTCTTCTTATCTATCATGGTCTGTGATGCAATGTGTTGGTTGAATGAATGCACAACTACAAGAGAGAGGGCATCCTTTAAAGACTCCTGTACAATGTCTATGATCAACAAGGTAGTGGTTGGTATTTCTCTACAGACATGTGCATTAGGACTCAAAACCTTGACAAACTCTCTACTTATTCATAGATTTGGGGAGGAAAGGGTTTATTTCAGCTTACAATTCATAGTCTATCATGGAGGAAAGTGAGGGTAGAAATTCTAGGCAGGAACCTGGAGGCAACAATGTAAAGGCTATGGGGGAGTGCTGCTTACTGGCTTTCTCAGACTGTTTTTTTTTATATATATATATCACCTAGGATCACCTGCCCAGGAATGGCATCACTCACAGTGAACTGAGCCCTCCCACATTAATCATTAATTAAGAAAACACCCTCACAGACTTGCTTACAGACCAATTTTATGGAGTTGAAGTTCCTTTTTTCTAAAGGACTCTCACTTGGGTCAAATAGACAAAAAACTAACCAGCACCAGCATTTCATCTTACTATTATTTGAATATTTATTTAAAATAAAACTTAGTAACATGGTTTTTACTTTTTCTGATGTATGCATATGTGGAATAAAAAGCACTGAGACTAACAACAGCAAAAAACGCCCTCTCAAGTGATTGTTCTCTCTCTTCTGTATTTATGAACATATCCCTTTGAGACACTGATATGATAAAAGACAAATCAAAGGCCCCCAAGTGGTATACTTAAGAGTTGTTAAGAGCCAGAAATGTCCTATTGAGTTTACACCAATCCTGGATTTAATATAAAATTTCCAGCTCTCACTTTTATTTTGCCCGAGAGTTATCAGTTGGTAATTTTCAGAATTAATGTTTGTACAGAAAAGGTAATTGATCTTTGCTCTGTTGATATAAGTTGCCATCATCACTCCCCTGTCTAAGTGTATTTCCTATAATAAAAAACTAGGGAGTCACCATCATTGGGGCATTGTGGGGTGAGGGAGAGAGATGATTTATGGGATCTGGTTGGGCACAGTGCATAGTCTTTGGTGCTCTGGGGCACAGCAAGATGACTATGACTGACAGAAAGTAATAAAATTCTTTAAAAGCTCAAGTAGAGAAACTTTTTAATGTTACCAGAGCATTTTTTTTTTGTGAGTGTTTGACATGGAGGCTAACCAAGTTACCACAATCCAGTCACCCCACTTTGTAAAGGCATTGGAACCTCACACTGAATTTGTAAGTACAATCACTATGTATCAATTGAAAACACTTTTTGTCACATTCTATGTCTGCATTGGTTATTTGTAGCTAAGGTTCATTTTGTTACACAGTGTTTAGGAAAGGTCTCCTAGAGACAGCAGAAGGACAAGGGTAGGCTTTTGTTCATTGTCTTTCATTTGAATGAGGACTTGCAGAAAGTGGTCCAAGTTCCAAGCTATAACACATTGTGGGGTGATGGCTGGCAGAGAAATGCCTCGGCGCTTTAGAGAGAACCCATCCAGGCTTTGGCAAGATGGAAACATGAAAGAACAGAAATGCGAGTCTCAGACTTGTGGGCTCTGATGAGGACTGGTAGACAACAACAGGGGCTTCTGGATCTCAGAAGCAATTAATATGTTAGTCAACTTCCATCACTATGAGAAAAGTACTTGAGACAGTAAAATTAGAAAGGAAAAGGGTTATTTCCATCCATGGATTCTTAGGCCCACAACAACCGGCTCTATCATGGTAGGGTATAAAGTAGCAGCTGAAAACGGAGATGGGTGGGGATGGAGAACAGGGTTCCTTCAACTATGCTCCACCTCCTAAAGGTTCCATGATTTCCCAACAGTGCCATAATCCCAACTTTAACACGAGGGACTTTGGGCAGACACTTCAGATTTAAACTATAGCCATTAGTGTCTGGAGAGTCAATTAAATTCGGAGCAGGGAGGAAGAGAGGAAGATCTTTTGGAAACTGGCAACCAGGACAAAATGGCAGACAAGGTCCAGACCCTGCTGTCAGCCAACACTGGCTTGTGTTACTTGGGTGGGGAGGGCAGGCATTAAAGAAAGCCTTGGTGGGAAGAGTGGACAAGCATGACCTGTTTTTAATTCTGTCTATCTATTGGCATTGTGCCAGCCTTTTCATTTGTCTCTGCTTAATCCTCATGACCTTCCATGAAGTAGATATTTCCATTTCTCAGGTGAAAATTGAGTAAAAGTTTTTGTAGTTAAGCATGTGTAGATCTTCACAAGCTTCACTTATGCTCTTTTTTCTGTATTTATTATTTAAGGATATTTTAAACCTTGAATGGCGTTATAAACATTGGAAGGACTGGTGTTGGCACAAGACACCCCAAGACCAAGTTCTCAGCACAAAGGAGATCTATTTGCTCCAGAATGACAAAGGACAGGGAATAAGAGACAAAGACAAAGGATATAGAGGACAAGGTAGATGGGGAAAAGAACAAGGGGGGGGGAGGGATGTTTGTCGCAGAGGGATAAAGGACTGCCTCTGGATAGAGAGGACACAGATGTGGTGGTTTAGAAAGGGAAAACCCCAAGTTAGGATGAATTGATTAATTTTGATTGGGCATGTTAATTAGGAGAGCCAGAAGGGGGACTTCAATACTTTGATAGTTGGACTTTGATACTCAACCTCAGAGGGAGAAAGTGGCCAAGTATGGGTCTTGGTGGCTAGCTTTAGGAATGTAATCTAACAGTTTAGCAAGGTAGAGGGAAGGGGTAAGGGCAAGGCCTGCCAGTGGCATATTTGCCATGATCAGAACTTCGAGAGTCTTCAAATATACTGGTTGGACTTCTCTAAAAGAGGTGCCAGTGTCTTCTTTTATTTATTCAAAAAGTCTCCTGTGCCACCAGCCCTCCTCCTCCTCCTCCTCCTCCTCCTCCTCCTCCTTCTCCTCCTCCTCTTCCTCCCCCTCCTCCTCCTCCCCTCCTCCTTCTCCTCCTTCACCTCCTCCTCCTTTTCTTTTTAGCTCCTGAGCAGTGAAGTTCCTCTGGCTATCTAAGACAGTGGTCTGCAAGCCCCAGACTACACAAGGAACACCCAGATAATTTATTGAACTTACAGGCTCTGGAAACTTTCTCTGAGTTCTAATAGGTCTGGAGTGAGGTTCAGGTATCTGCATTTTAAACAGGCACCAGAAACAAGTCAAGGTGCATGCCATTTGGGTCATCTTTAAGATATACCACAGTAAGGCCTGTGTAGACAACATGGCCCCTGTTTCTCGAGCATCACTTCATTATCTAATTAAAAGAGGTACTGCAGGAAGGGGAGGGAGACTAGACCATAGGAAAGCTCATTGAGATGTCTTTGTCAAGGAAGGGCCTGGGGTGTTCTAATACAATGCTGCTTTGACTGGAAAGTACTGATTACAAGGTCAAAGCCAGAAGGGTCTAGAACTTATCCATAGTAGAACAGATAAACCTAGGTGCCAATCTCAACAAGAAATGCCTATTAACAATTTAATTCTTTGTGTTATTCTTAAAAAGTAATTATGAACAAGGTTAATCATTTGTTAGCTTAAATAAAAGCCCGATTGTTTCTTAAGGAATTTTCTTATGTTGAATAATGAGGATTATTGGGTTCATGTTCAAAGGGAAAAGAAACACACACACACACATACACACACACACACACACACACACACACACACACACACACACACACATACACACACACGCACACACACAATTTGTATTACAGATAAGCTATAGAGGTTTACATACTCTAAAGTACCTTAGCAGAAGTGTACAGTTTGGGAGGATGGAGAGATGCAAGTACATAGTGTTCTTTCAGAAGACCCAAGTTCATTCTCAGCATCCATATCAGGTCACTACCTGTAGCTCTACCTGGAGGGGACCCAACACCATCTTCTGGCCTCTCACAAGCACATATGACCCCCACAGATAAATACACAATATGTAATTTTAAATGAAATAAATATTTTAAAAAGATGAGCCTATTATTTTACAAAAGAAGCTGGAGTTAATATATTTTCAGTATCATTTCCTGCTTCCATATGCAAACAAATGTTCTTTTATATAGGATTTTTTCAATTTTTGATTTCATTTTACATTCCAACCACAGTTCTCCTCCCACCCTATCACCTCTCCCCTAGCCCAGCCCCAGTCCACTCCTCCTCACAGGTAAGGGCTCCCATGAGGAGTCTCCACAGTCCGGTACAATAGGTTGAGGCAGGGCCTGGCCCCTCTCCCACATATTAAGACTGGACAGGGCATCCTACCATAGGGAATGGGCTCCAATAAGCTAGCTCATGTACTGGGATTATATTGCATGTAGCCCATTTTTCAATTGGGTTATTTTGTATTTGGATGTCTAATTTCTTGATTTCTTTATAAATTTCGGAGACCAGCTCTCTGTCAGATGTGGTGTTAGTGAACATCTTTTCCCATTCTGTAAGCTACTGTTTTGTCTTATTGACCATGTCCTTTACCTTACAGAACCTTTTCAGTTTCAGGAGGTCCCATTTATTGATTGTTGTTCTCAGTGTCTGTGCTACTGGTGTTATATTTAGGAAGTGGTCTCCTGTGCCAATGCGTTCTAGGCTATTTCCCACTTTCTCTTCTATCAGGATATTTTTTCTTTTCTTTTTTTTAATTTAAATTCTTTAATTACTACTCATATTTACATATCCATCCCCCCATTCCTTCGCCCTCCCATCCTACCATGTTTCTCACCAACCCCCCAACCCATCCCCAAACTCCTCCCCAGGGATAGTGAGGCCCTCCACCAGGGACCTTCAAAGTCTGTCATATTGTTTGGGGGAGGGCCTAGGCCCTCCTTGATGTATCTGGGCTGCAATAGTATCCCTCCATAGGGAATGGGCTCCCAAAGTCCATTTGTGCTCTAGAGTTAAAGACTGGCTCCACTGTTAGAGGTCCCATAGACTGTCTTGGACTCCTAGCTGGCACCCCATTTAGAGGGCTTTGTTTGGTCCAATGCTGTTTCGGCAGCTTTATGACTAGGGTCTCCATGCTCTCAGTACATCAGGTCAACTGTTTCTGCAGGGTTTCTCTAGCGTCGGTGGGTTTCTTCAACACCGTCTTGGCTTCTTTGCTCATCCCTCCTCCCTCTCCACAATTGGACTCCAGGGGTATGGTTCAGTGCTCAGCTGTTGGTGCCTGTTTCTGTTTTGAACAGCTACTGGATGAAGGTTCTAGGAATGGTAACCAAGGTACACACCAATCTCATTATAGGGGAAGGACATCGATGTCATTTTCTCCACCACTGCTTGGATTCTTAGTTGGGGTCATCCCTGTGGATCGCCTAACATTTCCCGTGCCAGACCTCTCTCCATACAGGATATTTTTTCAATAGTAAATATTTTATTGACACTACAAGAAACATATTTATTTATTTACTTTTTCTCTGTTACAAAAGAACAAAATGGTTCTGAAACCAAAGGCAGAGTTCATGTGTCTGGGCTCCTATTCCTGTGGTCTATGAGCACCGAGCAGCCACAGATTTTTCTACGGCCCAAGGCCATCACATCAAGATAGGATTTTTTAAAAATATTCAAGCACATGTAGGGCACCTCACTTTAGGTCTGAGACTAATTTCTAAAAAAAAAAAATGGCTAGAAAATGGACTTTTACAAACTGATCATATAAAAATCTTACCTTTCTCAGGGAGCCTATAATCAATCCTGCTATGGGGGAATCCTGTAACCCATCAACTTTTACATCTTGGAATCTGGACTTAGCTATGCTTCTATGCATTTATCCATATCCTGATAGCATTGGGGAACACTCAAAATAATAAGAAAAGATAAAAAAATATCTCTTGGATGAAAACTCTTATAGCAAAGAAATAGATGATATGGAAATTTTTATTTAAATACGGAATTTAAAAAGTTGTTTCAAAAGGAAGAGGTGATACAGAAGCATTGTACACAGGGCAATTAATCCATTCTCGGGGCAAATGCAAACTTATGTAAGTTATGTTAATGAAGTGTAAAATCAATTCTGCAACTAGTTTCAAAACACATTTTTTTTTTATCACAAAAAGGCATACTGTTATCTAAAAGGCAGAACAATCCCACCAAAAAAAGCACCGCCAGGAATGCCAGAAATCAAATTAATGAAGGATTTTAGCTATCAAATAAATGGGTTCAGTGCTTTTAGCTTCCCTTTCATGGAAATTGGCAACACATCAATAGTCCCAATCCTGCAAATGTAGATGTTTCGAACAGGTTGAGGCAGCAACATTTTATAGGCCAGCATGAAAAGAAAAACAATCATAGGAATGACATAATTACATGGTAATAAAAACATAAACACCATTAATGCATTAATTTTGTATTTGGAGGTTTTATCCATGGTTGGCTTAACAACTTATAACTCCAAGGTTTTGATTACAAGGTCATTAGGACCTTTCTCACCTATCCATCCTAATACGTGAATATATTGGATGTGATTATTTTTATAGGAGATTCGTGTAATTGGCCATTGAAGAAAATAGGGGATTTAGAAGGGTATTTTTTAAGAGAGAGAGAGGGTGGAGAGAGAAGTAGCTGCTACTTTGGAAGTTTTAGATACTTACAATGAATCCATTGTCAGGTGTAACTGTTACTGTTCATTTGTATTGTTCTCTTGAGGTCATTGATGCTCTTCCCTTGATTTCCATTAAGCTGCAGTCCTATTGGGAGACAATACATGATGTTGAGCAGGCATTTTAAGTCTCCCACTCAATTTCCTTGCCTGTAAAATGGAGATAATAATGCTGCTTCCGACAGCTGTTCTAAAAGGAAGAGATTGTGCAGAAGTGCTTTACATAGTGCAAGACTCAATGAATGCCATTTACGGCTTTAATGCTTGAAGAGAAAGCTGGAGTGAAAGACAGGAGCCTCATTTTGATTCTGTTATACGGTACCTCGTTCATATGGTCAGGGGCCAGCTCTTTGTAAGAGAGTTGGCTTGTGAATTTGTGACATCAACAACAGTAACAAAGTGAGCTCAGTCTTTGGATATGGAGTGGAAAGATGAGTCCTTGTGTGGAGGTGTAAAGTAGTGTGGGTGTGTGCATATGAGTTGAAACAGAAGTAGACATTTAAATAAGAATGAAATCAAATAAGCTATGTAGATTATAAAAAGAATTCATAGTGGGCATTTCTGTAACTGACAAATACATTTTCAGTAATGAAATGTTGAGGGTCCTCAGTGACACAGTTGTATGGTTCTGGTGTGCCTGAGTGCCAAGGCTGATGGACAGACCCTAATGATATTGCTTATCTAGAAGGCTGGATGCCCTGGGTAGTCCTGGACAATAGGCTCTGGACTTCTCTCCTACTTTAAGGTATTTACTCCATTTCACCTCACACTGTGGAGCTTTTTCACCTTTGAGACATGTTTACTGTAGTAAAAAGCCTCAATAAAGAATAATCACACAGTAACATGCCTGGAAAAGCTTCACTCTGCAGTAGTCATGGTGTACAACAGAGTGCTGCACACTTGGAGAAGACCTTGTGTTCATCTGGGTTCACTAGAGAAACAGAATCAATAGAGCACATGCCTGGTTGGAGGAGATTAAAAACTGGCTTACACAGGGAAAAGGTAGAGCTTCCAACCATGGTTGTTTGAGTTCTGGAGAGTTCAAAACTGAGTGTCTTCTCAGACTAAGTATTTGGAAGTCTCAGAATAAGAGGGGCCAAAGATGCTGTTCAGCCCTGTTTGTAGCTGACCATGTGGGGCTCCCAGAGAGTTGCCACAGCGAGTTCACATTGAGATACTGAAAAGCTATCTGTAGGTGATCAGCAAGAAAAAAGAAGCACACACATGCTAAATAGAAAGGAACTTGTGTGTAGACAGGTTTCTTCATTATTATGCTGTGTTTCCTATGGGCCCTCACCCATTGGGCAGTGCCAAACATACTCAGATGAGTGTCCTGCACTGAGTTCCCTGACTCATGTGCCAATTTTTTTTTCTAGAAATAATCTGACAGACATATCCACAATATACTTGTTAATTTTCTGGTCTTTCAATCCAATCCAGTGACAATCAAGATTAACCTATATGGCCCTATTTAATCTACTTTCCCCAATATTACTTGGCCATTGTGTTAGTTTAATTCTTGTCAACTTGACTTAAACCTAAACATATCTGAAAAGAGGAAATCTCAATTAAGGAATTGACCCCATCAGCCTGGCCTGTGTGCATGTCTACCGGGGCATTTCCTTGGTTGTCAATTAATATATGAGGGCCCAGCCCACTGTAGTCAGTGCCATCCCTGGGCAGGCCTGGACTGTATAAGGAAGCTAGCTGAGGAAGCCAGTAATTAGCTCTCCTCCACGGTTTCTACTCCTTCCTTCTCTAGGTGGTGGACTGTAACCTGCAAACTGAAGGAAGCCGTCTCCTCCTTGAGTTGATTTTGGTGATGGGATTTATCCCATCTACCCACATAGAGAAAACAAGTGATGACACTCACTATCTTTTCCTTTATCACCTTTTTTTTTTGACATGTTAACTAGTTTATTATATGGCCTGGCAGAGTAGGGAGACTAAGAGAGAAGAGGAACAGGGGTCACCATAGAGAGGCAGAGAGAGCACGTAGGTGGGAGAAGAGAAGAGAAGGAGTGAGAAGAGACAGAGCGTGGCATAAAGAGAGGAAGCAGAGAGAGAGTGAAGCAGGAAAGTTGGAGCTCTTAAAGGGAAGAGTGCCCACGTGCACTGAGGTTCCACGCATGCCTAGAGTCCTCATGCATGGCGGGTGATGTGGTGATGATGTAGCACATTTTCTTGTGCATGCCCTAACTGTTGTCTCTTAAAGAGGTAGAACCAATCAGCATCAAAGCCTGAACCTTTCATTCCCACCTCTACTTATTATTTAAAAAAGTGGGGTGTTAGACATGGCAGGTTAAGGAATAAGGGCATCGAATTCTCAAGACTGCTTCCTGCTGACGTGGGGGGGGGGCGTTAGCCATCTTTGGGGGACCCGAGAAGGTTGGGGTGCTGCCACGTCCTGGGGTAGCTGGTTGTTTCATTGCAGTCCAGGCTGTACGGAACTCCCTGACTCCTCTTAGACCTGTTTATTTGGATCCACTTCAGCTCCCTGGAACTTACAAGAATCCTTAGAGTTTGTGGAAACATACGTATTAGACACATCAGCAGCATATTCATGTTAGAAGCAACTTGGCTGAAAGCATTACCATTTTAAAATTGACAGATTTTTTTTTTAGGACAATGAAAAGCATCTTAATCTTGACCTAGTAGTTATGATTGTACAGTAGTATTGTAGAACTGACTATGAACAGTGGCATGAGAAATAGAGAAATCAGGAACATATTTCATTCTTTTTAATGTCTCAGCTCACTTTATCACTTAAGCCTTTTTATCCTCAGACCTTCATAACTTGCATTTATCCACCGTGTTAGACCTTTCCATCCTCAGACCTTCGTACATCTTACACTTTCCTATCTTCACATAGATAAACCCTAAAATACCTGTTCCTGGAATCTATTTTGCTTTAAGCTGGCAAGACTACCAGTTGTCAAAAGCATCAGAGTTCTTGAGAAGGATAACATTTTACCTGAATCAATGATTAAAGAATAACAGAGACTTGCCAGCAGGCTGCATGGACAGCCACCCCTAAGGTCCTCCATCCATAGTAGCAGGCTGCAGGACACCTGCCTTCTTGCTGATAGCATGTGACCTGTGGATTACAGACTATAGGAAGACTCGCCTACCACTGGCCCAAGCAATGCAGGGAAAGTCGATTCCACTGCCATCTTGTCCACAGTCTGGAGTACTTTGTAGCAGTTGAGGTGAAAGTCGGGGTTGCTCAGACCAGCGTTGTCACTGACTTGAGATGAATTTTCTTCAGTGCCCATCAGTCTTCTTGGATGAAATGGGGTGGAGCCAGCAGCTGGCCTATCTCTCTGTTATAAATAGCTTTTTAACAAAACATTTTAAATGCCATATTCTCTAGATCTCTGAGCATTTGAGGGCTGTCTGTTTAGTATCTCAGCAGTTAAAAGTTTGCCTCTAGTTAGAGAAAAATCCCTTTTTGTAATAAAAGCTGTACCTTTTGTACGGCTTATAGGATGAACTGAGTGGCATAAACATTTTGTTAGTTTGAAATAGACCTTTATGACTTTAAACTTTTATCATCATTTAAAGATACATGAGTTAAATTTAAGTTGTATAGACTTAGCTTATATTTTAAATATAGTTAAATTAGACCTTTATGACTTTAAATGTTTACCATCATTTCAAGATACATAGCAATTTAGAAATATGAGACTTAGAACAGTTTAATTTAAGTTGTATATAGAGCTAGATAAGTATAAAGTTAAATTACAGGTACAGAGACAAGCAGGACTGGATAACAGTAAAAGGGGGAACCAGAATGTAATCTCTGATCCATACATGGTAGCAAACAGACAGGAGATTTAAAGGGACAGAGTAGACTTAAACAGAGGGCCCTGGAAAGGCACAGTATTTAGTAAACAAGCCATGAACAACAGAGACAGTGAAAGAAGAAATCACAGACAAAAAATAAAATAAAATAAGAAGCAAAAATATCTGGCAGAAATCAAAAATCTGGCAGACAGGTTTGCTGGAACAGGCCGCTGGAGTGAGCGAGCCTACAGGTGGGTCACATGACCAAGATGGCAGCGACCATAAGCTGCTTTTTCATCTGTTTACCTACTTGTTGGCTGCAACCAGAAAGGTTCCTCTATGCATTTCCCATGGGTGAGGCAAGTGGAAAACCAGCAAAAAGCTCCTCTCCGGATGCACGTCTGCCCGTGTGAGTTGCCAGGGGCCTGGCCCCGAAGGGGACACAGCTGTCCCCAAAATCGAAAAAAGGACCCAGCGGTCCAAACTGAAAAAGCAAAAAAGCACCACTCCTGGAGCGGGATCCCATGCCTGACCCTCAAGAAATGCACCCAACAAGTGAAAGAAGAAATAAAAAGCAAGATGTTTGGTGGCAGTGCTTGCCTGTGCAAGTAACTGAACTGAGTGGGCAGGCCTAAGCTAGGTCACGTGGTTAGGCTGGCACATGACCAAGATGGCGGCCCCCAGGTTAGCTCACATGGCCGAGATGGTGGCCCTGTAAGCACATTCTCAATTGCCGGAAGAAGTTTTTCTCTATGAGTTAAACCTCATTCGTATGGAAAAATGAAAAACAGCAAACAAACAAAAAACCTCTCAGAGCATCTCAATCAGACATTGCCACCCAAGAAAAAACACGGTCAGAGATAGAACAAACAGAAGAATGAGGTACATTCCCAGGTGAAAGAAAGTTCCCACTGGGAGGCAGAACTCCGCTCATTAACCTACTTGCTGGCAGTAACCGGAAGGTACCATAAAATGTGTTTCCTGTGGGCGAGGCCAAAAATGGCACAGATTGCTCTGTCTGAGAGTACCTGGCAGAAAGCCCAAAAGAGGCTCAGCTGTCCAAAATGGAAAAAATGTACCCCAGTAGATCAAAAGGCAGTGAACTCCAAAATGGAGTGCTGGGTCTGCCCCAAGGGAAAAGGGATATCTTACTGGATTGCAGCGAACAGGCAGATAAGTGAGTTCCAGAGATCCTTAGTTGGAAAAGCACTGAGTTGAAATGTACAGAATTCTAGCATCTTAGGCCGCTGTAGGCAGGAGAAAGTGCCAGGAAAAACCGAGATGCAAGTGGGTTATGAGTTCAGATTTTAGGATACCTGAAATTTCCCATGCCCATGGCAGGAGAAGTTATAGAGAAAGCCTATCCCGCCAGCAAGCTGCAACATAGCTTACGGAGAGAGCCTAAACCAAGTTGGATGCCAATGTATGTTTTTATCTAAAAGGAGGAAAAGAGAAAGCTACAAGATGAGACATGTTAACTAGTTTATTATATGGCCCAGCAGAGTAGGGAGACTAAGAAAGAAGAGGAACAGGGGTAATGGCTGACCGCCATGGCAGGTCACCATAGAGAGGCAGAGAGAGCACGTAGGTGGGAGAAGAGAAGAGAGGGATGAGCAGAGAGAGAGAGAGAGAGAGAGAGTGCGGCGAAAAGAGAGGAAACACAGGGAGAGTGAAGCAGGAAAGTTGGACCTTTTAAAGGGTATCACCTTAATTTTATGTAACTTTTTTGAAACCTTGCATAATTTTTGTTCTGAAGAACATACTTTAGGAGACACTAATTTAGACTTCACTCCCTGGCTGTTATAAGCATTCACTGTTTTTAGTACTAAGATATTACATCAATGTGATGGTCTCTTAGATCTCTTGAAATTTTAGGCACTCCATTATTTTCTCATGTTCTCACTTTACCATCTCACCTTTCCTTACATAAGACTTCCATGTGTTGAAGGCAATGGATGAGTTTCCTTTCCTGGCTTGTTTTCCTTGCTGTTTTAGAGTCTATCTATGTCTTGAGTTTTACTAACTCTAATGCCCTTGATTAGATCTGCTTGGGGTAGAAACCCAATAAAATAACTGATAACACTGACAGTTTAAAATTATTTGTAAATATTTTTAACCCCAGAGACATAATGGAGTATGAATCTTCCCAGTGTACAGCCTCATGATAAATAGCTCCAAGGCAATGCATGCACTCCTCAGATTCTCAGCTGGTAAGAAATTCATAAGAAACAAGGCTGGACTGAAGAGCCACACTCAGAGGTAATCAATGTTAAATTTGGTATCAAATGTGGAGAAGATGTTAGTAGTTTTCAGAAAGAGCATGCCGAATTTTTCCACACAATGGCCACATAAGGTTCAACTATAGGTGAGAACCCAATTGATAGAGAACATTTATTGGATCCATTTCCTTTCAAAATGAAAGGGAAAATGAAAATGTACTTTTCTTTAGTGCTTGGTCTGAGTAGTGGGGAAATTACCTCACTGTTTATCATATAACATAACATAACATGTAACACAAATGGGCTTTCTACACACATCATGTGAGATGAGAACTGTTTATCTAAATACAAGTTCATAAGGCTCAATCATCTAAAATCATCTCAGTAGAATGCTAAATAATTATAAGGAAGGGAAAATATCCAATGGAAAATTTAAGAGCATATTAGGAGAGACAAATCAAACAAAGCAGACAGAAGATATTGTTTGAACTATTGCCAAATACACTCCTTACCTCAAGGCCACTGATTTCCAATGACATCCAGCTCTAGTAGAGAAAAGGGCAGGAAATTCCAGTAGAAGTAATTCATAAGATCTTTGAAGATAGGCAGTGCACAAAACAATCAGCTTCATATTAACTTAACAATAGATGAATATATCTTAGAATGTAGCCCAGAAAATTCAATATGGTTCACCTAAAACATAGGGTCCACAAATCATCAGCCAGTTTCTTAAGCCGGTGACACAATATGAAAGGGGACATCTAGTTCCCAGGAGTCCAAATGTGAATGTATGCATACATTGTTTATTGGTGTCACAGAAACATGCTGTTTTACTTCTTTACGCTTCAATTTCAATGTGAGTGAGGTAGTAAAGACATACTAAATATTGTTCGGAGTTCTTTCCATCTTACATTGCATGATGTCATGGCTTGATTTTCCATTCCTTTCTTTTTATTGAAAAGTAGTTACTTAAAACATCATGTTCAGACTGGTTGCTAAAAACCCTCTGGTGACCTTTGTAAAAATGCATAGTCTTAGGTTCTGTTTCCAGAAATACCGATCGGTATGTCTAGGGTGAGGTTCAAGAACCAATATGTTTTGTTGTTTTGAAATTTAAAGAAGAAATTTATTGAAGATCTGAAAAACAACTACTACAAGATTGACTTCCATAAAACAGTAGCTACACGGTGCATTGCATCTATCATGTTAAAACGTGCATTAGACACAAATACAAAAATCATGAAACAAGCCACCATTCTGTAACAATTAAGCAAAGATAAAATGCCCAAGGAGCAACATGGATGACTTACAAAGGATGGGCTCTTTAAGCAGTATTCTTCTCCAGGGACTTGAGGAAATCATGTAGATAGTTCAGTAATAAAGCAAGGCTTTTCTCGTCTAGAGGTGTATAAGCCAACATCGCTACAATTCACACAAATAATCTCAGTAAATGTGGCACTTCATATACCTGGGACATGGGTGCACCAGGATGATCTGCAGGAATCTCAGCATACTGTGGTCTCTCAAATTTGTAGAGTAGTGAGTGCCCAGCATTACCCTGAAGTACTCCTTTATCCCTGCCTCAGCCTCATTAACAGCATATCCTTATTATCTGTGTTTCCTCGAGACTTCTTATAGTTTGCATAATCCTCCAAAATGGAATCCACATTCTTCTTGGCAGGAAAATTTAAAAAAGCTGTCTTTGTCTGATGATCAAGTCCCAGTCATCCACAAGCCATGGTTTCAGCTCTTCCAGGATATTTAACTTCAACTCTGTTCATGAATGTTTCTTCCTTTTCAACAGTTGGATCTACCCGGGCTCTTTTCTTCCTAGGAGGCTGAGGTGTCTCACTGGTACTGCCACCATCTCCATTTCTGGGTATTTTCTGCTTGTTCTTTTTTGTTTTCACTTCAACATTTTTCTGCTGCAGACCAGATGTCTTCTTTCCTGGAGCAGCCCCTCTCATCTTGCCCTCTGCATACTGTTCCTGATTGGCCTTTTGAAGCTCTCGCTGTTTCTGCAAATTGGTGTCCACATTTTTGAGTACTTTGCTTTCTCGAACCCATTCATCCCAACTAGAGGTCAGGAAGGAGTGGTGAACTGAGGGAGCTCTTTCAGGAACAGGAAAAAGGGCTACAATATACTCATGTATCTTCAAAGATTTTTCAGAGCCCCTGGGCTTCACAGCACTTTTTTTTTTTTATTCCAACCACTGTAATGGATAAAGTATTTCACTTGTTTGTCCTTTATGGTAACCATTACATGCTTTGCTTCATAGAGAAGAGGCCCATAAAAGCACAGCACTCTTTCACCCCCCATGAATTTGGGCTTCGGGTCCTGCTTGGGCACCATTTATAAGTGATTTGCTGCCTCCTCCTTCTCCCACCACCCCTGACTACCACCCCCTACTTCCTACCCCACCCAACTTGGTGTCAGAAACTCCGTGGGGAACCAAGAACCAGTATGTTTTTAAGGTTCTCCAAACACTTCTCGCTCTAGTAGACAGCCAGGCTTGGAAACCATTTTGCTAAGTTGCCGCAGCCAGAGGGAACAAAGACTTAGATGTATGGACCCCGGAGAATGGGAAGGGGTAGGATCTCTTGAGCTAATTGGGAACATGAGGGTAGGGGAGAGGGAGCTGGCAGAATAAGAGAAGGAGAAGAGGAGGGAAGAGGAGGAAATGGTGGAGCAGAAAGGTTGGGGGGGGGAGAATAGAGGAGAGCAGGATTAGAGATACCATAACAGAGGGAGCCATTATAGGTCTGAGGAGAGATCTGGTACTAGGGAGATTTCCAGAGATCTACAAGGATGACACCAACTGACAATCTAGGCAATGGTGGAGAGGCTACCTTAAATGCCCTTCCCCTATAATGAGACTGATAACTACTTTATATGCCATCCTAGAGCCCTCATCCAGTGGCTGATAGAAGCAGAGGCAGACTGCCACAGCTATACACTGAACTGAACTCTGGAACCCAGTTGCAGAGAGGGAGGAATGAAGATCAAAGGGGTTGGGACCAGGCTGGTGAATCCCACAGAAACAGCTGACCTGAACAAGGGGGAGCACATAGACCTCAGACTGTCTGGGAGCCCTGCACCTGGCTGATCCAGACCCCTGAACATGGATGTCAATAAGGAGGCCTCGGCACTCTATGGGGCTCCTGGTAGTGGATCAGTATTTTTCCCTGATTTTGAGAGCCCATCCCACGGGAAGGGATGCTCTCTCGGCCTGGACATATGGAAGAGGGCCTAGGCCGGGCCTAGGATGATGTGGTGGACTTTGGGGAGCCCTACCCTCCCTGGGGACCAGAGGAGGGATTGGGTGGAGAGTTGGGGGGAAGGGGAGGGAGAGAGAGAAGGGATTGACATGGAAGCAAGCTTGTTCCTAATTTGAACTAATAATAATAAAAAAAGTTAACTAAAAAAAAATCAGCTTTGCTCAATCACAGAAAAACCTTTTCATTTGCTTCAGTTTATAACAGGAAATCTGAAAGTTTGTTTGCTGCAACAAGAACATGGCAGTGTGGAGAGCATGCTGTCACCTTGGTTCCGTTTTCCCCTTATGAAGCAGCTCTGTCTCTTTGGGGTCTTTTCATCCTCGATCTTTTGGAAGTCCCTTTGTCTCTGTGTGCCTGCCTTTGGTGAAATGAAGCCATTCCTAAGCTTTCCCACAGCCCTCATATTGCTTGTCTCCTGCCCCATCCCCACCCCACATCACTTTTGGCAAGAAATGGATCATTCATAATCGAGTTACTAGAAAGGGCTTATTTATTACCAAAATCAGTGGTTCTGTGACTTGGTTGTACATTTATTACCTGGGAAATTTTTCTTTTCATCTGTGACTATTTGCCTTTAACATCCTGCATTTGTGATTTAATTGGCCTGGGGTGTGGTTAGGGCATGCAAAGTTTAAAAAGTTTCTGAGGTAATTCTTACATCTGACCAAGTTTGTCCTACATTAATCATCTAGGGTGGAATGCTGCTGAGGTGTCAACTACCGTGACCACCGAAATCCTGGAAAATCCCTTAAGCAAACGAGCATTTACCTTATATTGTGGTTACATTCACTGAGGAAGCTTACGGACTTCCTGGGTAAGAACAGTTTTGTTGAATCTTAAATTTGTATTTTCTATGACACCATGCCTATTCCTTTATCTGGAATCAGAGTGGAAAGGAGCAGAAGTCACGGAGTAACACTGTTGCTGACTCTGAGCCCTAGGCCAACTAAATCACAGTTTCAGGGTGTTAAATGCAGATAATCCCAAGTAAAAAGAAAAATTTCCCAGACAATGCTAATGTACAACCAAGTCTCAGAACCACTGGCCTTGGTAAATAAATAAGCAAACCTTTTCTAGTAGCTCACTTATCAGTGAGCACAACCCATAACCATCTCCGTTGAAATGGTGTCAGCTGTCATTTGCTATAGTTGTAAAGGGGACCAGTAGAAAATGTAAATAGATGTGACAAAAAAGAGTCACACTGAAGGAAAAATAAATAGTAGTAAATTTTTATTTTTCCCATGATATACTATGGGACCATTATAACAACATCACAATAGCCTATTCTATGTTATGAGAAGAAAAATAATGTTCTTTTAGGAAATCCCTACAACAATGCCTTGTTGATGATATAGAAGGGACTCTGTAAAAAGGCCAAGAATGATAACATAGGGAGAAAACCTATAGAATTTTAAACATGATCTTTGAATGTACAAATTCTTGAAATAGTTGCAAAGTCTTATCAATCTTGCTTTAACTAATAGAAAATAATTCTGAGGTATTTGTGTACCCTGAGTCACTAAGTGGGTTTTCCTTAGCATTTGCTCAAGTTTTGTGTGTTTTCTCAGCTGGCCTTTTATAACTATACAAGGTCTCATAAGTGTAAGTCTTAATTATTGTCCCTTGAGGCCATTACTTCCAAAACAAAAATTGGATGTGGCTTCATTGTAGATTATAGAAATGTAGTTGTTGAAAATTCTCCTCTCAGATTGAAAAAAAAAAGATTTAAAAAGTTAGAATTCCATAGGATGAAGTAAGCAAAGAAGTGATGATTACAGCTTAACAGATAAAAAAGAACAAGCTACTCATTGTGCTATTTCACATACTATGAAGTCCTTATACTGAATCTAGTGGTGGCCTTTAAAACTCAGAACCGTGGGCTTAAAGGCTGCTACAGCCATGTTAATATCTGACTATGTTAGCTTAAGGAGTAGACACAAGGTGAATATGTGGGTGTTAAATGACTTCACAAAAATTCCTGAATGATAGCTCAACTATCAGTCACTAGGATTTATTAAACAGGTGTCACTTTGAGAGACCTTTATTCTTTTATTATATGAAAATAGCCTTAAGAACTAAAAATTCCGACTGGCAAAGGATATGATTTCCTCATCTTTTAATTCTTAAGTTATTTGTTAGTGGTATAATATTGTTCCCTCCACATTTATGACCCACCTCATGACCATTCCCTAAGTAATAGATGTCAGCGAAGCATCAACAATGAGCCAGAGTTGTTTTCAGACTCTGGGTGTCACGTGGTTATAATGATGCTAGAATCAGCATTAAAAACTTTGTGTACAGCTGAAGCAACAGTTAAGAAAAGACTTGGCAACAGCTTAGCATGCTGCAAACTTGGCGTGGAATACTAGGGAAATATATCAGTGCATCCAGGGACTTGGAGCAGGCACAGGAAAGGGGGGTGATTTTTAAAGTCTTATGCATACTACACTTTAGAATTGGCTATGATAATGTTAGGTGATTATTTCCCAATAACCTTAGTTTATTTTCCAATAAACTAAAAGTTTTCTGTATCAGGTTAAATTCTTGAGGCAAGTTTGACAAAGCCAAGTATTAAATATGATTGTCCAATATATTTGTGTGTGTGTGTAATGTTGTGACTTACTGAGATCACAAGTGCCCAGGTAACTGGTAAAAACATTGTTTGTGGGTGGGTTTGTGAAGCTGTGTCTGGAAGAAGATCACTGGCTGGGGAGCTAGAACATAAACAGTGTGCTTACCACTGAAACACAAGGACCCAAGTTTCATCCCCAGAACCAATGTAAAAAGGTCGAACCCAATGTCACATATTTGTAGTCTCAGTGCTGGGGAAGTGAGACAGAAGGATCTCTGGGGTTCACTGGCCAGACAGTCTAGGAGATTTGTTGAGTCCCAACAAATTTGTTGAGAGACCCTGAACAAAAACATGGATTCTGAGATGTGACTTCCAAGGTTGACCTTTGATGTCCCCCCTCTCACACACACACACACACACACACACACACACACACACACACACACACACACACACACACACACAGAGTTTACTGGGTCTACTACTCTGGAAAAACTAAAACTGAAGACTTTAAGGAGGCTGTAATGTCAGCCTAGGAACTGATTAGGCACAGAAAGAGGAGTTAATTCAGTCATGAGGGTACATCATGACTAGTACAAACATAAACAGCTAGTTTTAAAAATTTGAGACAAGGTTCTCATCACAGAAGGTATGTGAGACACAAGACTGGTGTGAAAGTGCCACCTTGAACATTCCCCACCAGGCTTTTGGAAGTTTCCTCACTCGCTAAGGTTTAAAGAATCAAATATAAGAACACACTTACAATCTCACATTGGGGAACCAAAGGCAGGAGGGGCTATCCTGAGCTACCTGGTGAGACCCTGCTTCATAAGCCAAGAGTGAAGTAAGTAGCTCATTGGCAAATTGCCCACTTAGTATGTGCAATGCCTGGAGTTGTAGCTCCATCATCACTGAAGAAAAAACAAAACAAAACAAAACAAAATAACAACGCAAACCCTCAAAGTTTGAAAGATGTTACAATTCAAAGTTAGACGCCCTAATTGTTTAAAATCTTAACAATTCGTTCTATAGAAACTTAGGTTATGATTGGGTGAGCATCTCCGTTTAACCAAAGATGTGAACTGATGGCGATGTCAGTACCATGGTGACAATAGGTACAGGATTATGAGGTCAATGCTTTCTGCCCTTGAAGGGCTTCATTTTCTGAAATTCTTCCCCTTCTGCTTCCCCTGGAGCATTTAAGGTCCCACCTTCTCAGTCCAGGTCTTGGCTAATTATCATGAGAAATGCAGACTGTGTGCCTACAGATTAATAGTTATAATAGGAGGTACCTGGAAATGGTCCCTTGAAATTCAAGATTATCTGTAATAATGGATGATACACACTGGGATTTGGTTGAGGAAAATGCTTGTTATTATGAGATGTGAAGAAAGATGATACTCTGATCCCTCACACCAGGTAAATATAAAGATGCTATAATAGCTACAAGTCCTAGCCCCTCCATGGTATTCAGTGATGCCATGCAGGAATTGTCACTCAGCCCCTGATTCAGTGTATGTGAGATCCATTTTAAACCTCCACCTTGAGTATAAAAGAGAGTTTAATGGGCAGCTTACCTAATCCTTTCCCACCATCTCATCTTCCAATGAATGTTAAAATAACTTGCATTTATAGTATAAACTATGAAATAATCACCCATTCCATATGCTGGATTTTGTTTCACATTTAAAAAGAATCTGAATTCAAGAGTGAGTTTGACCTCTAATTATACTTTCCCATGTTGGGCTCTTCAGTTTAGTAATTAAATTCTATTGTGAGTTGGGAAATCATTCTCATTTTATGATTCTTTGAAAAATAATAACTATTATATGATTCTTGAATGTTTATACAAAAAAAAACCTAACTCTAAAGCTACCTGGACTTGGAGTTTTCTTCATGATAAGATTTTAAAATATGAATTCAATTTAATTTTGATAAAAGGATATACAGTTCCTCCGTCAGATAGCTCTTTTCAAATTGATGGTCATATATTTGGAATTTTATGGATTTTCGGGTTTATGGCATATAATCACTCCAAGGAATTTTTTTTTTTTGGTTTTTCAAGACAGGATTTCTCTGTGTAGCTTTGGAGTCTATCCTGGCACTTTCTCTGGCCTCAAACTCACAGAGATCCACCTGCCTCTGCCTCCCGAGTGCTGGGATTAAAGGTGTGTGCCACCAACACCTGGCCATGCCAAGGAATCTTTTATTTTGATTTTTCTTTTTAACTATTTTTTTAAGGAAAGGTCTCATTACTGGGTCAAACTTTTGAGTCTCCTGCCTCAGTTTCTCAAGTGCTGGGACTGGAGGTGTGCATCACCGTGGCCAACTCATTTCTTACTTTCTTAAATCTCTTGGTTAGTATTTTTATTCCTTTTTAATTTGAATTCTCTTGTTGATTATATTTAACTTTATCAGAATTTATAACAGTTTCAGTGTTAATCTTTTTTGGCTCTGACTTTTTTATTTTATGATTTTTATTTTTGTAATTGAAAATAGATTTGTATATAATATATTCTGATTATGGTTCCCTTACTGCAACCCCTCACACATCTTTCCCACTTCTCCACCCACTAAAATACACACCTTTTCTTACTCTACTTTATTAGAAAACAAACAGGTACCTAAAATAATAAGATAAAATGCAACAAAAACAAACAAACCAGGTTAAGACAAACAAACAAATAACTATAAAAGAAAACCCAAAGAATCACAATACACACATACCGATTAGAGACACACACATTCACAGACAATGCCATGAAAACATGCAACCTGGAAACACAATATAACCTAAACATATATATAACATATAACCTAAAAACCTGTAAGTTAAAAAAAAAAATGTCTAGATGAAGCATCATGAGACAAAAGCGCCTCCCAAAATAAAATTGAGTTTATTTTGTGTTGGCCCTCTACTGATGGGCATGGGGCCTGCCCTCTTTAAGTGTGTCTGTATACCCAGTGGGACTCTGTTGGAGAAGTTAACATGGTAGTAACTATTCCACCAAGTCAGGACGAGTCCTCCCACAGAAAATCTATGTATTCCCCAACCAGGACCCTCTCTTGACTTCAGTGGGTAGTTTATGCTAAAGCTTCATTATGTAGATAGAGTTGAATAAACATCATCTGCATAGTTGAACATTGTTTTTCCTGGAGATTGAGCCATGGGCTGATAGCTCTGAGTCTGTCTTCTAGAGTGTGGGTTTTCTAAAGCAAGAAGCCCCGTTTCTTCATACCATGCAAGGGTTCCACATGAGTCATCTCACTGCCATAAACCTGAGTATGCTGATGGCACAGTTATTAAAAGTGCTACAATTTGAACAGTCTATGAGGAGATGGCAAGGGTTTTTCAAATATAATGTTGATATTAATTCTTTGAGAGCTTCATACATGTATAGAGTGAATTTTGATCATATTCACCCTGACTTCTCCTGGACCCAATCTCCCCCTCCCCCAACTTCATCTCCTATTTTTTTTGATATTAGTTTTTTTTTTTTAATGTGCTAAGCATATCTCCAAGTATCTGGGCCCATTTGGTGGATGATATGGTATTTTGAACCTCTGCACCAGGAACCAGGAGCCAAGGAAAAAGAACACAAATGTTCCTTATTGTACCACACAAGTACTTAGAGATTTATCTTGTCTTTATTTTTTCCCCTAGATTATTTCCATGGCGGTGAGAGAGAATACTGTAGATGACTTCAGTCATCCAAATGTATCGAGAAAGCTTGACTTGGAATATGATTGGTTTTGTTCAGTGTTCCACTGCACATGTTTAGAGACTGTGTTCTGCAGCTGTTGCCTTCATGTTCCATAGGCATCAGTGTTTGTCATGTCAATTATTGTTATTAAGGCAGTCAGCCATGTATGAGTATATGCTTAGAAAGAGGCTCAGATCTGTACTCTTCATGGATTGTTGTGGAACAGAAATTTCTAATAGTTTATTTAATATAAAAGAGGTGAAGATAATCAGCTTGCAAATTCCATGAAAGCTTCAGATTGATTTTCATAAGACTTCCTAGCTTGGCATAAGTGGGTAAGACACTAGGACTATATGATTCTGTCCAGTGTTGTAATTTAGGTTAGTCCCTGCCTGCCTGTTTGGAATCTTTTGGTTAGTATTCACTTTCCTTCATGGACTTATTTGCTTTCTTTTGTTCTTAACTTCAGAAGATTCTTAATTTCTTTCATTCTCTCCCGTGTGTGTGTGTGTGTGTGTGTGTGTGTGTGTGTGTGTGTGTGTGTGTGTGTGTCTGTCTGTCTGTGTGTGTGTGTCTGTGTCTGTGTGTGTGTCTGTGTCTGTGTGTGTGTCTGTGTCTGTGTGTGTTAGTGTATATCCACAGACCCCCTATCATGACCTGCTTATACCTAGAAGATGTCAGGATCTTTTACACTTTCTCTCTCTCTCTCTCTCTCTCTCTCTCTCTCTCTCTCTCTCTCTCTCTCTCTCTCTCTGTGTGTGTTGTGTGTGTGTGTGAGAGAGAGAGAGAGAGAGAGAGAGAGAGAGAGAGAGAGAGAGAGAGAGAGAGAGAGAAGAGATTGAATAGGGGCCTCACCCATCTTCCAAGGTACACTGGATTTCTGGCCTTCAGTATAAGATTTTGCTGGAAGTCCAGTTTATAGTTGTTAAAACTTTCAGGCCATTCTTTTCATTCTCATGGGATTATTAGTTGCTGAGAAACGCAGCTCCTGGTAGACATTGGTGAATATTACAATAAAACAGTCTGTCAACTAGGTCTGCATTTATTCGGTCTATGTATTTACTGCACTGACTATATCCTACCACACAGCATTAAGGCAGGGTGAGTTGAGTAATATTGTATGGTATGTATGGTAAAAATACTACTGAGCCCTTGGCATGCTTGAACATTTTGTATGATTTCCACAGCAATTTTCTGCCCTACAATTTTCAACTGAGAAGCAATTTGAGGTTCTCATTTTCCTCTTACCTTATATTGTAGTCCCGATTAAACATAGAACTCATCAAAGGGAAGATAACATTAAAGGAGACCATTTCTGAAGAGAAAGGGTAATTCCACAGAGGGCTTCCTAGAAAGCAACCAGCTGAAGGAGTTCCCCCGTGGCATAAGAAGCCACTTTTCTCTCAGATACAATGTGTGTGTATTTCAACAGTTCATCACCTGATCCGTTTCCAGTGGATCCAAGTGCACAATTGAAAAGTGGAATTTGATGATCGGGAGTTAAACTAAACTCTTGGCCATCTCATCTCTCACAACATACTTATAAGCCTCCTATAGTCTCAGTGAAATTGAGGAAACAAAATCTTCCAATACTGTCTTTTCCTCCAACTTGCTACATGGTTACTTTCACAAATTATTACCTTTCTGTTAAACTCTTACTTTAATTTTAATAAGACTTGTTTTGTTTTTTAATTTATGTGTATGAGATTTTGTCTCTGTGCCAGGTATATTCTGTTGGATTCCTTGGACCTGGAGCTACATACAGAGTTGCAAGCTGTCTAACATGGGTGCAAGAAACCAAACCTGGTTCCCTGGAAGTGCAGCAAATGCTCGTAGCCACTGAATCATCTCTCCAGGCCCTTTTTAAGATATAGTTTTTAGTATCTAGTTTTACATTATAGGATTTTATAGCGTTCTTTTTTCTTTCTCAAATGCTTTGGATAGCTAGTATGCTGTTTATATAGAAATTTAAGTCCACTCAGTTATTCACACATCATAGTGAGCAAAGTTACACAGCAAGACCAGGCACTCTGGGAGAAAGAAAGTAAAATGTATGTGTCATTGAGTCTGGAAAACTCTAGTTTTGATGAATATGTACTTGCTAAGAAGAGGGGACAAATGGAAAACCACCACCATCTGGAAAATGGGAAGCTATGTTTTCTGTTTCACAGTATTGACAGTGGTTCATGATCAGCCCACCCAACATAGCATGTTAGACACTGAAGCAAAAACTTGGTGTTACATCACTGCTTCCTCCCTCACCCTTTCCAACACTGCCTTAGCCAGCCATCTCCAGAGAAGCAGAGCCAATAAGACAGGTGATATATGATTTTACATAGGGAACATGTATATACATATATACAAATGCAGACAGAAAAATCCCTAGTTACCCAGGAGATATGGTATAGTTCCACCCTCAGTCCAAAGGCTTGAGAACCAGGTGAACTGATTGAGGTAAGCTCCAGTGTGAGTATAGGAGACTGCTCCATCTTGAAGCAGTTAGACAGAATTTTCTTTTCTTCCTCCTTTTTGTTATTTATTTCTTCAATAGATTGGATGAGGTCCACTTACATTTGGGAGGACAATCTGCTTTATTCAATCTGCCCATTCAAATGCTAATCTCATTCAAAGTATTCTACAGACACACTCCTCAGAAATAATATTTTGCCAAATATCAGGGATTCCATGTCCCAGGCAAGTTGGCACACACGTTAACCATTACAATTGTCATACAACAAGACCTGTGTACTCTGCCTCCAAAGATCTCCAACCCATTGGGTCTTCTCTGTGGTGACTCCTCTCTTTATCAGTGCAATGTGACAGTCTCTCTGTCTATCTCTGTCTCTGTTTCTCTCACTGTCTTTTGCTGTATGTGTCTCTGTCTCTCTCTTCTCTGTTTCTATCTCTCCTTCTGTATGTCTCTGTCTCTCTCTGTGTGCCTCTATCTCTCTCCCTAAACGACATCTTTGCCTTTATCATTTTCTAATATAAGTGGTACAATGGGCCGGAGTTTCTTTAAAGCTCATAAGACTTGATTTAGAGCCTGAGAAAGTCACTAAACTTTGCCCTGTCTCCAAGGTTTGTTAAAGAGCCTCTTTGAAAGTGTACTATAAAATAAGGAACTACACAAATATAAGAAGGATATACTGAACCCCTTCTATGACGTAATGTAGAGCGAGCACCAAGGCATGGCATTGTGCCACAGCCCTGCCATTGCCACCACCTCCTCATGACCACAGCAAAGTGAGTGAACTTTCAGGCTTGGTGAAGATACAAATGGGACTGGACTATCTTACACCCAGAAGTAATGTGCTTCCTGAGGGAGCAGGAGGAGATCGTGGGGAATAAAGTAGAACTTGCTATTCAGAAAGCTGAAACAGGAGGGAATATTAAGGAGGAAAAACAGACAAAAGATGGAAAAACACACACAAAAAGGAACTACCAACTGAGGAAAGTGATCTAGAAATTGACAATGAAGGAGTAACTGAAGAAAACACTAGTGCCTCTCAAGAGAGAAGAAACAAAATGTAGAGGTAACTGAGGAGACGACAGAGCAAACAAGTGAAGGGGGGGGGGGGCTGCCACTGAAGTCCTGAATGACTCCAGCTGCAGAAAGCCATTGATTTGTTTATAGACAGTTGTTCACCACACCAAATCACAGCCTGGCTGTTCTGCAGGCCATCAGAGCCAGTGTCTTTGTGAAATTACAGAAGCCATTCAAGACTGTGACAAAAGCATCGAAATGCATTCAGATTCAGCTCCGCCTTAGCAATGAGGATGAGGGAAACCACAACCTCTGGGCCACTGGGATGCAGTGATCTTGCCTGTGCTTGTAAACTGGATTATAGGAGATGCTAATGCAAGACTGAGAGGCTTCAATAAAGGACTCAGAAAACTGCTGAACACTGGGAAAGTGTGAGGGACAACAGAAAGAACTAGAGATGAAAGAGCAGAAAGGGTTTAAGAAAGTTTGAGTAGAGCATGAAAGAGTCCAGAGAAAGGAAAAAAAAAAAAAAAAACCCAACCGCAGTCAGGAGTGCAATGTAGCTTTTTTTTCTAGGTATCTTTCCTGTGTGAATGCTTGAAATGGGGTGGTGAGGTATGCCTAGGATCTCAGGAATGCCTGGACTTCACAGAGCTCTTTCATCCAGAGGTTCTTCAAGCTGTGAAGGATCTGGAAGTTATAATGGCCTTCCAGGCCATTATATAGTCCCAAACCCATCAAATATGTCAGAATATCAGAGCAATCCAAAGGTTATAAATCTCATGAGTTAGTTGTCAACCAAACTTGGAGGTCAAGAATAATGCTTATGTGATAAGGCCCTTGTTGAATGAAACACAACTCAAATCACTGAATGGATGTTGCAACAATCCAAACCAGGGTACGTCTGACATGATTGTTGGGAAAGCCGACATGTTTTGAAGACAATCCCTATCTTTTGCATCAAATGTAGCTGAAGTCTTTTACAATGATTCGCTACTAGGGTGTTCATATAGATCATATTTTCCTACTATGAATTACAAGCTTTAAACATCTTTTCACCTTAAAATACTTAAAACAAATTTAAAGAGTGTTAATCCCTACTGTTTTTTGAGACAGGGTTTCTCTGTATTGCTTTGGAGACTGTCCCAGAACTCGATCTGTAGACCAGGCTGATCTTGAACTCACAGAGCTTCACCTGTTTCTGCCTCCTGAGTGCTGGGATTAAAGGCATGCACCACCAATGCCTGCAACCTACATTTTTCTTTAGTAACCTTTTTAGGGTTTTCCTTGAATTGCTGTGCAAGGAAGATGAGTGTGGATGACTTATTGCTTAGTGGGAAACATGTGAACTCACTGAAGTTGACTGAGTTTGACTTGGACATGCATTACTGGAGCATTTTGATCTGTCTTTAATTTTAAAGAATGATTTATCTCAGTGATGGTATTGGGAACACTAGCATCTCTGTATGACTTGGGTAAGATGGGAAGTACTTGGCAGGGCAGCGGCACTCTTACTGGGTTTTATTTCTCCTGTAACACTGTGCTGAGGGCCGGCTTGTATGTTTACTTGTTGCTGGGGAATTGGATTATTACCTAGCTCTGTTATTGTCCAGTACTTCAAATAAATGCTTCATATCATTTCCACAAAGAAGGAAAAGAAGAATGATATCTTACTGCACATAGATATTTTTGTTTTCTCTAAAATCAAGCCTGAGAGCACCTAGACATATCTTTGAACACAGAATTTGAGTCTTCACATGCCTTTTTTCAGAGTTAGGGAAGTCATGGAATCATAATGGGAAAGGCATCATGGTTGACAGTTTGAATTTTGCTTGTTGCTTGAAGAAGAAAGGATATATCAAATAGCCAAAAGCATTGATCTCATAGCCATTTTATTGAAAACATTATAGTCTGGGAAACAGTGGTACCTGGGGTTGAAAAGGTAGAGTTGCAAGACTTCTCAGTTCAGTCATTTCCTTAGCTGTGTGGTTTGGTTTACCAGCTAACTTTTGTAATTTTCAGCTTTAAAATAACTTTAAAAGATAGATGCCATGTCCTTTAACATTACCAAGATCAGTCCAAAAAACATCAGCCATGTAAGTAACACATATTTACTTTGATGGCTCAGTTTTATTTGTTGGAATCTGCACCACCTCATCTGATTTTGGTGAAAACTCACCTCAGTGTTTGGCAGATTGCCTTCTGTTCTTGGTGTCCCATGTCCTAAGCTAGTTCATGAGCTGTATGCTCAATTTTAACAGTTCTAGGAGACACATTTTAGAAAGTTATAATAAACATGAGTTTCATTTTAATAATACATTTTGTTTAACTCGGTGTACATAAATGGTATCATTTGGACATAAACTCAAAGGAAGATATTGAAGAATATTATACTAATTGTTTTATCGTAAATCACTGGAGCCTGATGTATCTTTGACACAGAGAGCACATTTCACCTCAAGTTAGTTATTTTTCAGGAGTTCAGTAACACATGTGGCTCATGTCTGCTATAACAAGGAGGGCAGATCCAGACCCTTAAGACAATAGAAAATTAGGAATGAGGGACAGGACATGTGGGATCACACTGCTTGCTGCTGAGACCATCTCCTCAATTCCCTTGGACTACTTTTCTCCATTTTCCTTGACATTTTAATTTAGACAGATAACAAAGTTCAGTATCTCAAAGAACACAAACTTAACTTTTGTGCCTTGTGTTACCGTACAAAGGTGACCAACTAGTAATGTTAAAAATTCTTATTTCAATTATTATGTTAAAATAAAGATTAATTATGATATGATAATGACATTTTGTTGCTTTGTCTTTTATTTCAGATTTATTTCCTTACTATTATATTCCTCTGGATCTACATATATGACTTTTGAAAATAAGTTAACAAAAACTTTGGTTTAGAATGATTCTGCCAGCCTAGACTTTCTTGGTTCAGAAGAAACAACTACAAAAGGAAACAATTTGATGTATGTAACAAACCACTGCTAGTTAAAAAGTAAAATCATTGAAATCCAGCATCCCTTTACCTACTTTCTAGAGGTGAGTCATTCTATTATCTTAAAATGCACAAAAGAATAGAATAGACTCTGTTTGATCATAGGAAACTAGGTCTTACATCTGATTCATCATTGATAGCATTGTTTCCTCCGCATTTGCTTTGTGGTCTCAGAGTCAGAGAGGAAAATGAGTTAAGTACATAAAAAACTATTAGAAGCCCACAGAGGGGTGTGCTGCACATGACAGGAGTCCAATAGTAACCAAATGACTCTTGTATGTGCCTTTTAAGAGAAGTTACATGAAGCTAAGTAGTATCAATAAACTCCTACTTCATAAGTACACCAAGGCTCAAGGAGAATAAACTGGAAACTAGAAAACAAATCCAGATTCCCAAACTTATCGGCCATGAGGCTCCACATTCTTGCTGACTCAAAAATTTTAAATATAAGAAAAAGATACCATTTTCCTAACTCAACACACCCGGAGGCTTGAATAGCAGATGCATATGCTTTACAGAGACTGATCAAATTGTCCCTTGGTAAGTGCAACCTGTTTGCTGGATATACTTTCTCATAGTACAGCCTTGTAGATTACACTTGGATTTACAGACCAAAGTCACCCACATTAACCTCTTTGTACAATGGAATATAAACAGTAAGAAAAGCAAACTGCAGGCAATCACAAGAACATGGATGAATCACTCGAATACAGGCTGAGTGGAAGAAGTTGACATAAAGATAATGTAAGCTGTATGGCTTTACTTATTCATAAATAAAACAAAACAATTTTGTTCAGGGGACTATATTTAGATGAGGAAAGATTAAAGAAAAACACAGCCGAGGATACCAGAAAATCATGGTGAAATTTCCTTCAGCAGAGAAAGAGGAAGTCAGGAGTATGAAAAGGTACCGAACCATAGACATCTGTGAAACAGAGATTTCCCATTTCTTGACATGAGCAATATTACACAGCCATCTACTTTATAGTAGTTTATCAAGCTGATATATCTAAGGATGTAACAATGAGAATGTTTGAAAGGTTCACAAGCTTTACAATTATCACAAATTCTACAGTGGTGATGATGTCAGTACTACACAGTGAAGAATAATCTGAAAGTCTAAATTTGGTTTCTCCACTGTGGTTACATTGGAGAATCTCTCACTGATTCCATCAAGGGAACTTTTGAAGATATGAATTCCCATGAATCCCCCATGCTAGACACTCACTTGCTCACTCATTCACTCAACAGTACTTATTCAGTGCCTGCTGTGTGCCCACTATTGTAGATGTTGAGCAACTGTACTTCTTTCTTGGAACTTTCAGTTTAATGGAGCTGCAGAAAGAGCCAGAAGATGTATAGATCTGTGAGTATTAATATAGAGTCAAGTGTTTGCTAAAATACTTCTCAGTTCATGCTTACAGGAAGATATACATGAATGGAGTCAGAATTTTAAGGACATGGAAGAAAATTAGTAGCTATCATAAAACAGAAAATCCAAATTGTTTTTATATAAAGTAACAAATTCTAAATTACTGTGAGATAAAAAGAATATGTCTTAGAGAATCTAATTCCTGTTCTAGTTGATGTTCATACCTTAGATTCCACCCTCTGGCATTAATCTCTTGAAGTTTAAAATTATTTTATCCTTTTGTCTTCCCCCTCCTCCCACTCCTTTTCTGCCTCCTCATTATTTTTTTAAAAGGCAGAAAGGTTTTATTTTAGCTCACCATTTCAAGTCACAGTTTATCACAGCAGGGAAACCAAGGCATCAGGATCTGGAAGCATCCGTCACATTACATCCAAATCAGAAGGAGAGAGCAATGAGTGCATGCTTCATAATGTTTGGCTTGCTTTCTCCACTTTAAACAGTCCAAGATCCCCATCTTAGGGAATGGTTCCACCCGCAGTGGGTAGATCATTACATCTCAATTAACACAATCTAGATTCATTCTTACTCTGTGAGTCTGTGTGTGTGTACTTAGGAAAAATGAGAGTCTAATGATGCAGTAGAGAAATGGAGGGAAGTTTATCTTGATTCTTCTACATGGCTCAGTTTAAGTAACTGAACTTCAATTCATGGGATCTAAGAGTTTCTTGAATTCTAGGTGGTATTTCTAGTTGCTAATGGTAGCATCTAAGCGGCAATCAAACAACACCAACCATGGCAGCAAAGACTCACCAAGTTACAAAATATTTTCATTTAAAAATGTCTCATTCACTGTAGATAATATAAGTATGAATGGGTAGAACACAGACACAAGGGTTCAGTGCCCTGCCCCCTAAGGAGAATGGAGCTATCGGGAGCAGAACCTGAAATCTTACCTGATGTTATCCTGCTGTTAAAATCTGGAACTAAATCTCATGCATTCATTTCTTTGTTCAATTCACTTAGCAATCTTCTAAGATGTATCTGCAAACAAAGATCTAGACTTTCCTTGACTTCATGATGTTTATATTATACCTTGCAATGTTGGGAGGGGAATTAGGATAAAGTGTCGTGAAATATAAACCATGAATTGAAGTTCTAAGGAAAAGCCACACCTATGCTAAAGTCTCTAAATCTGATCGACTGGTTACAATTTAACTATGAAGAGTCAACATATTGCAGACTCAGGGACAAATTATTTTAGTCTGTCTTTACTTTCTTTAGTCATTATTCATCACCCATGTCTGTGTTCTACTATTTGATCAGATAAAACTTTCTGGGATTTGTTTATTTAACAGACCGTTAGCTTCTACCAGTTCAAAAGTTAAGAATATCCCCAGACAGTCTCTGAAACCCATAGCAAGCATTTCTCCACTTTGCTCTAACCTGCCAATCTGATGTTTCCACCAATGTACTTTAAAACCACCTTGGTTTACATATGAGTTCTTTTTGCTCTGTAACAAAAAAGTTGGTGAAACCATTTCAATACTGGGACAGACTATTTCAGGAAACCTGAATCATGATCCTGGGACATGGTCACTCTTATTTGGCTCAAGAATAAGCTGTCTCATTTCCTTTAAGGTGAAAGTCATGTTTTTCCTCAACAAAACCAGATTATCTAGGGAATTAAGGTGTAGTAATTGATAAAGAGAAAAATCAGACGGGCTATAAGAGAGAGTAGGCTTTGGGCAGGAATGAGATTTAGTGTTTTGCCTAGATGGGTTTCTGAAGCCTTAATATGAAGGCCACATTTGAGTGAGCTCTTGAAAGGGCAGAATGTATGAACTCTGATGACATCTAGGAGAAGATCATTCCAAATGGAATCACCAGACTTGTTCCACAGCCTGGAGCACGAGCACCAAGGTTCTTACCAGAATCTTGTTTGGAAACTGCGTGTATTGATTCCGTCCATCTCACAGGCTAGATGAGATAAGAGACAGAGTCAAGGATGTAAAAATTGACATAAATTTCAAACTTCAATTGACTTAAATAGTCAATTGTTTAGCAACTAATTTTTGCCAAACACTGACCATCTAACTGTTCTGAGTGTAAATAAGAACTGCTTATGATGTGACGGGACCTGTCATTTTATTTTATATGATGGTAAAGGGACACTTTTGATATGTATTATAGTATGCAATAACTTTAGAGGCTGATGTAGAGTTGATAATATAATTGGCATTTTATAGATGAAGAAATTGAAATTCGGAGATCCTACATGATGGCAGAAAATGTGGACGGTATGAATTCTGAACCCTGGTTCCTGATCAAAACTTACACCCATACTCAAAAATGGTCGTATTCCAGGCTGGCAGCCTAGTGAGGCTAAGAGCGCACATTGTTTCTCACAGTGTGTGCTGCCACCTCACGCATGCTGTACACTGAGCCAGTCACCTGGATCGGGGCTTTTTTCTGGATCCTGAGATGAGCAATCCTCCCCTGTCTGGAAAGCCGCGAGAAGTATCTGGGAGGTGTAGACAGCTGGTTGAGTTGAGGGGGCTGGGTTGAGCCATCTAGGACTAGAGAGAAAACAATCCCAGCTTTCACCCGCTCTTCCCAGATGACTCTTCCAGTCTTCCTAATTAGGCAAGATAGGATACTTGAAGCGCTTAAGACTTTTATTCAAGGTCACATGGCTGGGAATTGGGAATTGGTGCTGGGAATATGACAGATTTCTTTGTCTAATCTCTTTGTTCTTCAGCGATTCATTTACACTGGAATGTGGGGAGCTTCAAAGGCATCCAGGCCAGTGGGTCTGTGTTTCCCCTGAAATAAAATGACAGGAGAGTAGGCCTGTGGCCCACAGCTGTGGGAACTGAATTTCTGGCTATCTATAGTGCCTTCCTTACTCTTTAAAAGGCAATGGGTTTTCTTGGTGAGAATGTAAAAGTTGCAACTGTTTACGGGGGTTCCGAGAAATGTTGAAAGTAAAACTGTTGCAGTAACCCCTCTAGTGGATATATAGAAAAGGAAAGCAAATCAGCACACTGAAAAGATAGCCACACCCCTATGCTTACTGCACTAGTCAGAACAGCCAAGAAATGGAAACGGGGTAAGTGTCCATTGACTGATGCATGAATAAAGAAAACATGGTGCATGGACATAAATTATTATGATGTATAGTTTATAAAAAAATGAAATCTTTTCTTTTTCTTTTGTTTTATTTTTTGAGACAAGTTTTCTCTGTGTAACAGTCCTGGATATCCTGGGACTAGCTCTGTAGACCAGGTTAGCCTCTTCTTCCTGCTGGGATTAAAAGCCTGTGCCATCACTACCCAGCAAAGAATGAAATATTATCATTTGCAACAATATTAGTGGAACCAGAGGTCATTATGTTAAATAAAATGAGCCAGGCACAGACAGCCAAGTAGCTGCATGACCACACTAATAGAGGGGTATAAAAGAAGTCAACCTCTGAGATATTGAGGGGGAAATGGTAGTTACCAGAGACTGGTGAGAGTAGGGGAGAGAATGAATGGTAAAAGGCTAATTAACAGGTATTAACTTACAGTTAGGTAGAAGAAAGTTCTGGTGGTCTGCTGCACAGGAATGTGACTGTAGATAATGATGACGTATTCTGTCACTTTCCTGTTTTACAGGAAATTGTTTGAATGTTTCAACAGCAAGAAGTAATAAATGTGATGGAAGTGTTTGTCTTGTAGACCCAAGGACCTGAATTTGATCCCCAGAGCTCATGTAAAATAGCTGGTGTAGTGGCATGTTTTCATGATCCCAGTACTGGGGAAGTAAAGATAGCCAGATTCCTGGGGCTTTCTGGCTCACTTGGTGAGCTCTAGGCCTGGGAGACCCTGCCTCATAAAACACAAATTGGTCTTAAAGGATTGAAAAAACTGACACAAAGTTTGATGAGTTGGCAAGAGATGGTGAATTGGAGAGGAGTTAGAGGAGGGGAAGTAAATATGATTAGAATACATTGCACAGCACTCTCAAGAAACTTGATTTTTTCCTTTTTGCTTATGGAAATAGGGTTTCTATGTGTAACCCTGCCAGTTTTACACACCATGCTGGCCTCAAACTCACAGAGGTACTCCCGCCTCTGCTTCCCAAGTGCTGGGATTAAAGTTCCGTGTCATCACAACTGGGCTAATAAAATTTTAAAACAAACAAACAAAATAACCCAGCAATGTGAATGACATCTAAGATTGAACTCTGGTCTCCACATGTGTGTGCATGTACACAGGCACACATGCCCACAAGAAATGGTAGATGCTTGAGGAGACAGGTGTGTGTACCCTGTTTGGATTGCTACATAGTAGATTCATGTATTAAAATATGTGAGTACAACTTACATGTTTTACAGTGTTAAAATGCTACATGGTTAAATAAAAACGCAGAAAAGTTAGGTCCCTCCTCTTCCTAACAGGGCACTGACTTAGTGGTATTCATTTGAGAGGCAGAGAATGTCTGTTTATGAAATGAGGGAATGTTCCAGAATACCTAAGGTCTCACTCTGCTCCATCATTCTTTGGTCAATTCTAAATTCCTATTGCTGCCCCCTCTCTCAAATCATAAGCAATGCCTAAACATTTTTCCATAAAGATTTCTTCACACACTGTCTCAGAAATTCCATGTGAACCACTAAATCATCTGCTTCCTGTTGGAAGATTAACCACAGAGCATTCTGTTGCTATAACTCAAACAATCCTGAATTATATTTGTCCCGGGCTTATGAAGGCATTTATTCACTAGAGTGATATTTTTCAAATAAACAGCTTACTTATTTCCACTAAAGATAAGAGAAACAGAAACATGGTCTTTTCCACTTCTTTTGGATAACTAATTTGGTTGATACCGATTTGTTGCATTGTTTGAAAAGCAGAGCACCACGTAAAATTTCCTGTGAGTGTACAGTTTCCTTTGTAGTTTACATCAATTCATGGATTATTCCAAGATATGTACACTCATAGTTACTCACTTGAGAAAACAGAGTTGTGCGTACTTGCACATCATAGAAAAACACCCACACAATACACAGCCTGAATTTTACCAGAACCTGAGATGAGAAAATAAGACAGCCAGAATGTCCTCCCACCACCTCCACCCTAACCACACCTTCCTGCCCTAAGCAGATTGCCCAAACCTGACTGTGCCCTAACACATGCCTCTTGGAAATTTGAAAAGATATTGAGAGGTAAAGTCAAATGAAAGAATAGAGAAACTTTAACCTTTTACCATTCATTCTCTCCCCTACTCTCACCAGTCTCTGGCCAGAGAAACTTGTTAAAAAGCGACCAGAACAGGAAAGTTAGCTGGGTGGAGCTTTCTGAAGTGAACAGCATTGTTTGGAAGCAGAAAAAGCAGCTAATTCTCAAATTTCTTGTTATGCTGAAAAATGATGATGGTTCAACAATGCAGTTGAATTAGATAAATAGGGCTGTTTTAACGAGTTCATATAAGAATGGATCTCTTCAAGAACCAAGACAGTTCGAGAAACTCAATGAGATTCTCGGTTTTGATCATTTAGGTCGGGCCTCTTGAGGTAGATAACCGATCAAACTCATCTTCTTTACCTCTGGACAGTATTTGATCTCTACTACAGCACCTCTGGTAGTGTTCCCTCTTAGGCAGATCTTAAATCTCTCTCCACTTCTCTCTTCCTCCGTGGACTTTCTCTTATAGGATACGATTTTGCTGAACCATTTCAGCACTTACATTTGCACCGAAGTCAAGCAGCCTGCCAAGTCCTTTAAAAGAGTAAGTAGCTAAGGTTAAAGATAGTCTTTGAAAAGCCATTAAAAGGAAGGCAAAGTAGTATCCAGAAAAAAGTCCCGCTGGGTTTTTATAGACAGGGAAGGAGGTGCTAATCTGCTACCAGGAAACTGAGGAAGTATGCTGTGTTCCACAGCTCCTGAAAGCAAGCTAAATGAGAATTTTGCAAGCCTATAACTGAGCAAGATGCTGCCTCAATAGTAGGTTCAAAATGTGTTTGCGTCAGCTAGCCTATTTTATGCCTATGAAGCAAACATTTGAGCCAATTATTAGGCTTTAGTCACTTTAAAGCAGATTGCGCACAATAATTAAAATTTCAAAATTATTGCTTGGTTTGCAATTGCTGCTAATCCTTTAAAACAAATGTTTTTTTTTTAATTCATTCTTTAAAGACAAGCTCAGGTGAGTAAGAGCTTCAGGTTACAAAAAGCACATACACCAGGGGTCTTTATAATTAGTAATCATGCTGCAATTGTTGCAAGAGCAAGTGGTGGTATCTATTACATTAGCATGTACAAACAGCTTGGCTTGTTAAATCTAACCCAAGACAAGATTCTTGCCCTACACCAGCAGCCTTATAAGCATCACAAAAATAAAATCAATGAGTGTCTCATGCATGTTAAAGAATTAGAGATTGCAACACTTGAGAAGCATCTCAGTTGAAAATGACTAGAGAGGAATTTAATTCAGTTGCATTTGAGAAACATTAATTAAACATATATATGTGAATTTTATATTATAGTGAAAACACATAGAATAAATGAAATTTTCCTTCAAGCAGTTTGTTGAAAACAGACAATTACAAATATGACTATAAAGATAATATTGGAATAATAACATTTATTTGTAACTATTTCTCATTGATTAGGGTCCAGTGGGTTTCCTCTGTATAAAGACTAGCTGAGTTAGTCCAGTGCAGAGAATAGAAAAAGTATTTCAACTTTTGTCTAAGAGAATGATTATAAGATGAGGTCCTCTGATATTGGATCAGTAGCTTAGAAATTGCTGTCAGCATTTCAGTTTGCATATTTAGGTCACCAGGTTATACTTTGATCCAGCCATAAATGAGTGATATTTACTTTAAGCTTAGGATCCCTTGAATAATTCAAAGTTTGCATATTGATGCAGAAGACTCCCATGTAACATAATATCCAATTATAGTGGAAGTATTAAATTTGATAGAAAATAAAATTCCAAGTGGGATCCTTTAATGGATTGACCTTATGGTACTTTGGAATTTCAAAATCATTGTAAACAACATAGGAGAATAGCTTAGTGCCAAAAGAAAAGGAAGGAAGGAAGGAAGGAAGGAAGGAAGGAAGGAAGGAAGGAAGAAGGAAGGAAAGAAGGAAGGAAAAAAGGAAGGATGGCTGTAAGGAAATTAAGTCACCCCAAATTTTCCACTTCTTTAGACAATTAAATTTGGTGTGTGAGGTTTGATTGTGGCTGACCAGTGATAAAATTGTCAACCAAAATAGGAAATCCTGGAGGCAAAGTAGATGTGTTTACAAAGATGGAATTGAATTTCAATAGCCAGAGGTCTTCCTGGGGTTCTTCAACAGATAAAAGTGGGTGTTGTGCATGGATTATAGGACTTCTCTGCATAAGAATAGTTAGGCATAACTATAGGGCAGTCTTGCAAAAGAAAAGATAGTAGAAAACAAAGATAGCCATTAACTTGTCTTGCTATTAATTTTTTAGGGAAAGCATAGGTTACTTAAATCCTTTCTTTGGAAAATAAGCATGGGAAGGGGGTTAAGTGCACTATATGCATTAAGAACTCTGTCCTTGTTCTAAGATTCTCAGCACAAGTTTGTACTGATGTTGGCATGTCATCATAAAAATACCCTGGGATCTATTGGGAAACAAAGTGGGACTAATTATGGTATTTTTTACCACACATAATTTCATGTTCCTTCTAATTCTCTGAATTCAAGAGTACACTAAAACATATCATTCCCCATGATCAAGTGTACTTTACTCTAGAGATACAAAAATGGTTCAACACACAAAAGTCAATAAATATAATACATCACATAAACAAAGGTAGAAATCATGTGATCATCTTAGTAGACACAGAAAACCCTTTTGACAAAATCCAACATCTTCTTAGTGTGTAAATCCTGAAGAAATTAGAAATAGAAGGGACATAACATAATAAGGACTATATATGACAAGCCTAGAGCCGACATCATACTCAATGAACAAAAACTCAATGTGGTTCCACTAAAGCCAGGGAGAATACAAGGGTGCCTACTCTTTTCACTGTTATTCAATATAATTCTTAGTAGCATTATATAGAGCAGAAATAAAAGGGATACATGTAGGAAATAAAGAAATCAAGGTACCCAAGCTAAGATTCTGTGCATAAAATACTGTCCTGATTCTACTAGAAAACTGATCTAATACATACTTTCAAGAAAGTGACAAGGTCAGTCTCAGAAAGGCAAATGCAGGCATTTTCTGATTTGTGGTTCCTAGATTTAATATAGACACACAAAATTATTCATTTAACATAACCAGAAGGTAGACATAAATTGTCTCAAACAAAGTGGGTTGGTGACAGGGACAATGGTGGAGAAAGAAAGCCTGGAGGAAGTAGGGGGATATATTTAATGCCCAGCATATACTTGTATATCTTGTATGAAGATATCTAGTGGACCATGGAATCATGTACTATGAATAAATTCAATGCATTTTTTAAGCAAAAGACTAACCAAATGCTACCCATGATTGGAGAGTGTCAATACAATTGGTTTTTGAATTAAACATACTCACTTTATGGATTTGCCATAACTTCCTGTATTAAGCTTGAACGACTAATAGAAATTGTTGCTATGGAAAACTGGGGAGTTCTGCTTCTGTGGAAGTTATGCTGTCTATTTGGTGGAGGTCAGGATAAGTCACTGGATGTAGGAGCCTTTCCCCTCTTCTGCCATCCATTGTATCAACTTTTCCTTATTATTCATCAATTTAATTTTATAATAATCTATGCTTAGAGGTTAAAAAAAAGTCATGTCTCCAAATAACTACATCCTTTTTTTTTTCAAGAGCTCTTCTTTGATTTTTAGTTAATAACCAAAAAAAAAAAAAAAAAAAACGATGTAGGAGGTAACAGTAAATAAACTCTTGTATAAAGAGCACAGTGGAATATATTTCCATTCCAGGACTTTAATTATGTAAATAAAGTTGAGTGGGCTTTTAAAGTATTATTTTGCAAGTTCTTTTATCTGGTCTTTGAATCCAAAACAACACATTTGAGGGCTCTATTAATAGTCAAAATTATGTTTGCATCAAATTTAAATGCAGTACTCCTGAATCAGATTTTCCTAGGCGTCTCTCTTTCTCCAAGAAGCTATCTATCATGTACCCATGAACCCTGATGTTTGTGGTTGTTTAGGTCCTTATTTCCTCTCTTCTGTTGAGGATGTGTTCTAAGTTTACAAACATGGAAGACAATAGATAAAGGACCAGCCTCTGACCAAAACTCACAGCAGGCCTTTGACATCAACTTGAGTCATCTTGATGCTAGAATTTATTTAAAGATAATCAGCCTCCATATCAGTTTGAGTAAAATGGAGCAGAGGCAGGATTATCCCACTATTCAACTCTACTTTCCCAAGTCTAGAATAGTTACTGATTGCACCATGTTTAATCCTCTTGAATTGGCTATAGGCAAGATGCTCACCATGAGTGTGTAGCCTTGGATCTGTGTTGGTCTTCCTTCAGTCTATCCACAGCCTCTTGGAGCTTGTTCCAATGCAATTTCTATAGTGTGAGTCATTCTCTATTGTTGAATGAAACATTTCGTGTTTCACCAAGGAAGAAAGAAAAATCCCACTTGGGTATGTAGGCATACCTTCCAGCAACTTCTTAGTTCATCCAAATGAATGTGAAAACTCATGTCATCTCTTCTTAGAGTTCTATACAGACACACCAATCATACCCTTCACACTAGTGGCAGTGGAAAAATCCTGTCTCTTTTGTTCCCCCACTGCATGTCCTCATTATGTTTGTTTAAAGCTACAGTGAACTGATCTGAGTCAGCAACAATGAGTTAACTGCTCTATGGGAAACAATTTTCTATGTGACTCATTTGTCTTATGTATGTCAACTGTATCATTAGTATAAGTTTTAAATTGGTGCAAGTCTGATGATCATTCTAAATTATGAATGGCAAGCCTCTATGGGGCTTTAGTAGAATAATTTCTGTTCCTCATAGAGCATCTCTGCTTTACATACAATGCTAGAGGCACTGAATATACACCTGGCTAATAAAATCTTCCTAAATGATGTATGCTGGCTTCCATACTAAACCAGGCTGTACCTTGAACTGAGATGCAGTGTGATATGTGTCTCCAGACTAAGCAGTTTCATAACTGGGTCATCTGTGTAGTCTTTGTGCCTTTGAACATCTTCCAGTTTTACTCGAGTTGTTTCTCCTATTCTCTTCATCTTATACTCCATTCCCAACTGCTGTTCTAGTTTATCTCCTGCAGGGCATTACCCATGATTTTTAACATGTAAAACTCTTAAGTTTACATTTGGTGGACATATGCACATATCCCCTTTCTTCTCTCACTTTTCGCACAATGGCCTGCAGGTTAGCAAATTCACCCAGTTGAGAAGAATGGAAGATCATGAGTGACAGGCTTTTGATTGGAATCTTGGGTTTCTGATGCAAAATTTCTTTGTAACCCCAATGTACATTCATACTGTGTTAGTCAACATTTTATTGCTGTGAAGAGACATCATGACTACAGCGACTCTTATGAAGGAAAGCATTTAATTGGAGCTGGCTTACATTTCAGAAGTTTAGTCGACTATCATTATGGCAACATGCAGGCAGACAGGGTCCTGGAGGAGCTGGGAGTTCTACATCCAGATTGACAGGCAGAAGGATGGAGAGAAATACTGGATGGAACTGGTTTGAACTTAAGTGATAAATTTCTGTTATCAAGGCCAAACATCCTTCAACAAAGCTACACCTCTTAATCCTTTCACATAGTACCACTCCCTGCTAAGTGAGAATTCAAATATGGGAATTTACAGGAGCCAGTCTTATTCAAACTACCACACATACTAATTCATATCTCACTCTTTTCTATTTCTAAACCTTTATATACATTAGTATAGTTCCTCCTTACCTAGTTTCTATTTCCTACTCAACTCACAAATTCTCCAGCTTTCTATATGGTGTGGAAGGGATTGTGCTATATGATGGGGGGAGAGCTGGTCTACTCCAACTCCCTGCAAGGCATGGCAGAATTCAGGCAGGTTCAATAGAGATAAAAGGTGTGTGTCTCTCAGGAGAAATATGGTGGTCACTGCAATGAGTTGACTTCAGTCAATGAAATATGTTCCCATCTGTTGCAATTTGAGCTAATGTAATTGGGGCATTTTAGATCGTCACCTTTACAAGGTAGGCATGCTACCTTAAATGCCTAATAATACAGATCTATTCCTTGAAGGTATATCTTCTGAAAAGCTTTGTACTTTCTCTCCCCTTCTTCCTGTCCCCCTTCCCCTCTCTTATCCCAGTAGTTACTCTTTAAATATGGCTCCAATCAAAAATGAGAGCAAATCTTCCTTCTTTTTTTTTTTTTTTTCAATGTAGGTTGGTTCTGAAAGCTTTGGTTTCCTTCCTACTGGAGTCATGAATTACCATGGAAGGATTCCCATCTACTCAGAGAGAAGCCACACAGAAAGGCCCTGAAAGATGACAAAGCAGGAGAGAAGCTTGTGCAGAGGTATCACAGGCCACCTGGAACTGGACTGCCACCTGAATGTAATGTCATGAGATGTGCCAGGAGATGGTGAGGTAAAATAAACTCATTGCTGCTCTAGTTCACTAAATTTTTAGACATACTACACAGCACGACGAGCTTTACCCTATTATGTGTGTGAAATGTTTAGTAATCTTCAACAAGACTCTGTGTGGTACGGACTCCCTGTGGGATGAAACCAAGCAGATCTGGGTGAGCTGAAGCAGCATGATGATTGTCAGTGAGAGGGGAATGCCAGAAGTGGAATGGCAACCCAGAAAAAAAAGCAACATCCAGTAGGATTTGAAATGAGTGAGTGCATCTTTGAATTCCATGCTTTGTTTAAATAGAGGCAAATACTCTACAGGTTTACATAGACTTGGTTACTCAAAGCATACACCCATTTTCTATCTTTAAAAATCATTCCAAGTAGCGATGTGGTGGCCCATGCCTTTAGACCCAGCCCTTGGGAGGCAGAGGCAGGCAGATCTATGTGAATTTGAGGCCAGTCTGGTCTACAGAGCAAGTGCTAGGACAGGCTCCAATGCTACACAGAGAAACCCTATAACATGAATAATAAAAAGACCCAGAGACAGATATTGGGATTCAAGCTTCAAGCTGAAGATCAGAAAAGAAAAGCAGCTAGTCACCAGCTCTGGCGTCTATCTCAGACTGAAAGGGCTGTCCTGTCTCCACAAATCCTCAGAGTGCAATGCTCTCCACCAAATCTCAGGTTGGGTGCTGCCCCTCCTCAATGTGGCTGGAGACAAATTCTCCCCTGAGATCCCCCTTGCTTCTTCCTTTTATACCTCTCAAATTCTGGGGCTAAAGGGGTGGGATCCCAAGCGCTGAGATCACCTTTGAGCTATTTCTCTTTTAGACTGGATCAATTTTGTGTAGCTCAGTGTAGTTTTGAGTTAACAGAGATCTGTCAACCCCTGTCTCCTGAGTCATGGAATTAGAGGTCTGAATCACCACTGCCTAGCTTCTATAGCTAAGTAGTGTGGCTGGTTTTGCATTGTGATACTTCAGGCATTATTTAACAAATCTTAAATAATATATCACCACAAACCCTGTCTTGAGCCCCCCAAAACTATTCTGGGCACATGGGGAGGGGAAAGAAGGAGAGAGAAGAGAGAGAAATGAGAACTCAATGATGAAAACTTATTAAATTATCTCAGTTGTGGTTTGGGAGCATTGGAATAAACAGGTGATCATCTTAAGTGATTGGGTCTTTGTGTTTTTTGGCTTGCATTCTTTGACACAAGGGAACCACTTATGTTCTTTCCCATGACTTTAACTATAGGAGGCTATGCCAAACCCCAAAGTACTTTAAAGTGCTGGTAGAGAGGGTCTCACTTATGTCTGTGCTGGTTGGTTTCTGTCAACTTGACACAAAACTAGACATACCTCAAGAGAGGGAATATTTTTTAATTTAAATTATTTAATTACTGCTCATATTTGCACATCCATCCTCCCATTCCCTCGCCCTCCCATCCTCCTATGTTCCCCACCAATCCCCCCAACCCATCCCCCAACTCCTCCCCAGGGATAGTGAGGCCCTCCGCAGGGACCTTCAAAGTTTATCATATCATTTGGGGGAGGCTTAGGCCCTCCTTGCTGTATCTGGGCTGTAATAGTATCCCTCCATAGGGAATGGGCTCTCAAAGTCCATTTGTGCTCTAGGGATAAAGACTGGCTCCACTGTTTGAGGTCCCATAGACTGTCTTGGCCTCTTAGCTGGTACCCACATTCAGAGGGCTTGGTTCAGTCCAATGGGAAATCCCCAGCTTTATGACTAGGTTCTCCATGCTCTCAGTAGGTCAGGTCAACTGTTTCTGTGGTTTTCTCCAGGACCATCTTGGCTCTTTGCTCATCCCTCCTCCCTCTCCACAACTGGATTCCAAGAGTATGGTTCAGTGCTTAGCTGTTGGTGCCCGTTTCTGCTTTGAACAGCTACTGGATGAAGGCTCTAGGAATGGTAACCAAGGTAGACACCAATCTCATTATAGGGGAAGGGCATCAATGGCATTCTCTCCACCACTGCCTGGATTCTTTGTAGGGGTCATTCTTTGGATCACCTAACATTTCCCCTGTGCCAGACCTCTCTCCAAACCTGTACTGTCTCCCTCTATCAAGGCATCTCCTTTCTTGCCCTCCTCTATTCCTCCCCTGTCTCAGTCCTCTTGTTCTCCTCCCCCGCTCCACTTCTTCCCTTCCCGCCTCCTACCCCCTCCTGTGCTCCCACTTTGCTCCAAGGTTCTTGTCCCCCTCCCCTTCTTTGAGGGACTATGCAATCTTCTTTTGGGGTCCTCTTTGTTTCCTAGCAAAAGAGGGAATATTAATTGAGAATAATTCTCTATCAGATTGGCCTGAAGATAAGCCTGTGGGGGGATTTTCTTCATTAATAATTGATGTGTGGAAGTCCAGCCCCTTCTGGATGGGTGGTGCCAACACTGGGTAAGTGGTCTTGGGGTTATATAAGAAAACAAACTGAGCTATTGAGGAGGAGCAAGGCATTACGAGGCACTCCTCTATGTTCTCTACATCAGTTCCTGACCCCAAGTTACGGTAATATATTATTTAAGATTTATTAAAGCTTGCCTGAGGATTTAGAAAACAAAGTCAGCCTCAAGTTATAGAGATCATGCAGTGGTGGTACACACTTTTCATCCCAGCAGTCAGAAGCTAGGAGGTGGTGGTACACATCTTTAATCCTAGGACTCAGGATTAAGAGGTAGACAGATCTCTGTGAGTACAAGGCCATCCAGATATACACAAGATTGATCCAGTCCTAAAGAGTAATAGCTCACACAAAGATGATCTCAGCACCTGGGATCACACAATTTTTAATCCCAGTACTAGAGAGTTATAAAATATAGGAGCAGGGTCTTCAGTGGTCAATATCAGGCATTCATTCTCCAGCCACATTGAGGATAGGAAGTCTCAGGATTCTCCAGCCAGGCTGAGGAGAGGTTAGAGTATGAGGTTTGGTGGAACCAGGATCACCTTCCAGTCTGAGGTAGAGAAAGAGCTAGTGACAAGCTGTTTTGCTTTTCTGATCAGTCTCTGGGCCTTCTATTTATTGTGTTATACCACATTCTATCTTGAGCCCTGTACCCTGACTTCCTTGCATAATGGAGTGTAAGATATAAGGTGAAATAAACCCTTTCCTCCCCAAGTTTTTAGTCACAGTGTTTTTCACAGCAATAAAAACCCCAGCTAAGACAATGCCCATGTTTTAGTTCTGGCCTTGTGCTTCAACTACAGAAGAAAAATGGGTCATCATTTGCCCATCTGTTATTATTTGGAGAGTCTATAGAGTACTCACAAAAACCTCAAATAAAACTAAGAAATTTGGAAGTTAAAATGAGCTCAAAGTCACTTGCTGCTTCTATTTATTTATTTGGTCTGAGATGATCTCCACACTGACTTACCATATGGCATTAAATCATTCTGGCCCCTGAGTTATTATTACATGATTCAAAGTGTATAATTTACAGAATTGCCAGCCCAGGCTGCACTGTGTCCCACACCAAAAAAAGACCACAAGGAGGGGAGAAGGAAAATGTCTGTTTCCTGGTAGCCCATATTTACGCAATTTTCTCCACCACAGATTGTTTTGGCAGTCTAGACAGAGTCTTGTAAAATCCTCCCTTGATGTCATCCACATCCTTCCTCGATAGGTTTAGAATGAGTGTGGAGCAAGCCTGGCTCCCCTGGTGATGTTGTACAGATAATTAATCAGTGCCACCCGGGGAGGCCTTAGTTAGGGCTGCAGCGATGCCCACATGGGGGTGGGGCAGAGACGCCCACCCTTGATTATGTAAATAAGTACTGGTGGAAAAGAAGAAACACACTGGGACATTCCATGTTTTAACAGAACATGGTGGAAAATAAAACAGAGAGAAGTGAGCTAGAAATGGGGAAAGACCAAGGGAATTGTTTTCTTCTGAAGGCCAGGGACACACTCCAGAAGTAGAGATTCCTCAGTAGTCAGTGCAAATTGTACTTCAAGCAAAGACATTAGATCATGTGTCTCTCTTGTAGGGGAAAAGTAGCTATAGATTAGGATTTCAAATTTAGGTTATGAGCCAGGCTGTCATGGCACATATTTTTAAGCTTTGAAGCAGAGGCAGGTAGATCTCAGAGTTGGAGGACACCCTTGCTCTATATAGTGATTTCCAGGCTAGCCAAGGCTACGTAACGTAACCTTGTCTCAAGGGGATGAAATATGGGCTGGAGAGATGGTTCAGTAATTAAGAATGCTTACTGCTCTTCCAGAGAACCTGGGGTTGAGTTCTACCACCCACATGGTGGTTCACAATCACCTGTAACTCTAGTTTCAGGGCAACCCTCTTCTGGCCTCCAGGTATATGGTGCACAGACATACATGCAGGCAAAACACTCATATATATTAAGAAGAGAGAGAGAGAGAATAAAGTAAAATAAAATCCAAGTTACTAGAGCTGTGGTGTGTGTGTGTGTGTGTGTGTGTGTGTGTGTGTGTGTGTGTGTGTGTGTGTGTGTGTGTGTGTGTGTGTGTGTTGTGTGTGTATGCTGATATATGTGCATGTATGCAAAGGCCAGAGTTTAACATTGGAGTTCTTCCTCAGTTTCTCTCGCCTTATGTTTTGGGATAGGGTCTCACACTTAGAGCTCACTGACTTGGTTGAAGTGAACGGCCAGCGAGCTCCAGGGATCCTCCTGTCACTATACACCAGTGCTGGTGTTTCAGACATATGCCTTGCTTTCAGATGAGCTCCCTTCTTCAGGCTCCCACTGCAAGGACTTCACCATTTGAGTCATTTCTTCAGCCTTCTTTTTTTCTTATTGAAAAGTCATTTTGTTTATCTATCAGTAGAGTAATAAATGTAGAAATCTGTGTCTGAGATGATAGGGGATACAAATCAATGCTGGGTTTCTCTCATAGAATGTATTTCTCCTTAGGGAATCACTGAAAATCAATATTGTTTTCTTGGAAAATGATTTGATCAGAAACATCCAGACAGACATCATGTCTCCATTAAAACTTCGAAGATTCCTTTTGTGGTATTAGATGCTTGTATACATCTTGTATTCTAACTTACTCTTCAATCTAGTTAAATTCTTCACACACACACACACACACACACACACACACACACACACACACACACACACACACACAAGAAATTGTGTGAAGAGGAGTAAGAAACAATTTGTTCCTTTATCCTTGCATTTTCTCTGCAGTTAGTTATTTCTGAAGAAAAAGCACGAAAATATAGTAGTTCTTACACTGATTTATTTTCATATGTGCATAGGATTTCCATACCATGGCATACATGTGGACATCAGAGACACCTTGCAAGAATAATTTTCTTCCTTCTATCATATAAGGTTTAAGGATTGAACTCAAGGTTGGCAGACTTGGTGGCAAGGGCCTTTTCCAGTTGAGCCATCTTGCTGGCTACAGAGGAAATATTTTGATTTTTTTTTGTTTTCATTTTTTTTCTCTGCATCCTGATCTTTCTCAATGCCCCATTATCCCCTCTCTGTCCTGTTGCCTCTGACTTTCTCTTTTTCCAGGAACTGTTTTCATAACTTCCTACCAGCTTCCCCATGGAGAGTCTTCCTGTGTGTAATCCTGTATCCAATGTACAACAAATCATGTGCTCTTCTGACCTAAGAACCCCCATGGCCTCTGAACTCCCTCCAGGTCACTGCTGTCAGCCTTGCTTTGCCACAGTTCTGGCCAGCCTCTGCTTCAGCCACAAGACTCACAATTGTCTAGCCCTCCAGGCCATTGTAACAGTCAATACTTTGGCCAATTCCTGCCTGTTCTTCAGGAATTCACCCCACGTTATTTGTGAGGAAGACTGCTAATGTTTCTGGAAGAGGCAAACTGCAGGAGCTTTCTTTCAAGCTTTGGGCTCCGTTGACTGGTCCTGTTTCACATCCCACATAAAACAGGCCTCCCCTATTCACATACTGGCCACTGCTTCTGGCTGAACTCACAGTTCTGTGTCTTCCTAGGGTCTGGTCTTCCTCTGCACCCTTCAGAATGGCTGCTGCTCACACTGACCTCAGTCTTTGACTCCAGACATGCAGCACTTAAACAGCGTGAGAAGTGCATTGTTACATTGCATGGGAATCATAGAATGCTGCTAGAGGATATCATTTAATAGAGTCACTATGATCCATATCTGACAAAATGTCACTACACAGTACAGGACTAGAGTGTTTACATCCCCTGTCCTGATTACCTCACTCTTAATTGTGGCACCAATGATTTTACCAGAGGTTCAAGACTAGCCTTGGCCTAAACTTTACATTAGTCCCACCCAACATAGAATTTCTTGCTTCCCCTAGAGACCATGGAGAACTATGTGCTATTTTCTCCCTAGTAAATACTAATGACCACCTCATATTATGCTCTTAGTTTTACTGGGTTATAACTTTCCCAAAGTTATTGGTCTGTCGTGAATTTTTTTTTTCATCCCTGGGACTTCAGTGTGTGATACATAGTTGTGTTTGTTCAATGAACTGATTTTTTTCTCAGCCCCTCCATAGCCCTCTCATCATATTTGCCTGTGTCACCAGGGTACTGGAAACATAACATGCATATCAAATAAATAATATTAGTATCACTTTATAGCTTTTGAGTACAAATAGTGTTTGCCATTTTTTCAAGATAAAAATAAAGAGGCATTTTGGAAAAAAAAAGTTATTCTAGTTATAGCCTTCTAAGTTCAGTATTGTAGACTAAATCAGGAACATTTTTTTTAATTAAAAACCTGTGACTATATGGGGAAATGTGTTAAAATATTGTACAAGACAAAAATCCAAATTGCTCCTCAGAGAAACCCTAGAATGAAAACTCTTATCTTACCCAAAGAGAAACTATTCAAAAGTATTTCAAGCAAAGAAAAGTAAAAATAACTCACTCAGTGCTAGAGATTCTGACACTAATTTCTGTATTCCTTGTGTGATACAGCTCCCAAAATATGATGTGCACCCACGAAGTATTTAGTGAATTGAAGTAAAGATTAATTTGTAAGAGAATAACTTCAAAAACAAAATGAAAAAATCCAGGTAGCAAAAATCTTCATCAGTAATTACTGTTCTGGATCAACTATCTCTTTTGTGCCTTCCATTAAGATAACTAACCAAGAGTTGACCCTAACTAAAAAGTTACTAGATCAAAGAATGCAGATTTTCCAAAAGGAAGTATTCAGAACAAAACATTTCATTGTCAAAAAATGGATAGACCTGGCAGCTTTATGCTATTGTAAGAAATCATTCAGAAGTTTCTCAGGTTAAACATGTATCTCTAAGCAAGCTCTCATTAAAAAGCCTCTTTTAGCTATCATATAGCATATGTCTGTCTGTTGTGTTAGTTTTCCTGGGAAGATGTGAACAAATGTCTATTCACTACAGAGCATAGGTGACAGACCAGAGAAATTTACCCAAGTCTATCTAGGTAAGTCAGTCAATCTTTCTATCCAAGCCTATCTAGGTAAGTCAGTCTTCCACCCAAGCATATCTAGGTAAGTCAGTCAGTCTTTCTACCCAAGCCTATCTAGGTAAGTCAGTCAGTCTTTCTACCCAAGCCTATCTAGGTAAGTCAGTCTTCCACCCAAGCCTGTCTAGGTAAGTCAATCAGTCTTTCTACCCAAGCCTATCTAGGTAAGTCAGTCAGTCTTTCTATCCAAGGCTGTCTAGGTAAGTCAGTCAGTCTTTCTACCCAAACCTATCTAGGTAAGTCAGTCAGTCTTTCTACCCAAGCCTATCTAGGTAAGTCAGTCTTCCACCCAAGCCTATCTAGGTAAGTCAGTCAATCTTTCTACCCAAGCCTATCTAGGTAAGTCAGTCAGTCTTTCTATCCAAGCCTGTCTAGGCAAGTCAGTCAGTCTTTCTACCCAAGCCTATCTAGGTAAGTCAGTCTTCCACTCAAGCCTGTCGAGGTAAGTCAGTTAGGCAGTCTACCCAAGCCTAGTTAGGTAAGTCTGGCTTTCTACCCAAGCCTATCTAAGTAAGTCAGTCAGGCTTTTGGACTTGCAGGTGTCTGGGTGATTCAAAGGCAGCCATGTCATCAAAGGCCTACTCCAGCATGAGTGATGGCTCAGGAAAGCCACATACCTTGAACTCCTTGACCAACTTGAAGTCAGCTCTGTGGGAGAGAGTCCTCCTGTCAAATGTTTACTGCTTTTACAATCCCAAGGAGGGCCTTGTGGGTCTTGTAAATTTCCTTGTATTCTGTACCTTGTCATTAGCTTTTATGAGCTTCTCTCCATCGGCCAAGCAGGAATGTTTCAGTGCAGAAGAAATGGTTGCAGAATAGTGCCAAATAGCAAGGTGTATGAGGGGATTTCTCACTTATTTACTCATTCATTGATTTATTTTGATTACCTCAACACTAATAGCCTATAAGTAGAGTACTGTTTTGGGAGGCACTGAGGCCAAGTAACTTGTCAGTGTCACATGTTAAGAGGCCATGATTTGAAAGCAGCTTTATTACCAAAAAGGAGCCCCTCTATGTTATGCTCCTTGTGGTTTCCTGCCATTGGCTTGTGTTGCCAGGATTTCCTGTCTTTGGTGAAATCTATTTGTGGCTGTGCATTTGCTTTTATCACTACTAACACAGTTTTTGAGTACAACAGGGTCAGTCATAGCCCAGTTGTGTGTGGTCTAAGCACCTGTTGTGCTGGACACATGAAGTTACCAAAGAAGAACTTAGGGCAGGAGCTCAGAGTTTGTTGTCTCACACAAATGAAGTTTAATAACATAGACTTTAGTGGGAGTATTTAAGGCAGAAGTGAGTGTTATTGAAAAGAATTGCAGAAAAATAGGAAATTGAGCAAAAGTGAGAATTAAGGGAAAGTAGGATACACATTTGAGAGAGGGAAAGATTTCCAGGTGAAGAAAACGTCATTGAACTTGCTTGGCTGGGTTCTATTGGGGAGTGTCAGAGACTGAGCAAAGGCTGTGGTGGCTGCTATGGAATGCTTTACTGCTGGGCTATTATGAACTGATGGAGGGCATACAGGCTCTGTGCATACCACCTGGCCTGACCATGAAGGATCATGAGTTGTTCATACATTGCCCACCCACATAGAGTTGGTTCTCGTTCCCCTCTGTCCATCTATGCCTGTGCTTTGTTAGGTCCTGACCCTGCATGCCATTAGTCACTGTTTGTTGCACTTAGCTCTTTTCATTCTCATGGAAGCCTTGAAAAGTCTGCATTTGTTCTTAATTAACTCTTTGTCTATGGAATTTTCTTTCCTGATACAGTTGGAAGCTTCTCATTACAAGCCATGCTGCCTTATAGTTTAATCTGTTATACTTAGCTGCATTAGAAGCAGGAATATAAGATAGGACAATGGATCCTTACATATGCCCCCCCAAGGGATTCAGGTAGAGGGGACAGCCAACCTGCTGTCACTGACCCAGAGACCCAACTCTTACCTGTTTGGCTTAGTTATCTCATATCCAATTACAAACCCTCTTATTCCTCTCCAAACTTTGCTGCTTTGGCCATTAATCTTCCTTTTAACCTGCAATATTTGAGCAATTTTTATTATTTTATTTATCTGCAGTTTCTCTTGGTACCTACTCAGAGCAAGCGCTTGCATCACAATTTGAAATTCTAAAACTCTTCCATGATGCTAAGAAAGAAGCATCATTCTGACACTCATAAGTATGACCATGACTCAGGTCCATGGCTTTCACCTGTGGGACACAATCTGTACTGCATATCTGTACTGCAAAATGGGGTAAGCTGGAGTCACATTGATTTTCAGGCCTGTGGTTCCAGATAGGGCTGATAGGTTGGTATCTCCGAAATTCTGGATGTCAAAACTTGTGACTATCATCCCCATATGTAATGAAGTAAATGTGTGATTCTCAGGCTGCTGACAGTGGGAAGGTGAGCATGAAGAGATCCTATAAGCTCTTAGGCACTAGGAAGGACAGGTCTCTGCCCATTGTCACACAGGGGTTGAGTCCTGTGGGTAGACTGGACTTGGCTGAGGGAACTGGCTTTATCTATCTGCTCTGCCATCACTTAACAACTATATGGCTACAAGCAATTTCTCCTTGTGGGTCTTCAGCTTCTTTACTTGGGGTTGATTCTAATCTTTCAAGGACACACTGAAGGTCAATAACAGTGAGCATATAAAGTGCTTATATTTCATATATAGTACGTAACTGTCACTCAGAAAGTGGGAAGTGTGCTAGAATGCTCTGTTGTGTAAAAGAAATGAAGCATTGATGTCTACTTTACCAGGTGACTTAAGAATCAAGTGAATTAATAGAAGCAAAGCTACCAGAACCATGCTTGAAATGGCAGATATAGATTGATTGTTTTCTCATAAGCTAATTCTATTTAAACATTGTAGCTTATGTATGTATTTTTGAGAATACATTTTCAATTTTAATATTTTATAATTTTCTAAGTGGAAATTCTGTAAATAATACCATAGAAACAGAAATTTTGTTACTTTTGTATAAAGATTCAGATCCTAATTATTCAACATGGCCCATTAAATAGCATTTGCCTTGACCTTGTAAGAACTTTAAGGCATTTTCAGACAAACAATCACACTTATATAGCACTACAGAATTCTAATAGTTTTGTTTCAATATTTTAAAGCAGTTGTGGAGAGACTCTAATTTGATGCAAATAATTACCCCCCCCAAAAGAGATGATTTAAAAGTTAGTTTACATTTTGTTTTTAATTGACTTTGACAAAGAGAAAAATGACTGTCCAAATGGAAAACCAGAAGGGGAACCTCAGAGATAATTTATATTTTCTCTCTGGAACATCTCAGGGAGGGTTTTCGGGAGAGTGATGGAGAGGAGATTAGGGTGTGAGTCCTGTGGTTTCCCACAAACGAGATGAAATCCCATTGAAGCCTTAGTTGCTATAGGCAACCAACAGAAACAGCAACATAGAAAGGGCTTTCTGGATTTAAGATGATTTATTACACACCATTTGACAATGCTGAATGGAGACTCAAGTTGATCTCAGTTCTGCATCTGCCTTTGGTTAGAGCTGTACAGTTAGGTAATTTGTTTAATTTCTCTGCCTCGAAACACAACCCTCTATAATGTTTGTTGGTTCAACTTGGTATTTTTCATCTCCATTTTAAATTTCTCTGCATTTAAAGATTCTCATAAACAAATAAAAGGGGAAACTAGTGACTAAAATATTTCTGATCCGGTGTGTACTGGTCTTCATGTTAGACAGAATATTTGCTCCAGTTAATTGACATTTGTTAAACACTAATGCTAGGTAATACACACATGAAAATGGAAAGAGATCCATATTCTCCAGAACTCTGCATCTGATGGAAGTGACAGTGGCCTGAGATATTTACAATATTGGGATTAAACGCAGCAAAAGTTGCTGCAGGGGTGGTGTTGGGATCAGAGAAGATTCTGGCTAGTGTTCTGAGTAGAATTTAAAAGATGAATGTTGAGTGTTTAGGTCAGTTTGCTATCATTGGTGCTAAGTTTATAGATGAACTTGTCATGATTGATCTCATTGGTATCTGAAATGGTCCCTTTGATAATAAGATAGTGCTCTGGTGGGAATTGGGCATTTAAACATGCTGCTACTCAGGTGGTTAGCCCTCTAGAAGTTGTATTTATAATGTCCTTGCCTTGCCTGTTCTGGACTCACTTCCTGTCTATCTCACCAGGAAGCATAGAAACAAGCAGTGCTATTCTAGCCAGGCCAGTGTCACAGATGAGTTGGCAAGCATCAACAGCAAAGGGACAACAGCTAGGAGTTATTGTCAGGTGTTCTATAAAAGGCCAAAGTTAGTTTGAGTACTACACTAATGTGATTTCAAATGCCCCGGGGCATTGCAGAAAGCTAATCCTTTTTAAGGCAATCAGCTTCTTCAGCCCAAACTCAAGCTGTTGACTTCAGTCTACAGTCTTGAAAACAATGAACTACTCATGGGGTGGTTTTACTCTTCAAGCAGTTATGGCCCTGTTTTGGACATACAGTCTGACTCACCAATGTTACTGTTTGTTTGCTTTCCCAGGTAGTAGCCTGTTACTAATAAAGACAATTATAGCCTTTGGAGTTCTGATCTGAGCCACTCTCATCTTCAGCTAATGAGATCTTTTGAGATTGACTGACATGGAATGTATTGTTTGTCTTGAAATCTGAGGCCCAAAGACTGAATGGCAAGAATCTAGTAGTAAGACATTAAAATGTTTGCCCACTCAGGATTCATCTGAAATGCTGTTGATGTGTCTAGGTTTCTTAGCATATCTTGGCAATGGAATCTAGGAGTCCAAGTTCCTGAGCAGAGAAACTTCTGTAGCTCAGTTACCAGGAGCTGGGGTGTTCGAGGTGTAGGCCAGGTGAGCTGGCAACTTCAACAAGACAGGAAAATTTCTTCACCTCTGTCATCCATTGTCTTAATCTCACCCTTGTCAATGTTTATGTCACTTGTTAATCATGTACCTAAAGTAAGAGCCAAGGTTCTACAAGAAAATGGCTTTCAAGTTATTGTAAAAAAAAGGAGTATATCTTCATAGAAGAAAATATTGGATTCTGGACAGTAAAGGATACTTTAGCTTATATTTCATTTTTGAAGAAATTTCTTTGAAATAATTTCCTAAAAATAATCTATTATGCTTGAAATATAAGTAATAAGCCAGAGGTATGTCTATGAATCACAAAAAGATAAACAATGGTATTTAAATTATGAAAATTTCATAATTCACAGATTTTATTTCATATTGCATTTTGTATAGTAGTAGCAATTAGAATGCAAATTTTCATCAGTCTTAAAATACCTCATTTTTAAAACTATATTTTTATTATTTACACAGCCTATTATCTAAAATTGCATCAGCTGCTCTTGTCAGCTATTTTTCTCTGGGATATCTGTGAGCTTCTTTTGTTTGCTTTGGTGTACACTCTGCTATGTACTGCCTTTCCCCTCACAAATGCAGGAAACTTGTGGTGGGAATATAAAAATTCGATAAAGTACTATTAGTTAAACATGAAAAGGACACAAATTGGGGGCAGAGAATGGACAGAAATAGAAGCGTGTGTTATTGTACCTCACAAGTACGAAGAGAATAAGGTGCAGTTTGGTAATATATTTGTTGGCACCTAAGTGAAGAAAATGTGCTCAGTAAAACAGTTTAGATTCACCGAGAGGAAAACAGATACACACCTTGGAAGAGCTACGTCATGGCAGTGGAAGTGGGCAAGAGTTTCTCATAAGATTCCTGTAAGTAGGCTGAGGGTGATGTAAAAAATATATGCTTAAAATTTATTTATTAAAGGTGTGTGTGTGTGTGTGTGTGTGTGTGTGTGTGTGTGTGTGTGTGTGTTTAGATGACAACTTTGTTAGTCAGTTCTCTTCATCTCTAGGGTTCAATGGGTTGAATTTGGGTGATTAAGCTTGCCCAAGCAAGCACTTTTTCCTGCTGAGACATCTTGACAACCTCCAAATATATTCTTGATAGCAATGCTCAAATTAGAGGATTCTGAAGAACTTTACTCTAAACTGATGAGACTCCACTGCAGGCTAATTTACTAAGGTTACCATGGAAGCCCTTAAATTAGTTATAGTTTTCCAGAGTAGAATAAAATAAAACCCATTTTAAAAAGCCAAGAATGGAAAAATTCTGATCTTTTCTTAGCAAGAAAAACTCACTCCAGTGTTTTTAGTCTGGGCCAATTCTAGAAGCTTCCAGGTATTGTGTATGGGCTTGTTTACACTGCTGGCTGATGCAAGTATCAGAAATGTGACTTGTTTTTATTTTATTTTAGGGTGCTGGGGATGGAACCCAAGGCCTTGTGCATTCTCGGTGAGTGTTCTAACCACTGGACTACATCAGCATGCCCCTCAAATGATTTTCAGTACAGGTGAGATGATGCATCCTTGGATGTCAGGAGCACATTGCCAGAGTACTGTTTGGGGGAATAGTGTTTTGTAATGGGCACTCAAAGACACATGTGTGTGCACAAATATATAGATATAACCTGCTGAGTCTGTTTTTGTTGTTTGTGTGTGTATGTTTATGGTTTCAGGGCTGACCACTTTGTATTGGATAGTCCACTGGGCACTCGTGCCTATGAGAGCCTAATTCTCTATCTCTTAGTCTATAGTTTTTTTCTGTAGATGTGGGACCCTGTGAGATTTTTTCCCCTGTTGAATTAGCATGTCTAATAATAGTGTCATTGTTCAGATCTCTTTTTATGCAACCATTTCTAATAGACACTGTCTCACAGAAGACTTCCTGGTATTGTGGCTCTTAAAATTTTCTTCCCCTCTTGTTTGATATTCCCTGAGCCAGAGATGCAGAAGCTATAATACAGATGTATTCACAGGGGCTGGGCTCTCCATGATTCACTGATCTCTGTATTGTGTCCAGTTGTGGTTTTCTCCAATGCTCCCCATTTACTGTAGATAGAGACTTCTTTGATAAAAGAAAATAGCTACACTTATCTGTAGGTATAACAGTTAGAATGCAGTTAAGAAATTATTCTGGTCTTGCAAAGTGACAGTGGTAGATTCTTTGTTGAGGTCCATGACCTCACTAGCCCAGGGAAGTTGGCTCTGTTTATAGTACGAAATACGATGTCCCTCCTGTTCTGTGGTCCTTAAGTCCAACTAGATAGTTGTTGTTTACTATTGCACCTTAACAGATAATCTTGTCATGCTGGTCATTGCAGTTCATAGGTGTCGCAGCTGGGTAAGACTATTAAAATTGCTTCCCTCTGTTGTCGGCTTGCATAGTGTTTTCTGGTAACTATGGAAGTTAGACCACAGGAAGAAGGCTTTCAGGTTAGATTAAGCTCAGATAATCAAAATCTTTAGTGTGTTGTGTCTTCAGCAATAGAGACCTCTGAGAGGCAACCAAGTGCAACAACAGCCATTTTTTTTGTTTTGGATACACTGACCAACCACTTGAAAGAAAAGTTCTTGTGTCTGGTATTGGGGTTTTTGTTAGTCTACAGTCTTATTTCATACATTTTAAGATCTGCCTTTTTATTAAATCAACACAACTTATTTCAGATACTGTTAAAGAAGTTTTGATTTAGTATATCTTTTGATAATAAATTATATCTAAAAATATTCCAGCATAATATTTGATATATGGTACTATTAATTTTGATTTACATATTATTTGAGACAAGGTGTGGTAGCTTGAATGAAAATGACCTCCACAGGCTCATATATTTGAGGGCTAGGTCCCTATTTGGGAAGGATTAGGAGGAGTGGTCTTCTTGAAGGATGTGTGTCACTGGGGATGGGCCTTTAAGTTTCAAAAGCCCATGCCAGGCCAAGTCTCTCTCTCTCTCTCTCTCTCTCTCTCTCTCTCTCTCTCTCTCTCTCTCTCTCTTTCTCTCTCTCTCTCTCTCCAACTTGCAGATAAAATGTAGGATCTGAACTACTGCTTCAACACTATGCCTGCCCACTTGATTGCTACCATGCTCCCACCATGATGGCCATAGACTCACCCTCTAAAACTGTAAGCAAGTCCCCAACTAAATGCTTCCTTTCATAAGTTTCCATGTCATGTGTCTTTTCACAGCAATAGAAAAGTAACTAAGATATAGGTCCTACTCCGTAGCTTATTCTAGCCTGGAACTTTCGGTGTTCTCCAGGTTAGATCCCCCTGTCAGAACTTCCTATGTGCAGGGATTACAGGCATAAACTACCACTCTCACCCTGTAAACACATTTGATTCAGGTCCTTTAAAGAAACAGAGAATGGAATTGTCAGTGTAGAGTGGTCAGGAAGGCTCCATCACCTGTGACTCCAATGAGGAGAGGTGATGTTTGTTTTGGGGGAGTGATGTGTATGGTTTATTAGCAATGTCCTCAGCAGATGAGGAAATGCAGGAGCTACATAGCTGCTAGGCAGGTTCTATTGTATGTGAGTGGAGAATTGGAAGTGGAGCCCTACACATTACCGTCAATTGGCACAAATGCACTCTTTCAAGCAAAGGTTTGGTGGTGGTTTGAATGAGAAGTGTCCCCCAACAGTTCATGGATTTGAACATTTGGTCCCCAGTTGGAGAGTTTGTGGAAAGTTTAGGAGGAGTAGCCTTGCTGGAGGAAGTGTGTCCTTGTTTATGGGCTTTGATAGATTATACCATGGCCCCACCTCTTGCTCTTTCTCTACTTCTTAAGTGTAGATGAAATATGATGGACCGACTTCCTTGTCCTGCTACCTGCTGCTGTGCTTTCCCCACCAAAATGGATTCCACCCTCTGAAGCCACAAGCAAGATAAACTTCTATAAATTGTTTTTGGTCATGGTATTTTATCATAGCAAGAGGAAAGCAACTAACACAGGTGTCATCCATTCATCTAATGAAAACACTGAGTTACTGTTACTAATCACTAAGTACATCACCTTGAATTATAACACCATAAAGCAATATCTGTCTTATTGTGTCCATGGGTCTGGGATCAAATATTCATGCAGAGCTCATGTCTACCCCCGTGGTATGTGGCAACTCAACTAGAGATAATGATGGACTCGGTCAGGGCTTACCATTCCAGTTGGGTTTCTCAGTTCATCTTTTATGTGTCTGCCGAAGTTAAATGAACACATCTGGCTCTTGGGTTTGGGTATCAGGAAAACATGGTTTTTCTCTCCTCTCCTCCCCTCCCCTCCCCTCCTCTCCCCTCCCCTCCCCTCCCCTCTCCCCTCCTCTCCTCTCCTCTCTTCCTCTCTCCTCTCCTCTCATCTTCTCCTTTCCTCCCCTCTCCTCTCATCACATCTCCTCTCCATATAACTTATGTGGTTAGCTTGGGATTCTTTACAGTATGGCAATCCCATACTATCATATTTTCCAGGATGGCTTGCTTCCCAGCATCCCAATAGTGTATAGTTACACAGGGCATTTTACTTGCCAAGGGTAACATTAGTAGTTAAATTTTTGGAGACACATTATTGGACAGTAATTATCATACAGTATTTTCTCAATCAATCTTGTTTTTCATTTAAGTGATCTCATGTGAACCTTGCTCTATTCTGTGATGTTCTGGAGTGTGGGAGTGCTTACCACTGAAAGAAGAACATGAAAAAGAGGATGGCATAGTCTTTAAAGCCAAGAGATTCTTTTCTGTTGGTAACTTCAGACTTGGGAGCAATTGTCTTAGAAGGATATGTATCATAGTTAGAATCCCAAGGCATAGAACAAAAAGATGCAAATAGTTTGTCATCAGACATGGACAATATTGGGGAGGAAAACCAAGGCTCATGAAAAGCCTTGGAAAAAGAGAACACATCGATGCCCATGCAGAACTAGTTCCAGGATGTCCCTTCTGAAAATACTAAAATTCACAGGCACTCAAATCTCTTGTGTAGTATTTGCCCATAACTCAGTGCATCCTCTTGAATACTTTAAATTGTCTAGAGGTTACTTAGACTACTTGATACCCTGTAAAACTGTCAAAACAGCTGTGTTATTTAGAGAAGAGTGACAAGTTCAGAAAGTCTGCATGTGCTTAGTGCAGATTGAACAATTCATGTATTTTTGATTCATGATTGGTTGAATGTGCACATATATAGTGTGGTGATATATTGTTTATGATTTATTAAAGCCGCTGGAGATCAAAATAGCAGCAGCCATACTAGTTAGCCATAGAAGCCAGGCAATGGTGGCACACACATTTTATTCCAGGAATCAGAAGACAAAGGCAGATGGATCTCTGACTTCAAGCCATCCAGAGCTACACAAGATTGAATCAGTCTAAAAGAACTCTAAAGAGCTCTAAAGAGCTCACAACTTTAATTCCAGGACTCATGAGAGGTATTTAAGACAGGAACAGGGTCTCAGAGCTGGCATTCATTCTCCAGCCACATTGAAGATAGGAAGACATTGATTCTCCAGGCATGCTGAGGAGAAGAGGCAGGAGTCTAAGGATTGGTGAGAGTTCCTGGAGACAGGATCAGCCCTCTCAGCCTGAGATAGAGGTAAGAGCTACTGGCTGGGCTGCTTTGCTTCTCTGATCTTCACCTTGAAGCTTGAACCCTAATATCAATCTCTGGGTCTTTTATTTTTCTTGTTACAGGTAGAACCTTTGAGCCCAGAGGGCCAATTATATTGGCCTAAGGGATTACAATCCTAGCACCCAGGAGGCTGAACTAGGGGGATCTCAAGTCTGACCTGAGCCTGGGCTACATAGCAAGACTGTATATAAAAAAATAGAGTCATGAGAGGGAAAGGTGTGATTGTTTATTACAAAGTCTATGGACACAACTCATAAAATGCCCTATTTTTTCAGAATTCTTAATCAACTCACAGAAAAAGTGTTTTAAAGAAAGCCCATCAGACTACAGGATTTGCAAGAGCTAATATTATTTATGAGAAGGCCCACAAAAACTAAAGCTCTTGTCCTAAAATACGAAGTAAAATGGAAGGGCCAGGTCATAAGGCCAGCTGTGTAGCTAGACAGTGGCCTTTTGTTGCCTCATGAGAAATCATGAACTGGATGAGAAAGCCTTTGTTACTTAGCATCGTTGTTAGAAGTGAAAATGTCTGGGCTCACACAGACAGAAAAGGCAGGTATCAGAAGGTTATCAGGGAACTCCATGAAGAGAAAAAAAGGTTGGAGAACTCCCTGCTGACCATGTTACTAGAGATACTCATGGTCAAGCTGAAGCCAGAGCTGGTTAAGGCAACTGGTGCCAGCACACTGGCCTCTGAAGCTTCATGGCCAGTGGTTGGTTTCACTATGGCTGTCCTTTTAACGTTTCCCAGTTTTGCTAAATAAAACAGGACTGTCCAGAAATAGCAAGTGTCTCATATGCACATTTTTACCTGCACTGACCTCATTTCCTGCTTATTCTATTTGTGGCTCCAGATGGAATCTGTCAGTCTCATTGCAAACATGTTTGAGGTAAAGCTGCTAAGACATGGACGTGCCCAACAAGCCCAGAATATGGTCAGTATTGCTTATGTTCTCCAGATGAAAAAGTGCTGGGAGTTGGGGTGGGGAATACAGGGGTGGGTAGAGGAGGACTTGGAGGGGGAGAGACTGGAGAGTAGATTTGATCAAAACATATTATATGAATGCCTGAAACCCTCAATTTGAAAAAGAGAAAGGAACCAAGGAATTCAGAGAGGAAGGAAGCTGGCTGAAGCCCAGGACTTCATGAATGGCAAGGCACTCTATGTTCCAACATCTCTGCCTAAAAGAAAAAAAAAAAGAATTACAGGGTCTGAGTTAAATCAAGAAGACAACTGGTCAGAAAAGAACATGACATCATTTGAAATAGAGCAGATGAAAGGAATTTCAGAGAGCCACCTGAGGTTCTGTTAGCAGAACTCCAGGCCAGGCACTGACCTCAGGAGATCAATAGAAAGAGCAAAGTTAAAAACAAAACAAAACAGGTTAGGCTAGTTGTTAGAAGATGAAAGCATAAAACATAAGGGCGCTTACAGAATGAATGTAAAAAGAGATACAGTAAGATGTATGTGTCAATATTAAGGAAGACTTAGCACATGCAGTCTGATGAGATCAAATCCTTAAAAAACAAAACGGGCTAAAATCCAGTATTTTATACTTGTCTTGTGCTGGCTAAATGCTTATCTTTGTTTAGAGGTGGGAAAGGGGCTGTCAAGAATTAAACCATCTTTGTCAAAACAGCAGTGTGCTACCCCAAGGTTAAGCACACATCTTGAACCCACATGATCTTGCCACTTTATAGTGAGGACTTTCAAATTCAGAAAACTTAAACCAATAAATTATTTGCATTTATTCCCAATATAAACATGACGTAGCAAATAGTGGTACTTTTGAAAACCTTAATACATTGTAATGAAAATAAAAGGTATCAGAATCGTTTCTGTGAGAGAAGAAGCAGGACAATGAAGATGAGTAAGGCTCTTCACATTTCCGTTTCCTTCCATCGACTTATTGCTGGATCAAGACATTTCAACAGTATTCATGAAGTGCTCATGTGGGAGAAGACTGATTTCCGGTGATTTGTGCCCTTTCCTTGGAGAGTTGTTGCTGCAAAGAGGACATGTGGCAAGGCACTGCATGTCCCAGCATCTTTGCTTAAATAGAGCATTGCAAGTAGTCATTTCTAGACCATAGTCATTAAAAAGCAGGTGTGCCTTCTTTATTGCTATTCTTTCTTTCCTTCCAACTAGATATTAGGAGCCCAGGTGACCTCAGAAGTCATGTGTTGAAGGCAGCATAGTCACTACCAGCCTATCAGCATCCACAACTATTATTCAAACATGGAGACCTGCATTTGGGGCTGGGGAGATGGCTCAGTGGGTCAAGTACTTATTGTGGAAGCATGAAGAAAGATCTGGGTCCAGATCCCTAGTGTCCATTTAAAAGCCAGGCATGTGCCTGCTGCCCCAGTATTGGGTGCAGGGAAAGATGGATTCCAGGGACTTTCTGGCCAGCTAGTCTACCTAAATAGTAGCAAGCCCCAGCCAGGTTCAAAGAAAGATTGTGACTCAAAAATAAAGTGGAGCAGACAAAAATGAAAAGGGGACTGTTAAAATGTCCTACAAAGAAGGGCATCATTCTCTAAAGATATTCATCACTTGTTTTCTTTCAAATTCACATACCATACCCAATTAAATATAAACATTGTAAAGCCTTGGGATATCATTGTTAGAACTCATTTATTTATCTGAAATTAATTCATGGACCCAAGAACTTATTTATTGAAAGTAAATTCATGAGCCTGAAGCTTATGACTCACATTTGCATGGCAGAGTTACCCTCCTTACTAGCCACAAAGCTACTATGTAGTACACATATCACGTACTTTGTGTTGAATACTGTGTGAGCTTAGAAGTACAATTTCAGTACTCTTTTGCAAGTTTCTAATACAGTTATATCAATTGTAAAGACATTCAGGCAGCACTTCTCAGAGGTAGCAATATAGACAAGAAAGGGCCAATAATTAAATTTATACTATATTTACCAGTAAAATATAAAGTTTTAAGAGACTAAGTTTGAATGTTATTCAGTAGATAAGTGGAGATCATTGAAATATTTTGACAAAGTAGCTGAAATGATAGAGTTATTCTTTAGCTGAGAATAATTGCCCAGGAATTTGCAGGGTCAATTGAACTAGTAAAGGAACCATGGACCCAACTGGCCATTGCCCTTGGTATTTGTTCTTCTCTCCTTTATTAGCAAGACAATTCTGAAGTCAGTAAGAAGGCCAAATAGACCCAATATTGCTAAGAGGTGTGACTATGTCACCAAGTTCTGACTAGACTACTTCAACAGGAGATTGACAGGAGTGTTACACTTTTCTTATATACTTCCCATAAATAATTCCTGGTCAGATGGTGGATGAGAACTCATTAGTAAAAGCAATGACTTCATATCTTGGGGTACTGTTTGAATAACTACAATTTGTTAAACTGGGAAAGAGGAGAAAAATCAGAACAAATTTGTTCTCAGTGGTTGTTAGGATTCTGGAACACAAGGTTTGGGTTTTAGCTGAATCTAACCTATATAGTCTTGACATTACAGTACCGTTTCTCCTTTTATTCTTGATTGCTACATCAGCAATGTACAGATCCCTGCAGGTTCCTCTCGTGAATATGGTCCCCTTTTACCTGATCTCACCTCTCCTAAACCTCACATTCACTCTTTGTTTACAAGCTCATGTCTGTGAGTTCAGAAGTTGTGTCGATGGTTTATATACATAACGTATCTATCTCTCAACTGGTAAAATTAGAATACAGAGTCTATTATCTTAGCTGAAATTGAGACATGATCAAAAGCATTTCAACACAGGGCCCCATAAGTAAGCAAGGAAAACAAATAAATAAATCAGGAGAGTGCTTTTTTAAGGATATAAAAAATTTAAAACTACCAAATTCTGAATAACAGGAACAATTTTAAAAAAGGGACATATACCAGAAGCGATCAAACAATGTACTAGTGGTATAGAAGACAGAACACAGAACAAAGCAAGAGAAAAGAATGAAGATTTACAAGGATACCAAAAATCTCTCACTGGAGAAAAGACAATCTTTTCAACAAATAGCACAGAGGAAACTGGATATCCATATATAAGAGTGAAGCTGTAATGTGGACATGAACTCAGGATGGATCAAACACCCAAATATCACGTGTTTAAAACTACAACACAAAAGCCCTTCAACACTAAATGTGACAATGATTTCTTGTGTATGTCAGCAAAGGAAGAGGCAAATTAAGAAAAAGAGAGAAAAACTGGCCAGAGCAATGCATCACAAATATGTACAGCGAAAGACAATCAACAGGGTAAAAAAGAAATCACAAAATAGAAGAAAATATTTGCAAATTGTACATCTCCTAAGGGACCAATAGTCACAACACAAAGAGTAATTCTAAAACTCAACAACAAACTATCAGTTCAAAAACTAAGAAAAAGGCTCAAGCAGACATTTCTCCAAAGATAGGCAAGTAGATGATAAGTATAGGAAAAGATGTCCAACATCACTAACTATTAGAATTGCAAATTGGGACTATAGTGAGATACTGCCTCTTAGCAATTATGACGGTCACCACCAAGAAAGGCAGAAAATAACGCTGGGACTATTTGAACACTTTTGGTAAGTAAGGTGGTACAACACTGTGTACAACAGTATTGTAGTTCTTCAGGGAACTGAACAGAATTACCTTGAGATTCAGTGATTCCACTTCTTGGTATAAGATAAAACCCAAAGAGGCAAGGAGATAAAGATCTTAAAGAGATATTTATATGCCCACATTCTTAGCAGAATTATTCACAGTGGATAAAAGCAGTTCAAGTGTTCACTGGTGAATGGGTAGGCAAATGTGGTGAGTGTACACAATGGAATATTTTTCAAGCTTAAAGAGAAAGGAAATTCTGTCATTGAATACAGTGTAAATGAATCATAGGACGTTTTGCTAAGTGAAATAAGGCAGTCACAAGAATAGACAAATACTGTATACTCTGATTATATGAAGTACTTAGAATAGTGGTCCTCGGGTTATGTATAAGAGGAACTATTATGTAAAAGTTCTAGAGTTTCAGTTTTCCAAGATGAAGAGAGGTGTGAGGATGGACTACACTGACAGCTGTACGTTATGAATGTGTTTGGTGCCCCTGGTCTGTGCACTTAAAAACATGGAAAAATTTACATTAGCTGTATTTTTCAAAAGCAACAAAGTCCACTCCCAGGGACATACCTCCTCCTAGAAGGCCACACCTCTAATCCATCCTAAATAGTCCACCAATTAGGGCCCAAAGACTTCAGTATTTGAGCCCATGTCAGGGGCATTCTCACTTAAATCACCACAAATGGTTGAAGGTGATGTCTCAGAACTCTATGGCTTTTATATTTCCTATATTCAATAAATAAATTACTGTAAATAAATTGGAACTCATTATTTCTCTCTATATCTGTGTGTGTGTGTGTGTGTGTGTGTGTGTGTGTGTGTGTGTGTTGCTGTGTACACATGTGCGTATCTATAAGAGCACATGGGTGCACATGGCCAGAGGTGGATATTAGTTTTCTTTCATCAAGTCACTTTATTTTTTACTTTAATTTTTTATCATTTACATACTAACCACAGTTCCACCTCCCTCCCCTCCTTCAGCTCCCCCCCCGGCCCCCCGCTGCTTGCTCCCACCAGACTCTCCCTCCAGTCTTCAGGAAATGTAATACCTCCCATGGGGAGTCATCAAAGCCTGGTATATCAAGTTGAGGCAGGACCAAGCCCTTCCCCCCTGCATCAAGGCTGAGCAAGGGTACATTTACACAATGGAGTATTACTCAGCTATAAAAAACAATGATATCATGAAATTTGTAGGCAAATTGATGGAACTAGAAAAAAAATCATCCTGAGTGAGGTAAACCAGACCCAGAAAGACACAGTATGTATTCACTCAAGTGGATATTAGACACAAAGCAAAGGTTAACCAGACCTATAATCCACAGCCCCAGAGTAACGAGGAGGACCTAAGAGGGACTTTATTTCTTTGAGATAGACTATCTCACTAAAACTGAAACTCACAAACTCAGCTAGGTTGGCTAGCCAATGAGCACCTCTCCCCACCAGTTCCCAAGCACTGGTGTGTCAGCGGGTATGCTGGTGTGCCAGACTTTTTGCCTGGATTCTGGGGATCTGAACTCATGCCCACATGCTTTCATTGCAGAACGAGACATCTCTTTACCCTGAATTCATTCTGTTTAATTCAGCTTTGACCAAGTGTCCAATCAACTAGGGACTTGAGGGTAGGGCTTTCTGCATGGCTCTCTGAAACCTATCCTATGAATGAAATATTGAATTTTGAGTGAGGGTAGAAAAGAGAGAGAATGAAAGGCAATAAAGGTAGAACGGGAGCAACTCAGTGGCAAATAGGGACCACAGCAGGGTTGACAGCCATGTGAACTCACAGACTCTGCAGCAGCATGCACAATACCCACACAGGTTCAAAGCAGACAGAATCCCAGAATGGAGAAGAGGAGGGAGACACAAAGTCCCAGCCCTACCCAGTAAGCTATTTGTAGTTGATACCTGTTGGGACTGTGAAAATCAGTCTTCTCGAGCGAGCACAGTGACACTGGATATATCAACCACACTCCAGGGCAGGCCCAGCACCTCAGAGTCATCAGCCAACACAAACAGACTCAGTGTTTTTCTGTTTTGCTTTGATTGTTTCTGTCTCACTGGGTTTCTATTATTTATTTTTGTCCTTGGTTTTGAGAAAAAAAAAAGAACAGAGAGGTGAAGAGCATGGTAGAGGAATTGAGAAGAGAAATAAATATGATCAAAATACTTTGAAAAAATTAAAAAAAAATTTTTTTCAGAATAAAACCAATGAAGTGAGCAAGTGAAAACTAATGGTTTTAGCCTGGGCATGCTGAATTCAAGACTGTGATGGGACAATGAGATGCCCTCCGGCACAGGATGTTAGAATTCAGGAGGACAGCAAGAACAGGAGATGTTAACTAGTTTATTTATATGAAGAATTGGTTCTGACAACACCTGAGGCGGTCACTCTTCGCTGTGCTGTGGGAAAGTAGCAATGAATAATGCAGACTTGAGCTCTGCACTCAGGTGATAGCATGCACTGTGCCATCCTTACTAGATTCAAGATGCTTTGGAACTTCTTTAAATGATGAAACATTATGTGTCTTTCTCTTGGAAGAATTTTATTCTTCCAGCAAAAGTCTCAACAAACATATGACCCCAATGAAGTAAATATTTACAAAGACAAAGCTACATTTAGATATTGAGTAAAACAAACAACAAAAGCTGTTCTCTGACTGTGTCTTAATTAATATCAATACTGACAGTGTGGGGAAAGTACAGACACCAGAGACGATGCATTAGTTGAAGGTAATCTGGACCAAGGACCTCCTGCCCACACATAGTGAACGGTGCAGATATAAACAGAGAAAGAATTGAGACAGCCTCTTCTCAGCTCTTTCACTGATCTCTCAGCCCTCTTGGATTCCTTTGAAAGCTTAAGAGCTCAATACACCATTGTGTGCTTAACAAAGCATCAGAAATTGGCAAGAAATAGTCAAGAGGTTGTTTTTCCACAAGTTGGTTCCACAAGAGTTGACAGGTCAAAATGTCCAGTTATTAAAGAATGAAATGAATCCGGTAAAGCTTCAGCAGAAGCTAAAGGTAGCCAACAAGGCCGGGAGTGAAGGATGTGACAAAGCCAGAAGGAATCGCAGTGCTAGCCAGGCAAAGGTGGAGTGAGTGAATCAGCAAGGATACCACGAAGTTTCCAGAAGCAGTCACCGTGTTCTTGCAGGACATGGGAACAGGGTGTCACTAAGAGGAAATTAGGGAAGTCTTCCAGCTGAAGCAAAGTAAGTCACTCTGTGCCTTGATCCATTTAGAAAAAGAACAAATGTAGACAGTGAGAGGTGAAGAGACTTGTGTTTTGTCCAGAAGAACTTCAGTAATCCTGATTTGATACTTTTAAATTTTTATTTGTGGATGTGAGAGTCACTAAGCTAATTTGAAATGAGTTGAAAATGTACCAACCTCAGTAGAATCAGAACAGTCAAATATCAAAACCAGAAGACTTCAAGAGAGGTTTCTGAACAAGGGGTATGGCATTCTTGTGAAGGGCAGAAGTGAGTTTCAAGTAAGGACTGAGCACATGGAGGAAGTGAGCAGAGACTACACTGATGAAAACATTAGCAATGAAAGAAAGACAAACAGTAACAATGGCCCTGCAGCCTGTTCTTATCTGTGAAGGAAAGGGAAGTAATCATTAGCGATGCAGAGACAGAGCTGCGCAGGAACTACTGTGTGACACACCCTTGGCAGAGCAGCTGACACATACCAAGTGCTCTACATGGTCTTTCCTATTAGTACTCCATAATTATCTGAATGGCCGTCCTTACTTTGTTAGTCCAAAGTTCACCTTGTAGGAATACTAGCATATTCCAGAGTCCATGCTAAAAATGTTGAGCTTAATTGATGCTCAAAGATTACAAGAGTAGCTTCACTCTTCTTAAGTCATTTTATCTTCATGGCATATTAGTATGCATAGGTCAACATGAACAGTTCTTCATTGAGTATTGTGTGTTGCCCACTGTGATAGGTTCAATTTGGCTCAGTAAACTCTCTCACCAATTGAAGGAGAATGTCAAAGATCATCTTTATTAAACGCAGAGTGTGTGGCACCACCTTAAACAAAGGCCAGCTAATAGGAAAGTCTACTCTACAGGCTAGTGCCATCTTTTCCCCAAAAAGGTATTTTAAGTAAAGAAAAAAGCTAAGAACAATTGATTGCAGATTTCCTCTGTGTGTCTAATAGTCCTCAGCAACAGCTATTTAGCAACCATTATGCTCTCTGGGCACTGGGTTAGTGAGAAGAAAAATAGCAGAGGCAGCAGTAGAGGACTTGGGCATGAGCATCTCCAAAAATAGGATTAGGAGAACTCATGACAGTTAGACATGGGATTGCTACATCTTAGACATTTGGAATTTCTTTTCCATCGAGTATGCTGATTCTTGTATGGATCCAAGGTTAAATTACAAGAAGTATCAGGCTTATAACAGCCGGACACGTGCTTTTCTGACCTTGCCTTGCTCACTAGAGGTTAGGTGCCTGCCAATCAGAAGTTAGCTGGTGGCGGTATGCTTTACGGCTCTGGGTGAACTTTATGGACAAGTGCACAGCAATGACAACCACCCTGGGAGGGCCTATGGGCCATAACAACCAGTTAACCAATCAACACAGAGCAAGCCCTCCAAGCCTGGAGGCACGCCAATCCTGAGCCTGTGCGTACCCCTATACACTCCCCTTACGCTGCCCTATAAGATCTCTATGCAGTCCCTTTGAACTGTCTTTTGTAGCCATCTGCCATGGCGGGTGGATGAAAGACCTGAGCTAACATGGGGTTAGCTGGTTAAACTACAATAAAGCCTCATGCAGTTTGCATCAAAAAAAGAAAAAAAAAAGAAGAAGAAGAAGAAGAAGAAGAAGAAGAAGAAGAAGAAGAAGAAGAAGAAGAAGAAGAAGAAGAAGAAGAAGAAGAAGAAGAAGAAGAAGAAGAAGAAGAAGAAGAAGAAGAAGAAGAAGAAGAAGATGAAGAAGATGAAGAAGCATCAGGCTTTTGGTTGGGTTTAGCCAATAGAAAATGCTGGAAGTGGGCTGGATGAAAGAGAAAAAACAACCAAGGTATTTCCTCAGCATTCTTTCTCTGCCTTGGCGGTGTGTTTTGGCGGTATGACAACCTGCCATAAGAGTGTTGTCCATAGCAGTCTTAAGTTTGCAGCCTTTTCTAGAGCTTTTTTTTCCCCCTCTTCAAGAATACTGATGTCTGAATTTAAATAAAAAAGGATAAGCCGGCTTGGCACATGCCTTTAATCCCGACTTTCAGGAGGCAGAGACAGGGCAGGCAGTCTGTGAGTTCAAGACCAGCCTGGTCTACAAGACCTAGTTCCAGGACAGCCTCCAAAGCCACAGAGAAACCCTGTCTTGAAAAACAAACAAACAAACAAACAAACAAACAAACAAACAAAAAGGATAAAAAGAATGAAAAAAAAGAAAAGAAAGAATACTGATGTCTGTATGCTTCTCCCCCTTGCATGCCCTGCCTTTTGCCTTTTGGCTTCCTGGTGAGTTCAACCCACAAGAGGTACCAGAAGACCAAACAGAGGAGGTTTCTTCCATGTTTGCTCATTTTAGTGGTGTGCTTCCAGCTTCCCCACTGATTATGCATATAGGAAATGTCCCTCCTACACTGCCCTCATCCATGTTCATTTCTAATAAAGCTACAGGCAGAGGCATGGAAGGGCTTCCCGATGTTGTGTGTTAGATTCTCTAACTAGGCTTGTCACACTGTAAACAAACTATTCTTTAAAACTGCTTTGCACATCTCAGAGGAAATCTGTTTCCTACTGTGATCCTAATGATCCAATCAAGAACAAAAGACATGACCGCCAAGGAAGAAGGGGGAAGATGAGTACAAGAGCTGATCCTTCCAAAGTTTTTAAAATTTAGGTTGGGTGAAGGTTCATGCATCCATGTGTATGGGAGCCAGGGGCGGGAGGGGATGTTGATTGAGTGTCCTGCTCTGTCACACTTCATCTTATTACCTTGAGACAAGGTCTCTCATTAAACATGGATCTAGGCTGGAGTTATTCTTTTGACATGCACTCTGAGGATACAAATTTACTCCCTATGCTGTGCAGGAAGTGATCTTATCCACTGAACCCTGTCCCCAAACCACCTACATATAAATTCTTTTCATTTTCTATATACTACAGACTATCCCCTGTACCCTTCTATATCTGTAATAACTATACCTGTTATATCCCTTGAATATGTGTAATATGTAAATATGAAAATTCCATAACCATCTATTGATGAAATCAATGAATGAAGAGAATATGATAGCAGATATGCTATATTTTTATTTAAACACTATTTGTATCTGGCTACTTAATCCACTGCTTTTACCAATCACCATTATGTTCTAAGAATATCATTCTGAAAATACAAGGAATAATAGGAAATTCCTGTGTTAAACACTTAAAAGAATGTCTGGGCTATAGTGAAAAGAGCATTGGTCCTGGAACCAATAACCAAGAGTCAATCCTAGACCCCTTAGTCAATAGCCCTTGTCATTTTTGATGCTGTTTCTTCATTCATGATCAGTGTCAAAAATTCTAACTTGTGTGATTGACAGGACAAGCACCTAGCCATATTGTTCATTCAGTAAATGCCCCTATAGTGGCGTTACAATTAATCTCATGTTATTTGCATTTTCATTGATCAACAGTCTTGTATTTGTTGTCCATTGTTGTATTTATTGTATTATAATATTACCTGACACTTTCAGTAAATAAATATTTACTGATTCATTGAATTAATGACTATTTGTGTTTAAGGATAATTAAAATAAATTGAATTTACTCAGGCATTCAGATAAGCACTTTATATGTGACATGCCATTTTACATCTGCATGAAGAAGATGCTATCATTTTACTCACTTCATTACTAAAACAACTGAATGCTCACCCTGGGGGTTTGTGAGTTTCCCATACAGGGTTCTCAGTCAGATTTACTGTAGCAGGCAGACATTTATTCCTATGTAGTAAGAGAGTAGTTGGTTACCCCTGTAACATTCATGCCACTAATTGCATCCACGGCCTTATTTGTCCACACTGGTCATTATTGTAGGTCATAAGATTCACAACTGGACAAGATTCTTGATTTTTCCCTCAGCAGTCTACATAGTACCTTCCAGTACTATGAAATCTAGCCTTCAGGGAAGAAGTACCCTAGTCAGTACTGACTTGATTTTTCCATGTTCTATGGCCAATAAAAGTAGTATCTTCACCTGTAGGATCTTACTGTCAAGTTCTTGGGGCCAACTGAGAGCAGGGTCAATATCCTGTATTATTTTGAGGGTCTCAGGGCCACCCCTGAGTAACAGTTTGAGAGGAGGTATCACACACTTGGCACTAGACTTTTTATTTGGCAACTTCTGGCTTCTGGGAGGAATAATCTCCCCTATATAGGGTGACTCCAATTTTATGTCATAGCTAGCCTGCTCTATAGAGTGAGTTCCAGGCCATTCAAGGCCATAGAGTGAGACCCTGCTTCAAAAAATATTTTTCCATATAATGCTTTTAAAACATCCTTTCTTCCCCTGCCTTTCATCTGCCCTACTCTCTCATGCCTTTCCCACCTAAACCCCATTATTCTCTCCCCCTTCATATCACCCATGTTCTACTGCCAGCCCTGCCCTTAAGACGCTTCTTCCATCTCTACCACTAGTCCCTTAAGCCTACTTCTGTTGTTCTGCTAAATGTGCATAATAGCGAACTGCTCTCTAAATCTGTGCCTCTGCATTCATTGATTAATGCAGTGGAAAATAATTAGTGCAGAAACACACAAGTGGCCGAAGTGCAGAGAACAAGTGTCTGAGAGTATTCAGTCACAGATGTAATGTTTATGTCGCCCCGACACACGCACCACAAAGGCTTCAGGAATCATCATGGAAGAGAGGGCAGAAAGGCTGTGAGAGTCTGAGATCAGAGGACCCGAGTGTCTTCTGGATGTAACTGGATCACTGTACTCATGAACTCACAGCAGCTCTGATTGTTTGCACAAGACTTGCACATGATCAAGCCAGTCAACATTCCAGGATAGGGGTGGAGGTCATGGTCCCTGCCTCTAACAGAGGAGCTAGAGATAGTTGATGATATCTCAGGGAAAGAAAGTCAGCTTTCTTTAAGGATGTGGTAGCTGGACACTATGCTCTAGTGGATGGCTTCATACCCACGAGTTTATTGGCAGCACAAACTGGATTTGGAGGGTCACTTAAAAAAAAAAAGAAAGAAAAGGGGGACAGGGATAAGGAGGAAGAATGAGGAGGAAGTGTGAGTAGGATCAATATACACTGTATAAAATTATCAAAGAAGTAATAAAAATATATTATTTTAAGAAAGAACTGAGTGCTCAAAAAAGTAAGTTATTAAGTAAATCATCTAAATTCCTTCTCCCATCACATTGACTCAAGTCCTTATGAGAAGGGTGGGTGTCAGTAGGTTGACATGTTCCTTTCAAAAGCTTGCCAAGCCACAACTTTAATGTTTTCAAATGGGATGATAATTCATTTTGTGGATTTTTCCAGGTTGTAAGTCTAATCTTTTCCCTTACATTTCCAAGGCCATTTAGCTCAATTATGAACCTCCATTTCAAACCTGTAAATCATGATGCATAAAAGCTTTAAACAATGATGTAGCCTAAAATACCATCTCTTTAGAGTGAATGGATCACTAGTTTTACTTATAATACATTAAAATGTATTAATGTGAGATGAAATTAAAAAAACTATGAAATTATAAACCACAGGTTTTCTGAGAGTGGTGCATTTATTAAAAGTAAAAACAAGCAATCAGAGTCTATAATATTTCTCTTTCACGTATTATGCATGGGTAAGAGCTTCTGGTAGTAGAATCTAAAATCAACAGGAAATGAGTCATCGAGTGTAGATGCCGAAACTTCACACCCAGGACCTTTCATCAGAAAGTGCTTCTTTTGTTGATTTATTTTTAAAAGGTAAATTAGGCATCAGTTATATTCAAGGCTCTGAGGTGAATAGAGATCATGCTCTCTGGGAATCTCTAACTTTGAGAGAAGAAAAAAAAAACACACTGAAATAGCTACAGGACGAGTTAAACTTTGGTAAGTATCACAGGCATGTTGAGTCTTAAGGGGTTGCTAAGGAAAGGAAAATTGCTTCCCACTGATGGTAAACAGAAGAATTTGAAAGGCTTTTTTTATGTTTAGTAAATAGTAAAGGAAGAATCCAAATGATGCTGCTGTTAGGTTGGGATACACACCTGAACAGTATATCTACCACAAGAAAGGTATTTCTATCAGAGTGCACCAAAGGTTCCAAGGACCCTGTCAATCACAGGTCTGTGAAGGACAGTTCTCAATTGATCTACAGTTATGAAGTGATTCACATTACATTATCACCATTTATTTTCTGGTTTCTTGGTTAGGTCGTCAGCTCCTGGAGAGTAGAGACCATATCTTTCGTTTTTTATCATGAAATCAAGCTCCAACATAACACAGACATTTGACACACAACTGTGTTAGGGAATGGAAGACTTCATCAAACCAAGAGACCAGGAAGGAAGAACTCAGTGTTCCCAGTGCATGTTAGATCCCTACAGACAGAAGTCTTAGGGTCTGGCAAGAATAGTACATTCAGGTCATGTAGGCAGGAGGCTGGGGCTGGGCCAGTTCCAGAAGAGACCAGAGATGGTGCGGATACAGCACACAACCAGCCCCAGGGAAGGTGAATGGCTGCGTTACTCAGCCCTGATCAGTCAAGAAAGCTCTATTATTCTCTGTAGCCTCTGGCTTGAGGTTAGTGGTGACATGAAGCTTGAATGCAGGCATGTAGATGTCTAAAAGACCAAAAAAAAAAAAAAAAAAAAAAAAAAAAAAAGCTAGAGTGAAAAACTGACCCAACAGTATAAAGTTGGAGAATAATTTAATAATTTATCACCTAAATCTTCTGATGGCATAGACTTCCAAGAGGATGTTACAAGTAAATCTGAAAAACTAATCTAGAAGAGTAAATTTAGTAATGTCTGGGGGAACTTGTCTGTCCTTTGAAGGTAAGATATTGGGAAAATAATACCACCAGCCATCTAACTTGTTGCTGTAAGAAATTAGAATAGTGAAAATAGTTTTACCCTCAAGGAAAATGTTACCTTCATACAAATCCCTGTTTGGGTCATAAATTAAAATTTAGGTGTAATTAGTTGTCCCTGTACAATGCTTTCTAGACTCTAACAGAAGAGACTCAACGCTACATTCTGCAGCTCTCTGGACTGGAGTGCCTCTCTCTGTGTCCATGTCACTAAGTCTATTTCTACTGCCAGGGCAGAAAAAGGAACTGGAGGATATGGAGGGAGAGAAGGTGGAAAGAGGCAGAGGAGGCATCAAAGGTCCGAGCTTGTAGAAAGGTTGGAGTTACAGAGATTACAGAGAACAGAATACAAGGGAGAGAACCAGCCAGAAATCCTAATGTTGGTAGAAGGAAGGCCACAGCTGCTGAATAGCTGGTCAATATATGTAGTTAAGATTCCACCTTAAAAGTCAAGAAACAGATTTTTGAGAACAATGGAAGAACAGACTGTGCAAAGAAGTGGACAACTAGATCCAGGATAGCAACAATGTGCAAACTACAACTATACATACACAGTGAAAATTTTCCTCGGTCAACACTCAGAGAAATTTTTTCTGTAATAATGGGAACCGTGTCCCTAAACTGGGCTAACCTGAGACTTCCAGGCAATTAATTATGAATGAACTAAACAATTAGAAAACCCAATAATTTCTAGTCATTAATGCAAACCCTCCCCAAAACAATATCCAGGTTGAGAATACTTAAAGCTACTCGAATGCCTCTGTGCACCAAGCAGTTTGAAGCATCTTATGTACATTTTCTCATTTGCCACTCAGGCAGCTCAGGGAAATAGAGGTTACTAATGTGGCTACTTTTCAGATGAGAAAGCTGAAGTTTAATCACCTTCCTCAAAGACATGTAGCCATCTGAATCTGGAATCTGAAATTTGTGGGGGGGAGCTTTTAAAAGAAGGGTCATAGTATGTTGCCTAGGCTGGCCACAAACTTATTATGAAGCTTAGGAAAGCTTCATTTTCATTCTAATCTTCCTGACTCAACCTCTCAAAGGCTGAGATTCTGAGCATGTACCACCACAGCTGGCTCAGAGCCTGAATTATGGCTATCACCCTTCTCCTTCCTCCTCCTTCGCCCTTTACTGTATAGTGCAGGAAGAGAACCAGGAGACTTGTGCATGCTGCACAAACGGCCTACCACTGAGCTACACCCCCTGGCCAGGTTAGAAACCTTAACCACTATTTTGTACCATCAACTACAAAGTAATATGCCTATGAATTTTATATACATATCAACACTCAGTTGCAATGAAAATTTAAGAAACAAGATTGATGCTATCATAACATTTGTCAAAATAGAACCAGAAAGTTCTCTATATAACACCAAGCACTATGTTTCGAATTTGGCCAATGTCTTATGCACAAATGTTAACATTTGTCACTGTAAATATCGAGTCTGTGGTATGATGAGGTTTTCAGAATGTCAGCATGATTTTCATTGTTATAAAGTAACCAAAGCACATCGTGTGTGTGTGTGTGTGTGTGTGTGTGTGTGTGTGTGTGTATACGTATGCATGCATGGGCACCTGTCAAATGTTTCTTTTTAGTGTACTTGATCTTTCATGAGATTTTCACTTTATCTCATATTTCCAAAGTTTGTTTTCCCATTTGAGGCTCCAAGGCACATTATAGGAATAGGGAAGGGGGAAAGGTCTGGTTGAACAATAAAGCCTATGGCTAAACTAAAATAAAATGGAGCAACTTTCAAATGAATGAGAAGTGACACAGAAGAGTGCCTCCTGATGGTTTGTCACGCTCTTACTATACTCAGTTTTATTCACAAATATGCATAGTGGTGTGTTTTATTTTTAAGTCCATCATTCCTGGGTGTTACATTCCAATTTTCAAAATGAACTAACAGTGGGCGGTCAGTCATTGATCTACCCTTGCTCCTAATTAAAAGTGACTTTTTAAATTCCTTATGTGTAGTTTAAGCTCCTTTGAATACAGCAGTAACTGCTCTCTCTCTCTCTCTCTCTCTCTCTCTCTCTCTCTCTCTCTCTCTCTCTGTGTGTGTGTGTGTGTGTGTGTGTGTGTGTGTGTGTGATGCACACATAACTGTGAAGACACATCATATCCAGGAATCTGAAATGGAAGCAAGAGCACAGCCAAACCCGTGTGCAGTAAGTCTATGAGGACACATCTGATTTTACATTGTCTTCTGATAGGCTGGGGATGGTTAGGTTTGGAAGGTTTCCCTGTGTGTCCAGCTGGAAATGCAGTCCAACACCCGGTAACCGTAAGAACTGATGGATGTGAAAATGTGTTACAAACCAAAATAATGGTAGCAAATAAAAAAAAATGTGCAGATGCATATGTTCTGCTGTTAATTCTCTCACAGTTTTTCTGCTATCAGGAAAGTTGTTACAAATCTCCATTCCCAGAAAGCTGTTTTTGTAAGTCAGCAGCAGCTGTGTTCAAGCAAAGCTTTCACTATTGGATGATGAGAACATTACAAAGGCAATCTTTTCTGATGGTCCCCAGCCTCTTTCTCCATACTGCCACTCAGTCACTCCAAATAAATCAATAAAATGTATTCCTGGGTTAGTTGGTGAGCTACAGAGAGTAAAGTAATATAAGAATAACTGAGGGGATATTCACTAGCTTAAAGACGTCCTCTGGTTCTCTTCCAGAGGCAAAGCAAAGGCGAGAAACAAAAGACAATGCTCTGAGCTCTGTGAGAGGTTCTGAAAGCAGGAAATGTCCTCTGTGAGGTCAGGAGATGGCGTAGATGGTTTAGTTTGGGGAAGTTTCATTCCTCCAGCACTTGGCAACTCACAAGTTCACTCTGTTTGGATGCTGTGTGAGTGCCTCGATTTTCACACGTTCAGGGAAGGAGAGAGAATGTCTGTTTAAGGCAGGAATAGTCAGCATTCCTTTCTATATGGGTCAAAATGAGAGGAAGACTAAGGGAACATTGAAGCAAGGTCAACACGAAAGGTGCAGCAGCAAATGCAAGGAGTCGAAAGTCCACTGCACCTTAGGACATGTTAAAATCAGGCTCAGATTTCATGTTACATTCTCTGGATGGTTTAGATTTTTCCCCCACTCCAGACAGAACACCCAAGTTGACTTCTGACTGTCCCACGCAATCCTGCTCATGCAGTGGGAGGTTACACGAGGTGGGTGTTCCTCTGGATTTATGTACTGTACATTGAGAGCACAGAGTGATGGGAATAGACAGGTGTAGGAGATGATGGTGGAAGTGGCTCTGGCTGGAGGCTCAGTCTCAGGCATGGTTGTTACTTTAGATTTAATGCTGCCGCTGGTGATAGCATTTCTGGGAGTGTTTGCTTTGGCTTCCACTGCTAAACCAACAATTATCCAGCAATAAAGTGTGTCACATTACTGTGGTCAGAAGCTAGGACAGATTCCTGTCACTTCCCAGGTTTCTTTTGAAAAACACCCCATGCCTTGACTTGAGAATAAATCTAAGTGTTGGTGCGAAGATGGGGTACCTTTCAGAAGACTCAGAAAATGATTGAATTAATTAAAACACACTTGAGTTGACCTAGAATTTCTCTTTGCTTTGCTGTTATTCAGTGTTTCCTTTCTCTCAGGCTTTCTGCTGCATTTCCTTTCCCAACCTTTGCTTTACTTCCTTGTTTAATTTTCCTGCTCTATTTAGCTCCCTAAATAGACACGTCTTAGAACCTGGAAAGGTGACTTTACCAGTAATCTACTTATCAGACTCAGCAAACAGCTCCCAGAAAGTCATGTGTGGAGAGGATTGAGAGGATAGGGGGCCTCGTGGAGAATGCAGGCCATGTGCTTAAGTGATCATCTACACATCACTTAAGATGACTGCTTAATCAAATTGCAGAAATGCCCCTGGGGAACTCCAAATTCCAGATGTTTCAGTAGTTCTACAGGAAGAAAACGTCTCTAAAGAAATTATGGGATTGGCTTGAGTCAGGTCTGTTTTGGGAAATAATGAGCAGAAATAATTGAAAAACTTGATTGTTCCGGGAATCCTGGTTAAAGATTAGAAACATGTCAGTTGAGACAGATGATGACTCTTTCTCTAAAACTGCTCTTTAAATTAGGATTTTGCCAAGCATTAGGAAACAAATGACTGTTTTAAAAAGGTTCAGTGGTGCTCATGATTAGTGATTTGGAATTGTATCAGTCATAGAACATAAGTTTCTATTCTAGTAAATAACACAAACCAAGTAGTCAGGAGATGAGTGCCTCTTTCACCGTGGTTCTCTAAAATCAGGTCTCTTGGTCATACCAAAATTTTAGAATATGTATCTTGATGATGGAAAATAACTGTAAGAGAAATATATGAATTATACGATTGTCAGAACATGCCCATTAGAGCTGACCTTGCTATTGAAAGCAGGGTTAATTCAAGGAATGTTAACTTTCACAGAAAGCAAATGGTCAACAACCTGCCTGATCTGAGGTAAGGAAGCAATTCTTTCAAGGAAAAAAAATGGCCAATTTGTGTTACCAGAACTGTCTTGTTCAATTATGTCACCACGATAACACACAGAGTATCCTGTTGTCAATGGACCATGATGCTATTAGAACCTCTACCTCTGTTCTCAGTTGGCTCAATGAGCACATTGTTTTCTCTGACTCTTTCAGTTTGTCCACAGCACATCTGTAGAGGAAATATCACCCATACTTCAGCTCTCAATGCCCAGTTCTCTGTTTCTGGGGAAGTTAGTGTTTGAGCAGTGCAGCAGGAAGGATTAGACCTAGAGGGAAAATTCAATGAAATATTTTTTCAGAGGGTTTACTCCCAAAGTTCCATAGTGTTTTATCAATGCACGAAGAGAATTTTATTCTGTGTGACCAGTACCTTTCAAAATACCAGACACATGTTAATCTCCAAAAACATTTGATGGTCGGTGCATAATATGTGAAATTCATCATCACATATTTTTCTATTTAAATATCCTGGTATACTATCTGGACTCATGTCAACACAGAATAACCACATTTAAACATACACATACTTTCCCCCCCAAATTAGTTTGTTTTGGCCTGAGATGGGATGGTGAAATGAACCAGAATTTAGCATCACAGGATCTCTCGTGAGGTATGGCTAGTTGTTACCCGATATTCTCTAGAATAGTCAGTTTGAACAAAGTATTGCAAGATGGCAGCATACTACAATTTACAGACAGATGAGCAAGTAGCTTTGAACCTGTTTGGAGAACTTAAGATTAGAATTCAAGCAAAAATTGAAACAAATGTCAAATTAACAGTTTTAATGGTGGCTGAGATGTTACCACACCCCAGAAAGGAATAATTTATATGAATCATACTAGATTCCTTTCCAGATCTCTGCTTCATCACACACACACACACACACACACACACACACACACACACACACCCCATATAAAATATTGAGGCAAGTCTCAGAGTCACTCTTTGCAGGCCCCAACTCATACTTGCAATTACATTTTAAAGTTCATAGTTTTACCAGAGAAAAAGGATTCTTCTTGACTTATTTATAACTGCACTTTGAAAGGTTTAGTTAGTTTTTTCTTTTTCTTTTTTCTAAGAGTGAAATTCAGGAATCTTATTTCTTTTTAAGCTTTTTTTAAATGTCAGACTGAAAGAGAAACTAAATCAGGAGGGGAAATCTCTGCCCTTTCAACTGTAGTTGCAGACAAACTATGTCTGTGCAGCTGAGACTGTTTAAAGGCCTGGGTGTACTTTTGAAAGCATCATAAATAAAATTAAAACTTACAGATGCATGGAAATGAATACCACAGATCTATAAAAACCTAAGCATTTAAACCTTTGTACTTGATAGGATTGTGTGAATTAACAACAAATTAATAAAACCATCATGCATGGAAAGAGAGAACTGGATGTTTAAATTAAAGGAATAGAAGTATTTCAATAGGTAGATTTTCAAAATTTTAACATTCATAGTACTTAAAATGAAAGTTAAGAGAGTAATATGCTTACAATGCCTCAAAACAGTATGGGGAAATTTTATTTGACTTTAACATGTACACACAAAACATAGGTAAATGTTTCAATTTGCCAGACAGTTTGGTAAGGGAAGTTAATAAACGTGTAAAGCAAGCTTTAAGTATATTTAGAGGGCCACAGGAGGAAACCTTTTTAAATACAAGCAAATATTTAAGTATAAAGGTCACTACCTTTGCTCATTTTTTGTCTTTCTCCTTTTTTGTTGTTGTTTGAGACAGGGTCTCATGGAGACTGGGATGGCCATCCCCTGCCTTTACTTCCTAAGTGATAGGATTATTGACATATACCATCATGCCTGGCAGTCATTTTCTTTATGAAGTTAAAAATCAGAAAATCTTAATATTCCAAAACAAGAGCTTATAAAAAGATCATCTGATGACATTTGAAGATGGATTCTTATGACCTAACAATAATAAGTTTCAACTTGGGCTGTAAAAACATATGACAGTAGCTCCCAACTATGGGGGAGGAGCCTTGCAAGTGATATAAGCTGCAGTTATCATTATTTTAACTTCTTTATTTTAAACTATTTTCCAAGTTTGTATTCAGAAAAAATATAGAATTGAAGAGAGGAAAACCCCACTGCAATTGAAAGTCTCTGATTGGCTATATATGGCGGAGAAATGAAAAGAAAATTAATCATTTCTAGATGTCTAAGTTCAACCTGGGGGTCTTCTGTAGCTAAGCTCTGAATAGCCAATAAGGATCAAAATGCCAAATCAAATCAAGGATTGCTTTTCACTGACCACAGGACTATATAGCATAATTCAGAGTGACAGGCTGACCATTCAGGCAAATGAATCATTGGGATGTGACCATGAGTTGTCCAGAGCAAATACAGAGGTGACCCAGCCTATGGTGGGTTCCGTCTGGAAGCAGTACTTAATGCTTCAACCACACCTAAAGCAGAATGGTAGGTGTCCAGAATCTGCCCAGAACAATGTGATAACAATGGCAAAATGTCTCAAACCTTTGGACTAACAGTTTAAGTTTCTCCTCTGATATCTTATTTTGTCTACATAGAGCTCAGGGCCCAGCAAGATGCTGAATCATCCTGGAAGACTCTCATGCCTTGCTCCAAGTCTAACAATTCTTCAGTGCATGAAGTTGCTCCCCACTGCACACTGATTCTGCTGATATGGTGAGGTAATATTTCTCATATTTGTATTTCTTGCTGGGTTATAAACTCTATCAGGACAATACCGTGTGTATTATTATACACCCCAGATTCATTGCCAAACCTTGGCTCAGAGCATGATCTAGTTATTGAGTGAATGAACCAAGTAAAGCTTATGTAGCTGCAAATTTTCATCATCACTGTCCACTTCTACACTTTAATTTCTTCATAATATCTGGAAAAAAGAGAAGTCCTGGAGGAGAGAAAGGAATGTGCTGAGCACATAAGTGTGCGGCACACCTTCATTGGCCAGAAGTATAAGTGATAAGATCTAAGATCATGAGGAAGCAGTTCCCATATGAAATGAGCACATAACATGCTATGAAATGCTCCCCTCTGAAAAATGTGCATACAGCAATAAGCTGAAGTTGCTGTGAGAGATTCCTACATTGGAAATTGGGTTTGAGAATTCTTGATATTTTGCCAACTATCTGATTCTATGACTTCAATATTTCTGGCTGAAGAGGCACTACCTAAGAGAAAGATGTAAAACAAGGCAGGAATATCAGCAAAGAATTGCTTGGAGAAGAAGAACCGGTGTAACACTGTCTCCGAACTTTCTATCTCATCATTTGGGATCTTTGAGGCGAGAGTTGGCAGGCTTCCCAGAGCCACTAAAACAAAGCAACTTCATGGGAGAGGAGACCTATGCTGGGAGATGGGGATATGATAGTCCCTTGCTCACAATCACTGAGGACAGAGGTGGTAGTGGGGACACTAGAGGCAAGCTTTCTCTTCAGGGATTTTTTTCCCAATTCATTTAAAGGCACACCTCTGAGATGACTGTCCTCAGCTTCAAGAAGACACAGCCCTGAATCCAGAATATGGGAGTTACCAGCAAGACTGTGGTGAGCTCTGTGCGACTGCCTTCTCTATCTTCACTATTCTTAACTCAAAGTTGTGTCATCATTCTGGAATGGACAATGTCTGCTCAGCAAACCCAGCTCTCTCTCTCTCTCTCTCTCTCTCTCTCTCTCTCTCTCTCTCTCTCTCTCTCTCTTTGTGTTTGCTTATTCACACTACAGAAATTGGCCAATGTTGTTTTTACTCTCTAACCAAGGGAATTAATACAGTAGTGGAAAGAAAAACAACTTCCATTTTTGCTTTGAGACAAAGAACTGTGTGTTTTTGTTAGAGTGCAAAAGATAAAAACAGAGTGTACTCTGTAACCTCATCTTGTTAACAAGTGACTTTCTTTCTAACTGCAGCATGGGGACTGCTTGTGAAAAAGAACACAGCTTTCTGATTTTGATCACTGCCCAGAACATTTAATATTTACAGGGAGCTCACTGGTTCAGACAATGAACTGAGTAATTTGGATGTGTATCATCTGAGTTCTGACAACAGTTTAGATGCAGATGCAATCATAGTCTTTTTGCCAGTAAATGTTAAGAACAGGTGTGTTGCTTACTTCAAGACTGCAAGAATCAGGTTAGAATATATATTTGTACACCACATGGGTATAAATAAGCATTGCACAATGATGTTACCACAAACACAGTAACCCTTTCCTTCCTTGCTCATTGTGGACAGACGTATGCCCAGCAAGGAAAATGCTATTCATAGATAGTGTACCCTGTAAACTACACTCTCTATTACTTTAAGAATTGGGAAAGTGTGACAGTGTCAAAATTAGTAAACCTGTGCATAGCACTAGGCACAGTAGGTTCTGGCTCTTGTCTCCTGATCCTCTTCATTAGCACTGTCACTGGCACCATCATCATTATAGTTTATCAGAAAGTGGTTCCAGGTTAAAGACTAATCCTGTAGTTCTGGACTCATGAGAATCAGGAGTTAGATTATAGTCAGATATGATTAACTTCATACAACTCCTTTGGCCAAGTTCTCTATTATGTTGTCATGGAACTAGTTCTGTGGGAAGTTATTGTAAATGCACATTTTTTTAAAGGCTAGTGAAAACAAGCACTCAACCCAATAATCACAGTGTCTTGAACACTGTAAAGCCACGAAGCATGAGCTCCCTAACACAGCAGCTGCCACTAATGTCTGTAGGGGAGGAACCTTTGTGGTTGTATCCAAGCCAATGTCTTCCTGCTTTCAATCACTGCCGTCTTGCCCACATGGCTCTCCTACTAGGCTAGTTCCTAGTTTTCTCTTTCTCCATTCTCCAGTGTGGGACCACTTACTTTGAAACTAAATAATCTCCTTTAACTATCAGAATTCCTACTGAGTCTCAGCAGAAGCAAGCTATTCAACAGCCCATAAAATCAAACTATTATATAATATGCGCTATGCCCCACATTAGAAATAAATAAATAAGATAATGTCTTTACCTGGGGAGCTCAGAACATAATGATCCTGGCTTCAATTTTCCTGTTTCCCTCCCATCCCACCTAGACACTAGCTTGTGGGTGACCTTTTACTTGGTAGATTTTTGCTTTATAGAGGTGTCTGTTACCACACCTATGTGAGTGATCACCATTAGAGGAATTATACTGAATTGCATATTAACTCAACAATTTTAAGCAGTTCTATTTAGCACATGCATATTTATAGATGTTATAAAGTAATTCTGGGTATGTTTTAAGGAAACCAAACTCAGTGTGGTAGACTACTTGATCAAAGTAGCCCAGAAACCACAGAGGGTGATTTCATCTTATAGATATGGCCTCCAATTCTGCAGAATATCTGTAAGAATCCACTGTTTCTCTCTTTTTTTCCCCCAACACCCATTTCTGAGCTTTTGTTGGTTGTTCTATTATGAAAGTGCTTTGCGCAAGCTCAAAAACAGTTCCCTGGAACTAAATGACTGAGGCTCTTTCGACGTAACTGGTGTCCTCCATCTCTAGATGCCAAAACCAGATGGGGATGGTTGTTGTAGTCCATCTTCCCTTTCAGAAAATTGACTCTGTCTGTCTTTCCTGGGCATTGCTTTTGTACTTGAAAGAACTCTGGAACACACTGACATACTGTTCACAGATCTCATGAGTTCCTCCTGTAGACAAAGGCAAAAAGCACAGTTCAAAGACCAGCCTCAAAAGTAGAAAGGGGGTTGATCAGCATTTCAGCATAAGTTCCATTAACAAAAGAGGCGCAGTCACATGCCTGGGAGCCTCGGTGTGAGGAGGCAAAGAGGAAACACAGGGAACAGCAGCTGGCCCCAGCAGACACACAGTGTTAACAAAAGGGCTAAAATCTCTAAATTCGGTCTGTCTGGATCCAGTGGTATAAATTCTGTCCCAAATATGTAACATTTCTTAATTTCATTTAAATGGATGTGACTTGAAAACTTATCTCAAGCAGAATGTGTTGGTTTGAGGACGCTAGGCTTGTGGCTTTGGGTAAGTTTCTCTTCAATTTTCTCATCTGGAAATGAACATAACAGGTGCAGCAACTACATGGGAATGTCATGGGGTTTACTTATGTGAGTGCAAACAAAGCCAAGGCTCATTGTTTGGTTCTTAGTATAAGATCTGAAAGAATTGAAGCCTGGTGATGCTTAAAGTTCTACTTTATCAAGTAGCTATTCTCCTCAGAGGGACTTTTAATAATACCCTTATAAAACTTTCTGTCATTCTTAGTCCTCATTCAGCTTTACTTTTCTCCTTAGATGCATCACAATTGACATACTAAATATGTTTATTTCCTTAAATTTTAAAAATGTATGTATTTAATTTTATGTGCATGGATGCTTTGTCACCATGTATGTATGCACACCATGCACACACCTGGTGTCCCAGAGTTTAGAAGAGGGCATCTGATACCTAACTGGAGTTAGGGATGTTTTTGAGCCACAATTTGGGTGTTGGGAACTGAACTTATATATTCTGCAAAAGCAAAAGGGCTCTCAACTAAGCTAACTTGCCAGTTTCAATTTCTTCTTATTTTTAATTACACTTATGAAGAATGTATTTTTTTTTTGCTTGCTATTTGTCACTCAATCAGTAGATGAACTGAACAAGATTTCCGTTTCATAGTGTTTGATATCAATCTGAGCATTTTGTGCTATAATGTAACCTCAAGTTTAGAAATTTGTAGTTTATTTACATGGAGAGCATATAATGTTAAGTTGGAAAACACTGTAACTAGAAAGAGTGCAGTGCACTTAAAAACCCAGTTTGCAGACACGCCAGTGGGCTGTGTGACTGAGCTCATGTCCCTGCATCGAATGGAGCTTTGTTTCCTCACTTGTGAAATGAAAGATTTAGATGGCATGATTTCCAAGATTTCTCTCAGTTTTCTGATTCTATTAATACAATAAGTGAATCAAATTAAGTATAGTGGAGTTTTGTACTATAGCACATTTTTTCAACAGTTTTAAGATTCTATATTGAGAATTTTTGCAATGAGAGAGCAAACTTATTGTCCTATAGTTTATACTGATTTCTTTTACCTTTTGAAATTTCCCTTTAAAATCTAAGTTATTCCAGGTAAGTTAATCTTCATATATCTGGGTATTATAAGGGTCCCAGTGGTCAATGACTGTTAGAACTGGTGGCAGGGACTGGAGATCTAGCCTACTCTGTCACAAGTCTGCTTGTAGCTCTCTCCACTTGAGCTCTCTAACTTAATTCCAGACTTCAACACTAAACAAAGGACACTGAGCATCACTGTGTACCTAGATAAGGGCCCTGACTAGTTAGGTCCACTCAGTAGATGCTAAATGATTGAGGTTGTCAGTTTACTTATCGTTAGTCAAAATATGTATTACATATCTAGTGAGTGAATTCCTCTTGTGTCATGTGTCCATCTGGGGTATCATTTTGGTGACACTCTCCTTTTCTGGTATTTCATTCTGTTATCTTCTTCTTTGCTTTTGCCCATGAATGGTTCTGAAGAAAATCTGATCTCCCCTTCTCCACTCCTCAAGACTCCCTTCCCTTCCAGGGAATAGTCAAACCCCTTGTTGATTGAGTCGCACCATTCTGCTTTGCCTTTTTAATTCTGCTTTTTTTTTTAAAGGAAAAATGCTATATTTCAGATTTTCTTGATGGGAAAAGGGAAGTTCCACTGTTGGCAGGAAAAGTGAAATCCTGAACAACATATATGAAATTTAAATACATTCCTTTTAACTTTCATCTCTCAATTTCTATGGGCTTCTGTTCTATTTTCTCACTTTGTCATTACAAAGACAGTCAATTTCCTCTTTTCTTTGTTTTATATCAGTGAAGATTTCTTTCTCCAACAACAACAGTGAGGAGGAATATATACACAGTACAAAAAAGGTTCTAGTTAATCACATTTGCACATTATGCTGGATAACAGAAAAGGAAATGGGAAAGTATCCCAATTGTGAGAACTGCTAGCTAGGGCTTAGGGTGATTTCGAAAACCCTTAAACACACAAGGAAATAAACTCAAGTGACACCATTCTACACCAAGGAAAATCCATTTGGCAAGGGTTGAGTCTTCTGATAGCTGGGCTGTCCTGTCTCCATTTTTCTGCAATTCTCTAATTAAAAGTCTTTAACAATGACCTTGTACTGTAAGTGCATCTTAAGAGATTTGTTGAAAATAAGCTGACAAGGCAGTGTGAGGAGAACACATTTCCAAAAAAGCACTTAAACACCAGGATTTGTGTTCCAGCGGAGAAAAAGGATGATGTCATATGAGTTTAGCATGCCCTGCTTTTCTTAAGTGACAGAGAAAGCAAACTTTTAGTAAGAACACATTAAGCAGACTTGTTGGCAAGTGTAAAACCAGTAACTCAATCTGATTTGAGCAAAGCTTTAACATATGAATTGCAACATATTGAAAAAAAAAGACCCAAAATCACTGATATTAATGTTCCAACAATTGCATTTTGGTTGCTCAGATACATTTAAATAACATGGTGAGAAATGAGAGCTGTTTTCATCTCAGAACATGCAGTTCCTTCTCTTCACAAATTTTAACATGGATAAAGGCAGAAAAACCATTCTGGGAGGAAATGTATATACTTTATCAATTTATATCCTGTTTCCTTCTCTAATTAGTTTGAAAACATGGTATTTATACAAAGCAGGATTTGTGTATAGCAAAATTGAGAGCTTACAAGAGAAAAAGAAACGTGTTGAACAAACAGGTACTCTTGGCCTCTGTTGTTTGAAAAGCTAGAAATGGCCTCCCCCAAAACTTTTAGGTTCCCTTAAAGTTCACTAAATACATGGATTCAACTAAGTCCAACCTGCTTCAGTTTTCAGACTGCACCTACTGAAGTATATTCTCTTTTATACAGAAGTTCACAAATGTGTAAAGAAAAATATTCTCCATCTCTGTTTTTAAAAAACCTTGATAAAAGCTGTTTTACTTGATGTTTTGTGAAAGTGTATTCATACAGTAGCATTCTCTTAGCTAGAATGCACTATTACATTTTTTATGCCCTCTTGTGGTACCAAAATACCTATTATAAAAATGATGTTTCTATGGTATATTAGCATTTAAAGGGATCGGACTGATGGTTAATATAAATGACTAACCCTCTGAAAACAGAAGGCTTTTACAACTATTGATTGTGTATCATTCCTAATTTTTATCTACAAATGGCTTTTTTGTTGTTATTATTTTTCAAATTTCATGAATTCTGAAAATCATAGAATATGTCTAAGCTCTTTGTTATTTTAATAAGAACCATCCACAAATAAGATCATTAATTATCTTCATAGATCTATCTTTTTATACTAAGTGCTAATTCTATGCTCACTCAGCTCACATATAGTTTTATCTTTATCGTTTTTTTTCTAGCCCTCATAAAAGTGTATCACTTCTATTTTTCTTTTAGCTTATGTATAGTCTCACAGCTAAGAAAATAATACAGTGTTATCTAATGCAGAAAAATGATGTAAAAACACGGCATATGTGACATGAGCCAAAGCCTACTCTAAGACAGTCCACCAATAGCTAACAATATCCATTTATATATCTCTATAGACTTAGCACTGCCTGTAAAAGGGGAAACTAGAGCAGGCAAACAAGGGGAGCTCTTCTGATCTCTTTCTTACACACACATACACACACACACACACACACACACACACAGTGGGGGGTAGAGAGAGAGAATTTGTGTATTATATTGTTAGAGTTGAAAAGGCTTAAGTCACTTCCAATTCACATGAGACAATCAAAGTTCACTCTTTTCTTGTATATGCAACATGTATTGAATTAACCTTTTAAAGAAGCCCATTTCAACTTTAAAACTTACCTCAGGTACTTGGTAACTTGTAATAGTTGCACAGTAAATTATTAACATTGAATTGCACCTCAGTTTATCCCAGGGTGGTTTATTCAGATACCAGTGATATAAGATAAAACTGAGTATGTCTTGTAGACATTTTTAGGGAAATGTGAATTTGGTAGCAAATTCAGTAATTATTATCAGTAATTCCTCACTTGGCTTCCTCTGAGCCTTGCATGATCAGGATTCCAATATCCACTTTGCCACCCACTGGCTGTCTTATCCTTGGTGGCTGCCCAGGCTATGTTAGCTTTGAACTCTTCACTACAGTGGGGATTTTGATATCAATGTGTAGCATTTCCCTGAGATTATATATGAATAGATCTTGAGTTCTTCCTGGAAATACTCAGGTTTTTCCGCTTCAAAGCTGCCATGATGATAGTAGGTTGAGGTTTCAAAGTGTATTTTAGATGACAGAAATATATTTTCTTTTCTTAAAAAAACTCATTCATTTCTTGATAAAGTTACACATGTATATGATGCATTTTGATCATATAAACCCCATCACAATTTCTTCTAGACATTCTCTGTCGTATCCCCCTCACAACTTCATGTCTTCTTGTTATAGCCCACTGAATCCCACCAGTGATGTTCATGTGTGCACTGGTGTAGACCATCTACTGGAGCATGAGCAATCTACTAGAAGCCACTTTCCTGAAGAAAACTGGCCCGCCCTCCCCCAGTACCCTTAATGCCAAAAGTTCTTAGCTAGTGATGGAGCTTTATGTGTCCCTCCCCAATCTATGCAGGAATTTGGACTGACTTGATTTTGGGCAGATTGGCTTGACCTTGTGCAGGTACCCACAGTCGCTGTGAGTTCATGAGCACAATAGCAACATCATCTCCTGGAGACACAGTCCTCCACAAACTGTGACTCTTATAATTTTTCAGCCTTCTCTCCAGAATGTCCCCTGGACTATGCATGGAGGAGGTGTGATAGAAATGATCCATTTAGAGCTGAATACTTCATAGTTACTCATTCTAATTTAGAGGGAAAAATCTTTCATTAAAAAAACCAACTACCTAGTATGTGGATTCCTTTCATTATGACTGAGTTTTGCAAACTATCCATTACTAAACAGCAGAAAATGTGGGAGAGTGTCCAACAGGGAAAGGTATGGACTATAATGCTTGTTTGGATACGAAAAAAACCTGGGAACTCTTATGGTATTAAATACCTTAGAAACACACAAGATATCTGGAATGTCTGGCTATTTCTCTTCGTCTTCATGGAACACGTAAAATAGAACACCATGTCTGAAAACTAAAGGCTGGGCAGGGCATTTACTTCTGAACTTATTGAAGAGCTGCTTGAAAATGGGACGAGCTAATCAGGCAAAGCAAAGGAAGGAAGAGTGGTTTTTGGTGAAAGGTGACCTGAGGACAGGCAGAGCAGCTGGGAGAGTGGTCTTAGTCTGTGTCCCAAATGTGAGCTAACAAGAGACAGACCTACTGAGCAGACATACAGAATCAGGTGAGGACCACATGTGGAAAAGTCCAGCTTCAAGAATACACCATGCGTGTCAGGTAAGAGAGAGCAATTGAACAGGCAGCACTGGGGGAAAAACTCCTTTTAATAATCATTCATTCATTCATTCATTTTGTTGGCTTGAGGCAGGGTCTCACTGTGTAGCCCTGGCTGACCGGAAACTTTATGTAGACCAAGTTGGCTTTTAATGCACACAAATTCACCTGCCTCTGCCTCCTGAGTGCTCAAAGCAGCTCCCACCCTCCAGTATATCCAAGCAACAAAGACCAGCTCTCATTTGAAGTAGTTCCTTGGTGTGTGTGCAGATAGTGTCCATAAAGAAAGATAATCTGCACATTTATTTAAAACACACATACACACACACACACACACACACACACACACACACACACACACACACACAATTGAGGGGGCACACACATAAATTTGTGTCATAATTGGATTCTTGCTTAGATACTTGCTCTCTTCCCATGGCTGGACTAGGATTTAAGGAATGTGCCAGGTTTCCTTGGCTATGAACTTGTTTCTTCTTGTATCCAGCATGCATATTGGCGTGGCCTTTTAACTAGTCATTCACTGGATGGGGAGTGGGAATGGAATGGAACCCTTGATGTGGTTCCAAATGGTGCTGGCTTTTTAGCCTTAAAACCAACAGCCCAAAGACATCTGAAGGCTTTGATGTGCTACACACAGTACAGCACACTTAGGCTGCACAGCAGCAGTTTTAGAGTCTTCCCTCACTTTCTCTGCTTCAGTAATGCAATTTAAGTTCTGCTAAACAATTCATACACAGTGTTTTGTTTAATTTTTGCAGTGAATACAGAATGTCAGCATTTTAGTATTTTCACCATTTTTTTCTGCTTGACAAACCAAGGGAATTTATCCATGACAAGTGATATAGTGGGTCTAAAACAGACATCTCCTCATATATTTTCCATTGTATCCTATACCGCCAGTGTAAGAAGGTGCCTAGGACTCACTGGTATATTCCTAGTTTAGTTAACAATCACAAAAACATTATTTCCTTCAAACACGATTTCTAGGACTTTGTTTTCTAAATGGAAGCAGCTGACCATCAATTGTCCTGTTTAAAATGGTTCAAAGCACAATGCATTCACTGCATCTGTGTTTGTTTATTTATTTATTTATTTATTTATTTTGCAGATAACTGCATTCTTTAAGCAACTGGCCAGTTTCTTTACAATAAGAAGTGAGTGAGTTGAATTTAGGGTGATATTTAGAAGTCTTCAGTGACTATCCTGACAGTATTGGAAGAAGCCCACAAGTTCCTGGTTATTTGTCTTGGCTATGTTCTCATGCATCCAGTGTGAGAGAGCCATCTGAGCATCCCAGCATTTTTGTGAGTTTAGCTTGACCATTCTGTATTTCTAGTTCTTAAGAAAAAAATTATTGATGACGAATACTTTGTTCATTGAGTTTTAGGGGGTTTTAAGTGTCCTAAGGAAGCTGTAAAAGCTCAGTTTAAACAGGCAGGATTTTGATTGGAAATAAATAAAGCAAATGGTGGTCTAAGGGTGGAGTTGATGGTGGAATTAAAGGGAAGAGATGCATTGCTCCTAAACAGCTAGCAACAGCCCATTTGAGAAGCTGACACTTTTATTCCTTTTTAGGAAACATAGCATTCGGAGTCACACTAGACATTCAGTTGGTTTTCTCAGTCTCGAAAACCTGAAAAGCAACTCAGCCCAGGATTTTCCACATAATTCTAAAGCACTTGAAGCAAAATAGAAAATTGTCCAGAGATCATATGCATCCTCCAGGCAATCGTGTGTAACTAGCTTGTGATTCTAAGGACAGAACTTTAGAAGACTCCTCTAAAACCCTTGCCTTGAAAAATCCTTTACCATATTTGCAGCCCTCATTTAAAAACAAAACAAAACAAAACAAACAAAAGCCAAAACAACCCAGGAGTCCAGGATTTCTAATGGCATGAGTATTTCTTTGTTTTTACCAGTTAGAGATTCCAGCAGCCAAAACACCAGACAGGCCACATTTATCTCAATTCTGTGATCTCGGTAGTCAGCACTTCCCAAACGTTCGTGTGCAGTCAGACTGAGCACGGTCTGGAAAGGCCGATTCTGGCTCAGCAGGCATTTGAAGCAAGTTCCCAGGTGATGCCAATGCTGCTCACCTGTGGCACACTCTTAGTGAGCAGGAAGTCTCTAGCTGTGCATCCAATTTTCTACACTATTGCTCAAAGCACTTCCCAGCGGCCCCTCCCATTTTCTCTCATATATAGCCATATGCCACTCCGTGTCACCACTCACTTAAACCTAAAACTAACAGACTGCAAGCCATCACCAATTTTGGGTAAGAAGAAAAACTTTATTCTTTGAAATGATTTTAAGTTTATTACAGCCGGGTTTCAATGTTTCTTTGTTTTGTGATACTTAACATTTGATATTTATAAGCTTCGAAGTGGATTACAAGTAATGAATATGGATGATTTGCATCTGTAGCCCAGAGCCAGGCTAAAGCTATTACAATATTGCTTTCAAGAGACGAAACCAGAGTTAGACAGTACTAAAAATTATACCATCACAGCCCAGGCAATAATTGATGTCAAGCCCGTGTAGACCTACTCTTAGCTTCCTCAAGTGTTTGGAGTTGAGAACCACTTCCTTCTCACTGTTATCCTTTGTGGAATCAAAGTATGGGATGATTCAAAGATGAACAAAACCATGGATCAGAAAGATTTGTTTGTGAAAAAGATTCAGAGATGTCTACATGTCAGCCAGTGTGTGTTAGCAGCTGGTGTTGTTCATTATGTTTGTAATAAAGAGGAGTTTCATAACAGTTCCTAAAATGGGAGCAAACTGAACAATGCTGAAAAGGTCTGGATACTGATTTAGCATTTAATAAATTTTGCATACCTAAGGGTAATCCAAAGATGTCATTTCAGTTTTTAAAATTATTACTATATTTATTTGCTTAGCCTGTGAGGTGAGCCATGACACACATATGAAGGTTAAAGGACAACTTGTAGAATCCGGTGTCTCCTTCCACCATGTGTGTTTAAGGAATCAAACTGAGGTCATGAGGCAAGTCCCCTCACCCACTGAACCATCTGAATGGACCATTTCCTCTGTAATGGAATGAAACAAACACTTTTTGAACATGTTTCTATAAAAAATCATATAAGGAACAAAATTGGATATGGTTCTTTTTCTTCCTCACTCAGTATATTTCAATAATTTATGTATTTCTTTACTATTCATCTGTATGGAAATTAGACAAGACAAAATGTGTTTTTGAGTTACTGTTTAGAGACAATAACACTAATTGTGTAAAGAAACACTCTAAAACTCAGCATGGAATAAAAGATGCAATGTCAGATAACACCCTCAGCTTGTTTCTATTTACCTGTGATATTTAATGTGGAAAAACATGACATTGTCTCCATTAGGGTTTTTCATTTCTCACTGCACACATAACCCAAAACATATTCCTTCCACCCCTCTTTTTACATCTAAAGCTGAAAGATAATTCCTTTAAATGTCTGACAACTTCATAGGTTTTATAAGGACAAACAAGTAACCACAATTGTTTTTTTGAAAGACTTTAGTGTTTTATTCATCACTATTATATTTTTTCATTTGCTTCAATCTTATCTTTAAGACATTTTGAAAATACTCTTAGACATTCCTACACCACAGCCTAGTTTTAACAGATGTTAACACTAAGCATAGATATCTATTATGTTGTCTTTTAGTTTTTTCCACTAAAAAGAAATATTCCTTAAAATCATATTTAAAGTCTAATAAACTGGCAGCATTACCCATCAGTTGGATGAATGGCCAACACTGAATGGGTATTTGGCATGTTCCAGTCAGAAGCTCAACAGAACTTTAATGGAAGAGATGAGCGCCTCTCTCCTATGCTTTGTGCATTATTTCTGTGTTCAAAATGGTGATGCCATCATTTGCACTTGTTTGGGGACAAACAACTTGTGTTCCTGGTTCAAAGTCTGAAGGACAGATGGTTGTTTTCCTTTACATTGATATTTATTATTTGAGATGTATCATCTCTTCTTTGACTACTTTCTGTTCAAAGTATCATGATACCTAATTTTGCATAAGCAATTAGGAAATCTTATCTATACTATTATTATAAAAGTCCCACAAATGAAGTGCTTGCATTGACTCATGTATTGGGTATTCTGACAGTCTTTCCTGGTGGGATTCATATAAAAGGATTTTTTTCCCATTTCACCAAAAGAATTGTGTTAAATGGCTACCTAATCTGATGATATCATGATTCAATAAATAAATTTAGAATTAATACATTTGCACTTCAAAGAATGCTTTGGGTTTTCCATAAATAGATTTAACTACATGTCCCTCCCCCACCCCAAACAAACAGCTCTTTCTGGATTCACATTTTAAATCGTTCTCTTCACATTTGCAGTATTTGATTTTTTTTTTCCTGTGCACAATCAGTATAAACTTGAAAGCTAATTTTCTTTCAAAAATTTCAGGACTATTTTAATAGTGACAATGTGTTTAATTGTTGTTCTTACTTCTTGATCAACGTAGCCGAGATAGTTTGAGGGTTTTCATTCTTCAAAAAGGGGGTCTTGAATTAGAGCCATCTTAAGTGAAGTGTAATGATTCCTACTATTGTGTACTGAACACTATTAATCAGGCCCTGACCTCCTGACACATAACTTCAGTGTAGAAAAGATAGAAACATTTCATGCACCTGCTTTATCAGGAAAAATTAAACTTGAGTCTCACACATAAGTCTTGGACTCAAATATGTGCTCATGTTAGTGCAATTTGTGTAATAAACTAACCCTACTTGACTTGCCTTTTTTATAGTTGGCTAAGCAATGAATACCATTTCATTACTGAACATCTGGTGATTAATTTTCATCTTGGTTGAATAAATAATTTTTACACTGAGATGTTATCATATAATTAATGAAACATCACTGTGAATCCTGCTCGTCCCCTTTCTGCACCCCACCTGTAGAATTTTTCTTGGGGGTAATGGAGCCTTTATTAAAATGTAATTGCATTTACTTGCAGAAGACAATTTCCACTCTCTTACATGAGGGTAAAAGGCCTCATGCTGCGTTTGCAGAGACCACAGACAAAAACCCTGTGTATATAATTCTGTATTTACTTGAAATTTTCCAAGATGGAACTTAGTCTCTATCTTCAGGTAGCTGAAATTTAGTTAGAAAGGACTAGGGAAGCACACACCTCTGCTTATACACTATATTATTAAACACGAATCTCCCGGGACAGTAAAAATGATGTTCTTAGAGACATGGCAGTACAAAGAAAGGGAACATTCATCCAAAGGGAAAGTTAGTAGAGAGATTCAGAGCGCCAAGCCCTCTCTAAAATAGCAGAGATCTGGGCTTGCATAGGTACCTAGCAGGGGGTTGGGGTGGGGGTGGAGGTTCGACGCAGCCAGTGTCGCGAATATAAGGGATGGTAGAATTCCCCCACTGGCCTTGAAGGTCGTTTAGACTCTCAGGGGAAGGGGGATGGTGTCGCCACCCTACAGGGCTCCGAAGGACCCCTGGCGGCATAGCTTTCAATATGTCCGGAGGGCTGTGGTTCAAGCAGGTGGCTGTGCGGTGACTGCAGCATGGGCGGTGACCATCTTGTCCTTGCCAGGCCGCGGCGCTGGGGAGCTGCACCGAGCGCAGCTAAAGCTGACCGGGCGGAGGCGCGGCCGGGTCCCTCTCGGGGCGGGGCCAGGGCGGGGCGTCGGGCCGCGCGGCAGGTGTGGGCGTGCGGAGGTGGCACAGCCCGCTGCGTCTACGACCTGCGCACAACGCGGGATGAAGACGCGCACGCGGGGCTCGGAAAGGCCTCAGGTAAGCGGGCGCGGGCATTGGCGCGCGGCGAGCACCCGGGGGACCAGGGACGAGGTGACCCCGCAGGGCGCGTGGGGAGCGGAGCGCGGTCCTGCACCGTCACCCGCGCTCGGCCATATGCCCGGGCCGCGCGCGATCCTCGAGCACGCGGGAACCGGAGCGCGATGGTCACTGGCGCTCTCGGCTGGGGCGTCCCTGTGCGGCCCACGCACCACTTCAAACTCCCGGTGCTTGGAAACTTTCCGGGCTCCTCGGGGCTGGGAGGGGGTGAACAGAAATCAGGCGCGCGAGGAAAACCCTCACCAGGACGTGTCGTCTGCTTTCAGAGCAGCCACAGTGGGAAAAGGGTGTTCCCAATACGCCGACCCTCTCTCGGTGACCCCACCTGAAAAGTCCCTGCTCCTCTAGGGAGACAGTTGTTGCAGGGTTCCCTTAGTTAGGCAGTGGCAACGCAGAAGGCAGCGAAACAGGCACAAAGTGCCCCCCCCAACACCTCAGCTTCTCAGGGGGACAGCTTTGTCCCTGCCCCAAAGGCAATAGGGCTAGGAATGGGGGCTCAGAACCTGCACCCAGTGTTGGAGCAAGTGTCTGTGGCTCGGGCCACAAACACCCGGGGGTGCCTTGCGGATTCCGAATCGGGCCTTTCAGCTTCCTCATTGAAGTCTTGGCACCTTTGAAGTGGAATTAGGGCAGGAAAAAAAAAAAAAGTAAGGTTTTTGTGCAGAGTTTATTACCTGTGGATTAAAATGCTTGGTAGGCAGAAGTTTCAACAAGGCTCAGTTTTATAATTTGTTTTGAGATAGTTTTTGTTGAGTTAATTTTTGTTTGAAGTGATTGAAAGGTGACTCTCAACTTTAGTGAGTTTGTGTTTGGTTGAAGTGGGGGCTAACTTTTAAAGTTGTTTTTCCACTCTTATTCTGGTTATTTTTCAGTATCCCCAGAGTTAATTCCGTAGGCATGTTCTTTATCTTGATTTTTATCATCAAAAAAGGGTCAAAAGAATAATGTTTAGTCACATTCCCTACCAAAGAAGTACTATAGCTAGCCTTCCTTTTCCTTTGTAATTCGTGCAGAGCCTCTTGGAAACTAGGTTGGGCCCCAAATTGGCATTTTTGATTTGTGATTAATTTTTTTTTTTTGGAGGGTGGACCTCATGGAAGTTTTTTGCTTTACATCGTGTTAGGTCTTTATTATATATGTAGCTATTGGTTTCATGGTAGATGTGAGAGAAAGCAAGAAACCTGAAAAGTATCTAGTAGAATCTGGGTGAAGTTTTGTAAGTTCTGAAGAGTATGTAGTAGTGACAAAATACTTGACTGACGTGGGGTTGGCTTGTTTTCAGATTTTAAATAGGTTAATGTAAGAAAGAAGCTATGAAATTTTTAATATTTGAGCATCTTTATAAAACAGAAGTGGAAAAAATGGAAAGCAAAACAATTTTCCTGTGTATCATTTTTTCCTCTTAGTTTGAAATCAACTTTCTTAATTTGGCCCAAAGTTGAAGCTATAGTTAAAGACAGTTGTTAACTATTTAGGGTAATTACAGATCATTAATTGATTTACTTTAATAACACTTTTCTTCAGTGATAGGTTTTGTAGGATGTATTTTGCTGGGTATATTGACCTCTTGAGATTAGGTACCATTAAATTTTCCATAGTCACAATTTCTCTTCATTACTTGTGTCTAAGTATTTTTAGCCTCTGAACATTGTGGAGGCTCTTAAATTTAAACTGCAAAAAGGCTAAAATGTAGTCACTGATTGTTAACATTTTAGGATAAAGTATAGTATTAAATGCTAATATAGAATGAAGACATTTTAGGGCAGATAATTCTCTAATCATAAATAAGAAAGAACTCATAATAAATTGTTGACATCTTCTTGATGTATCTACCACAAATAGTTGAGTAAAAGTAACCTCTAAAGGTTTCAAAAGTTTTAATGAGAGAGAAACTTTGTTACAACATAGTTCTGTAATGTGGGAAACAAACAAACAAACAAAAAAACCTGTTGAATCTAGAGTAGAGCCAGCCTAAGTAAGAAATGGTGAAATTTGAGATCTTTGAATTGTGAGCTATGCCTTCACTGGGGGCTTTTAAACAGTGGCAATACATGTGTAGAAAGATCAGTTATTTAATTTGTACATGTAAGCGCCCTAACATGCTTGCTTGGTTGGCAGAGTCTCTGGCTATTTTTCATTCCATGCTTTTCTATGAGGGAGACCCTAGGGAGTTATCAAAAAAAAAAAAAAAAAAAAAATGGGAGGAAGTTTGTGATGAGGTGGAAAACTCTAAGCATAGCTATGGGGAAAATGTGTGTTGGCTTTAGTAGTAAGGAGGGTAAAAGGTGGAGTTTAGGCTCAAGATTTACTTGTAGATTCTCTAGCATTTTCTACTTTATTGTATAATCAATATTTTAGCCGATATATAGTTACTGCATGAATGACATCAAATCCTGGCAGGGATGGGCGAACTCATCCAAAATCCTTGAAACCTTGATGAAGGCTTTATCAAATATGCTGTTTTGTATTTTCTAGCTGTTCCTAACTACTGAGCACTTAGAGCCAACTTACACATTCCACAGAATTAACTAAATGGTTTCCATTTTAAGAGAAATACTTATTTCAATACCACAAATAGCACCACTCCTTTGAGCAAAACAATAACTCTGGTACCTTAAAAATATGCTTTTAGTAGGGGAAATACAACTTACATTGACTGTCAGTGATCTTACTATGAGTATTTTTGGCCCACTTTACATTTCTGTATTTGTGCTGTCTTTGACAGATCAGTCCAGCACTAAAGACTATGGGGAAAATTAATAAAACGAGCAATGCCTGTTGATCCTTTTTCTTCCATAGACCTGTATCTGCATGAATTCGGGCCCACAAGAGGTCTTAGAGTATAACCCCACACAGCCCTTTACTGATTCTGAGAGCAGACAATAGAGACAGGAGTCAGCTCTGGCATTAGCAAAGCGGACTTCATGTTCTATATAGCAAATCAAGCCCTGGGCTCTTTTAGCCCTATCCAACTCAGCCCCACTTCCTTCCCCAGGGTGTAACAACTGGATTAAAAGACTTAGATCCAAATGGGAAAATTAGTGTCATTTGTATATAGGCAGTAGCCGTATTCAAAGTGCTTTCAAACTAATTGGGGGGAAAAATCAAGACATAGTGTGATTTAATTTTAAGTCCTTCAGGGTGGGAAGTGTGTAGGAGTCTGTGGCTTAAGAATACCTTTAGTTTTTCCATTTATTTTGAGTTGTTTACAGTTTGCATTATAGTCTCTCTCTCTCTCTCTCTCTCTCTCTCTCTCTCTCTCTCTCTCTCTGTGTGTGTGTGTGTGTGTGTGTGTGTGATTTACTTCATATTATACAATTTGGAAGATGGGAAAACTATAGTAAAGTTGTAAATTTTAGTTTTCAAGTTGGTGTAAGTTTTCTTCTGTTGAGGTAATTCTGTGATGAATTGTCTTCTTTATGTTTTAAGTTGGTGTTCTTTGGAAATAATTCTGATTCTGAGCCAGGATAGCAGCAAAGGAGAGGGAAAAAAAAAAAAAAACCCACTGTGTCTAAAAGCCAGTCTAACCTGCACTTGATATCTTTAATCATCTCTGTTAATTTCAGATGGACTTTGGCCATGTTAATACATTGAATGTGTATTGAGTAACTTAGAGAGTTCAGCCCTGAAAGTCACGCTTCAGAACTTGTGGGCTGGGTGACTTTTTTCTAACTGATTTAAATGTGACAGTATCTAGTCAAGACCAATATTGCTACACATCTAAGTTGCAAACTGTTTAGAATCTAGGGTTTTAGTGCAGGCCCTGGACTGATAACCAGGAAGTCAAACTAATGAGATCTACTACCTAACAAAGTCTGAGATTGTTAAACTATATATAGTGCACACTTCCTTTCATAAAGTCACTATTGAATCACCTGTGGATTTTGTTAGCTTTTTCTTCACTTACGCCTAGCCATTTAGTGATTATCTCAACTCCATTAACTTAATTTTTTTGTGAGTTTTAAATAAAAACAGTGAATTTGCTTTGCACCACAAATCCCTGGGTCCGATCCCCAGCACTGAAATAAAACAAAACCAGATTAAAAATAAGACCCAGTAGCAGTGGGTGGATGGAAGTCTGAGTTCTTCCTCTCTACACTGCGACTGGAGTCTTTTAAACTAGGATTCCTGTAGTTTTAGACCAGAACTTTCACATTCTTGCTGATTGTCCTGTTGCCTGGTGTTTCCGATCCTGTGCTGTGCTGTGCTGTAACTCAAAATGGTTTTTCTTTCTTTATGGATAGTGTGTGGAGCTTAACTAAACTTTTAAAAAAGAAGTAAACCCCAGTTTTCAGCCTGACAAGTAATTCCAAAGCAACACTTTGTACGTAGCCCCCAGTGACAGATTAAAGCCACTAGCCCTGCTGTTATTTTTTGTCTTTTGAGTTGGGATTTGGGTGATGTTTTAGGTGCAGCATGAGTATGCAAAGAAAAGGTTTGGATTGTATTCCAAAGTAAAATTATACCTAGATTGATGTATGATGACTGACTTCTAATTACTCTTAAGTATTAAGTACTTAAAATTATATAACATTTTAACTCTGGAGACAAATTTCTAGTTTTATATAAAAAATTTCACTTAAGTCCTCTTAATCTTATTAAATATTAAGTCATATTTTCCTAAAGACGTTTTCTTTCAGTCATTTATCATTTCCAACTAGCAGTAACTGAAAATATTTTGAAGAAAATAAAATGAGAAAATTTTAAAATAAAGATCAATTGGGTTAATTTTTAAAGAACTAAGTCTTTCATTTTTTTCTGTGTTTGTGTGTTTTCAAGTTCTGAAGTAATGACACAGGATGAATTTGAAAGAGCCACTTTCCTTTACAAATAAATATATTTGATAATTGTTCAAAGTTGATATCCAGAATTTCCTGTTTTGTTTAACACTTGATAAAAACAAATAAAAATGGAAACCCGAGTCTCAGGGAAGAAACAAATTCATTTAAAAACCAGCGTTTGTATTTGATGAATTCATTTTACCAAGCAGAAGTGCTAGTAGTCCTTCGTTTTTGTTTTTGTTTTTTTTTTTTTTTAATTTTCTAAGTTAGAAGCAATAAGAAATCTGTGTATTTGGAAAACTGTTCCGATGACAGGCCTTAGCACTAATTAGCTAAGCTAAAAATAATTCATGCTGGAAATATTAAAATGTAAATACAATCTAAGTCATTATTATTCACTTGTAATTAAGAACCCATCTCCAAATATTAACTAATGCTCACACAGAATTGCTTTCTTAACTAGCCAGGGAATCAACTTGATCCAAAACTTTTTGTCAACATCCAATAAAATATGTATCTCACCTGTCTTAGTTGCCAAAGCAGTACTGACTGCAGCAGTTACCTGCATCTATGATTATTGTCTGTGTGCTGTGCTTGTCTTACTATGGGAGACCATCTCCACAGCACTGGTGATCTAGCTGCAATGATTGTTTCTGTGTTATGGACTAGAAAACTGGCCCGACAAGATTAAAGATGCCAGCAATCTCCTAAATGGTGCAGCCTCCTCTTTTGACCCAGTGTGTTTCCTATCCTATCTCTGTTTCAGATTTTCTATATATCATGATATTTAAGCAGATGATTTGCGAAGCTTTTTAAAAAATGGTTTGAGAATCAGTATAGTGTGCGTATTCTTTTCCTTCTTGACTAGAAGAACTGGCTCAAGCTCATGTCCATGTCTGTCAAGATGCAGGAGATAGACATAGGTATTTGTTTATATGACCAAAAAAAGGTGAGGCATTATGTTAGGGAACCAAATCTACTGTTTTAAATGGATTGTAAATTTTCTCTTGGAAACTTTTCATGGAGATTATTCCATGAAAAACATATGGAAACATTTCCCCCTGAACCTCAACAAGTGAATAAAAAGATAGCTTTTTTTTTTAACTTTGAAAGTTCTAATGTGTGTATGGATTATAGTGTACTGGTGAGATGGTTCAGCATATAGAGACGCCTACTGCTGCCAAGCCAAGCCTGGTGTTCTCAGTGCTGTCCCAGAACCGGAGTGGGGGCGGGGAGGAGAGAACTGACTCCCACAAGTTGTCCTCAGACTGTCACAGGGGAGTCATGGAATATGTGTATCACACACACACACACACACACACACACACACACACACACACACACACCTACCTACCTTCAGGTCCTACAGAGTTGGATTTAAGGTTCTTACCATTTCTTCCCACTGGTATCTATCCAAGACGGAACAGTGGTTGTACAATTAGTTTGTATTTTGTGGTTGTTTAAAGATTTTATACAAGAGCGAAGACCCCTTTCCCAGCTAATGTTTTTTGTGTCTGAAACTTGGTGTGGGAGGGACATGGTTAAACAACAGAAACCTCTGACTGGTGAACAGAGCTTGCAGGCTAAATAAAAACACTGATTACAGTGCAGCGGGGAGCTTTAATATATATGAATATTAATATTTGCATGGAGTGAGAGATCAAAATCAATTTGAGGTCAAAACAAAAAAGTTAAAGGAAAGATTAGAGAATTTAAATTAAAAACTGAATGTAGAGTACGTCTCATAATTATAAGTGAAATTTAGACAGCAAAAATACTTAGAGCTTTAGGGTTTTTCATTTGAGTACCTGTTGGTTACTCACTAGATCGTAGTGGATATATTTCAGGAAATTGATGTCTCTGTGAGAGTTTGAAAGCAGGGTTTTATGGAAAAAGCACCCTAAGGACAACCAAACCAAACACAAAAGACAATTTTATACTGGTTTGCAAATGGGAAACCGTTATTTCTTTTTGTGTTTGCCTATGGAAATTAGGGGCTACACAGAAATTTATAGCTCTGGAAGAAAACACTAGAACAGGCAATATTATTATCAGAAATTGAATTCCCAGAGCACATGGCATTCTAGAAAATGACACTAGAAAATGGCACAGTCGTATATGAGAATGAAAAGGAAGTCCGCAAATTCTGTCATTAGCTACCAGGATTGCTCAGGCTGAGCAGCAGTCCACTTAAGAAGGTTGCTGGGGATGGGACAGTCTTAGCACAGAGCTAATGTTGCTTCACATCTCCCCTTAGAGATTCCAAGCAGAAGGTAGGGACTATACACAGACATCAGACTCTGACCCTTGGATTCCAGTCCCAGCTCAGTACCTAGAGTCCATGTGTGTTAACTGTGTGTGTTAACTGCCTTGCCTTCCCTACTTGTGAAGTGAGATTAAGCTAAACTAATGTTTTCCTCATAGAGAATATCAAAAGGGATCTTATATGCAAAAAAACATACATGCACAGTTTTGTTCCAATGAAAATAAACTAGACGAGGCTATGAATGTGTGTTTTTGTTCTTGTCATTGTTCAGAGTTCTTGAGCCTTCATGAAATCATCTGAACTCAAAGTTTCCTACCTGTAGTCCGTTGATTATGGGGGATTTTGTGGATAGAATTCAAGGTGGTATGAGGTTGGTAAATCTATAAAAATTTCATTGACTTTTACTAATCTCTAATTGAAATTCAGCATTTTGTCAGTACTGGAGTCAGATTTACCATAACTGTGACTTTATCATGGGTGGATTTGGATACTTTAATATCTCATTATAGTTATTGCTGATACTTGAAATGTTTTATGTATTGCATATCTTCAACATTATGGTAATCACTAGAACTACTCTTAGACCTGTTTTTAATCTATTAATAATAATACAATAATAAATTAATAAAGAATCACATGAAGAGACTTGGGAGATAGCTCAGTAGGTCGAACATGCTAACTTTTTAAGCATGAGGACCTGAGTTCAAACCCAGGACCTACACTTAAAAAAAAGCCCACTGTGGTAGTACGTGCTTGTAATCTTTCCACTTGGGAGGCAGAGGCAAGATGATCATGAGTTCAGGGCCTCTTTGTGCTGCATAGTGAGACTTGTCTCAAAATAAAATTTAAAAAAATAAATAAAATCTCTTAGTGTTGTAATATAATGAAAGCAGTGCCTTGTGTGATGCAAGGCATAGTGCTTCATCTGGTAGTCCAGGAAAGCACCATTTCTGCCTGTCCTGGAAAGTGCAGGTCAAACTGTGTCAGCCCACTCAGAGGGGTGATGAGCATAGCAAATGGCAAGTGATACACACAGCCTTGTGTTAATATCTTCTGAACACCTAGACAGTGCTGGGGAAAGGGCCATGGGGAGAGATCATCTGGAAACACATACAAAAGGCAGATGTTTGCATTTTACTTTTAAATTTTCATATATCTGCCATAGTGAATTTCACCCATGAAAATGACAGTGACTAGAGATTGCTCTGCCCCTTGGGACCTTTGCTCTGCCCTCCTGAGAGCACCCACCAGATACCTAATACGTATGCGTCTGCCCTCAACTGTTTTGGTTCCTTCAATTCTCACTCTTGTGCCATACTCTTTGCTGACACCCAACAAGAGATCATTGAAAAGGTTATGCAGGGTTATCTTTTGAGTCTTCTCTTCTAGTTCTACTTTGTGCTTTAAGGAATTGGGATTCACTTACAAAAAGCACAGCAAATAAACTAGTATTTAATTTCTACATCATATTAATCTCAATTTCCAGTGTTGGTTATTTGAGCTTCCTCAATAATAGACATTTAAAGGAATGGTTTTCCTGGGAATTGGCATTGTTCTTCATTTAGTCTGATCATGGTGGCCTTACCATTAAGAAAGTGTGTGTTTAAGGTTTTAGTAGCATACAACAACCACATACACCCAAGACATTTTCTGGGGCTTAGGATATGGCTCAGTCAGAAAACACACTTGTTATGAAAGGAGGAGGGCATGGATTCAAATCCTTGGCACCCACATAGGAAGCCGTGCTCTCCTGGAACTCCAGGGTTGGGGACAGGAGGACCTGGATCGGTTCTGACCAGCCAGGCTAGTCTAAAGGCTGGTTTCATGTTCAGTGGGAGAACCTGTCTAAAATAAAAATAATAATATTAGAACAGTAGAGGAAGATACCTAACATACCCTTTGCCCTGCATATATGTGGTCTTGAACACATTCGCTTGCACACACATGTGCATCACCCCCCTCCGTACATGCATGTGTGTGTGTGTGTGCATGAAAATACATGAGAGAGAGTGAGAGAGACAGAGACAGAGACAGAGACAGATTTTTTCAAATCTAGAGGGGCCCACATTCTCTTTTGGGTCAATGATTATTGAGGTGATAGAAGGTAAGGCTCCTTAAAGGGTAAATGGACAACTCAAGCGTCTGTAACTTCGTAGTCTTGCCTTTCTAGCACATCAACTTTTCTTTGGGGTGTTTTTTCCAAAGTTTTATGTCCCTTTTAAAAACTAGATGAAATATATTTGACTTACTAAAGATTTTAAATAAAGCTCAGCATTTAGAAGCACTTGATGTCCTTGCAGGGGACCTGAGTTCTGTTCCCAGCATCTGCATAGAAGCTCACAATCAATTTTTTTTACCTCCAGTTTCAGGGGATCTGATGCTGTCTTCTGGCCTTTGTGGGCACCAGGTAATCACATGATGTGCAGGCAAACACTAATAAATATAAAATAAAAGTAAATATTTTGATAATTTCTATATTATATTTGTTTTTTCTTCACCAGATTCAAAATTCATTTTGCTACAGAGTGCCCCCTCCCCTCCAGCCCACTTACTAAGTGGGTCACACCAGAGATACATCTCTGCAGTGTTCTGCACTTATATGATGAAGATGCAGATATAATAGCTTTCTTTATTTACAAAACCAAAGAATATTCTAAATCCTTCACATAAAGCAGACTAGGGCTCACAACAACCCATCCATCCCAGCAGACACTCTTACCCTCTCTGTTTACAGATGGGAGAACTCCGTCGCATAGGCTCTCAACCTTGGTCCTCCTCATATTTGGGTTGTGTAATTTGTTCTAAGAAGCAGATGTCCCCCATGTTTAACAGCATTCCTGTCCTTCACTCAGTTGTGTCAACCAAAAATGCTTGAATTGGTCCTGGTTGAGAATTACTATTGTAATTGTAAACTTGTAACAGAAGTGTACTTTCTTGAAAGACCTTCTTAGTGACATTTATGATGACTCATGGTCACAACTGGGCAAATTACACACTGCAGACCCTGTGTCTACACCAGGCAGAATGCACTTGTGTGGGGTGGATATGAGTTAAACTTAACCCATACTATTCTACTTTGCAGCCTTTCCTCACATTGATTCCAGTGCATGCTAAAGACTACAATTCTTGACTCTGCTTTTAACTTCTTCTAATTGCTCTATGTACACATCCCCAATTCATGTACTGTTTCTTTTCTATACTTCCCCTTGGACTGGATCCATCATATACACACAAACACACAATCTTAATTTTCTCTGTGTAATAGAGAACTTAATATCTGAATTGCTTCACAGCAAGAATTTATGTCCCAGCCAAGACTAGCAGCTGCCAAGAAAAGCATACCCAGTAATGAATAACTCACAAAGATTTGGTAAAGAAAAAGGAAAGTTATATGATGAAGTATATTACTAAGATATTGAGTTTTGTTTATTCAGTGTGATAACCTGTTAAGTTCACACAAGTCAAGCGGGTTTAAGACTTTGGTCATTGTTTCTTTGTAATTTTATATTCTGTTTTCAGGAGCAGCTGGAGATAGTAGAGGGTGAAGAGAGAAGGAGGAGTAGGGAGGGCAGGGAATGAGATTGATTGACTTAAATCCTAGCCTTGCCAAACATGCTAACCATATGACCTGTCTCTCTTTTTCCCCCTAAGGCTGTGCTCCCCACCAGCTGAATGAGGTAATGATGGGAAACCGATCACACTGTTGAAGAATTGAAATGAGAGATTGTGCATTAGTATCCAGATCATGTCAGTGCCTGTAAGTTTCGAATTTTCCTTCTTGGACCAGCTGATCGGATGACTTTGTCTTCATGATCTTTAGGGCTAAACCAGCTGTTTTGGAGGGAAATAACTACTAGCAAGTAGCTTTGTGCAGATAACTATTAGAAGGCATGGCCTGGAGAACAGGGAGAATATGCAGTGCTCAAGATCACAGAATTTTGAAAGATTCATATTTAAAGTTAGTCGGGTCACATGGGGAAGGACAGAAAGGGCCACAAAGGGTCTATGGAGCCAAAACTCACCCTGTGATTCCACTTTTAGCAAGCATTTGAATGCCTGTTACGTGCTGGACACTGCAAACTCTGGAGATGTAAAGAGGGCAAACAACAGAAGTTAGCTATTCTGTCCTTGTTCCCTGGCTCCTTAGGAATTAGTGGTCATGTGATGTCTTTGTACCAACTCTGTCCAAGTGAAACTTGCTGCTGAGAATGCTAGTCTGGCTGAACCCAGAAAGAATGTTGGGATGCATTAATGCTATCTGTCGTGGGAAAGAGATAAAGACAGTGACACACAGGATTTGATAGTCCTCTACTACAGTCTTTCAGCATGAGGGGATGACCCATTAGGATATCATGAAATCAGCTTTATGGGTCACACTGAGTGTTATTCAAGAAATGAAAGAGGAGGAGATAGAGAAATGTTAAAGTGAATTGTTCATAGTGACCTATTGCTTTGTGGAACCTTGTTTTAGTTGTGTACACATCGGTACCAGGTCACAGTGTAGAAAACTTTTCTTACAATGATTCTCATGAAAAATGTGATTCCCCCCATCTTTTATTTTTTTGGAATTGTATACACATTTAATAGTTTAAGTACTATTAATAGAAAAGTAGAAAAGGCTGAACAAATATTTATCATGGCAGTCAACCTTCAGCACTTTAAGTCTGCTGTTGTGAGCACATCTGTGTAGAGAATATGGAACTCAGTAAATCCCTTGAGGAGGCAAATGATCACACGTTTAGACACATAGGCAACAGAGTGAAATATTCTGATTTACAGTCACAAGGCCTGGTTATCCTATCACACACACAGCAAGAATTTATAAAAAAAAAAGCATCAGAGTTAAGCACAGAAAGTAGAAGCAGGGCTGGGACCATGTCTACTGTGAGGTACTGGGGGCCGCAAATGCCATTTGACCATTTGACCTAGTTGTTGGTTCTGTTTATTCCAGAAGTCTAGAGAGAGAAGTGAAACAGTACAATGGGGAAAAGAAAGGTGCTCACGGAAAGGGAAAGTGTCTAGAAACCTTGAAGATTGATGGCTGAGAATGGGAGGCTGACAAAGTAGGTAAGAAAGGCCACCCTGTAACAGAACTGGGTTTAAAACGGGTCTACTTTGCTGGGCCCTTGGCAGAACACTGTACTCTTGGATCCTTAACTGTTATACATTTGAAGTGTCCCTGGCAGCATACTTCACAGGGTGATTATCTAGATAACTAAGATAAACAGAAAGTTTATATTAAAATATCCATTGCATCCTGAGTGGCCAGATGCTTAATTGTCCCTGAACACTAACCTAGATGCTTTTCTCTAGTTTTGATAAAACACCATGTCCAAGGCAGCTTATGCAATAAAGCATTTAAGGTTAGAGTCCATAGTGGTGGAGTGAAGGAATGGTGGCAGGAACAGCTTGAGAGCTTACGTCTTCATCTATAAGCAGGAGGCAAAGAGGACACTAGGGATAGTGTTTTTGCACCTTTTGAAACCTCAAAGTCTGCCCCAGTGACACACTTCCTCCATTAAGTCCGTACCTCCTAATCCTTCCCAAACAGTCTCACAGACTGGGGGTTGAGTATTTAAATATATAAGCTTTTGGAGGACATTCTCATTCAAACCACCACAGCCAGACTTGAATTTTTCAAAACAGTTTCCATATAAACACCATTGGCAACAGATGGACAAGATGAAAGTAAAAAGCAAACCTCAGTTGCAAAGTCATTTCGTTTGCTACACCCTGACTGTGTACTTGTCGCTCTCGGGTTCATCTTGGTTTAGGGAATGAAGGAAAAGGAGTTCACCAAGGGCACCCTCCCAAGTCTGCTGACTGCTCATTCCATTTCTGTCACAGCCCCATCCACAGTGACGTAACATGCACACACATTTTGTGTGCATTTGTCCTTTCTTATACATTAGGGGTGTTCATGGTGACTTGTTTTTGCTTCTCTGAGTTAAGTAAAGCAGTTCTACTATCCAGTCTGGGCAAATTACTGAATACCACCCCCAAAATAGCTGTTCCTCCCACAAGTTGTCAGTCTCCTTCTCCCAAAATTAGTAGCCATAAGCTCTCACTGTTTCCTAGAGTTGCTTAAAGCAGAACTTCAAGAAATAATCCACAAGGGAGGCATAGCAAGCCATTTGCATATGAACAAAAACTAGTGTTACCTTTGTCCAAGAAGTTCTTGTTCTGGTGTGCAGTTTATTAAATCTCAGAGAAATTGACTTCGGAGGAGGGATCCCCTTAAAAAACGAAGTTCATTTGTCTTAGAGGGAGGATCAAACCAGAGCTGCCCATACTTGCCCCACTCCAATATATGGCAATTGCTAACCATGTGTCATACCTCTGTCTACGGATGGCTTTGGTGTGTTTTCTGTTCCACTCTTTAGAGAATGGCATTAATATGATTAATATGTCCAGCAATTCATAGCAGCACTAGATATTTTACATGAACATTTTCTGCTTGGTCAATTAAGAGTCTAAGATACAGGGTACTTAAGGAAGAGTTGGGAATTGCAGTCCTCATATTACCAAGAGCATACTGTTGACGAAGAGGAAAGGTGTTGGTGGCCCAGTAACATAGCTACAGCTATTTTGATGTTTTCCCAGACCTTGGAATTCTTTACTCCATTAATTTCCAATTTGGAATGCTTTCAGTAATTAAAACTTGGAAATGAATACTTTGCCCTTTATGAGCTACTGACTTTCAGAAGCTATTCTCTCTCTCTCTCTCTCTCTCTCTCTCTCTCTCTCTCTCTCTCTCTCTGTGTGTGTGTGTGTGTGTGTGTGTGTGTGTATGAACTTTTACATATCTATTGGCAAAATGTTACAATTCTGAACCCTTAAGGAAATTAATTTTTTCTTGGATGTTTATTCCCCTAGCCAGCTCTGGCTGCTTTTGTGCTTTTATATTTTCTCTCTCAGATTGTTGTGTGCATTGTGAAATTCACTGAGTCTCTGAACAGTTGTTGTAATTTTAGGGACTACAACCAAATACAGAGAAAATAGGTAAATAACATAAAAAGTCAAAATTCTTTTTAAAAGGTCCAACTAAAATTATGAAATGCCTTAAAGCTATTATATATATGTAAAATAGGTATGCAGATCACATTAGCTGATAATAATTCCAGAGAAACTAACTTTAAAGCCATATAATCTTGCCACTTAATACATAAACAGTAAATTTTCATGCTAATGAGATGGATATGTTTATTTACCTTTGCATACAGAAATCTTGGCTGGATATTTGATACTGCAAAAGGAGCACCTTAAGCACTTTTCAGAGTTGATCTGTATTTTAGTTTTATAATCTTTTGTGAAGATTCCTCTCTACATATAGAGTTCACATAAAGCAGAAGGGTGTTCAGAGCCATTTCAGAAATACTTGGAAGCCGTGACATAATGTGTAGTGACTTGATAACTTAAACAAATGCATGGATAAATAAACCAAACAAACTCTCTGGAAGGTCACTCAGCACAAAGACTTGTACAAAAGCAGAAATCCCAGAGAGTGAGTGGCTATCTACCCTCAGCACAATTTTAATTTTCCTGCAAGGAAATTGCTATATTTTACTAGAATATAGTAACTCTTGTCTTATATGTATTGGGTACTCCAGCAATTTTTCTTTTGAAATACCATCTTTTAAAAGTCTTTAAAAATCCAGGTATGGAGGCTCATCCCTGTAGTTCTAGCACTTGCAGAGGCATGGGTTTACTGTAAGTTCAAAGCCATCCTGGGGTATAGAGTGAGTTCCAGACAAGCCTGTAGAGTAAAACCTGTCAAGCATGTTAAAATTAAGCATGTCATTAATCATTAGGAATCATGGTTCTTGATGACCTGACCTACAGTAAATGGAGCTTGTAGGTTGGGAAGCAGAGAGTGTTGGCTGAGGAAAGGAGCTGGGATAGGGAATGCAGTCTACCTTTTCTGATTTGTAGTTTTGGAAAGCGTGGCTGGGATAACGGGACCTTGAGATTCAGAAGTGAGACCCGACTACACCCGGCCAGTTTCCAGTCCATTGCTTTGTGGTACAGTGTCCCCTCCATGTTCAAGCAGTGTATTTACATGTGCTTAGGGTGTGATTTGGGGACTAATACAGTGTCTAAAGTACATTCAGTTTTCTTTGGCCTTTGGGATTGACCTTACAGTTACTTGAAAGAAAATACAGATTTAATTATTTTATATTTACAGTGCCCTATGATTTTGACATGATTGGACCATGGATGCAAAAATGAAAGTATAGTCATGAAAGATTATAGAATGTCAGCATCTGTGGTTTTAATTTTACCTTAAAATGTAGATCTGTGGATACAACTTAGTGGTAGAGAGCTTACCCAGCATGCACAAGGCCTTGGCTTCAATGCCCAGCACAGAAAAATAAATTATTCTAGACACTTACATTTTATCTTCAAAGTGCTTGCTGAATATTAATTAACTTTTTGAAACTTTAAAGGAACTCCAGCCAGCTTTGCCTTTTTGTACTGAATATCTCGATGAAGGCAGGTGGTTTAAAATTGAGCTATAATTGAGCTAAAATAGAACTATTAAAATATCCTTATTAATATGATCCCTGGGCTTCAAAGAGGAATGATCTAAGTGGGGTAAAGTAATGTGCTTCTAAGAAAATAATTTGGTTCATGCTGAAGAAAACTGACTATATTGGCTTGGCCAAATAAAATCCTTTAGTGGTAAGTAAAAGAGACAGGGTTTGATTTGATTCCTGTGTTATTGAGACTGTGTGGTGACCCTTGACCCGGACATGTGCAGTAAGTATTTCTAGATGTGGGACCATTACTTTTTCTACATTTACTTGAGAAATGGCTAAAGGTAATAAGTAGGTTCAGAGTTAATCCATCCTAATCCCTCCTAAAGATTGACCTAAAAATGTTTTCAAAACAAAAATACAGGTATATATTAAAAGTTTAGATCGATTTTAATTTTTAAAATAATTTCCATGAGCTTTGGAAACTTGGTTTCCTTGATGTTTACTTTTCAGGTGGTTTTCCTAATGCAACACATCAATTCCTAATTGCTCCTCTCTCTGCTAACACAGCCCCTTCCCACACCATGGACTGATACCAAAAGTGAGTCAATATTCAACACTGTGGCAATGTGGAAGCAGATAAATAGCAATTACATAATGAACTCTTCTCAATTCCTTCTGTGTAGTCAGGAAACTGCTAGAATGTAATAAAACAAAAGCTATTGCAAATAAACTATTTTATGCCTGAGCAGTTGGTATGTGGTGATCTTCATTCTTCCCTAGAAAAGCTCCATTTTGTCTTGTCTAGGGTTTGTTTGTTTGTTTGTTTGTTTGTTTGTTTGTGCCTCTTGTATCTCAGGCTGGCCTTAAACTCACTACAGAGTCAAGGATAACTTTGAACTGCTGATCTTCCTGCCTCCACCTCTTTTTAAAAATGTTTAGTACACTCCTGTAAATTTTCACTGTTGTTATTGTTAACCTCTTTTTTGCCTAATTTATAATTTAAAATGTTACCATATATATAGAAAATAACAGGATGGTTAGAACCCCATTGGAATCTTGGAATGTATCCCTGACAGACTGTATACTTTTTTTTTTTTTTTTTTTTTTTTTGGAGACGGGGTTTCTCTGTATTGCTTTGGGGGTTGTCCTGGAACTCCCTTTGTAGACCAGGCTGGCCTTGAACTCACAGAGATCCCCTGCCTCCCGAGTGCTGGGACTAAAGGTGTGTGCCACCAACACCTGGCCTGCTATTCGTTTTTACATTAAAAACTAAAGCTAGTTATTACTTCAGTACTCATGTACTTATTTCAGCAAAATTGGGCTTTTATAGCTTATGCTATTTTGAAACTACTTTGATTTTTTATCAGATAGTTTTTATTTTTACACATCAATAGATATGTCATATTTTCATGCTTCACCACATTCTATCATATGAACATATTGTGTTATTATTGATGTCATAAGTTTCCTGTCTTGTTTATTTGCTCTGATGAGTCATTCTGTGTGCACATCAGCGTATACCAATTTAACATTTAATTGGTTTAGTTGTACTGTTATCTATGGAATAATACCATACTGATTGGAAGGTGGTCCCCATCAGCCCTTCTGTCCCCCACCTCTCCTCTGCACTGCTTATCACCCAGCAGTGGCTGAGGAACTGGTTCCTGGTGCAGGGAGGGGCAGGTGGTCCAAGTGTTATCTGACCAAGAAATATATGTCAAGATCCTCTTGGGAAAAAAACAATTTAGGATGTTTTATGGGAGGGGGGTTCAGTAAAGGAGTGATTTTGTTGTTGTTGTTGTTGTTGTTGTTGTTGTTTTCAAAGAATCTTTATCCAGAGTAACCTTGGGAACAGATAGGGCTTGGGACAGAGAAACTTTATGGGAACTGACAAAATTATAAAGCAATCTGGAAGTGTTAGGAGGAATTGTCCTAGAGACCCCTGAAATCTTAGTGGAAGTAGCTTAGGCTGCCCCCCTCCCCCGGCCCCCGTTTTAACCATCTTACCTACTTTTCTTAATAAATGAATGTGAAAGGTTCAGATTCATTTCATGATGGAAGTAATCACTTCTACATGCACCTCCCCTTGCACCTCCTCTTTTCTGGCCCCTCTTCCCCAAGGACTAAACAAGGCCTGCTGGCAAGTTGGGTCATTGTGTTTGCTGCTCCCTGTTGGATTTAAAGGAGTGATTTTAAAGGAGATATCCATAACACTGTCTGAAAAGAAAATGGTTTCACCCTTAAGCATGAGTTCAGTGGCCGCTAGAACCTGTAAGGACAGAGGCCCTTTTGTGAAGCTGAGAGACTTGTAGTTGGAAGCCATGGCCAGCAGCCATTGGCGCCCCCAGGGACTGGCGCTCCATTTTCCTCCCTCTGGTCTTTTACCAAGGATTCTCCTGGCTGGTCCCAAGAAGTATTTGGAGAATTGTCTCCATAGTTTCTTTTAGGCTAGCCTCCATAGAAGGCCATTGATTTAGATGGGTAAGCCTAGAAGAGCATTGATACACATTTACCTTTTTTATTCCACAATGAAAATTTGTATCTAGAAAAGTATTTTGGATCCTCAAAGGTAGGCTGTAACTGGGAAATGAGTTGATTATATTTACTTGATAGGCAACCTGAATTGACTGTAAATGAATGCAGCCTGTTGCAGTAGTGGAAGGGGAAACCACAGGGCATCAAGTACCTGCAGAGAGAGGGAAAACCACTGCGGATGTGGGGGCACCTTGAATAAACACCTCCTGGCCACAGAGGTCAGCAGTGACAGGAGTGGGTGTATAACCACAGAGCAAACATCACCCTGATTATCTGTAGTTCTTTCTCCATAGGACCTATGAGCCAAATCCTATATTCACACATGTTCCTAAACCACCTCAGTTGAGACCTTGAAGAATGTCTCAGCTGTATAGCACAGCTAGATAGCCACTGAATCCTTTCAGGAAATGAAGTTTCATGAAGAAGCCCTACATAAAACACAAAAATGAAACTTCTGTGTTTGGGGCAGTACCCCTCCTTTTCTGGTGTGTAACTTGGGCACTTAGATGATGTGATGAGGTCATGCCAGGTTGTACAGTCTCATGATTACAGACTGTCTTCCATGTCTGTAGATGGAGATGGAGCCTTCTCCCAGTAGTTCCTAGGTTATGGAGGCATCTCATATTTTCTCTACTCTATACTTACTTTATTAGCCAGTTAATAATGATGTAACCATCCAGCTATCTGAGAGCCTAATACCTGTGATATCTACCACAAATACACGTCATCTTCGAAGTTTTGTAAATGTATTGGTGCTCTCTGCAGAGTCTGAATTGCTCATTGGACTGTGTGTGTGCAGAATGCAGCAGTTTTTAAACATTAGGAGATTCTAGTGAATAACAAGGGTTGAGAATTTCTCATCTGGTTGGCCTAGTAAAAGCTGGAGTTCCCAAAAAGAGCAAGTTAGCTTGAGTCCAGCCCCAGGAAGTATCAGGTATAGTCTCGGCTCTACAAGATTGTAAAATATGGGGAAAATAAAAGTCCATCTTGAAGAAGGACTCTGATTTTGTGATATAGAAATTTGGTAAGCTGCTTTTGATTATGTTTTTTAAGATAAACTTTGTAAATTAGAAATAAATTGAATAATAAAACTCTAGGGAGACACAAAGACTTGTGTCCATATGTTATTGGATGTACAGAGTTATGTTTCCCATGATTCACCCACTGACACTTTAAGTGATTACTCTGTGTTCTGGATGCACAAAAATAAGTATTCACAATATTTATGTTTATTGGGGAGAATATGTATTTTAAGCATGGGTAATCATGTTTTTCATGTTTCCAAAGTGGCTCAGCTGAATTATTCTAAATTAGGCAGTAAATTTTAATAGGATTTCTAGATATAACTTCAAGGGAACAGTAGTTCTAAAAGTACCCATATCTCTCATATAATAATCATCCCTTGGTTTATTATATAAAGACACTTCTATAGGCTGTCTAAATAAGTAAGTCATAAGCCATACATCTTCTGTTTGCACTTTCTTTTTCCATTATTATAAACCTGTACATTGCTAGTTCTAGGCTGAGCATCTCAGTGGATTGGGGAAGGGCTTTATCCCATGTTTTCTGTCTCAGCACAGTCGACTCTAGTACTTTGTTGGCGTATCAGTGACTTCATATTAAATACATTGTGGTGTAGTATAAGCAGGACTGTGCATCTTCTTCCTGAACATTAAACCCAAATTGAAATTACTCAACTAATATCTCCTTCATCCTTCTTGCCAAAACTCAATTGTGGGTACACAAGAGAAAATAAATGTAAATTAATTTAAAATGTTCTTCCTACATTACTATTGTAAAGAAAGCAATGTGTTTATGAGATCTACTAGTAGCCATTGTCAGGGAATAAAGTTGCTTTGGTTCCATGCTGCCCATCCAGGGCAAACATTCACTAGATTGACATCATAATCAGGATGTAATGCTTTAGAAAGAAACAGTCCCTCTCAACACAAGCAAAACCAAAACCAAAACCAAAACCAAAAGTATACGGATGACTTTTCACACTGATTTTTTAAAAAGAATAAATTTGTAGCAATATACCTGATTCTCCAAATAACACATGTCAAAAGCAGAGGCTTCCTAGTCATCTTCAGGAACAAGCACTTCTTCCTGAGTTTTAGAACATTGCTGGATCTGGTAAAGAGATGTGAATTGGAGGCAGTTCCAGTATTGCCAGCATAGTCATAGGGCTGTCCCTTTGGCTCTCTTCCAGGTCCTCTTATGGCATTTGTCTTCTCTGAAGTTGAGCTCATGGGGCTTAATTGTCCAGGTTTTCATTGGGTTTCCATGTTTCTTTATTATTTGTGTTGATGGGGATTTACTGGAGAAATGGTTTATTTATTGTAAGTATTTCCAGATACTTGAATGATTTAGTGGGAGTATCTAAAGAATGCTCACATATACTCAGATTGTTTCTGTGTCTCCCATGTGCATTAGTGTTTATCTTTTCCTTGGTGGGAATTGAAGTTTTCAACATTTAGCTCAGTGTGAGACCTTGGATATAACATCTTTTGAAGGAGAACATACGGAGAAAGACAGAGGCGAAATAGCTCTTGTTGTCTGTTCGCTTTTTGAGACAGAGTCTTGCTATGTGTGTGTATCAGTGTGGGCTTGAACTCAAAGTAGTCCTCCTGCTTCAGTCTCCCAAGAGTGTAAGCCCCCATGTACAACTCTGTACAGTTTTATGAAAAGAATAAAATGGAATGATGTTGCTTAACCTTGTGGGGATTTAGGAGGCTTGGAAATAATCGAATAATGATGCAATACCCACATAGTGTGATGCGAAGGGCAGCTATTATGGCTAAGAGCATGTCTCTTTTCTCCTAGAGTGCCAACTGGTCCACTACTCACCGTTGGTCACCTGAGCTTGTTTCCTTTGACTTTCCTTTAAGAGGCCAGGCTGCATTCCTTCTTGAAACCCCACCTAGAGCCAACTCATCTGGACACCCTGGGAGTGTTTGGATCTGAATACTGCCCTGTCATCATTAGTGACTCACTGCACTAGATTTTAATAGACCAAAAGCTTCCATGAATGAAGTGGTGATTTGGTGCAAGTTGCCAGTATGCCTTCATCAGTGGCACCAAAATGTCCTGCAGGGTGGAAGAGCTGAAAAAATCCAGGGTGTAACATGATACTCCTTAGTCTTATCAGAAGGAATTAATCATTGCCATCCTGGCATTCGTCTTTTTTGGGCTGCCATTTAGGAAATGGTATAGACTGGCTTACTTTCAGTCCAAAATCTAGAATTCCAGCATCAAGGCTCCAACTGACCTGGCTTCCGATGAGATGGCTTTCCTGGCTTGCAGATGGCCATTTTCCTGCTGTGTCTTCACAATCTTTCTTCACTTCAATCCTGGGGGTGGGGCAAACACTTCTTACCAGGTCACAAATCCTGTTGGATCAGGTCACCACCCTTTATGACAATTTCTATAAATTTATTTACCTTATGGGCCCCATCTCTAAGTGCAGCCATACTGTGGTTAGTAAGAATTTCAGTTCTAGGGTAGTGGGGAACACAAATATTAAGTCCACAATCATTACTTATTTGTTAATATTTATTCATTTAAAAGAGTAGCAAATGATAAAAGGCTGTATGTTAGGCTGTAGTAAAAGAACTTTCATATGCCAGATGTTGAAAACTTATATATATTTCATTGTGTTTAGTTATTATAATACTGTCTCATTTGAGTCTCTCTGGGACCCTAGAAGGTGGATATCATTTGTCTCTGGTGAGCAGTGACACAAGGCTTAGATAAATTAGGTGATTTACTAATTATGAAATTGCCAATGCACTTCACAGGCTGAGCGATTGTATTCTTGTCCTGTGAGCTGTGTCATGTGCTGGTTATGATACTTTCGCCATAACAGTCGAATGTCATAGGTCAACCAAAACAAATCCTACAGCTCACTCCAGGCTAGGACCACTACTGCAGACTCTCAGGGGTAGGGTCTAGAATCCATCACAATGTTGGATTTGCTCTGATTGTTTGTGAAAATTTTTGCCAGCACTCTCCAGCCTGTGCTGTGTTAAAGACTCACCCTTACCCAGCTGCTACTTGGGAACTCTTCGTGACCAGATACCCAACCAGTGCTTCACATATGACAGATGTCCAGCAAGTGTTGAACTGGTGAAATTGTTAACTTCCTTGAGCTTACTAGACCATGTCAGCATCATACTGATAGCTACAAACGGGCTAAGATACTGCCCTTTTTCTGAGGATTATGTAGGGGAAATATTCATGCTGTTTACTTTAAAAAGCTAATTGCATCTCCTCCCCTATATCCCACTGAGTTTTTATGCTTTTAGACAAATAGAAAATTGTTTAGTTTTGGCCCTCTTTACAGAGATCCTCCTATTAAAATATCCTCCATGTTTCCTATCTGTCAAAAACTATAATTAGTATACATAATTATATAGAATTGAGATCTTAAAGGCTTAGGCTCATCATCTATGCTTTGTCCTGAATTATTGAAACTCTAGATGTGTTTCCTCTTAACTCTGTAAAGAACATATACAAAAAGGAAAAGAAGTCAAGAACGAGTAGAAGGTGTAACATTGGGAAGTGGGACTCCCTGAATCAAGACTGATAGTACCATAGCTGTGTACTGGGCGAAGACAGATACTGGATAGACTAGGGAAGAGCCTGAGGTCATTCCACAGACAGGAGGAGTCTCTATAGGGCAGGCAGGGAATATAACTTGTTTGGGGCAGTTCAGTTGTAAAAATATTCAGTTGAATCTCATAATTATTTAAATAATTCTGTCTTTAGTAGTTTTCTTTCATAGAAAGAATTCCATAAAAATTAAAGTTATAAATACTGTGGATGTTTCTGTGTACATATACAAGCAACTCTATTCAGTCCTCCTACAGAAAAAGGCACTTTGAGAAACCTAAGTGATTATTTTATTTCCTATAAAATTCTTTTTTTTTATTCTTTTAAAAGATCTCACCTTTCAAGTTTTTCCTCAATAATCATATGGCTGAGTGCTTTAGTACAGCAACTGGAAAGCTTTTTGTTGTTTTTAATGTGTTTATTTTTATCTGCTGTGTGTGTGCATGTGTGCATGCATGTGTGTTTGTTCAGGCTCACACTTTCAGGAGTTGGTCTCCCCACCCCCCCAATCCCCCGCCACCATATAGTTTTTCCTCTCATTGGGACATTTTATATGTAAATGAACAGTGACTGCACAATGTATGGCATTAATACATGGGGTTCTCTTGTAGATTTCAAGTTCTTCCAGAGACCTTCATATGATCATTGTCCATATCTAAGAAATGCTCTTTTTTACTACAACCTATATATGCATAAGTATATGTGCACATATATTATTATATATTTAAGTGTGTACATATATATTTTCTCCTTTTTGCAGCCCACCAGATGCAAAGCAGACACACATCTGGCTTCTATCAGTTAGGGAGTAGCTTTAAGCACATCCTGTTAAATTATCTGTTCCCAAAAGCAATCCCAACATATTCAGTAAATGTTATTTTTCCCCCCACAGTTATGTTCTTGATTGAACCACAAATTTTTCCATAATGCTGTACTTAAAAAATAATACATTCTACTCTTTATTCATAACCATCAGTAAGCCCCATGCCAGCCTTCCTTAGGAAAAATATTTTAAACATGACACATTAAGTAAATTGTATCCCAGTCTGGAAAGAGATGAGGAGTGTCGCTGTACCAGCCTTGTAGTTGAGGGTTGGGCTGACTCCTTCCTTATCTCTGCATAGGAGATACAGTCTGTACAGGGTCTCTCTTTCCTGGCTCCCAGGGGTCTAGGACATGCTATTATTGCTTCTAGGATGGTGTCAAATCAATTGCTTACAAAGGAAGTCAGACTACTAGTTTCAAAGTTAAAATTAGTTTGAATTTTATTTTGATATTTACACTATCAAGTTTTGAGACATAAAACCATTCTGTTAGGATAAGAAGCTTAAAAATGTTCGACATATCTTCTTCCGGGTGTTTTACAGCCAGCATTTTTCATAATTCTATTGTAATTGCTAAGGGCTTGTAATCAGGTATCCATAATCTAGTTTTTGTTTTGTTTTCTAGTTATAATTATGGTTAGGCTTGAAATTCGTGAGGGGTATATATTACCAGTAATCACTTGGAATCTTTGATTCACTGGGTATCAAAGAAGTATTAAAACAAATAAAAGCCCCAATGTATGACAATGGTAACAGCTACCTTAATGGGGTACTGTAATGGCTAGAATGAATTGCCAACTTGACTGAATATGCTGGGTGATATCTCTGGGGATTTTCTTGTTTCCATTCATTGATATGGGAAGACCCTTCTTAATTATGGGTGGGAGCAATCCCTGCACTTATGAAAGGAGATCTGAGAAACAGTATATGATCTCTTAGATCTTCTGATTCCAGACAGAACCTGAGCAGCTACCCCAGGCTCCTGCTGCCATGACTCCCCTGCCATGGTGAACTGCTCTTTGAACTGTGAGCTAAAGTAAACACTACTCCCTTGAGTTCTGTGAGCTTATTTTATCACAGCAACAGAAGAGAAACTGAGACAGAGAGCAAACCGTCTTCTTCTGGGGGGTTGAACTAGAAATTGAGGCATTATTTTACTACTGTAGAATGTGGTAGGAAACAGGAAGTGGAAGGAGGGTATGAATTGCTTTCTCACCCTGCCCTTCCCCTTAGTGAGCCTCATCAAATAGCCTATGAGTTTTCAGATAATTATTGTGTCTGGTAAATCAAATAGTCACCAGCATTCATGTTTCTTGTGAAATGAATGTGGAATTTTCATGTTATTAAATGAATTTGAAAAGGTCACAGTGAGTGTTTTTAAATGTATAAACATGTGCCCTCTAAAATGATGTAACCTGTGTTTGCCTCTCAATACCAAGCAGCAGGGATTAGGAAAATGAAAAAACAAAAACAAAAACAAATGAGGTTTTTTGAGAAACTTTACTCCATGAAAATTTCATTTTATGGTGTATTTTATCTGATCTGTATTTCTTTGGTATTTATATTTTGAACCACGTGCTGTGCTGGATGAACCAAGATCTATTAAATATCCATACAGTAATTAGTATCATCTTTTAAATATTCTTACATTAATTAGTATCTTTTCCACTAGGTACCTGGCTCCAGGACAAGACTGTAAGGGGCTTGTGCAATAGATCCTTCATAACCTCCTAGCTGACCAAGGGAAACACACACCATGGACTTCACATGGCTCACTGAATGACTGTGTGAAATGCTCAACATTTGTTTCTAGAAAACAAGGCTGATGTTAGCAGTGTCCAAGTGAGTAAAATGTTTCATCTCTGTAGATCTAGTTCACAATCATTTATTGCTTGTAAATAATATCTTAACAGAAACCCATGAAAGCAGAAAACAAAAGTAATTTATAATTCTAATTATTGCAAAATAATAAATCACTATTTAAAATAATCACCTACTCTTCAAGAAAAATGTTTTAAGAATGTTCTCCAATATATATGTATGTATACATTTTACACAGAAATTATCTGATATATCATTATTATGCCTTAATATCTATAAGGACTATTTTATAAATATATAATAATTCATTTAGGTGGTATCTGTCATATTGGTGGACATTCACAATCTTTCTAGTCTTTCACCATTAAGACCAATACTGTAGTGAACATCTTTGAACATAGAATGTTTTCAGTTGTATTTGTGAAAAATATTCCACCCTGAGAATTGTTGGCTCAAAAGCTTTATGTTTAAGAGCTCATGAAGCAATGAAGTAACCACACACTGTCAGGTACCAGTATCCAAATGGCTGACATTAACCAACAGAATGTTGCACTACCTGCAATACTGTACCGAGGTCACTGTAGTGCTATGGGCTGTGAATTGTCTTTGTCAGTGTTTATGACTTAATGTTCCTTCAGAATTGCCTTGTCATTTCACAAGCAGCAAATATTCTGGGATTCATTTTATTCAAGAAACATTTAAAAGAGGAACTGACCACTACCTCCCTGCATATAACTGCCTTCAAAGTTGGACAGTCTAAAGAAGACTATGTTGTTACTGTAGGGAAAAGCTTGTGTTTTCAACTAATGAGTGTGTTTTCCCTCCCTCAGGTGGAAGGAGAGATTGTGGGAAAGTAAAGCAACCAAGAGGCGTGGTATTGGTCCTGTAACTTGGACCTGGAGAGGAGGCAAGATGCTGGCATAGCTGTTGAACTAGAACCTGCTATGCCAACATATTGCCATCTTTCCTGTCTGACAGCAGCTTGGCTACCTCCATGCCATTCTTCCATATTTCACTACAACCAATATGTGGCATGTAGGGGTTTTGTGACTTGGTCCGCCTTATCCCAACTTCTCTCTGATCATGTATTGAGTCACTCACTCCATTCTAGCCACATTGGCCTTTGGGGGCTGTTCTTGGATACACCAGGGATGTTCCTGCCTCTTCACTCATCTGCCTTTGTTTCATCATTTGAGTCTCAGTGAAGACATCATGTTCTTGGAAAGTCTTTCATAGTGGCCTTGCCTATAAAAGCTTCCATGTGCCCAGCTACTGCTCATCCCATGACCCTGCTCTGTCTTCAAAAACATTGGTCACTGCCTGAACATGTTTGCTTGCTCAGTTGCTGGCTTATATCCTTTTCCAAATTGTGTCTCCTTTAAGGATGACGGATCTTGACATTTTACTCACTGTATCCCTAGACCCTGACACTTGTAAGTCCTCAATTCATGGCTTTGAAACTTTACCCTGAACTTATTGTGCAATAAAGGTGTCAAATAATTACATTTTATCGTGTCATGAATGGTTCTGATGAAACACTGGTTTATAAGTAACAAAAAATAAACAAGTAATATTGATTTCCAGGCCTACAAACCCAGCATCTTAAAGGAACTGTAATAAAGGTATCATCAAACCTACCAACTCAGAAGACAATATATTGTATTGAAAAGACATCATATTGGAAATAAAAGTTATTTTCCAGTCTCACCATGAGTGTCACTTCTGTGTTCTTAGTTTAACAATATTTTTTTTCTTTTGCAAGATAATTCTGACCCCACAGGTTTCTTGAGGTAAAGTTTGTGAGATTAGTCTTAACCATGTCTAAAAGTTCTTATCTCGAAAATTTATGGTGTGTTCATACTGGTAAAAATGTCATGAGTTTTAATTATTTTACTACCCAGAAGTCTTTACTTTGAAGCAAGTGATCTTAAGTGGAAATTCCAGACCTGTAGAGCATGTAGCATTCTTCATCAAGACACAGAAAAGGTGAGACCAAACAGTTAATTATCTCAGATCTCAAATGTTTCTTCTGGTTCCTTCATATTTCTCACCTCCCTTTATTTCTGGAGTTATTCATTATCTATCAAACTGTGGCTTTTACTCATCTACTATCTCATTAGAATAAGAATGCTTGAATATTTGATGTTCATATTTTAAAGCATTAAAGTTTTAGTGGGAAGTTTTGCTTTTAACTCACTAAATTTTATATTAACTTGATGCTTTTCAAAGAAGAAAATAACAATCACTCTTGGCTGGGTGTTGTAATAATACATCCAGAAAACACTCATTATGTCTTGCTCATGCCTCTGAGTGTATACTGAACAAAGCCCTTAATTTAACAGGTAGGCAACACAAAGGTGTGGCAATTTGGCCCACAGTTTATAATGTATGTGTGCATGTATATTCTGTTTATACAAGGGTAATTATCATTTACAAGGCAATATGATAATTAAGTGACTTCAAAAATGTTAGGCACTTTTTCTGATCTTAGATTCTCTTGGTACTTTGTGAATTTTATCTCCTTGTATTGTCCATTCAATTTTAGTAGTTATTAGCCAGAAATCAAGATTTAAGAACAATAGCCAATAACCCTGGGAGATCATTATAAATACAACAATTTCCATGAAGACTTTGAGGAACCCAATTAACAGCTGAAACCTGATAGCTGTGTGGCTTTGTTCATTCTTTTTTGTTGTTGATGATGGAGAAAAAATGTTGAGGAATCAATAGGTCAGAACTTACAGGTTATTGTAAGAACTGAGACTTTGAAGATTTATTGCCACCAATACTTAGTTTTTAGAAGCTTCTGGAGCTTTTCCAGAGTTCTGACTTCATCAGTTGAAGAGATATCCACTGGCCCCTTGACCTCGGTGCAACTGATAAGCTGGGTTCCAAGTGTGGAAATGACCTCAAAGCTTAGATAAGCCCTCCTCTATCTGAAAGGGCTTGATTGTCATTTACAAACACCTGCACTCTCCTTTTTATGCCAAGCAAACAGTCATGGAGGGGGGCTTAGCACAAGGAAACATCAAAAGGAGATGCTAACAAGTCAGGATTTGAACATTACCAGCCGAAGATTTTTGAATGATGCTGCATTTTCAGTCCCTAGAGACGTGGGTTTAATAAAATCTTCATTTTTGATGAGTTCCCTGCTGATCTGGATTCTGTCTAAGAAGACACCATACTTTGAAAACACTCAAGTCAGAGGGCAAGTATTTAAAAACCTGTACACAGTTTTCAGTATGGTAGTTGGCCACAGCCATGAAGAGTCTGCTTTCCCACTGTGTCTGTGCTTAGGAAAACTGGAACAATATTTTGTGATCATGTTCTATCCTCCCGAGGTCACTTACATAAACAGCCCATATACTGTACTCAGGAGCACAGCACCCAGGCTGCCACTGCTGAGCTTCTGTAGTTGTTCTTAACATCTATCATCTTTTCTCCAGGGATTCACATTACAACTCCCAGGCTGGTTTATTTTCTTTACTGATTGACATAATGTTGACCCAAAACTTTCACCTCTAAATAGTCACTCTTCAGTGGGGTTTCTGTCAAAATGTAAGTGATACATGAGTTCCTCCAGGCTACAGATTGAGTTCTAATTGTGCAGAAGGGGAATTTCCAAGATTTATAGGATTCTTAACAGTTGTAAATCTTTCTGTAACCCAAGGGGTCATATCTTAAGTGATCTGTTTCTTGGGTTTATTGTTTTTGTGGGTTTTTTTTTTATAAATTAGGACATCTTTTCATTTGGAGACTGTTGTGTAATAGAAAGAGCTTCAGATTGAAAGGTAAATAGATTTGGTCAGGCCCCAGACATGTCATTTTCTTGTACTAGTCATAATTGGGGGCAGATCGTTTTGTTTTGTTTTTGTTTTTGTTTTTTTGAGACAGGGTTTCTCTGTGGCTTTGGAGGCTGTCCTGGAGCTAGCTCTTGTAGACCAGGCTGATCTCAAACTCTCAAGAGATCCACTTGCCTCTGCCTCTGCCTCTGCCTCCCGAGTGCTGGGATGAAAGGAGTTTGCCACCACTGCAGGGCTTGGGCAGATCATTTAATTGACTCCCTTAATTGAAAAAAAAAATGGTCAGAAAGATTATGTGAAGTATTAGAAGGAAGGGATTAAAAGAAAAAACAGCTGTAAAAACTACATATGCAAGCTGGAAGATAATCTGTAAAAAAGAGACTAGTTGTGGATTTTAGTAGGAATTAACTATTTAAAAATTTTCAAAGTCATCAAAATGGCTCAGCACATAGGACCCTTGCTGCCAAGCTTGACAACCTGTCTTTGATCTCCAGGACTCTCGAGGTGGAAGGAAAGAACCAGTTCCCTCCAGTTGTCCTCTGACCTTCATGTTCCCACTGATGCATGTACAAGCACACAGCCACACAAATGAATGCAATTAGATTTTTTCAGTGACTTAATGCTTTGTACTATTGTCCAATCCAATAAGAAAAAATAGACTTCTTAATCAAAGGCAAATAACTTTTGTCCTCGTTAATATGAAGTACTTCTTTTCTACCTAACTCTGTCCCAAGGAAAACTCATAACTCTAATATGCTGTTGGAAATCATGGAACTAGGGAATAAGATGTAACTCAGGAGTAGTGTGCCAGGGGTTCAGTCCCCAGCACTGCAAGTAAATAAAAACAACAAACAAAAAATGTTAAAGCAGTGTGTGGCCATGCATGTCTATAAGACCAGTACTTATGAGGCAGAGGCAGGAGGATCATTATTTTAGAAGTCAGTATGGGCTACATAAAGAGGTCAAAGCCAGACTGGGAGTGTAGCTCAGTGACAAAGCACTTCCCTAGTGTTCAAGGTCATGGGTCTAATCTCTGGCTATATAACATAAGTAGAAATCAAGAGTACCTCAATAATGACTTGTGACTCACACGTTCTGTCTGATTGACTTTGCAAAATGTCAAATGATGTAACTAGAAACAGGATCTAAATTGTTTATAGTTTTATATTGTTTATAAATCCCTCCAACTCTTTTCTCCACTCCTACAAAACTTTGCATTGGAAATAGTTGAGATTTTAATAAAATTATTCTATTTTAATCCTGTCTACATGGGATTCTAATTGCTTATTTTTGGTGTGTAACAGGAAGGTCAGAATGCATTTGTATAGGAGGCTCATCTTGTTTCAGCTATGCCCTTGAGGTGTACAGAGTAGACACTAGGAAGTTGGGTGGTATCCACCATAGCAGTGAATCTCCTAAAGAATAAACCTTTTCCAAAACACAAGTAAACCAGTATCCTGCTTTTATTTTTCCCTAAGATGTAGACAATGTTTTCATTCCTGTTAAACTACCTGAGTGTATTTCATAACAGGAAAATACACAGAGTTTCCATTTCAAATGCAGCTTTGCTTTAATTATTGGAAGTTAATTGAGTTAAATAAAATTTTAAGAAATGTATGGTCAGTGAATATTGATAGCTATTAGGAAAATATTGCTCAAAATCATGCAAAGGAACAGCTGGGGAAGGCCTCCTGAAGAACATGCTAGATTTTTTACCTGAAGTTTCTCCAGTATGTGGTTCATTTTGAGATATGTGTATTATTTACACATGAAGAAAAGTTTTAAGTGGGGATTAATGTACTTTGACCAAAAATTATACACTCACTCGGCCCCACCTCCCACCAGAGTTGGTATTGAGAGTTAATACCACTTCTCAGATAATAAGGGAAGTATCTGAGCCAAAGCATTTTTGGCAAGTGGTAAGTTCATTTAGAAGCTGACTAGGCAATTTAAGAGTTTGAGTAGGTCACTGGGTATTTGTACTTTTATGACGATAAGATGGTCTTCATTGTCAAACTGACTTTTTACCTCCACAGAGGCACATGATCTGCAAATGCAACAAAAGCAGAAACCCTTTCCGTGTAGTCTAGAAAACTTGAAATATCTTAGTTTAAATTAAAAAAAAAAAGCAGTAAGAGCATTTACTTTATGATGTCTATGTACCTGCCATGAGACCCATGAGTTAGAAAGATATCAAAGACAATTTGACCAAACCTAGACAAGAAGTTTAGAAATACCTACAGGGAGATGAATCAAGTATGCATGAGGAAATAAAACTGGGAAGATGGAGTGACTGAAAACGAGCCATGCTTTAGCTTAATGGTTTGCATACTTGGAAATGTCCTGTCTGGTTGCCTAACTTTGCAGAAAAATGAGTGACTTGATTTGCTTGATTCTGAATTAATTCCACACAATGGGCTTCAGAGATTTAGCATAAAAACCCTCAATTTCATCTGTTGTTAGGCTGGGAGGCAGGATAGTTGTAGATATCCAATTCTAGTTTACTAGAAAAAAAGATCATCCTTGAGAAGGTTTTAAAAAGCCGTGGAAATAAGTACAGCGATAAAACACAGTGATACAGTCTCTAGCTGGAAAAGAAAATAAATTCCCACTTCAAAATGTTCAGTCTTTAGGTGAATATTTTTTAAACATTTCTCTAAACACATTCCAAATAATCATGTTGTGCTTATAATTGTTTACAACTATATAATTTTATATATAAAGTTGCCTCAATACTTGAACTGAATGTAAAAGTTCTAGCAGTATTTGGGGAAGTGTGGAAAAGTCTCACTATGGGCTGTCGAGATGACTAAGTTGGTAAAAATGCTTACTATTAAAGCTTGAGGACCTGAGTTCACTGCCCACACCCCCAACACACCAGTGCACATACACAAAAGACAGGCACAACAGCGCCTGCCTTGAATCCCAGCATTGGAGCAGCACCAACAGGAGGATCACCGGGGATTGCTGGCCTACTAATATAGGACCTCCAGGTTGAGTGAGGCTCTGTCTCACAAAATAAGTTGGAGAACCAGCGACTGAGGAAGACTCCTGATGTTAACTAATTGCATCCATGCACACCTGCACCCACATGAACAGAAAGAAAACCTTTACCCAGCTTCCTCTGTTATTAGATAGATTCTTTCAGCCATTCAGCCAAAGGTTACTGATCTGTTCTCATGTAACAAGTACATTGCACATTCTCACTGCTTCCAGTTGAAGAAAACAGAAAAACAAGCTATGTGAGGAGTTCTGAGTGGCATTATGTACGGGGACAATATGTGAAATACAATCCAAGGAAGAGGTATTTTTGTTTGTTAATGTTAAAATTAGAGATGGGTGGTGAGGTTCATTGTAAGGCAGAGGGCATGTGTGAGATCCCTGAAGCTGCAGATTTCAATGCATCAGGAATGAAAGTGTCTGGAAAGTTCATGATAATGAGGTAAGGAACAGATTGTTTAAGTACACAGCAGGGACCACACAGGTCGTCTAATCCTTATTAAAGAACACAGCTTTTATGAATGGGTTATAATTTGTTATTGTTTAGCTTTGATTTTGAGATAAGGTCTCATTGTGCAAACCTGGTTGGCTTGGAATTTGCAATGTAGACCAGGCTGGCCTCAAAATCACAGGTCTGCCCACCTGGGCCTCCCAAGTTTTTGGAATAAAGGCCTGTGCCACCAGGCTTTGTGAGGTTTTTTCTTGAATACCCAGATTCTCTCCATAGGCTTATTTGGTTCTTCCATGTCACATATCCTAGTATTTAAACTCTTCTTGAAGCAGGAACTCCACTCTGCTTCTGGCCATTCTTCTCTTAGTTTGCTAACTTATAGCAAAAGGATCAAATACTGGCTCAGCTTCTTCATGACCTGTTACAAGTTTGGCCCTTTGCAATCTGTATTCCTTTCCGAAAGTAGATGAAACTTCACTTTCCTAGCGGCTCATGACCCATTAGTCTTGAGTCCAGCAGTCTTTCTGGCCTTGTCCACCAGATTCCTTGAGCCCCACATTTTGACTTCTGGAACACTGTGCTTCATATATACCACATCTAACTGCAGTATGTGTTTCCCCTGGCCTCGCCTTCCCTTCCTCTTCTGGCATCTCTTCAATTATTCTTCTCCTTTTCCTGCATCTTGATTTCTTATTCGTCCTCCATATCTGCATCATGGTTTTCTGATATTACATACGCTAAGCACATCTTTATATTGAAGACTTGTTTTATTCCTGCTTTGCATTTCTAATTGCCTCTTTTTTGTCACTACATAGGGCTGGCTATGCAAACAGCAGGACCAGCTCAACTTGTAGAAAACCAGAAACTCACTCCATCTGAATGACATCCTCTTTTAATCTTGTTGAAAAGCCTCATCACTAGTATACCTTGGGAACCAAATGTCATCTTGCTTTTTTGTCTTACCTGTCCTCAATTGCCTTTTTCCGTCTAGTAGGTGCCACACCCTATAAGTTCCATATCATATCAACAGTCTCTCTCAGGTATGCGCGATGACTCCCATTCCTACTGACACTGCCTACATCCGTGCCCAGCATCCAGTTACACACTGTAAAATCTTCCATTTCTTCCAGCTTCTGTTCCACCCTCTACACAACCCAAATCTACTCCACACCCCTGCTAAAAGTGTCCTCCTAAAACATGTATTTGATAGTCTTAAAGCTTTGCTTCTTTAACCTGGTAAAAGTTCTTCACAGGCCTGAATAAACTCATGCGTTGGTTGCTTTGACTTTTTTCATTGCTGTACCCGAACTTCTGACAATCAGCTTAAGAAAGAAGCTGACTTTGGCTTTCAGTTTAAGAGGTTTCCATGGGGAAAGCATGGGTACATGAATATGAGGTTTGATTGTGTGGCATCTGCAGCTGGTAAATGAGAGAAATGCAAGTACCTGCATCGCTTTCTTCTTTTTGTTCAGTCCAGGATTCCAGCCCAGGCTTGGTGCTGCCCACATCCAGGGTGGGTCTTCCTACCTCAGTTAATCCTTTCTAGGAATACATTCATAGCAACACTGTAGGTACATTTGCATGGTGATTATAAATCTAGTTAGGTTGACCATGAAGATTAACCATCTTGGTATTAGGTTTTTTATTTTATTTTTTTGATCAACTTGACATAACCTAGGATCATCTGGGAAGAGTGAACTTCAGTTGAGAAATTGCTTTCAGGAGATTAGACAGTGGGCAAGTCTGTGAGGCATTTCCTTGATTAATGATTGATGTTTGCAGGCTCAGTGCACTAAGAACAGTGACAGTTCTGGGCTTTATTAAACAGCAAGCTGAGCAAGCCATGAATAACAAGCCAAGTAAACAACGTCCCTCTATTGTTTCTGCTTCAGTTCCTGTCTCCAGGTTCCTGCTTGAGTTCCTGCCATGACTTCCCTTTAAGATGGGCTTTAATCTGTAAGCTGAAATAAACACTTTCCTCTCCAAGTTGCTTTTGGTCATGGTGTTTATCACAAAGATAGAAAGCAAAATAAGACACTACCACAACCCCACCCCTTGTTAAATGAAACGCTTTAAAGCATACCATTCTATCTGTTGCCCCTAAAGTCTCATTTTTATCTCATAATGCAAATTTCACTTAGTCCATCTCTGACATTCCTTAGTATTAGAAGTTCCCACAGGGTTCAAAGTTCCCAGGCCTGTGAAGATCATAATAACCTGTTAACAAGTTATCTCTTCCCAATATATAATGACACCGAATAAGCATTCCCATCCCCAAAGTGAAGAACAGGAGGATGGCACATTCACATAGGACCTTCAATCGTAGAATCTTACAGTCTGGGCCTGGTGAACAACCAAGAGCAGTGGCAATAGTCTGTATTGTTTGTGGCCCTTTGGGGACTTTGTGACCAGTTGCTCATCAGGAGGTATCCTGTACCCGGAACTGAGGTTTACATTTAATCAGCCATGTCTTTTGGGAGGAGCATTATTCACCCATGCAAAGTAACTCAGTTTGAATTCTTTCTATTTTTTAAATTATAATTCTAGTTAGCTGACAGAGTATTGAGTTTTCACAAGATATTTTTCATATATCTTTAGTTTTGATTAAATGTTCCCTCCCTGCCTCCCTCTCTCTCTCTTCTCCTTTTCCTCCAACCTTATCCCTGCTTCAACTTTTAACTCCCAGTATTCTCTCTTACTAATATTTCATATTACACTTTCTGCTATCCCCTCCACCAGTTAAGGACTCTCCTCCTCTTCCTCTTCCTCTTCCTCTTCCTCTAATGGCACTGTCTTGCTTCCTGACCTCTACAGTCATTCCAGGTTAAACATACAGATCGAGCTAGGATACCCACATGAAAGAGAATATGCTTAAACTGCTTATTTTACTTGTCCATCTGCTCCGCTTGTTCTATTTCACTGAGGACGTGGATAAGAACACTGATGAATTGGGCTCCATGGATTATAAAATAAAATAAAGACATAAAGTTGATTGGTAGGGGTGGATCTGTACTTAAGGGAAGGAATAGGGGTGAACATGATAAAAATACATTGTGTGAACTTCTCAAATAATTAGTGGAGATATTATATTTAAAACTCTAAAGAAGAAAGTATAAGAAAGAAAAATTATCAGTAACCAGGATACAGCCTGCATGTTTTCCTCTCTTGAAAATTTCTAAGCAAAACAAATTAGTCCATTGGTTTTTATTTCAGCCCCAACTCAAGTTCTTAGCATACAGACAGAATAAAAGCAAATTCCATGGCAAAATATAACACAAATGGCCTCTAGCCCAGTTCTTAAATGATTCCTCGCTCTCTCCACCTTAGGAGCTGTTCCTACACTGTTTGCATTGCTCTGAGCATCCTGCTCTTCCAAAATCCCACAAGAATGGCCCACTAAGATCTATTTACTAGGACTCCTCCAGCCTACAGCTCCAAATCCTTCAACTTAGCTCTGTAAATTGGCCCCAGAGACGTACAAACCACATTCAGGTCTTCCACAGCAACAGCCCTGTTTCTCAGAACCAGTTCTCTGTATTTGTTGCTTTCCTCATTGCTGTGATCACATCTGACAAGAGGCAACTTCAGGAAGGAATTCTTTATTTTAGCTTACAGTTTGGGTGTCACCCATCATGGCAGGAAAGACGTGGCTGCAAGAGTGGGGGCAGTTTGTCATCATGTATGTTTAATCAGGATGCAGAGAGGGGGAGGGAGGGAGGGAGGGAGGGAGGGAGAGAGAGAGAGAGAGAGAGAGAGAGAGAGAGAGAGAAAGTGCCAGTACTCTGTTACTTTCTCTTTTTTATTCAGCCCAGAGCCCACAGAGCGGTGCTACCCAGGTTGAGGATGGGTCTTTCTTCAGTTAAGCCTCTCTGGAAACTCTCTCATAGACACTCTGAGGTATGCTCACACTGTGATGCTAAGTACAGTCAAACTGACAATGAAGAGTAGCCATCACACTGTCTTGCCCTTTTGTCTTCCAGATGCCTGCAGCTAAACTGTTCTAAAAATCTCATATTCACTCATACTTTCCTTTCTTTGTGTGTTATCTTTCCATGTTCCTTTTTGATGTGAAACTATATATACCAAAACTGACTTTTCCTCAATGAAATCTTCCCTGGCCTTCCCAAATAAAATCTACTTTTTCTAAAAGTATTTTGTATGTAACTCAATCCTATAAATAACACATCTATAAAACAGCATTGTGCACTTGCCGTAGATGAACGGCTATTTATTTTGCTTGTTTTATAAGAAAGGGAGCGATCTTTTGAAAGTACTTTAAAATGGTGGTGGTGTGTGTGTTCTGAATCTTTACAATACCCAGAATAAAGACTTACATTATAATATATTTAGTCAGTATCTGATAACCAAACATTCAGTTTAATATATACCTCCAAGGTTGGAGATGGTAGTACACACCTTTAATTCCAGTACTTGAGAGAAAGAGGCAGGCAAATCTCTATGAGTCTGAGGCCATCCTGGTCTGCATAACAAGTTTCAGGCCAGCCAGGGCCACTTAGTAAGACCTTGTCTCAAAACAAACAAACAAACAAACAAAAAACAAAAAAAACCTTCCAATATGAACACACATGCATACAAAATACTGCAGCCACTTCCTTGGCCAGGATCTCCAAGAGCACTTTCTTATATAAGCTATTTTGTTATGTCTACATAGTTTAAAGATCAGATACTCTCAGGCTACCTTGAGAATAAGCTATCCAGTGTATAAACTCACAAAACATGCAAGTAGAAGGCATCAGGATCCAAAGCTGATACCTTTAAGGGTGCTCTTCTCTCCAACCTCCTCCTTCCATGTGACTATTTGTAGTGTGCATGTACTATTAGTGTGTTCATGTACTGCCCAATTCCCATGACTTCCGGGCTTCATGAGCCTTCTGTTTCTTTTATCATCTTTCATCTGATTACTTACACTGTTGATAAGTTGTGTTAGAAGAGAATGTAACCTTGCATCTTTTCATATCATGCCCGATCAGTAGGGCATGTTCTTTTGACTCAGCTCCAGGTGGAGTTTTGTTCTGTGATTGATTTACTGAGTGAACAAGTTAAGAGGCTATAAAGAAGGAAGGGTTTTCTAGTCAACGGGTCTCACACTCTGTGGAATTTCCAAGACTTTAAAATTTTGATCTAATTCCTAGTTGTGAAACACTGAACATCTCATTAAGTCACACCGTGCACACAGTGACTGTACTTAGAATCAGATCTAACCATTCCCTTGCTTTTGGCTGTCATTACTTTTTAAACATCAGTTGACTGAGTTTTAGAAAGCAGTGGTGAACAGCAGCATATCCTTTGGCATTTCCCTGGCCTTTGGCAATTTTTGTCATAGTCCCTTGATAGTGTGTTCTGGTATGTGGGTTTATTCCCAGATCCTTTTAGGACATGATAATATTATAAGAGAATCCAAAAATTAATGATTTGCCATCCTCTCAGCAAGACTGAGAGAAGTGGTAACTCAGGAAAACAACGGAATGTAATCTTAAAATTGGTTTCTAAGGGATCACATCACTGCTGTCTTGTCTCTGCTCTCAACACACAGTGGTTGAAATGACTGTCAAAATTTTCATTAAGGGAAACAAAGGTTTATGGCCTTTAAAAAAAACTCTCACTAACAAGGTTTTAATATAGTAAGCTGAAGAAACAGCAAGCTTCTTTTGGGAGGAACACAAAGAAGAATTAATGACAAGGCTGCCTTCCATAAAAATCTCAAAGTAATTGTGTATCACACACTAAAGCTATAACTTCATTCTTGAGCAGTGAGATGACTCAGCTAAGCAGTCCTGGCAACCAGAGTTCGATCCTTGAAACTGACATGAAGGTAGATGGAGAAAGTCAGTTGTCCTCTGACTTCCACATGTGTGTTGTGACATACACACTCCCACATATACCCTAAACAACCTCACATACCATGCATCTGCCTTTCAATAGGAAAATATAATAATAATAATAATAATAATAATAATAATAATAATATGATATAATAAATAAATATAAAAGAAAGAAAATACTGCCAAAGATAGCCACCCTGCCTAAGTACAGTGCTTTTCTACTCCATGATTTACACCCTGTGCCCTCAATTTAAGTCCCAAGTGAAAAAAACAAGTCTGGTTACCTTGATTTTTTTCTTCCAGAGCCCTACATTGCAAACCTGCCAATAAATTAATTTCCTAGCCTATTGTTTTCTGACTTCTTTAAGGAAAATAATACATCCAGCAGTCATGGTACTGCAAACTGAACATCATTAATTATTGCTGTGGCAACCTTAATTGTATGTTATACACAAATCAGATATCACCTCGATAAGAGCCCAGATTAACAAGCCATTGTTCTTCCCAGTGGTTTGAGACAATTTTATGTTGGGGAATGCTAACAACTTAGAAAGCTCTTTCCATTAGTTTATTTGTACATGATCTAGGAAAAGCTCATTATTTAATGTTAGCAGAAAAGCACCTATCTTCAACTTATAAACCCTTTGTTCCACTGAATCAGAACCAATGGTCTCAATGATATACCATCTGACAAACAAAATGAGAAATCATGTAAAGTCTGATGTAAAAGTTTTAGATAGTATAGTTATCACAACCTTTCTTTTATAAAGCGATTGTCCTATACTTCAATAAATTACAAACTATACTATAACCTTTGGCTTTAGTGGTACTAGGGATGGAACCCAGTGTATCATACATGCCAGGTGGGTATCTTACCACTGATCAACAACCTCAGCCCCTCCCTTTCTAGCACCCATCTTTCTCATATTACACATGAGCGTATTTTCTCACTGGTGTATGAATTTCTAAAGATGAACAGGTATGTCAGTGTATTCCTTAAAAGGGAGAGAATAGGGTGGTAACAGATGGCTATAGTCTTAGAGGCAGGATGATCAGCTAGTTAAGGCATCCCTCAGCTACATGGTGACTTGGAGACCATCCTAGGCTACTGAGACTCTGTTTCAAAAGACTAGGAGGTGAGGAAAGGAGAGGAGAGAAAAGAGGGGAGGAAAAGAAAAAGGGAAGGGGAAGAAAAAAAGAACAACAAAAATAACTACTGGCTCAGTAGGTAAAGTACTTGCTGTCTAAGCGTGTGTGTGTGTGTGTGTGTGTGTGTGTGTGTGTGTGTGTGTGTCAGGCTGGCCTTGAAATCAAGATCTTCCTGTCTCAGCCTTCCAAGTGTTGATTAATAGGTGTGTACCTCTATGCCCAGCTTCTATTTCTACAAATTATTTTCTTTGACAATTCTATTTTCTTCTTTGTGCATCAGTATTTACACTGATGATTCCCTGAGATTGATGTCTACCTTGGTTAAAATTCCTAGAGCCTTCATCCAGTAGCTGTTCAAAGCAGAAACAGGCACCTACAGCTAAACACTGAACCATACTCCTGGAATCCAGTTGTGGAGATGGAGGAGGGATGAACAAAGGAAGCAAGACAGTGCTAGAGAAACCTGCAGAAACAGTTGACCTGATGTACTGAGAGCATGGAGACCCTAGTCATAAAGCTGGGGAAATAGCATTGGACTAAATCAGGTCCTCTGAATGTGGGTGCCAGCTAGGAGGCCAAGACAGTCTATGGGACCTCTAACAGTGGAGCCAGTGTTTATCCATAGAGCACAATGGACTTTGGGAGCTCATTCCCTATGGAGGGATACTATTGCAGCCCAGATACAGCAAGGAGGGCCTAGGCCCTCCCCCAAACAATATGACAGACTTTGAAGGTCCCTGGTGGAGGGCCTCACTATCCCTGGGGAGGAGTTGGAGGAATGGGTTGGGGGGTTGGTAGGGAACATGTGAGGATGGGAGGGTGAGGGAATGGGGGGATGGACATGTAAATATCAGTAGTAATTAAAGAATTGAAATAAAAAAAACTGATGATTCCAAAAGGGAAAAACTAATCCTGAGGACTGAAGATGAACAATTATAACCAAACAATCTCGAAAGTTACCAGTACATCTCCAGCTAGGAGTTGCTTTATTTCAGAGAGATTTTAATCTTGTTCTGACCTTCAGGATGGATGCCACGAATAGAAAGCAGTTCATTTATATTCCCAAGGCACATGAATGGTTTCATTATGGGATTTACCTGAATCGTCTGCACAGTCGCAGTGACAAAGAGGACATTTGTTTCTGTGTGTAAGATTTTGTTAAGAACCTTTATTCTTGTCCCACAGAGGAGAACTATTACCATGCAAGATTCTTATCAATGACACTACAGCTTCCCAGCTTACTTTGCCTGTGTCCCAATTATGGCCTGTTATTGGCTGTGTGCTTCTATTTCTATGCCATCATCTCTTGAATTTCAAGAGGGGCCACTATGAACAGCAATCTTCAGAATGTGATCTCTCTCTCTCTCTCTCTCTCTCTCTCTCTCTCTCTCTCTCTCTCTCTCTCTCTCTCTCCTTTGCTTTTGCTTTTCTATGTGACTAGATGTACAGGGATTGGGTTTCTCAGCTTCCTAGGCTGGTCAAAGTGAATCTGACACTGATAGATGGCATCAAGCAAGGATGCCCTCAGGAAGTTGATCATAAAGATAAATTGGCCCAATGTCAATAAATGTAATTAAGCCCAGTATAAAAATGAACTTGAATTTAAATAACTCTGTTCAACAATTCCCTCTGCAAACATCAGGCAGAATTTTAGTAGTTACAAAGACATTTACAGATTAGCATTATCCATTATTAATTTCTTTGTAAGTTTTTAAGTAGCCATACCTTGTCTTAGTTCTATTTGTTTTTGTTTGCACATAAGAGTGCCTTGTGTATATGAGACAGCAATACTGTTAGCTGGTGTCCACATGAGCTTGGACTCCTGGTATAGTGGTTGAAAGGTCATTTGGACAGCATCCCAACTGGTCTTTTTGATAACATACACATGGTCTCAGCATTTTTGTTGACCATTTTAGGTCATAGCCTCCACACTAGTCAGCCTTCCTCCTGGTGCTGATTGTGCCAAGGAAAAGGTGTGACCAAGTAGTCAGACTTCGTTGCTCAGCAAACTCATTTATCTCTGGGCCAGGTCAGATACTGGTCTTGCAATCTGATTTCTCGTGGTTACACAAGGTATGCAGTATTGATTTTAGATGACTCTGTCACTTGGTAATTGCTTAGAGCCTTGAAAAATGTAGCCTAGATTAAGAAGGCAAAGAGCAAAGGTCAGACATTTTAATATTTTATAGTCTTCTGTGATTTTGGTTTTGGTCTTTGTTCTACCAACAAATGAAGACAACTGAGTTCTTTCTCAAAACTCACATTAATGAATCCCAAATGTGACAAAGTCCTCAGAGGTTCCAGTAATTTCTCTGTGGTTGTCTCTCTTAATCCCTCAAAAGGTTTTTTTGGGAAAGGAAGAAGTGATGAAAGAAAAAGCATCAGAGGCTGGTGGGAGGGACTTTTGTCTGGGTCCCCACAAAAGGAGGAATGAGGGGGACAGGGGGAGGGACTCTAATGGGTGGGAATAAACATTAAATTACTAACAATAGGCAATTATAGGTGTTTTCTTCTCCTTATGGTTATTCTGCAAAATCATGAGAAAGCTTCTATTGACAAAAACAAAGCTTACTAAAATATATGAATTTCCCAAATGTCTGAGTGGATTTCAGGCTGTATTTTGTGTCAGTGTAAAAGCCATGGTCTTTCTGAAACATCATTATGTTTCAAAAGAACAATAAAAAGCATCCATCCCAGTGCAAAGTTCGCTATCTATTTTTTTCTCAGGTAAATTGTCACAATCTATGTGACTCCCAACTAGAATGCCTGCCAACCTTCTATGTCAGAGGAGTAGTATTCATTCTTTCATACCATCCTTGGGTCATCCAGTCTGCTGGATTTTAAACCACCAGCCCTGATTCTTAGTTCAAAAGCCCTCTTGGCAGCTAGGATCACTTCTTCCTCCACAAGGAGCTACAACAACTCTCCCTAAGCCTGTTCGGGCCTTCTAGTCAGTGATATACACTTGGTTCCTTGGTTTCTATTTGATAAATTCTGGCTTTTCTCCCATCAGCCATTGAAAGAGATCTATGGCCATATTACCAAATAGAACAATAGCACTTTCTCACCAACACTCTCCATGATCACACTGTGTGTGAGGTAGGCCTTTCTATTCCTTTTTGTTGTTGTTTTTGTGCACTTTCACTTAGCTGTTTTGAGTCTAAAGCCACTCTTCCCTATATTTGCCCCTCTATTCCTAGCCCCTCTGACTGTCTGAAGGAATACTTTATTGGTAGCTGTAGAGTTTTAAATAACCCTATAAAGCATGAAGCACTGTGGGAAAAATGAAGTCTTTAGAGTCCATGGGTTTTCATTCTACCTATGGTCCCATTGTCTCTGCTGTGTCTGGCTATTAATCTTATCTAACAACATGTTCACATATTCCATTTTTCAAATCTTAAGTTTCTCTTCGGTTCTTTGTTAAAGACTTTTTAATTTTTATTTTTATGTGTATTAGCATTTTGTTTCTATAGGTATATGTGTACCACATGCTCTTGGAGGTCAGAAAAGTGGCATCAGATCCCCCAGAACTAGAGTTGGTTGTCATCTGCTGTGTGGGTATTGGGAAACCAACCCAGCTCCCCAGCAAGGGCAGCAAGTGATCTTAATCACTGAGCCATCTCTCCAGCCCTTCTCTTTGGTTCTGATTTGTTAGTTTCCCTTCTTCTTTTCATTGTGCCTATACCTGATTTCCTCACTATCCTTGAACATATGGAGTATATTTGTAAAAGTTATTTTGACATTGCAGTTTGCTAAGTTCATCGTTTCTTGCTCACAGTCTATAAAGTAACTTCTGATTACAGGTCATATATAAAGACTACAGTAGTCTTTACTATGCCAGGCATTTAATAAACTATAGTTTGATGTTTTGTGTGCTAAATTTTATGTTGTAATAAAATGTTGGCTCTTGTTCTGGTAGGCATCTATATTAGCTGTGTGTCACTGATTCTGTAAAGTGTTCATCTTAAGCCCATTTAGGACAGCTTTAGAGTAGTCTTTACTTGAGGGCTTAGTCCCACATTTAACATTTTGTTTGGAGACTTTACAGAATGCTCTATGTAATCAGTAAGATTTCTTCCCTGTGGCTGGTGGGAATTTGAGAAAACTCCAGACTGACTATGTTTGTCTTAAAACTCCATTGGAAGATTTTTCTTTGAAGGTTTCATTGGCTGGGCTTCGTGAGCCTCCCCTGACACAGGACCGTCCATCTGAGAAGCAGGGAGGCATTCAGGAAGGTGTCGGAACTCTCATGATAGCTCCCTCTCATTGCCCAGTCTTCCTTTAAGTTTAGATGTTTTACTTTCCAAACTCCTCATCTTGGTAGAGGGAGGTTTCTCCTGGTGCCACAGTTGAGAAATTTCCCCAGGCAGAAATCCTCGCTAGCTTCCACCTCTCAGGATTTCTGTCTTGCTCTGGCTATTACCCAATAGCTGAAAATAGATATGCCCTATATTTTGTCTAGTTCTCCAGTTGTTTAGAGTGGGAGTATAATTTTTGACCCTGTCAGTTCCTCATGCCTAGAGTGAGATAGAAGAACCAGCTGGATCTTTGAAACCACTATTTAGCTTTTCTAATCAGTATGTGTGTGTGTTTACATTTTCATCTTAAAAAGCAATCATTTTCATAAGGTCTATCTGCCAATAGCATTATAAGGGTTAGAAATAACATGTATTCTGTTTGTACTGCATACAGTATTTGGATTTAATGTGCTTGCATCTGAGTTTCTGTATTTGTACATGGGGTGACAGTAGTAGTTCACAGGGGAGCTGTGTGAATGACATGAATGAAAACGTAGGTCATTCTGGTCAGTCAAGATGTATTGTCTACTGTGAAAGGGAAGAAAAACATCATTAGACACTGATTGCAGCGGGTGCTTCAAAACATGCGAACCACTTCCTAACTGTTCCCAATGAGATATTTGTCAATGCATTGAAAATCCATCTTAAGTGGTGCCCAGGGTCTCATATTATCTACCATTTCCTCTGCCTCATTTCACACTGTCTTAATTTATCTTTCTCTGTCCATCTTCCTGTTTTATTCATGATGATGTATGCTAAGACCATGATGGACATGCTTGCCTACATCGTTTAGAATTCATATGTCTTTTAAAAGTTGTCTTTGAAAAACTTGGGTCTTTTATTTTTTTCAGAATAGAGCGTCTGTTGAATAAATATTTTCCTTGATATCCGGGCTATTTCCAATATAACTCAGATATGTTAATACAGTCTGTATTGTTTTACTGTATTCAACCAAAAAATTCTAATGACTGTAAGGGAAATAAAAGAAGTGACCAAGACCAGAGACATAATGCTCTTTGAGAAATGTCTAATTGGTAATATGTTCTCAATTTTGGCTATTATTTTCTTATTTTTATCTGAACGTGTGTCAGAAAGCAAACAACCATATCAACATCTTGTTTTCTTTTTTCAAACAGAATATTGATCACTATAAAAAAAATGAAAATCAGGGGCTGGAGAGATGACTTAGCAGTTAAGAGCACTGTCTGCTCTTCCAGAGGACCTGGGTTAAATTCCCAGGACTCACAACTGTCTGTAACTCCAGTTCCAGGGAATCCAGCATCCTCACACAGACACACGTGCATGCAAAACACCAATGCACATAAAATAAATTTTTTTAAGATTTTATTTATTATGTATACAACATTCTGCTTCCATGTATATCTGCACACCAGAGGAGGGCACTAGATCTCATAAGGGATGGTTGTGAGCCACCATGTGGTTGCTGGGAATTGAACTCAGGACCTGTGGAAGAGCAGTCGGTGCTCTTAACCTCTGAGCCATCTCTCCAGCAAATAAATTATTTTTAAAGAAAGAAAAACGAAGGTTTCCAATCCTGCTCCCATTTAACTTTTTCCTCTGTGTAGTGATCAAACTTTATTTACATAGCCTGTTTTTCCATTTCCTTTTGTAAACATTGAAGTGTGACTCTGACCCTTAATATTCTTGAAAATTCTAATCATCAACATCACTAATAATGTCCATGTCATTAACTCTAAAATGTCTTCAAGCACTTCTGCAGGTGTTCCCTCCATTCTTAGTACCTGGCTTTTCCTGTCTGAGTTGGACCCTCTGTTTCACTTTATGCTCTTCAACTTGGGCATCGAGTAATGCTGTTTCCCAGTCCTTCTCAATAGGCAACTTTTCCTTCTCATTCTTAGTATGAGAATTTCACAGCCAGGACCTCATGACTTTGGAAAGAAAAGGTGCTCCCAACTATTCTGAAATATTTTAGCTTTTAATATGCTGTATGATTTTCTTAAGCTTTACTGTTTCCACCCTCTATCCAGTCTAATCAAATTATATCCCATTTTAGGGATCCCCTCGTCTGGCTCATTGAAAAGACCTGGAACTGAGCCAAGAACATAATAAGTGATCAATGAGAATTTGTTGCACAAATTAAACACATGGAGACCAGTACAGGCTGTCAGCTTTCTAGAGCTCTGTTCCTTTTTTCTTTTGAATGATATTTACTGAAAAAAATGTAATAAAATAGACTTCGTCTTGATTCTAGCTGTGATTGATTAATGGGGGATGCTGCAGAATATGTAGAAACTATTCATAGCTCAGTGAGAAGACTGCTATACACTGTCAATAATGTCATGTCTAGCACAAATAACATAATAACATTAATTGAGCATTGGCCATGGACCATCCACTATACTCAGAATATCAAGTGGGTTATCTTAGATTTCATAATCATTCCATGAGATATCACCATTCTCTTCCTGTTAACATTGATGCAGCCGAGACACAGGGATCTTACTAGGTTTCCCAAGTAAAACCAGTGAAATTCAAACCTCACCAATCACATGCTATGACTGTCATGTTACCCTTTTAATCAAGAGTAGTAGCGTTAATCTTCATTGTGTGTTTGCCATTTCATCTAACTACTGAAAGATGATGATAAGCATCGTAGAAAAAAAGGATATTATTAGCCTATTTAGCCTCAGTGATCACATCTCAAATAGTAGTTATGTAGTCTAAAATATATTTTCAATTTTGAAATGATTACAAAATCTGGACATACATCAAAAAGAACCTTCTTTTGAAAACCACTTCAGTAAGAGACACTGGAGGTAATGTTTCAACATTACTGTATACTGGCTGCCATAAGCACATTCCCCACATACAGCTACAATGAATCACCAAATTCAGAACCTGGCAGTGACATTGGACCATAAGGAACCAGTCTTCATATTTAGGTTTGTCTATCTAGTCCCAGTGAGTCCTGTATAGCACAATGGTTCACATCTGGTTGTCACATCTTTTTCTCTTTAGTCTGAGACAGTTTCTGCCTCTTTGTCATGACTTTGACAGATTTCATGACATCTATGATCTATAGTCTATAACCCTGTCAAAGGCATTGCCCCATATATGTCTTGTTCTTCTCAGGCCCTGATGGCTCATGGCTGGTTATCTCTTCATAAGGACACTTACCTCTCCCCTTTTGAACTCCAACAGTGTGGGCCCCTCTCCACCTCCAGCACAATATTTTAAAGCATGGTGACTGAATTTTTGAGAAATGGAGAGGGAATCAAAGATTAGATGTTATTAAGATCATTTTCCACTCTGAAATCTATTATAGATAAATTAATATAGTTAGATATTTGCAAGTTCATGCTCAGAAAATGGCCTGGAGTGTATTGACATCGTTGGCACAAATGGCCAAGTAAAGGTGAGACATAAATAGCTTTAGGTAGGGGCATTAGATGTGGCACATATATGAACATGGTTGAAAGTGCAAGATCTGAGCATGGGCAGAGAAGTCAGGAATATGGTTAGCCACAGTAGCTGATAAAGGCAGAGCAGATAATAGTGGATGGGTGTTCAGAAAGCAAGTAAATATCTGGCAGTGTTGTTCAGGCCAGAAAGCAAAGTGTTAACTAATAAGGATCTTACTATGTGTCAAAGGGATAGTGACTGCTCTGGAGTCAATTCATGTGTTCTGTTAATGGTATCACCCAGTTTCATAGTTGCTAAAAACTCCTTGTTTTACTTGCCCATTAAGGAGCAGACACTAGACGCCAGGTACCTCATGTTATGCCCCCATCTTTTCGTTGAATTTAAATGCATTTCTCAGTAATCAGAACTATGTTTTGATATATTGTAAATACAGAGAGTATTAGGATTTTAATAAAAATCAGTATTCTTTTGGATAAAAGGTAATGATAAATAATTCATAGAAATATAAAAGTGAATATATATACTTATATACTAATTTAACTTAAGGACATAAAAATTCACAGTAGCTAAATACCATCATTAATTTTGTATTTTTGTTAAAGGTTTTTGACATACTCAGTAATATTAACAACACCATTTTCTGCATCAGGACACCTTACTACTGTTCCTCTCTGGATGCAGGTTAAGTGTGTAGCAAATTCTCCTAAGAGTCCTTACACTGGGCAACTGGTTAAGTCCATTTTCAAGGTCCTTGAATATCAGACATGGTCCTCTATGCACATACATGCAAGAATATGTGTACATGTGCCCACACTCAGCTTCTTCCCCTAGTACTCATGCTACCTACGTAGATCAGGTACCCCATACCCATACATGATCTGAGTTCTCTAAACAAGCCTGTTCATTAGTCTCTTCCTCTGATGCCAATGGACCCCTCCCAAACCACTATCAGGCCTGATACCATGAAGAAAGCAGTGCTTTGGAAAAAGAGAAATCTGAGCTTCTGAAGAAAAAGACAAAGTTCGTGTATGTAGCAAATGGAAACAATAGATTCTTACATAATCAAGTGTATTTTCCCAATCATCCCAATCAAGTGTGCATTTCCAATGCTGTGTCTATGTAACAGTTAGTGATTCTGGGAGATAGTTCATTAGGTTGTTATTTGAAAAAGTCACATACAGAGGAATATTTTTGTAATATTAATCTGTATTTTCTTTTGTCTGGATTTAGTGTGCTTTAGGTAAAATAATATTTTCTTATATTATCATCCATTTGGATTTTGGTAACGTTCTGGTCCTGACTAAACTACATAGCCAGACACTGTTTTTAAAAAATGAAAGAAATAAAAGAGAAGACAAGAAAACTTCATTATAACATGAACATGCACACACCATACATACACAAACACAAAAATGAAAAATCAAAGGCTGCCAGATCATCCCAGTATATACTACACAATAAAAATCACTTCAAATATAAGCCCATTGGGACACTTACAAGAAAAACACACAAAAAGAGAATCATGCAAACATTAATCAAAACAAAGCATAAATATTTGCCAGAAAAAGATGATTACAAATAAGAACAAGAATGAAAAACATTTCAGTTTAGTCAGCTCATCAATATTACATAATAACCCAAAACATGTTATGCATAATGCAGTTTTAAACACATTATATAATTGAAATGGAAGGAACAAATCTAAAACCACAGCTGGAGATACCAAGATATCTGTAGGGGAAGCCTTTGTCTGTCTCTTCCTCTCTCCCTCCCTCTCTCTCTCACACACAAACACACACACACACACACACACACACACACACACACACACACACACACACATTCATGCAGGCTCTCTCTCTCTCAGACTTCTTTCTTGACAGAACACAACATCAGGAAAATGTGGAAATTTGCAACACTACAAACCACAGGAACCTATCTGACATTCATAGAACAGAGCCACCTATAAAAGTAGAATTATCTCAGCCAGTCCGTGGTGGCGCACGCCTTTAATCCCAGCACTAGGGAGGCAGAGGCAGGCGGATCTCTGTGAGTTTGAGACCACCCTGGTCTACAAGAGCTAGTTCCAGGACAGCCTCCAAAGCCACAGAGAAACCCTGTCTCAAAAAACCAAAAAAAAAGTAGAATTATCTCAAGTTCACCAGGAATATCACCAAGGTAGATGATACTCTGACACATAAAACCAATAAACTCAAACTTTATTCTTTAATCACAACATTCAAATCAGAAATCAGTAACACAAAACTATCTGGAAAATTTCCAAATGTTTACAAATCTATATAACTTTAGATCATTATTGTAAATTGAAGGAAATTTTTGTGAAAGCAAATTCTTTAGCACTGTTGGTGGGGATATAAATTGGTATGATAATAGAAAACAGTTGGGGATTCCTCAAGACATTGAAAGTAGAACTACCATGTGATTCAGTAATCTTACTACTGGGTATAGATCTGGAGAAAATAAAATCAGTCTGTTGAAGAGGAATCTTCATTCCCATATTTAGTGTGAAATTGCAATAGCCCTACAATAGAAACAAGTGTCCCCACCAACAGATGGATGAATAAGGAACACATTGTAAGTACAACATGAAATGGTTTGACCTTATACAAACAGAAGGAGGTGCTAAAGAAACGGTCCAGCGATTAAGAATACACACCTCTTTTGGAGAGGACCCAAGATCAGTTTCCAAGACACATTTCAGGCAGCTCGCAATTGCCTGTGATTCCAATTTCAGGGATCCAATGCCCTCTTCTGGTCTCCACAGGCACCTCTGTTTACCACCCCAACACAAGTAAATTTTTTTGATGTTTAAATCACTTTTAAAAAGATTTATAACAGCATGGATAGAAATGGAGATAATTATGCCACCTGAAATAAGCCAGGTACAGAGAGCCAAGCCCCTCATATGTGGAAGCTAAAGATGCTGATCTCGGAGAGATAAAGAATAGAACAGTGGTTAGGGAAGCTGACTACAGCAAGGAATCGAAAAACTAGAGGGAGATTGACAAACAGCTACTGAGCCACAGTTAGATTGGAGCAAGCGGTTTGGTGTGGTAAACAGCTGGGTGGCTATAAATAGCAATGGATATTGCTGAGAACTTGTTTAGAATGTTTTTGCCATAAACAAATAGTGAATGAGAAGATAGACTTGTTTACCCTGATTTGGTACATGTATTAAAATATCACATGGCATCAGCATACATTGTTTTTATTAGATAGAGAGATAGATAGATATGTTAGTTGCTTTTCTCATGGTGACAGCAATGGATGCAATTTAGCTAGAAAAGGACTTATGTTTGCTCACAGTTCAGAGGATGCCATCCATCCTCAGGAAAGGGACTGCAGTGAGGAGGCATGGTGGTAGCAGAGTTTGCAACACCGCTCCCTCACATCCTGGCAGCTTAAAAATAGAGAAGGGGCTGGAAGTGGAGCCAGGTTATAATCCCCAAGGCCTGCTGATGGTAGGCTGGATACAGCAAACAGACTCCAAGTCTCAGGTTCCTTATTCCCTCAAAATAGTACCACCAGCCGGAGAGCAAATGTCCAAACACAAAGCAGACAGGTCACATCCAAGCCACAAAAATAGGCTAACTCAAGTTAATTTTAGAATGAATTATAAGCTACTGAAAGTTAAATTTTATTTATTAGAGCAAATAAATTAATACAATTAATATTACCGGCTAATATTCTTTCCCCAAAGTTCCACATTAAAGACTGAAAGGTGTATGATGCTTCAGGAGAAAGGATCATCAGCAAACACACAAGTTGTGTTACATGGATGTTGGCAGAAGTTTCTGTTCTGCCACCCTTCAGCCCCAAATAAACACATGGACCCTATGTTAATTATAAAACTGTTGGCTGATGGTGAGGGCTTCTTACTGGCAAGCCCTCTCTTAAATGTTAACCCATAACTATTAATCTGTGTATTTCTACATGGCCTTATCTTACCAGAGAATACTTGGAGCATCCTATCTCCCTGGTATCTACATGGGGTCTCCTCCTGGCGGCCCCTCCTGACGGCCTCTCTCTCCTTCCTCTCAACCAAGCATTCTCCTGGTCTGGTAGCCCCGCCTATACGTCTTGCCTGTCTATTGGCCAATCAGTGTTTTATTTATCAAGCAATAAGAGAAACATATATACAGAAGGACATCCCCCATCATGGAGGTCCAGAGTCTTTTGAGTCTCTTACTTCCTCTGGAGTCTGGTTTCCTCAACTACACTTACTACAACTGTGTGATAGTAAGAAGGTAGGGCTGGAGACTTACTCCAGAGGATCTTAGCAACGTGGAACTGGATACTTGTAATTCAAGAGGCATTTACTGTTGTAGAGATGTTCTCATTGGTTTAACCATTGTTGCAGCTAGCCTAGGGAAAATGGACCACCGACTGCCTCCGACTCTTCTCACAAATAACTTTATCACTTACTGGTTTCATTTGTTCATAGAGGAACCAATACGTTTGTAGCCATTATATTGAACTTGTAAGCTGTTTACACTCTGTGCTCTCATGAGACTCTAGCCACATTATTTTGATAATTTTTACTTTTATCTTATTTTACAAGCTAAAATATTAGATGTCAAATGGATTGGATGAGATATAAGACAGTCCAAGACTGTTGATTCAGATTAATTTGCCCAAATACTTGTGCACATTTGCAGTTCTGCTTGAAGTTTCAAAGTCACTGGCCTCTGGATTTTAGTGTTTGCTTCCAAAAGAGTGTTGTCTAGGTACTGCTAAGGGTTTGATAACTAATACTCCGTGAAATAATACTGCTTTAAATAAAAAGCTTACTCTCAATAAAAGAACATTACTAAGCCTGACTAAACATTTAGAAAGTGCATTGTGTTAAGTGAAACCTTGTGTGTAATAAATAATGAGGGTAGTAGAAGATCAGATTGAACAACTCTAATTGTCTCAAGAAAAGTGTACAGTGAGGCCAGCTCTTTCATTACTTCCTCAAAGAGCCAACACAATGGGGAAAGTAAAGGAAATGTTCTATAAAAACCTTGAAGTGGGAACCAGAAAACCTAAGACATATACTTGGGGAAATGAGAAACAAGGAAACAGAGGCAATGGAAAGAATGCCCTCCATCATAATCTGCACTACACGAAAGCTAAACATTTCCTAGAACTGGGGTTTTACAAGGTAAGCACAGACATCGGGGTTTTTGTCCTGCACCATGATTCACAAACAGCTCCCTGAAATGGTGTTGCTGCTGTTGGCTTCTTCCACTGTCTTCTCCCTAGAACCGAAATCGATTCTCTTCCAATCAAGAATGAAGAGAGAAAGCTTGCACCTACTGAAAACTTTGCCAATCTCGTCGGTCTACCAGTGTCTGGCTCACAGGAAAAATTTCCAGCTTCCTTGGCAGTCTGTGAGTCGTCACCAGTACCAAAAGGGACATGTACTGGCTGTTCTGCACGAGCTCCTTCAGCAGATCTTCAGCCTCTTCCAGGCACATGTTTCTCGGGGCATTTGGGAGGAAAACCATATAGAGAGAGTCTTAGGTGCACTTCACCAACAGCTGGAATACGTGGAGTTGCTAGCTGGACTAAAAGCAGAGTCGAAGAGTGGCGGCCTGAGTGCGCAGAGCCTTAGGCTACAGATTAAATCATACTTCAGGAGGATCCACGACTACTTGGAAAATCAGAGGTACAGCAGCTGTGCCTGGATCGTTGTCCAGGTAGAAATCAACCGCTGTATGTTCTTTGTGTTCAGGCTAACCGCATGGCTGAACAAACAAGAAACAGACCCTTGAACACTGTGAAGCAAGAGCCAACCGTGCATTTTAAAAGCCTAGGTTGGTGGCAGAGTGAGAGGAGAAACATGAAGATTACTGTTTCTTTTTGGTGTAAAATGGCTGCATTGTTTTGCTGTTGCATGTCTCACACTGTGAATTGAGGTTGCACGAGTTGGTCACAGCTATTTTTATTTTGCCATGCTTTCTGCGAATTTTAAATTATTTGAGAATTAAAATTAATTCATTAAAATTTTTTGATGATTGGTTCTTCAAATGGTGAAATTTTCATAGAATTTTGCTGTTCGATATGATGAACTATGCCTTTAATGTAATGGAAATTCCATAACATATAACATTCATTCCAATGAATTCCTTGTTTACCAGAAATTGTTAAAGAGTTAGAACTAGCATTAAATACTGAATATTTCTATTACAAGAGACTAATAGAAATATGACCAAAAGACATAAACCATTTGCATAGGAATGAAACAGATTTAATCTCATTCATAATTATAATAATTCAGATTACAACTAAATAACATGCTGTTTTAACCTATTAGGTAACACCTCAAGGTTTAATTAAGACAAATACACAGACTCACAGACTGCTGAGGAAGCAGGAAATTGTTCCTGTGTACTGGACACTGCTGGGTGGATTGGTAAATGCTCTTACAATTTGCCAGATCAGCAGAAGTTGGTACATGCCATGTTCACATAAGGGACCATGATTCTGCTGAAGAGAATGAGGACAAGCTTCCCCTACAAAAATACACAAAGCAAAAATATAGGAAAATGTGTATAAGTGGTATATTTGGGCAAAACCATGAAATGACTTTATTATTTGTACTTATTGTCTGTGAAGAACTTCAGAACACATGAACAATAAATTATAGCAATACATTTTTGCACTGTTGGGGAAGGGAAGGCAGATTTGGGGAGGCAGTCTGGGAAAGGAGAGTTTTTACTCCTGTTTCTAAGTGGTAACTTTGAGTCATGTGCTTATTACAAACTAAGTTAAATGTATCTGGCTAGTTAGAATGATCAGAAATATCAGTGAAAGAGCCTTACTGCCTTATGAAGGTGCTGGTTGAAGGCCAGGGAAACAGGACTGAAGCAGCCTTCTTTTGCCTGCCAGTGGCTGGGAGGTAGAGGGCTAGAAGGAAGCTGACCATGCCACATGGAGGGGTTTTGCTGCAGGAAGGGTCTGGTGGTAACAAGATTGCACCTTTCTTAGGCAAGCCTTTGAAGAAGTCATCACAAAGCAATGTGGAGCATGGCGTCTGAAGTCCACTGAGACTTGGTGTCTTTGCTACATTATCCAGATACAAACAGCAAGACAAAGGACACAAGCACCATAGCTACTTGTATTTCACAGTCATCACACAATCTGCCATGGAAGGTACTACTGAATGTAGAGGCTTGCTGGAGAGCCAGATAATCCCAGTTTAGTTTAATCACTGCAAGCAACTGTTGGTGGATGCTTCTAGAATGGGCTTCTGAATGTGAAGCGGTCTCCACAGTAAAGGCATCTCTCCAGGAACTGAAAGCACAGGAGCAGCTGGAAGGGGAAAGTCCTTGCTGACTTCACCGTGAGGCCCATGACAGGGTCTGTTTACCTTTAAGTTCATGCAGAGGTAGTAGAGTCAGGGAAGAAGTATTTACCACCCTTGACTGAACACAGGTCGCTTTGCTTCTCATGATCTGGAAAACTTTTTGTTACTGTTTTTCTCCTTAAACCAGGAAGTTTTCAGAACCAAATCTGTCATCTAACAATCATTCAACTCTTCAAGGTACTTTCTGCTGTTACCTATTTTTCTCAGGTGAAAACAGGCTTCAAAGATGAAGTAACATGCGTAAAGTAGCAGGGTAAGCCCCAGAGCTAGCAGAAGCCACAGCAGAAACTCCATCCCAGGGTACCCTGACTTGTGGCTCAGATGCTGCACTGCTGCAATATTGCTGCAAAATGACCACTTGGAATAATAATTATCTCCTAGCTTGTGTTATGCCCTCTGAATCCTGAATTAAAGAAAAGACATCCCCTTCCTCAAAACTGAGACATTGGATGCTTTGTGAAAGGTGAGATGTGGAAACAACCATAGCTGTTACCATACCAGAGTGTAGAGTAAGCCAGGTTGCGGTGGAGCACACACCTTTAATCTCAGCACTTGGGAGGCAGAGACAAATGAGGCCAACTTGGTCTCTACATCATACACAGTCTGTTTCACAATGATGGACGTGGCCTTGTGCACTGTGTAAATAGGACGAGTGAGTTCCAGATGGCCAGGGCTACATAGAAAAACCATCTAAGGGTTTGGGGGTGGGAGGAGAGTAAAACCATCTCTGGTTTTGAATAGCATACAGTAAGAGAAAGGGAAAAGGAAATGGAGGGTGGGAATTGCCCACCTCTTGGTAAAATTTTGGAGGTGAGTGATGACTTGGCCCTGGATACGAAAGGCGTGGCCTGAAATTCTACCTCTACTAAATAAAGGATGTTATCTGAATTTCTCTAGGCAACTGCTCTGTTAGACACCATTTGGGCCATGAGTGAGCTGGGTGGGTCGATCAAATGACTGAATCTTTCTCATTTAAAACAAACAAACATAGGCTATGTTGCAACTAATGGGGAAGCAACAAAGTATAACTTCCACCAAGTACAAGGAAAAGTATGTAGCTGTGTCCAAAGGTCTGATATATATATATATATATATATATATATATATATATATATTTCTATATATATATGTACTTCTTGTTACTGTGTTACATATATATGTTACTTGTATATATATATATATATATGTTACTTGTGTTTTATATATATATATACATACATATATATATATATATATATATATATATATATATATATATTTCTACCTGCCCCTCATGGTGCCCCTGCATCACTCTTCTCATTACCTTATGTAACAAGAAGCCATTTAAGGGAGGATGGGCTTACTTGGCTCTCAGTTCAAGGAGTCACAGCCCAGCATAGTGGATAAGGTATGGCAGCAGGAATGTGAGGCATCTGGCCATAGAGTCTACAGTCAAGAATCAGAGAACGGGCAGAAATGGGGTCAAGCTAGCGAACTTCAGGTTCCAATCACAGTGACTCAAGCTGTCGAGGAAATTCCTTGTCCTAGTTTCTCCAGCTTTCCCGAACAGCTCCACCAGCTGGGGACCAAGTAGCCAACACCTGCACCTGTGGAGAAACACAATAGTGTGCACACATTGACCTGCAGGGCGGCCCTCAAGTGTTTTCTAGGAATCCCTTCAAGTGCAGAGTCCAGATTCTCTACATCATACACAGTCTGTTTCACAATGGTGGACGTGGCCTTGCACACTGTGTAAATAGGACGGTGATGACAGGGACAGGGACAGGAAAGAGATATTGATTTCATGGCCCACTGCTGGATGCTGAGATAGGTAGGGTACATTCATGGATTTGTAGTGTTTTCATGAGTCGGGCAGTGATCCTGCCCTCACCATGTTTGCTTCTCTTTCATTTTTGATGCTGCTGTCTGGGACACTCCTTTTCATCTGTGACAATCTTTCTGTGAGTTTTCAGTGCTATCTATGGTTGAACCTAGATGCTCACTCAAGAACACTGTGTGCCTCACCCTTTTTCCTTTCCTTTTTGGGGACATAGTTTGAGATAACATCCCCCTATACTTAACTCACTCTGCAATCCAGATAAGGCTTTGAACTTGAGTTTCAGAACTGTTGAATTGTAGCTTGTGGCACCAAACCATTTAACTAATACACCCATCTGAATAAGGAATGGCTACAATATGCCTTTTATGTATTTTTATTAGTTCATGTACCCTTTGTTCCTTTCATTAAATACTTTGTTATTTTAAAACAACTGTATTAGCATATGATCATTGTAAAGACAAAATGGAAAACACTTATTAATGAGCATCAAGGACAGAAATTCTTTTTTAAACTTAATTAAAATATAATTATATCATTTACCCCTTCTCCTTGCTCCTACCCTTCTCATGCTTGGCACCTTTTCCATTCATAGCCTCCTCTTCTCCAGCCATTGTTGTTAGACACACACACACACACACACACACACACACGTATGTGATTACATATATGTATGTAATAAACCACTTAATATTGAGGAGCCAGTTAAGGGGCTCATTCCCAGGGAAGACTAATTCTCCCTAGCAGTTGTTAATTGCTTTATAAGGCTTCTTCTAAAGGTAAGACCCCATGAGATTGCCCCCATCTAGGTTGCCATGGCAACTAGTATTGTCATTGTTCAGGTCTGGTTTAGGCATCCATGTTGTTGAGATTTCCTGGTGTAGCCTCACTGTTGTATGTGGAAGGCAAAATCTCACAGCAGACTTATTGGTCCTCTGACTCTTAGACTCTTTCTGCCCGATCTTCTGCAATGTTCCCTGAGGCTTTGGTGGGGAGTTTGTGTGATAGCTTTATCAACTTATTTTTTATTTTTTATTTTTTATTTTTTTGCATTTTGACTAATTGTGGCTTTCTGTGATGGTCTCCTCCTGCTGTAAAAATGCAACTTCTTTGATAGTGTTGGTGTGTGTGTGAGAGAACTTCTTTGATGGGGGAATCTACCTTTGCCTGTCATTAAGTATTAGAATGTAGTAAGGAATATACTAGTTTAAGGAAGGTGGTAGTTTCTCCTCGGCTGGACAGTTGGCTCAGCTCTAAAAGACTCACAACCAAAGAGACAAGGACAGAAATTCTTAATGCTTAGCACAAAGGTATCCATGAACTTTTTTGTCACAGGAGTTTAAGGAACAGTTCAACTTTGCCAGTTGGTGCTTAGCATTTCCTGCCTAGCTCGGATGAGCTCTTATGTCAGGGCCCATATATTGGAACTCTATTCTATCCTGCCAGTAGTTCAGAGAGTTCAAGTCACTCCTATTGTCTTTAAGATATTAGCTTAACTGCTGCAGGATGTCCTGGCTCCTATCTAAATAACAATAGACTTGGACCCAGGTGAGTTTACACTCATCCTAAAGGCTAGGTGAAACGTGCTGCTATGGAGTGCCTGATGGCCAAGTAGTATGAGCAACTGTAGAGTGTCTTTAGGATTAAGGAAAGTAATTGCTATCTGCCCTTTATACATGATAATAGAAGTCTTTTGTCATCGTCCACAACTTTGGTTGGTTACTTAAGATTGATGCGTGAATAAACTGGGCGTATTCAGTACTAACTGATTCTGCACTCCTGATATGGTCCTATGTCTCTGTCTTTCCTTTAACTCTTATAGCTAGCCTTCCCTCATCCACACTCCCCCACTCAGGAATGGACCTGGAGCTGGTCCCAATTGCAGCCCCGAAGACATCAGTCAGAGACATACGGCCACAAAACATGGGGCTAATACAGATGGTCCACGGCACTTTTACAACTTCATTTTACCCCACATCTCATATCCCCTGGGAGTAAAATGAATTTTGTTTTCTATGTCGCTGAGTGTCACTGTGCAGAACTTCACATTGCTATTTAGATCACAAATGTCTTCACCAAATTACAGTCCTCATTGAAGCTATTCTTGAATTCTGTGGAGAAATAACACTTGTGTTAACATGCCTCTCCATTAGAGATGCATGACCACACTTTTCCAGCTGCAGTGACTTTGTTTGGTTCCATTTTAAATTTCAACATTCTCCTGGAGTCTGTCTTACACTAATTTCAAAAGTCAAGTTGTATGACTTTCTAATATTTTACTGCCAAAAAACATACTTAAGTGACATGCTCTTTTATAATATAATTCTCATTTTAACTATTCAAGGGTCTTCATTAAAGAATATATTTTAATATTTTAATTTTAAAACAATGAAGTAGAAGCCTGGGTATCAGTGGTTTTGTGGGGTTTTTTAAAACTTGTTTGATTTTTTCCAGGTAATTCTAAAGTGATGCCAACAGAGAAACCACAGCTATAAGAGAACACATAAACAATGGGAATATGGGCTGGAGAGCTTGATTATTCAGTAGTTAGAACACTTGCTGCTTGTGCAAAGGACCTGAAGTCAGTCCCCAGCACTCATATGGCAACTAACAACCCTTTATAACTCCAGTTCCATGAATCTGATGCCCTCTTCTGGCCTCCAGAGGCATCAAGAACATGATGCAGATATATGCAGGCAGGCAAAATACACAACTAAAAATAAATAAAAGCTTTCTAAAAGTGGGGAGGAAAATGGGAGCACTTGACCCTGACCTATGCAGCAAACTTGTCTCCATTTGTGCTTTATTAACTACTGAAAGATCCCCCCCCGGAGGCTCAGGCCCCCAGGATCTCAGCCCAGGACCAAGGCCACCCCAATCACCATTCGGAGGCAGAAACTTGATGCAAACAGCAAGAGGCTTTATTGCAGTTATTTAACGAGTTAACCCCATGTTAGCTCAGGCATTTCATCCATCCACCATGGCGGGTGACTAGGAAAGACGCTGCAAAGCCACTGCATAGAGATCTTATAGGGCAGCGTAAGGGGAGTGTCTAGGGGTACACACAGGGTCAGGATTGTTGTGCCTCCAGGCTTGGAGGACTTGCCCTGTGTTGATTGGTCAACTGGTTGTTATGGCCCATAGGCCCTCCTATGGCAGTTGCTATGCTCTGCACATCATTGCTGTGCACTTGTCTGTAAAGCACACCCAGAGCCGTAAAGCATAGTGCCACCAGCTAACTTCTGATTGGTTCCTTGCCACGAGGCAGGCATCTGACCTCCTAGTGACCAAGACAAGGTCAGGCAAGTACGTGTTCGGCTGTTATGGCTGCCAAAATGGGGAGCTGGTCCCTTCACTACCATTCTGCAGGCACCCAGGAAAGTTTGTCAGCCCCCAATTGAGAGTGCTTTGGTTGTCTAGATGAAGGATGCCACATACCCCTACCCCGCACTGAGGATTGAAAGAAAGTTTACCACTCACTGAAACAATGAAGGTTGGGAGCAAGGAAGAGGTGCTGAATGGATGGGAAGAAGAGGAGCCACAGGCACAGATTTAAACTTTATTTCTGCTAGAAAGTTGGGCTGTGGGGTGCAGAGACCCACGGCCAGACATTATGCAGAGTCTAGACTGGAAGTCTCCATCGAGTCCCTCTCCTTGGAGATCAGGGTACCTCACAGTAGAGAAAAGGGAAAGATTGTAGCAGGCAGAGGAGATGGAGGATACCAGGAGAACATGGCCCACTGAATCAACTAAGCAGGGCTCACACTGGCTCACAAAAACTAAAGAAGCAAGTGTGAGGCCTGCATGGGACTACATCAGGTCCTCTGCTGCATATATGTCATGACTGTGAGCTTGGTGTGTTTGTGGGACTCCTAACAGGGATTCGGTGTACTTCCTGCATCTCTTGCCTGCTCTTGGGACTCTTTTCCTCTTATCAGGTTGCCCTGTCCAGCCTTTATATGAGGGCTTTTGCCTTGTCTTATTGTATCTTGTTTGGTCATGCTTGACTGTTGTCTCTTGGAGGCCTTCTCTTTTCTGGAGAGGAAATGGAAGGGGAGTAGATGTGGGGGAGAGAGGGGGTGGACAGAGCTGGGAGAAGTGGAGGGAGGAGAAACTGTGTCTGGGATGTATGGTATGAGATAAGAATCTATTTTCAATAAAAAATAATAGGGCTGCAGTATTGTTCTCCCAAGTTCAGTATTGTCTGTGGGGCTACAAGTTCTTAACCGTGTGAATGGACAGAAGTGAAGTGCTAAATGTTAAATTTTTGCTTAAATTATAAATGAAGAAGAAAAGAGGCAGATGAGACATAAGACCAGTTTATTATAGGCCCCGCAGAGTAGGGAGACTAAGAGAGAAGAGGAACAGGGTTAATGGCTGACGGCCATGGGTGGTTGCCATAGAGAGGCAGAGAGAGCAAGCATAGGTGGGAGAAGAGAAGAGCAGGAGAGAGAGAGAGAGAGAGAGAGAGAGAGAGAGAGAGAGAGCAAATGGGCAGGGATCTGTCTTTTAAAGGGGTCCTCTGCACCTGCGTGCAGACTTAGTTGCCATGGAACCCTGGGTTGAACAGGGTACTGCCTGTTCCACCAGATAACTGGAGCAGGCCAGCATAATGCCTGAACCTTTCACTATGTAACTGAAGAGACGGCATAGGTCGGTGGTGGAGTAGGAATAGAGAGCCTGCAGAGGTTAAAATCTGACTATGAATCTTCCTTCTTGCTACAAAATAAACTCTCCTGGGGAGTCTACTTGCTTGCTTCTGGTTATGTTCCTAGAGATAGAAAACGAGACAGGCATAAGCCATCTTCTTCATGTCCTGGAAATAGCAACTCAATGACCAACAGACCCAGGGAAAACAGAAGCCTCTGGCAGATGCAAAATAAGAACTAATAATGGCTTCAGAAATTCAAACTATCAAGGAGTCGACTTTTCCAAAACTATCAATGAAATTGTAATAGATATTTCTCTTTAGTCATTATAATAAAAAAGACCTACAGTGGTTAAGCCAAATTTTAAAAACAAGCAAAGCGTGAAGAATGATAATAATATAGGTTTGCTGTTGGAAGGGAAGCTGAAAAACAAGTTGAGCAATGGAAAACATGAAGCAGAGAACAGAACGTTCATATGTTCCCCTGATCTGTGACTCATGTGTCACTGCAATTCAGTAAGCCTAGATCTTCTCATAGATGCTGTGAGTTAATTGACTAGCCGCACTAGCCTGGTCCCTCAATAAACAACAAATTGTCTTTTTGATTTAAACAGCAAAATACAGATATAATCTAGAACAGGTGAATACTAAAACAGTGAGGGTAAAGCAATGCTTTTTGCCTTCACACCACTTCTAGTTAGATTAGCCAATGTCATTGTTTTTGAAGACAAGTTTTTTGTTGTTGTTGTTTGTTTGTTTGTTTGTTTGTTTTTAGATTTTAATAACTTAGCTTTGTCCTGTGTATTATTAAACAGTGAGGGTGTTTAAATGCCTGAGACCTTAACTGTGCCCATTAAAGGTAAATATAATCTGGATTTATCTTAATTAGCCATATGGACACATGAATACCTAGAACTGTTTTGTTACCTAAATGTTGCAGCTGAGCAAACACATTTTAGTGACTGATATTATTCTGCCCTCTGGTGATCAAAATTGGAATTCCCCAGCCAGATGCATTCCAGAGATGTCACTACTTTAAATCAATCTCTCTCCCTCAGTCCCTCCCTCTTCTCTCTCTCTGTCTCTCTCCAGGATCTCACTGTGTAGCCTTGACTAGCCTGGAACTGGCTTTGTAGACCATGCTGGTTTTGAATTCACAGACCTGCCTCTGCCTCCCAAGTGCTGGGATTAAAGTCATAAGAAGCCACACCTGGCTTGAACTAGAATATTAGTGAAATTTTCTCCTTAAAGCAAATAAAAAAGCAAAATAAATACAGCATTAAATTTTGCTCTGCATACCTTGGTCACGTAAGGAGAGCAGAAAATGTCTGAACATTATTCAATCTTGCGCTTACATTGTTAAGCCCATTATGTCATCCAATGGGTGTGCAAGCCACTTTTTCTGGCTTAGTGTAGTCACTACCCCTCATCAAAGAAACCTCCCTTTACGGCAAATGGAGACATCACAGAAAACCACAACTGGACACAATGCAAGCAGGAATGGATTGTGGGATACATCTATACTACAGCTCCAGGATTATGACTCAGGGAACCCCAGGTGTGTGTGTGGTGGTGGTGGGGGCAGAAATATTGTAAGAGTTGTACTGTGAGGAGGTCTGCTGTGAAACAGTTTCTCCTAGAAATGGCTGCATAAAACAAGACCAGAACAATGGCAATGGACATATTACAGTGGAAGGGAGAAAATTCTGAGGGCCCCACCCCTTAGCCAAGAACTACAGAAACTAATAACTGCTGGGAGAGGGACAAATTAGCCTCTCCCAGGAATGAGTCCCATATCGGTGTCCAACACAAAGTGGTCATCCCTGCAACCATGTGCACACAAACAACCAAGGCAGACTCAGCGGGTTGTTTCTATGCATTTGTTCATAACACATATAATTATATATGTATGTAACAATAATTTTAACAGAGGCCACCAACCTGAAGGGGGCATGGGAGGGACTGGAAGGAGGGTACCTGAAGGGACTGGAAGGAGGGAAGGGGAGGAAGGGACATAATTCTGTTTCAATTTTAAAACATTTTTAAAAGCTTTCAAAATGCCTGCAATGTTTCAACCTAATTTTAAGGATTCACAGCCGACCATGTCTCACCTCAGTCATTTTTGAAGGGAAAAGCCTTATTTTCAAATTTAAAGGACTATTCCGATATCAAATGACAATCTTTTTAGGTCACAATTTTTCTTTTTCGTTTTTCAAGACAGGGTTTCTCTGTGTAGCTTTGGAGCCTATCCTGACACTCTGACACTCGCTCTCGGGGGGGGGGGATCACAATTTTTTAATACATGTTTCTGCCATGAAGTACCTTTCACCTTCTTCGGTGCTCTCCATAGAGCATCTGCACAAACAAGTGCTTATGAAAGACACATAGTGACTTCCTGACTCAGCTTACTCAAAACTTCACATTGTCACACATGTTTCAATCCAGGCTCCTTTGGCCAGGAAACAATCTAGTGGCATTAGCTCTGTGCTCACCCATTCTCCAGCCTTTTCTCTCTCTGTGTGGTTTTCCTAACCTGGCCATTTCTCCCTCCTCCTAGGATGGATGCAGCTGTAAACATGTGCTACTTAATGGTACCTTCTGGACCGCAGCTGTCCTGCACATATTTCCATCTATTTGCTGTAGTTATAACCCAAGGAACCAGTTTAAGTAACAATTGGTGTCAGAAAGAATGGATGTAGAGTGGATGAAGCTCCTCAGATAGCTGGTTTTGTTTTACCGATGCTCACAGTCCCCGTTGCTTGCATGGATCAATAAAAGTCTACCCAACTCTTTACTGGTCTGTGCCCTCAGATCTGTTGCCATTAAAGTAGAAGCTTATCCCTTGATTTCTATCAGCCAAGAACTAGTCAACAGCTTTTGTGAGTGGGCAAAGGGCCTTAAATAGTAGGTTGTAATCATTAATGACTCATCTGCTGCATCTTTTTAATCAAATGTCCAAATTTGGTTTTAAAACACTGACTAAAACCAACTTAAGAAGAGAAGAGCATATTTCATCTTGCAGGACACACCATTATGAATGGGAAGTCAGGGTAGGAACCTGGAGGCAGGAACTGAAGCAGAGGTCATGGAGGAATGCTGCTTACTGGCTTGCTTTTCATGGCTTGCTTAGTGTCCTTCCTCCCTGCCTCCCTCCCTCCTTTTCTCCCTCCCTCCCTCCCTCCTTCTCTCCCTCCCTTCCTTTCTTAAAAGATTTATATTTATTTTGTGTAAATATTTTGCCTGCAAGTATGTATGTTCACCATATGTATACCAGGTGCTTTAAGAGGTCAGACGAGGGCATCTATCTGATCCCCTGGAACTGGCGTTACACACAGTTATGAGTTGCTATATAGGTGCTGGGAATGAGACCCAGATCCTCTCCAAGAGCAGCAAGCCTCCTCACTTTGCTTTCTTATATAACCATGGCACTGCTCGTAGTGGACCAGCCCTTCCCATATCAATCATTAATCAAGAAAATCCTGCACAGACTTGCCTACAGGTCAATCTGATGGAGGCATTTTATCAATTGAGGATCCCTTTTCCAGGATGTCTTTGACTTGTATTGAGTCGAGGAAGAAAAACACTAACTATAACATCAGGCATAGTATATTCAATATTCAATGTAATCAAGCTGTTGTTTAAATGTTAATGTAGTCATCATGGAAAATGCTCTAATTCATTGTGAATGTTAAGTTTTAAAACAAGCAAGGAGTGTAGTTTTGGTATATGAAAGTCAGATACGACATGATGTTTAAGAACTCATTTACTCAGTCAGACATGGGACTTCCCTCTGCGCCTCACCCCACCCCCAGCCTGAGTTCCTCAGGGTCTGTCCCATGGAGAAGATAAAGGATTCTGTCAGGAGTGGTGACCTCACAGCAGGCAGGAGTCACAAAACCCCATCCTTTCCTTTCTCCCCACAGCTGCTCACTGCTCAAAGAAAACATGTGTTGCCTGAAGCTGGAGACTTGCTCTTTTCCGCAACAACATAATGTCAGAGAACGATGATGATCCGGCAATGGGTCAGTTTTTGTTAAGAAAGGAATTCTTGTGCCTTTTGAAGCCAAACCTTCAAAAAAGTTGCCTGTGCTGCTTCCTCGGATGTGGATAAGAGGTGCCAGCAGGGGGCGCCCTCTTACAAGGCACTCACTAAGCAGCTCCGCTGCGGCGCCTTTTCCTTTCGTGGTCAGCTTCGATGACGTCACCGTAGCGGGGCAGTCCTCTTGCTCCGGATACACACAAGCACAAAGAAGCACAAACCTGCTCGGTACCGCGAAACTTTCGCTTCCTTCCTGTGTCTTGTCACTCTTCATAGAAACTCAAGTCAGAATTACAAGGGAAGCGAACACCTGCACGGATGGGCGGGACGTGGAGGCAGGGAAACACGGCGGCAGGGGAATAAGTGGATTCGATAGGGAGAAGAGCTGGTGGAGAGGAGAGGCGCCAGGACCAGGGTGTGTATTTGTCCGCACCGTGGGGACGTGCACACCACGTAGATCACTCTGGCAGAGGAATGGCGTGTTTTCCTCTTCCCAGGTGTTGGCACAGGCTACCAAGCAGTTCCAGCTTGAGATGGAGCAGCATGTGACACTTAGCAGAGGGACACACTTCAGTATGCTGAGATGGCTCAGCTTGTAGAGAACTCACTACAGAGTACATATAGAAAAGGCAGGGAAATAACATGCAGGAGACATTAACGCACTTTCTCCTCCAGGAGCCCCATCCTTCATTCTGAATTGTGGTTACGTTGACTTGTTTGTGTATGCAAGTGTGTGAACACGTGTGTCATGGCACACAATATGGCAGTCAGAAGGCTTTATGCAGGAGTTGGTTCCCTCCTTCCACCATGGGATTTCTGAATCTGGTTGTCACTCACTGTTTGAGGATATTGGAAGTTCCTTCTGTCCTTCATACTAGAGATGGGAAATTGTCATTTGGCCGAGGAGCACGAATGTCTTCAGGCTAAGCAAAGGAGAGTTCTGAGGCAGGCCACAGCTAAGCCCGCCAACAGGGCATAGCTGCACATCACCAGGGATGCCAGGAGGGGGAGCAGGAGGGCCGTGGGGAAAATGATACTGTGGGCCTGGCTAAGTGGCAGGGTGTGTGTGTGTGTGTGTGTGTGTGTGTGTGTGTGTGTGTTTAAAAGGGGTGAACTTGTAGTCTATGTTCTGTGAAGACAGTCTGTGCATGCATGGCTCTTAAACAGGGAACACACAATTTGCATTTTCTGAACATTTATCTAAACTTTGTTTACGTTTGTGATTTTTTTCATGTAGCTAAGACAATGACATCCATTCAGGATTGTACTGTTAAAGCTAATATTCCCAGTAGATTTCAGCTATGTCAACTCAAATGGATACTTATTCATCAATGAGAAGTATACTGAGCTTGAGGCCAGGTGTGTGTGTGTGTGTGTGTGTGTGTGTGTGTGATCACAAACACACTTTTACACACTGAAGCACTTTTATTCCCACATGTGTCTTGTCTTGTTCTAGGAAAGACTTTTGGGTCCTTACTCACCTCCATTTTTACCTAGAAATTCTCACCTTGTGGGTTTCTTATTTGTTTAGGGATTTAAACTATTGTTGCTGGGTGGCTGTTCTTTTGTTTTGTTTTAATCAAGATCTCCAGTTGGCCTAGGACTTGCAGGAATCCTTTCACCTCAGCCTCTGAAATGTATAGGAATTTAACATACCATCTGTGTCAAGAAAACTCACTAGAATGACTTTTTTGTTCACTGTTTCAGTCCAGAGCCTGCTGTGAATGACTGGTGAATGGACTTCTCTGATTTTTTTTTGTTGTTGTTGTTGTTGGTTTGTTTTTTTTTTTTTCATTAAACTCATTCATTAGGGCCATGTGGCTGTGGTTCAAGGGGGCCAAAAGGCTGGGATTAATACATCAACCTTTGCCCAGCATTTTCATACTGAGTGAGGTCCACTATGCTATTCCTCCTGCCCCAATAATCCTAGAACCAACCCATGTTCGTTTCAGATGCTTATGGCTCTGGAGACTCTACTTCCTCAGTTATCTTAGCTCCAGCAAAGTCCACTTCCCAAAGTATTTATCAAGTCTAGCAATTCTCTGATTTACTGAAAGGGACTTGTTTCTTTGTTGGAAAAATAATACTCTCTAGATCTTTGTCTCTGACCCTATAGTAGTTGTCTGAAGGAGCCTGGCCCTCCTGGTAACCTTTGACATGACCCTGGCTGTCAAAAATGTCAACAGCCTTCAGATGGTGATGGGGGACACTTATTTTGTCTGAGTAGGTAAAGGAACCACCCCTTTACAATCTCTACATTCAATAGCCAATTTTTGCTTTGTGGTTGGATTCTTTTAGTTAATAATTGAACAATTTCATCACTTTAGTTTGTGAACTAGACATGTAGGTAACAGTGTCTCTCATTAGAAGTTTATATTACAAAAGAATATTGGTGTAGGGTAAGGTGTAGCAGGATTTATACACACACACACACACACACACACACACACACACACACACACACACGATTTTAAAATATCCTCATATAATCAGTTCCTGTGTTTAGTAAATTTGGTTGAAAAAAAATCACTGGATTTAACTTGACTCTAGCTAGTTTGTGTTTGACTAAAATTGACAAGTAAATTAAAATATTGGAAACAAAAGTTCTAAGTTTCAAAACATCCATTTTTAAAACTTAAGTTTTCCATTAGAGAAACTAGTGGCCTTCAGTTGTTCATCAATTTCAGATGACTGGTTCTCTTTGGTATGTTTGTCTAACTGGGACTCATTCTAACAATAAAGGGCACCCAGACTAACAAGCAAAAAACAAACATGAATGTATGATTGATGGATGAAATCAAGAATCATTCTTTCCTTCATTCGTGTTTTTTTCTTTTTAAATTTAAATAACAGTAACAAAAGTAACAAAGGTAAGGCATGTCATACTTGCATCATTTTCTGTGTCATCCTGAGGTTAATGCAGGCTGAAGGGAATGAACAAGAGGCAAAGGGTTGGGCCATTTTTCTTTATAATTTTCAAGACATAACTTTTTATTTCAACTTTCATAGAAAGAAAAACTCCAGTAGGTTGTGGGCAAATAGAAAACAAATGTAAGTCCCAAATATCATGAAAATGAAACTAGGGAAGCAACTTCCCCTGAAAAAAAAAGGCAGAGCCTTACAAAAAACTAAACAAACAAAAAACAAAAACCCCCAAACAACAACAACAACAAAAAACCAAAAAACAAAACATTGCTGGGGGGCGGGAGTAATGCTACAATACACAGAGGTTCAAAGATGGCTGTTTCTGAGAGGGACACAGAGAGCTGCCTCTGATTCTGTGACCAGACCTCAGTGTAGAAGACTTTCTGGGTGATGATCTTTAGTTTGAATCAAATGTGATTAGTTTTGGTGAGGGAAGGAAGGAGCCAAACCAGCCGACATACTGGAGCCTGGCAATCTGACCCAGGTCACTAGAACACTAACCCAGTCAGACAGGATAACGCCTCACCTGAGGACTCCACCAAGCTACTAACTTGGGCAGTGAAAACACTGCCTTGCAAAGAAGCCTACGATTTGGAGAAAGGGAATTAGAAAATCCCACAATAATCTACTCCTAAGATGGAAAACAGTGATGATTTTTTTTTTAAATGAAGAAAATTATTATAAGCTAAGTATGCCCATCCACTGGTCTAAAATAATTTAAAATGTTAACTCAATCATCTCAGAAGCACCACGTGAGACTCTTTGGACAGAAATAAAAGGTCAGATATACAAAGCTGATACTTTAGAGTTAGCTGAGATACAGACTGATTATTAAAGGAAGTGAGAACAGAAACAGCTATGGGGTTTACCACAAAAGAGAGGATGTGACATGGTCTTGGTAGAACAGCAGCTGAGATGACAAAGGCCAGGGTCAACTAAACTTCACTGCTTGTCTCTTTTGCTTTGTTTGATTTTTGAGACTCGATCATGCCTGGGTGTGGTGTTCAAAGGGGCACTGAGATGAATTGTTGGGTGTCAGAAGATTCTTAGAAGGGTTATTAATGCCATAGACACATGTACAGACAATGATGTGCCATAGACACTGAGAAGAATGCAAGCCCTGGCACCAGAGACAGAGAGCATGGAAAAGGGTTTGGTCGGAAGTGGAATCAGGCCCATATGACAGAGGCTGTGCCCTTATAACTCTCTGAGGAAGGGGGAGGTGTCACAGCAGAAGCCTACAGCTAGGCTTTCTGCCTCCCCAACCAAGGCAGCTGGAAAGTGGGCAGCTAGCAGGATGTTTGGCTACCAGTACCTCTTTGATGTGCCTGCAAATTCACTTCCCCCAGGGAGGCAGCTGGGGGGACACCTGTTAACTAGAAATCCACACCTAGTACTGTAGCAGTGTCTTTTTTACTCATTTCTTTTAAACCACCATGATTCTCTCAGAACCTAGCGTTTGCTATAGTTTGTGATGGGAAGATGGTGTTGTCTTCTTCCACACAAGTTGTTTGTGCTAGGTTTGGAAGTGAGACAGGTAAGTCAAGAAGACACTGAGGCTACTGGGAACCAAAGAGTTTGTTAGAAGACATAGATGGACAGACAGATAGGCAACAGCATGCCAGAAGCTCCAAGAATATTTCCAGCCTGTGCTGGTAAGTTTTTGTCCAGTTGGCACAAACTCGAGTCACCTAGGAAGAGAGGGCCTCAACTGAGGAATTGTTGGGCAACCTCCAATAGACTGGCCAGTGGGCATGGCTATGGAGCATTTTCTTGATGTGGGAGGGCCCAGCTCACTGTGGGTGGTACCACTCTTGGGCATTCGGTCCTAGGTTATATTAAAAGAGGAAGCTGAGCAAGCCATTAAACAATGCTCCTCCATGGATTATGGTTTAGTTTCTGTCTCCAGATTTTCTCCCTGAGTCCTGCCCTGACTTCTCTGTATGATGGAACAGCCACACCCCTTAGGTTGCTTTGGCCAAAGTTTTAGCACAGCAACACAGAAACAAACTAGGGCAAGGCCCCAGCACCAAAGAGCATAACAGGTTCTCTGAAGGGAATCGGGGTCCAACGGACAAAATAAGGAGCCTCTTCTCATGCCTTTTAGGATTAGGAGATCCATAGCAGGAGTCTGCAGCTTGGCTCTTTGATTTCCACACAGGAGGCAATGAAGGGAGTGGGGAAATGGACGCAGCACTCTTTGGTGTAGACTCACTCCCCAGCTGACTTGGGCAAGTCTGCTACCAACATGGGCTTCACAACATCCCAGTGATGGCTGTGAGAAGAACCTCTGCAAAGCCTCAGCTATATCCTAACAGTCCATTCTTACAGTTTGGACCCAGGAACAGATTCCTAGTACTCTCTGCAACCAGAATATAGTAGATCCATGGCAAGTATAAATTCATAGTGAAATCAAAGCTTAACCAACTCTTAAGCTCCGGGAGTTGTAAGAAGCAAAGGGGCACTTAATAGTGTGCACATATACTAGTTACTTTAGACAGCTACAGTTACAACAGTAAAGAATTAAGAACACAAAGTAACACTACTGACTAGTGTAGTTTGAACTTTTTCTCTGTTTAGACTGGTCTCACTGAACCAGTTTATCTCCAGCCCACCGTGCCCCTGCAGCCACTTAAGAAATAACTCTCTAAGGCTTAATATTAAAGTATATTTGCTTCACCAATGGCTTGGACCTATTACTGGCTTTCTCTCTCTTATAAACTAACCCATTTCTATTAATCTATGTATTGCCTGCCGTGGGGTTGTGGCTTACCAGTAATGCTCTGGCATGTGACTCCTTTGGCGACTACATGGTGTCTCCCTGACTCTGCTTTCCTTCTCTCAGCATCTTTGTCTAGATTTCCTGCCTAGCTATATTTTGTCTGGCCATTGGTCAAAACAGCTTTATTCATGAACCAATAAAAGCAGCACATATTTGCAGCATACAGAAGGACATCCCATATCTGACTAGTATTGAGTCGGCAAGAAAAAAAAAAGGTGAAGGAAATACATAGAAAAGAGAATCATAGTGTGGGGGAAATGTGTATATATATATATATATATATATATATATATATATATATATATTGTGTGTGTGTATGTATATGTGTGTGTGCATATCACACATTCCTTAGCAAAAATCATATTACTACTCTGTAGCAATCCTGACCTAGAAACTGTAGGATTAAGTAAAAGACAGAATAAGTTAAAGTTAAACCTTCGCTCCTTATTGTCAGGCAACAAAGCAAGAAACTTCCTTAAGGAACAATTATCATAGCTATGTTATCGAAGGCCACTCTACAGACCCTGTTTGCTAAGAAAAGAATGTTTTTCATTCCTAACTTCAAATGTTTGTTATGTTTTCATTACTACCTGCAGCTGTTTGTTCCTGAAAACATCTATCAAACTGGGGTTAACAAAAACAATCCTTTTTGTGGGCATGAGAGCACCTTCGGATGGTCACACTGTTGCCTAACCTGTCAAAGCTTTAAGAAATTATCAGGCACTGCTGGACCTTCACAAAGCATGAGCTTGGTTCCACCTTGAGTTTCTCCCTTTCTCCAAGTGCCAGCTTGAGTCCTCCTGGTTGGAATTCCCATAACAGTAGCAGTAAAGGAGGAGATGAGGCAGTCTTGGTTGAAATATGACTGCACAAGGAGAGAGGAAGATATGCATCGTTATGAAGAAGCTGAAGACCCTGCAGCAAACCAGGTCAGTCTGTGTTCTTCTGGAGAAGAGAATAAACAGGGAAGACTAGGGAGGGAGGGAGAAAGAGAGGAGAGATGGATGGGGTGTAGACAAGGTAAGCAATCTAGTTGGTTGATTGGCTGTCTCCTTGAAGTGAGGCTGGCTGCTTGGGTGGCTGCTTTCTCTTCAGGACACAACGTGGTGCCATCTTTGCTTCTGATAGCCATGGCACTAGGGCAGACTAATACATAGGTGGCCAGCTGTGGTGATGGAGCTATTAACACTCCCTGGTAGATGGAGTAAAGGAGAGCTAGGACTCTCATCCTCACATGAGAGTCCAGACTGTCCAGACATCATTCCTCTGTCCCCTCCCTGAAAGGCAAATCATCTTGGGGGATGCTAGAATGCCTGGAAAGGGAAGTGTTACCATCTAGGGGCTACCATCTTGATTCAGTTCAATGGCAGTTAAAGAATTAAAAGTCAGGAAGCATCAGGGAACCACATGCAGCTTAGACATGTGCACGTGAAGGTTGATGTCAGACATCTTCCTTGTACACATCCTCCCACCCCCTCTTTTTCGGTTTTACCTTAGAGGGGCTTGCTGGCTTGGCTAGACAGCCTGCTCAGGAAATCATCAGCATCTGCAATGACCAGGCACTGGGATTACCATCAGGGACCTACAGGGCCCAGCTTTCATAATAGCTGATATCAAACATGGGTATTCCTGGTTGTGCGGCAAACACTTCACCAGCTGAGTCACCTCAACAGCACCAGGTTTGGTGTTTTAATTCATCCAGTCAACTCTGTACCTTCTACTCCGAGGATTTAATACACTTGTTTTGAAGGTTGTTGTGCATAAGCAAGTATTTACTCCTACATTTAAAATAGTTTTTATGGAAAATTTTGTTTCATCAAAATTATTTTAATTTAAAAATAGAAAACATCTTAGAAGGAGGAAAGAAAAACACAATACATGTAGGCAAATTTTTACTTCACAAGCTCCTAACATCTTGACTTGTTCACTAGTTCCCAAGATGCAAAAGTATTCAGCCACCGCATTCATGTTATTTGTTGGGATGTGGATCTGTTTCCCAAGGACGCTAAGGAATTCCATGACCGTAAGCTCTATTGCTGTGGCCATGGCAATCTCCTTTCTACCAGGTGGGGTGGATCTTTTATGAGCTGCCGACTTGGCTCAACAAACGGCATCACCTGATTCATGATTGTTTGTGAGACAGTGGTTCACAAACACAGACAGAGCTAAATATTGATTCTTGGTTGTCCTATAAATCATGTCTTCCTTTTCATCACCCTTAGAATTTATAGTTGTGCATTTGTGGTTTTCTAAAGTGATAAACACCTTTTCTTTTTCATTTGTGTATCCCCTTTATGTGTTTTATGATGGTAGTCGTCATCTTTCTACTTCCAGGTGGATAAATCTGTTAAGAACTTACTTAGTCTGAGGTGTCAGAGTCCCCAAGAAGAATGGTTTCCAGCGGACCCCAGGTCCAGTTTCACAACAGTCTTCTTCCAGAGAAGGAAACCAGGAGAGCGATTTCCATGCCTACAATCTCCCAGGCAGTCACTGTGTTTCTTCTCTTTCAGGTAGAGATGGATTCCCTTGAAGTATCTCAAGGGCATTTGTAGGTCAGACCTTCCCCGTCCCATCACCTCCACCAAATACCCTGCAGGTCCTCCAGTTGCTAAAGGAGGAAGTTCAGCATGGAGTTTGTGCAGGAGGGCTACAGTCCAGGCATCCCAGGAGCTGACTGTTAGGAAGAGACTGAGAATGGGGCCTACTGAAGATTCGGCTAGAGGAAAGACATGGCCTGGACCCCTAGAACTGGATGCCACCCACCATCTCCTCGGGAATTGGAAGTCCCTTGCATCATCCCTGCAAGAGGAAGAGGAGACTTCTCATTTAGCCCAGGAGCAAAAATGTCTTCCTTCTAAACTTGGTAGAGTTCTGAAGCAGCAAGCTCACAGCTCAGAGATCCAACAGGGCATTGCTGCACGTCACCATGGCGGCCAGTAGGGGGAGCAGGAGGGCCGTGGGGAAATGAGGTTGCTCCTGGCCTGGCTGAGCTGAGGCTGGGTGAATCTTGGACTCTGGTTTCTGTGAAGACAGCCTGTGCATGTATGTCTTATGCTGCAGATACATTTCTCATTACTGAACATTTATCTACAGTTTACTTCCTTATTTTTATTGGCATATTCTCCATATGACCTGAGAGCACAAGCCTAAAATAATCATTTTGTAATGAAGATGAATGTTGGTTTTTTGGTTTTTTGTTTTTGAAGGTGATTCATTACTTCTCTGAAGTTCTCCTCCTCCAGGAAAAAAATTCCTGAAGACAATGGAGTTGTCTGTTATTGGTCTCTCAAGGTCATAATTAACAGATCAGATATTGCCTTCTCTGCTTATGTTTTTCATACTGAGGTCTGATGTTCTCCCAGCTGTAACCACCCTGAGTGTGGGTTCTTTCTGGTTGTGTCTGAGTCTGACGATTCTAATCCTAAGGTAATGCTGCTTCTAACACCTTCTGATGTGCAGTGATGATGGTCCTCAGCATCCTTCCTCCCACCCCCTACCCAGAGAGCACAAACACTGTCCTATGACTTCAGAGCTCTTGCCCTGGAGGTGCCGTTCGCTTAAGTTTCCAGTATATTGAATCACAGAGGGTTTTTTTTTTATCTGTGTGAAAGCCCTCTGTCTTCAACAGTGACCCATGCTCCAATATACCAAGCTGCCAAAAGAAAAAAAAATCTCAGATGATAACAGCAAATTAATCTGTTTGGGTTTTGCTATATAGATGGAAAAATTTTCCAAATTGTTATAATAGTATTTTTATTATTAAAAATACCTCTGGATTACCTAATTACTATTTTTATCATCAATAATTTTACTTGAAAATTGAACACTTGTTATGCTGGAAAATTCTGTGATGTCGGTATTGGTCATTGATGGTGAATCCATGGTGCAGCTGACTCTTCATCCACTAGCGTCTGTCTAGCAGCTTGATGTTAATGGCATCTCATCACCCTGCCCCCACACCATCATCTCTGTCTCTAAATGCACATATCTTCAACCAATACAAACAGGCTTGTCTATCAGGAAGACGTAGTCTTTCATACTTCAATTGTGCCAACTTTTTAATTTTAATTTTTCTACCCCTTAAAAATGTTATGGTAGCTTAATGATGGAAGTTATCTTTTGTTACATCCTACACCATGATGAAGTGGGAAGTAAAATAAAGACTATTTATTTTACTTTATAGAATATTTTTCTCTATGATTCTCATTTACTTTTTAATTTCTTTTTTTTTTCTATTTGTCTAGAAAGCAAAACTCCATAGTGGTTTTGAGGCCAAAATGTACATGTTGAAACATCAGCTGTCATAAAGCTTAAGAAAGTGAACATTTTGTCCTAAAGAGGAAAGAATAAATGACTAAAATTCAATGGGCAAACCTGGGTACCAAGGAATACAGCGAGGTGAAAATGAGACACGATTGCTGAAGTACACAAAGGCAGGTGAATGGATGAGAAATAATCCATGCAAGAAAGTTACAGATTATACACAGTTAATAGGCCATGCTTACTAAGCCAATGAAGAATGTAATTACTAAGCCAATGAAGAATTGTAAGGTCTTCCAGACTATTCACTAAATCCTTTCTGCCAAATGTGGTACTTGTTTGGATGACTGGTTGGAGAGAAAACTCTGTCTGTAGGTTTAGATCAAAGCTTTAAGTGGTGAGATCAGATTTGTCTACAAGAGTCCTTAAATGAAACAAAGAATAGGAACTCACATGAGAAGTATGAACCCAGGAAAACCCATAGTGTGAAATTAGCAGAGCAGAGATCAGGGTAACAGCGGAGCTGAGGACTGTTTTCAATGCTGTTTGTGATTTTCTAGGGCACCAGAGAATGAGGTGTAAGTGGATTAAACTGGCTTACTTTCTGTTGGTAAGAAATGAGACAAATTACTTTTTAAAAGGTCATTAGGGAATAGATTTTCCTCATATTTGAAAATGATTCTAAAATTCCATTATATACCCCCTCCCATCCACCAATATGTGTTAAACCAAGTATCAGCACATCTGGCTTCTGGGAGCCTACTTAATTTCGACTCTTGAGTTTTCCTGTGAGTTCACCACATCTAAGAAATTTCATGAGGATGCTGAAGTCAGGTGCACTCTGACTACTTTCCTTTAGGGCTTGCTGAGTCCACAGGAAACCCTCTGCTGGGAAAACCTGTCCACTCCTCTTATTGCAGAGGATGACAACTCCCTTTCTAGCTTCCCACAAAGCTATAATTCAAACACATGAAGGATCTTGTCTCCTCTTTCTCAGTTCACCCAATCAAAGTGTCATCAGTGCCTAAAACATTTGTAACATGACTAAGATGGATGTCTTAGTCAGTGTTCTGTTGCTGTGAAGAGACATCATGACCACAGCAACTCTTAGAGAAAGCATTTAATTAGGACTGGCTTAGAGTTTCAGAGGTTTAGTCCATTATCTTGGCAGGAAGCATGGTGGCACACAGGCATATATGGTGCTGGAGAAGGAGCTAGGAATTCTGTGCCTGGATCCAGAGGCAGTAGGAAGAGAGACACTGGGCCTGGCTTGTGCTTTTGAAAGCTCAAAGCCAGCCCCCAGTGACACACTTCGTCCAACAAGGCCACACCTCCTAATCCTTTCATATAGTGCTACTCTCTATGCCTTTAAGTTTGTAAACCTATGGGGTCCATTTGTATTAAAACCACCACAATGGGAGACACTGTGCATGTTCTATGGCAGCAGTGAAGTTAGCCAAGGAGGCTCTGGCTTTAGATCCGCTCTCAGCCACAGTACTGAGAGTGGTTGCACTTGTTTGTCTTTGCTTACAACCGGCATCAACATAAATGTTTCCCCCACATTTTTGTCTCTGTGTTGTGAGTTTCTCCAGCTTTACAGGCAGTCATTCTGGTCTTACAGACATTTAATGAATCTGTAACAAGACTGTCATGTCTGAAGTGCTATTTTCTCATCTTTCTGAAAAATACAAATGGCACACATAGACTGTGTCTCATGGTCCCAGATGACATGATCCAAGCTTTTGTGTGGCAAGGCTCAACCTTATTGGGCCACACAATGGTATGTGATAGATGTCTGAGGAGCTGGAATGGTGTCTTGGGGCTGTCAGTGATGAGTCTATTTGCTTCCTAGGGAATCACAGACTATAGCTCATGATGACTCTGGGGTGGGTTCCACTGAAGTGAAGTGTCCTTCTTCTAAGACAGTAGACAGACTGGACCTGATCAGCTACTCACGAGGGTGGAGCAGGACAATTACAAGTTCATATCTAGCTGAGGCAACTTTGCATGACCCTGCCCTAAAATATTAAAATTGACAAATGCATGGGCATATTCAAAGGGAGAGCATTTGGCTAGCATGTGTGATATCCTCAATTGAGTCCCTAGTACTAGAGAAGGTAAATACTAGATAAGATAGTCCTAGAAATAGATAAGAATGAAAGAAGGAAGAGTAGAGATTTGGACTGGAAGGTTTGGCTCAATGGACGAGCAATTCCTTGCTTTGCATGAGGACCTGCGCTCCATCTTCAGCATTAGTGAAGAGAATAAGAAAGAATTAGGGACTAGGGTACAACATACTTGGTAGAGTCTTCACCTACATACATGAACCCAAGGGTCCAAAAACTAATAGCATATAAACTGAGTGTGGTGGCAAAAACCTATAAAGTCCACCAAATCTTCTGTGCTGGTCCTGGGCCCTTCCCCATGTGTCCAGGGCCAGAGTGTAACCCTTCACGTGGGATGGGCTCTCAAAGTCCCTTCTTGCACCAGGGAAAAATACTAATCCACCATCAGAGGCTCCCTGGAGTGCAGAGGCCTCCTTATTGACATCCATGTTCAGGGGTCTGGATCAGTCTTGTACTGGCCTCCCCGACAGCATCTGGGGTCCATGTGCTCTCCCTTGTTCAGGTCAACTGTTCCTGTGGGTTTCTCCAACCTGGTACAGACCCCTTCGTTCTTCAATCCTCCCTCTCTTCAACTAAATTCCCGATTTCGGCTCAGTGTATATCTGTGGATGTCTGTCTCTGCTACCATCAGCCACTCCAGGATGGCATAAAGAGAAGTCATCAATCTCATTTTAGGGGAAGGGCTTTTGGGTTATCCTCTCCACCATTGCCTGGATTGTCAGATCGTGTCATCCTTGTAGGTCTCTGGAGATCTCCCTGGTTCCAGATCTCTTCTCGGACCTATAGTGGCTCCCTCTGATATGGTATCTCTCATCCTGCTCTCTTTCCTCTATTCTTCCCCCAACTCAATATTTCTGCCCCTCCATTTCCTCTCCTCTACTCCTCTTCTCTTGCTCTTATTGTAGCAGCTCCTTCCCCCCCTACCCTCATGCCCCCAATTAGTTCAGGAGTTCATGCCACTTCCATTCCTGGGGACCATTTATCCCTTAGAGTCCTTCATGTTTCCTAGTTTCTTTGGTTTAGAGCATTATAGGCTGGTAATCCTTTGCTCTATGTCTAAAATTCATATATGAGTGAGTACATACCATGTTTGTCTTTTTGTGACTGGGCTACCTCACTAAGGATGGTTTCCTCTAGTAACATCCATTTGCCTGCGAATTTCAAGATTCCATTGCTTTTTTCTGCTGAGTAGTACTCCACTGTATAAATGTACCACATTTTCTCAATCCATTCTTCAATAGAGGGGCATCTAGGTTGTTTCCAGGTTCTGGCTATTACAAACAATGCTGCTATGAACATGGTTGAACATATGTCCTTGTTGTATGAACATGCACTATTTGGGTATATACCCAAGAGAGGAATGGCTGGATCTTGAGGTAGACTGATTCCCATTTTTCTGAGCAACCGCCATACTGATTTCCAGAGTGGTCTTACAAGTTCCCACTCCCACCAGCAATGGAGGAGTGTTCCTTTTTCTCCACATCCTCTCCAGCATAGATTGTCATTGGTGTTTTTTATTTTAGCCATTCTGACAGGCATGAGGTGGTATGTCAGAGTTGTTTTGAGTTGCATTTCTCTGATGGCCAATGATTTTTGAGCACTTTCTTAAGTTTCTTTCAGCCATTTCAGATTCCTCTGTTGAGAATTCCTGCACCCCACTTTTTAATTTCATTGTTTGGTGTTTTGGTGGCTAGCTTCTTGAGCTCCTTATATATTTTGGAAATCAGTCCTCTGTCAGATGTGGGATCGGTGAAGATCTTTTCCCATTCTGTGGGTGGCCGTTTTGTCCTACTGACTGTTTCCTTTGCCTTGCAGAAGCTTCTCAGTTACAGGAGGTCCCATTTATTAATTGCAGACCTCAGTGTCTGTACTACTGGCGTAATGTTCAGGAAGTGGTCTCCTGTGCCAATTTGTTCAAGGGTAATTTCCACTTTCTCTTCTAGAAGATTCAGTGTGGCTGGATTTATGCTGAGATTTTTGATCCATTTGCACTTAAGTTTTGTGCATGGTGACAGGTATGGATCTATCTGAAATTTTCTGCATGTCCGAATCCAATTGTACCAGCACCATTTGTTGAAGATGCTATCTTTTTTCCATTGTATAGATTTAGCATCTTTGTCAAAAATAAGGTATCCATAGGTACGTGGGTCAATATCAGGGTTTTCAATTCTATTCCATTGGTCTATCTGTCTATTTTTATGCCAATACCAAGCTGTTTTCAGAACTATGCTCTATAGTTCTATGTTTTCAGAACTATGCTCTATAGGTCTATGTTTTCAGAACTAGGCTCTATAGTAGAGCTTGAAGTCGGGGATGGTGATGCCTCCAGAAGATCCTTTATTGTAAAGAGTTGTTTTGGCTATCCTGGGCTTTTTTTCCATATAAAGTTGGGTATTGTTCTTTCAATGTCTGTGGAAAACTGTGCTGGGATTTTGATGGGGATTGCATTGAATCTGTAGATTGCTTTTGGCAGGATTGCCATTTTTACTATGTTAATTCTACCTATCCAAGAGCATGGGAGATCTTTCCATTTTCTGGTATCTTCTTTAATTTCTTTCTTTAAAGTCTCAAAGTTCTTATTGTACAGATCTTTTACTTTTTTGGTTAGTGTTACCCCAAGATATTTTATGTTGCTTGTGGATATTGTGAAAGGTGATGATTTCTTTCTCATTGGATTTATCATCTGTATATAGTAGGGCTACTGATTTTTTTGAGTTAATTTTGTATCCTGCTACCTTGCTGAAGGTGTTTATCAGCTGTAGGAGTTCCCTGGTAGAGTTTTTCGGGTCACTAATGTAGACTATCATGTCGTCTGCAAATAGTGAAAGTTTGACTTCATCCTTTCCAATTTGTATCCCTTTGATCCCCTTTTCTTGTCTTATTGCTATAGCCAGAACTTCAAGTACAATATTGAAGAGATATGGAGAGAGTGGACAGCCTTGTCTTGTTCCTGATTTTAGAGGAAACGCTTTGAGTTTCTCTCCATTTAGTTTGATGTTGGCTATTGGTTTGGTGTATATTGTGTTTATCATGTTTAGATATGTTCCTGTTATTCCTGTTCTCTCCAAGATCTTTATCATGAAGGGATGTTGGATTTTGTCAAAGGCTTTTTCAGCATCTAGTGAGATGATCATGTGGTTTTTCTTTTTCAGTTTGTTTATATAGTGGATTACATTGATGGATTTTCGTATGTTGAACCATCCTTGCATCCCTGGGATGAAGCCTACTTGATCATGGTGGATGATTTTTCTGATATGTTCTTGGATTCGGTTGGCCAATATTTTATTGAGTATTTTAACATCGATGTTCATGAGGGATATCGGTCTGTAGTTCTCTTTCTTAGTCATATCTTTGTGTGGCTTGGGTATCAAAGTAATTGTAGCCTTGTAGAAAGAGTTTGGCAATATCCCATCTGCTTCTATTGTGCGGAACAGTTTGAGGAGTACTGGAATTAGCTCTTGTTTGAATTTCTGGTAGAATTCTGCAGTGAAGCCATCTGGCCCTGGGCTTTTTTTGGTTGGGAGGCTTTTGATTACTGCTTCTATTTCATTAGGGGTTATAGGTCAATTTAAACTGTTTATCTGATCTTGATTTAATTTTGGTAAGTGATATTTATCCAGAAAGCTGTCCATTTCCTTTAGATTTTCCAATTTTGTGGAATACAGGTTTTCAAAGTATGACCTAAAGATTCTCTAGATTTCCTCAGTGTCCGTTGTTATATCCCCCTTTTCATTTCTGATTTTGTTAATTAGCATGCTCTCTCTTTGCCTTTTGGATAGTTTGGCTAGAGGTTTGTCTATCTTATTGATCTTCTCAAAGAACCAACTCTTTGTTTCATTGATTCTTTGTAATCTCTTCCTAGTTTCTACTTTGTTGATTTCGGCTCTCAGGTTGATTATTTCCTGGCGTCTACTCCTCCTTGGTGTGTTTGCTTCTTTTTGCTCTAAAGCTTTCAGTTGTTCTGTCAATTCTCTAATGTGACTTTCCTCCAGTTTCTTCATGTGAGCACTTAGTGCTATGAACTTCCCTCTTAGCACTGCTTTCAGGGTGTCCCATAAGTTCGGGTATGTTGTGTCTACATTTTCATTAAATTCTAGCAAGTCTTTAATTTCTTTTTCTATTTATTTCTCAACCCAGGAATGGTGCAATTGGGTGTTATTCATTTTCCATGCAAATGTAGGTTTTCTGCCATTCATATTGCTGTTGAATTCTAGCTTTAATGCATGGTGGTCTGATAAGATGCAGGGGGTTATTTCAATTCTTTTGTAACTGAGGAGGTTTGCTTTGCTGCCAACTATGTGGTCAATTTTTGAGAAGGTTCCATGTGGCGCTGAGAAGAAGGTATATTCTTTTGTGTTTGGATGGAATGTTCTATAGATATCTGTTAAACCCAGTTGTGTCATAACTTCTGTCAGATCCTTTGTTTCTTTGTTAAGTTTCTGTCTAGTGTTTCTGTCCAGTGGTGTAAGGGGGGTGTTGAAGTCTCCTACTATAAGTGTGTGTGGTTTTATGTGTGGTTTGAGCTTTAGTAATGTTTCTTTTACAAATGTGGTGCTTTCGTATTAGGGGCATAGATGTTCAGGATTGAGACTTCATCTTGATGGACTTTTCCTGTGATGAGTATGAAATGCCCTTCTTTATCTCTTTTGATTGCTTTCAGTTTAAAGTCTAATTTGTTAGATATTAGGATTGCTACCCCAGCTTGTTTCTTGAGCCCATTTGATTGGAAAATTTTTTCCCATCCTTTTACTCTGAGGTATCGCCTGTCTTTGAAGTTGAGGTGTGTTTCTTGTAAACAGCAGAAGGATGGATTCTGTCTTCGTATCCATTCTGTTAGCCTATATCTTTTTATGGGTAAGTTAAGACCATTGACATTTAGGGATATTAATGTCCATTGTTCATTGGTTCTTCTTTGTTTTGGATTTATTGTTGGTGGTATCATTGCGTGTGGATTTTGCCCTCCTGTTTCTTTTTGTGTTTGGTAAAATTAGATTATCTATTGCCAGTGTTTTTGTGAGTGTAGTTATGTTCGTTGGGTTGGAGTTTTCCTTCCAGAGCCTTCTGTAGTGCTGGATTTGTGGATATGTATTGTTTAAATCTGTTTTTTTTTTTTTTGTCGTGGAATATCTTGTTTTCTCCATCTATAATGATTGAAAGTTTTGCTGGGTACAGTAGTCTGGGTTGACATCCATGCTCCCTTAGTGCTTGTAGGGTATCTATCCAAGACCTTCTGGCTTTCAGAGTTTCCATTGAGAAGTCGGGTGTGATTCTAATTGGTTTGCCTTTATATGTTACTTGGCCTTTTTCCTTTGCTGCTCTTAATATTTTCTCTTTATTCTGTAGATTTGGTGTTTTGATTATTATGTGTCGGGGGGACTTCTTTTTGTGGTCCAGTCTGTTTGGTGTTCTGTAAGCTTCTCGTACTTTCATAGGCATATGCTTCTGTAGGTTGGGGAAGTTTTCTTCTATGATTTTGTTGAATATGTTTTCTGTACCTTTGAGCAGTGTTTCTTCACCTTCTTCTACACCTATTATTCTTAGGTTTGGCCTTTTTACGGTGTCCCATATTTCCTGGATATTTTGTGTTAGGGATTTGTTGGACTTGAGGTTGTCTTTGGTTGATGAATGTATATCCTCTAGCGAGTCTTCAGTAGCTGAGATTCTCTCTTCCATCTCTTGAATTCTATTGGATATACTTACATCTTTAGTTCCTGATCGTTTATTCAGCCTTTCCATTTCCAGCATGGTCTCATTCTGTGTTTTCTTTATTGTGTCTATTTCAGCTTTCATGCTTTGAACTGTTTCAATAGCTTCCTTCACTTGTTTGGATGTTTTTTCTTGGCTTTCTTTAGATTCTTTAAGAGATTTATTTCTTGAATTTTTTGGTTTGTCTTTTCCTCCAATTCGTTTAATTTTTTTGTTTGCTTTTTCTTCTATTTCTTTAAGGGATTTTCTTGTTTCCTCTTTAAATGTCTCTATCATCTTGCTGAGATAGTTTTTCAGGTCCATCTCATCTTCATGCTCTGTGTTGGGCCTTTCAGATCTTGCTGGAGTGGAGTCCCTAGATTCTGGTGGTGTCATATTGGTCTTTCTGTTGAGTGAGATCTTATTCTGTCTTGTCCCCATATCTTCTTTTAGTGGGTGCAGGTGTGGTCTCTCTATCTCCTCTTGTGACCCAGTGGTGGGTGGGGGCCAGGAATTCAATGTCCACAACTCTGGATGGTCTTGACTCTCCTGGTAGTCTCCTCACTAGTTCCTAGTTCCTCAGTCGGTCAGCGGAATGGAAGAGTGGGGTGCTAGCAGATTCGGGGCACAGGGAGATCCTCAAGCCTGCAGGCACAGGCAGGGGGGGGGGAGGGTGGTCGGGATGGATGATGTTTTGGGCAGGAGTCGGGAGCGGGCAGAGACTCACTCACCTAGTTCCTGGGTCGGTCGGCAGAATGGAAGAGTGGGGTGCTAGCAGATTCGGGGCACAGGGAGCTCCTCCCTGCCTGGGCGTGTCTGCCCCAAGCCCACAGGCGCAGGCAGGGGTGGGTTGGTGGGGGTGGTCGGGGTGGATGATGTTTTGGGCAGGAGTCTGGAAAGGGCAGAAACTCACTCACCTAGTTCCTGGGTCAGTCAGCGGAATGGAAGATTCTGTAACCCATTTTTTAATTGGATTGGTTGGTGTTTTGGAGAATAGCTTCTTGAGTTCTTTGTATATTTTGGAGATCATCCCTCTGTCAGATGTGGGGTTGGTGAATATCTTTTCCCATTATGTGGGCTGTTGATTTGTCTTGCTGACTATGTCCTTTGCTTTACAGAAGCTTCTCAGTTTCAGGAGGTCCCATTTATTCATTGTTGATCTCAGTGTCTGTGCTACTGGGGTTATGTTCAGGAAGCAGTCTCCCATACTGATTAATTCAAGGGTATTTTCCACTGTATATTCTAGTAGGTACAGTGTGGCTGGGTTTATGTTGAGGTCTTTGATCCATTTTGACTTAAGTTTTATGCAGAGTGAAAGACTTGGGTCTATCTGTAGTCTTCTACATGTTTGCATTCAGTTGTGCCAGCACCATTTGTTGAAGATGTTCTCTTTGTTCCAGCATATATATTTGGATTGTTTGTCAAAAATCAGGTGTTCATAGGTGTGTGGGTTATTATCAGGGTTTTCAATTCTATTCCATTGGTCTACCTGTCTATTTTTGTGCCAATACCAAGCTGTTTTCAGGACTATAGCTCTGTAATAGAGCTTAAAATTAAGGACGGTGATGACTCCAGAATTTCCTCTATTGTACAGGGTTGTTTTGGCTATCCTGGGTCTTTTGTTTCTCCATATAAAGTTGAGAATTGTTCTTTCAAGGTCAGTGAAGAATTGTGTTGGGATTTTGATTGGGATTGCATTGAATCTGTACATTGCTTTTGGTAAGATAGCCATTTTTACTATGTTGATCCTGCCTATCCATGAGCATGGGAAATCTTTCCATTTTCGGGTATCTTCTTTAGTTTCTTTCTTTAGAGACTCAAAATTCTTATGGTACATGTCTTTCACTTTTTTGGTTAGTGTTACTCCAAGGTATTTTATATTGTTTGTGGCCATTGTAAAGGGTGATGCTTCTCTGATTTCTTTCTCCACCAATGTGTCATCTGTATATAGTAGGGCTACAGATTTTTTTTGAGTTAATCTTGTATCCTGCCACTTTGCTGAAGGTGTTTATCAGCTGTAGGAGTTCCCTTGTTGAGTTTTTTTCGGGTCACTTATGTAGACGATCATATCATCTGCAAATAGTGAGAGTTTGACTTCTTCCTTTCTGATTTGTATTCCCTTAATCTCCTTTTGTTATCTTATTGCTCTAGCTAGAACTTCAAGGACAATATTGAAGAGGTATGGAGAGAGTGGACAGCCTTGTCGTGTAACTGATTTTAGCAAAATTGCATTGAGTTTCTCTCCATTTAATTTGATGTTGGCTGTTGGCTTGCTGTATATTGCTTTTATTATGTTGAGGTATGTTCCTGTTATCCCCGATTTCTCCAGGATCCTTATCATGAAGGGATGTTGGATTTTGTCAAAGGCTTTTTCAGCATCTAGTGAGATGATCATGTGGTTTTTTTCCCTCAGTCTGTTTATATGGTGGATTACATTGATGGATTTTCATATGTTGAACCATCCTTGCATTCCCTGGGATGAAGCCTACTTGATGGGGATGGATGATTTCTTTGATGTATTCTTGTATTCGATTTGCCAATATTTTATTGAGAATTTTTGCATCAATGTTCATGAGGGATATTGGTCTGTAGTTCTCTTTCTTAGTTGTGTCTTTGTGTGGCTTTGGTATCAAAGTTATTGTGGCCTCATAAAAAGAGTTTGGTAATTACCCTTCTGCTTCTATTGTGTGGAATACTTTGAGGAGAATTGGTATTAGCTGTACTTTGAATTTCTGGTAGAATTCTGCACTGAAGCCATCTGGCCCTGGGCTCTTTTTGGTTGGGAGACTTCTAATAACTGCTTCAATTTCATTAGAGGCTATAGGTCTATTTAAATTGCTTATCTGTTCTTGATTTAATTTTGGTAAGTGAAATCTGTCCAGAAAATTGTCCATTTCCTTTAGATTTTCAAATTTTGAGGAATATAGGTTTTCAAAGTATGACCTGATGATTCTCTGGATTTCCACTGTGTCTGTTGTTATGTCCCCCTTTTCATTCCTGACTTTATTAATTTGCATGTTCACTCTTTGCTGTTTGGTAAGTTTGGATAAAGGTTTGTCTATCTTGTTGATTTTCTCGAAGAACCAACTTTTTGTTATATTGATTCTTTGTATTGTTCTCCTAGTTTCCATTTTATTGATTTCAGCCCTCTATTTGATTATTTCCTGGCATCTGCTCCTCTGGGGTGTATTGGCTTCTTTGTTTTCTAAAACTTTCAGTTGTGCTGTTAATTCTCTAGTGTGATTATTCTCCTGTTTCTTCATGTGGACATTTAGTGCTATGAACTTTCCTCTTAGCACTACTTTCAGAGTATCCCATAGGTTTTGGATATGTTGTGTCTGCATTCTCATTGAATTCTAGGAAATCTTTCATTTCTTTTTTTATTTCTTCCTGGACCCATGAATTGTGCAATTGGGTGTTACTTAATTTCCATGAGTTTGTTGGTTTTCTCTTTCTTGTTGTTGAATTATAATTTTAAAGCATGGTGGTCTGATAAGACACAGGGGGTTATTTCAATTTTTTGTACTTGTTGAGGTTTGATATGTTGCCAAGTATGTGGTCGATTTTAGAGAAGGTTCCATGTGCTGCTGGAAGAAGCTAAATTGTTTTGTATTTGGGTGGAATATTCTATAGATATCTGTTGAGTCCAATTGCGCCATAACTTCTATTAGATCTTTTGTTTCTTTGTTAAGTTTCTGTCTGGTGTTCCTGTCCAGTGGTGAGAGTGGGGTGTTGAAATCTCCCACTATAAGTGTGTGCAGTTTTATGTGTGATTTGAGTTTTAGTAATGTTTCTTTTACAAATGTGGATGCCTTTGTATTTGGGGCGTAAATGTTCAGAATTTAGACTTCATCCTGATGGATTTCTCCTGTGATGAGTAGGAAGTGACATTTTTCATCTCTTTTGACTGATTTTAGTTTAAAGTCCAATTTATTGGATATTAGGATTGCTACTCCTGCTTGTTTCTTGGGTCCATTTGATTGGAAGATCTTTCCCCAACCTTTAATTCTTAGGTACCGTCTGTCTTTGAGGTTGAGGTGAGTTTCTTGTATGCAGCAGAAGGAAGGATTCTGTCTTCTTATCCATTCTGCTAATCTGTGTCTTTTTATAGGGGAGTTGAGACCATTAATGTTGATGGATATTAATGACCATTGATTATAGTTCATTCTTGTTTGTTTTTTATTTGGTGATAGTGGTGAGATTATGTGTGGGATTCTGTCCCTTTTTCCTTTTGGCTGTTGGTAAATTGGGATTATCTATTGCCCATGTTTTTCTGGTTGTAGTTAAATTCCCTGGGTTGGAGTTTTCCTTCCAATACTTTCTGTAGAGCTGGATTGGTGGATATGTATTTTTGAATCTGCTTTTGTCATAGAATATCTTGTTTTCTCCATGTATAATGATTGAAAGCTTTTCTGGGTAAAGTAGTCTGGGCTGGCATCCATGATCTATTAGAGTAGGTAGAATATCTATCCAGGATCTTCTGGATTTCAGAGTTTCCAAGGAAAAGTCAGGTGTGATTCTTATAGGTTTGCCTTTATATGTTACTTGACCTTTTTCCTTTGCTGCTCTTAATATTTTCTCTTTGTTGTGTATGTTTGGTGTTTTGATTATTATGTGGAGAGGTGACCTTTTTTTTGGTTCAGTCCATTTGGTGTTCTGTAGGCTTCTTGTATTTTCATTGGTATGTCTTTCTTTAGGTTGGGGAAGTTTTCTTCTATGATTTTGTTAAATATGTTTTCTGCACCTTTGAGTTGGATTTCTTCACCTTCGTCTATACCTATTATTATTAGGTTTGGTCTTTTCACAGTATCCCATAGTTCCTGGATATTTTGTGATAGGGGTTTGTTGGACTTATTTCTTTGGTTGATGAGTCTATTTCCGCTAGTGTGTCTTCAACCCCTGAGATTCTCTCTTCCATCTCTTGTATTCTGTTGGTTATGCTTACAACTGTAGTTCCTGATCATTTAACCAGCTTTTCCATTTCCAGCATTCCCTCAGACTGTGCTTTCTTCATTGTCTCTATTTCAGATTTTAGTTCTTGAACTGTTTCCTTGAGAGATTGATATTGATTGACTTGAAAATTGATATCTTGTATTTTTTGGTTAGTTTTTTCTTCCATTTCTTTAAGGGATTTTCTCATGTCCTCTTTGAGAGCCTTATCATTTTCCTGAAGATGTTTTTAAGGTCATTCTCTTCTGGTTCATCTGCATTGTGATGTTCAGGTCTTACTGGTGTATGGTTCCTAGTCTCTGGTGGTGTCATATTGGGTTTTCTGTTGTTGGATGTGTTTTTACCTTGTCCTCTTCTCATTCTTTCTTCTGGTGGGTGTAGCAAGAGTTTCTTGTTCTCCTGGTGGATGTGGGACCAAGGGTCTCTTCTGGTAGATGCAAACGGATCCAATACTCTGATGTCGGTCCTCTTCTCACGAATGGAGGTGTCACTGTTCCCTGTGTGTCGGCAGTGTTTGGGCATGCAGGGTCCTGGGTGGGCAGATGGAGGTGGGCTGCCTCTGGGTGTTCGGTGTTCGGAAACTGCCGCCGAACTGGTACTGCATGCAGGTTGCTTGCCTCAGGTCTTCCTGCCACTTTTTTGATGGGGGAAGTTCTGTGTATGTTTATCTTATTGATTGTTAAATAAAATACTGTTTGGCCAATGAGACAGCAAGTAGACAGGACTAGGAGTCAAAGAGGATTCTGGGAAGTGTAGTAGAGAAGTGTGATCCAGGCAGGAAGTGACATATCAAGAAGACTCATATTTAAGCGAAGGAGAAACAAAAGCATCCCTTTTTCCCGTTCGCCTCCTCCAGTGGCAGGATGTGAGCCACTGGAAAGGAGGGACACCAATAAGGCATCCGATAAGATAAGTCTTATAAAATACATAGATGTATGATAATTAAGACTGAGCTAAAAGATGAAGAATCCTAGTCATTGGCCAAGCAGCTTTGAACCTAATACAAGTTTCTGTGTATTCATTTGGGCCTAACTCGGGTGGGTGGCTGGCATAAAGCTCACACATGGTGGTAGGGCTTAGGCAGCTTTTGGCAGAAAGATTTATCATAACACTTTTTAATAGATTTGGAAACTATATAAAATTTATCCTTCTCAGATCTCTGAAAGTATTAATGGTTGTCAGCTTGACAGCATCAGGCAGTTAGATCCACTATAGATTATAGTCGGCTTGATAGCTGATAAAGTAATGATTTCCTACTGTTCAGGCACAAGCTCAAGGAGTTTAGGTTTATTTTGGTTGTCATCTGAGTATAAACTTAAAAGGCTTTTCATCAGGCCAAAGGCACCACTATCCAATCCATACCTGGCTCTCTGGACAGAAGAAAAGTGTACATGCTTCTAGCCCAAATCTGTAGTTTTTGCTAGGACTCAAAATTTTAAATATGTTCCTGCTGTTTAAACAGATATCCAGATATCTATTTTTCTGCACCGGGGGTTTCAATAAATAAGTTTTAACATCTGTTCCCAGTTGAAACATTTCTTAAACAGGTTTCTGGTTCTGGCAGACACATCTGAGTATCAGTTGCTGACTACAGGCTGTTCCTAAGTAGTTCTGCAAGACTTGGACATGCTGTGGATGTGAACGAGTCCAGCTGATGTGGACAACCCCTGTCTCTTCAACAGAGTCTGCCAACCAGTTGCTTCCCCATTGCCTGAATTTTTGCTTTTGACTAGCATTTCAGTCTTCTTGGGTCCCTAACTGCATCCCGAAGTCAGCAGGAAGTAGCATGGGAAAGAATATGTCTCCCATTTTCTATGGTTGAAATGTTAAGTCAAAATAAACTCCCTTACATAGGAGATGCTAATATCATACACTCCCTAATGGGAACACCAGAAAGACAGCAATTCCATGATTGGAATCTCCAAAAAGAAAATGGGGGAATGAGGGGAACATCTTCCCATTTCTGCAGGCGACCTTGCCTTGGTCACTAGGAGGTCAGATGCCTGCCTCGTGGCAAGGAACAAGTCAGAAGATAGCTGGTAGTACTATGCTTCATGGCTCTGGGTGTGCTTTATGGACAAGTGCACAGCAATGATGTGCAGAGCATAGCAACTGCCGTGGGAGGGCCTTGGTCCACAACATCCTATTGGCCAGTCAACAAAGGGCAAGTCCTCCAAGCCTGGAGGCACACCAATTCTGAGCCTGTATGTACCCCCTATACATTCCCCTTATGCTGCCCTTTAAGATCTCCATTCTGTGGCTTCTCAGAGCCTTTTCCCAGGCGTCTGCCATGGTAGATGGATGAAAGGCCCAAGCTTTTTAAACAACTGCAATAAAACCTCTTGCTGTTTGCATAAAAAAGGAGCTCATTCAGCTGGGTGGTGGTAGCTCATGCCTTTAATCACAGCACTCCTGAGGTAGAGGCAGGCAGATGTCTGTGAGTTTCAGACCAGACTAGTCTACAAGAGCTAGCTCCAGGACAGCCTACAAAACCTCGGTGAAAACCTGTCTCAAAAAAAAAAAAGAAAGAAAAAAAGAAAAAAAAAAAGAGCTCAACTATGGACCAGCCTTTCAGCATGAACTAGAGGTGAAAGCTAGTGGCCAGCTGCTTTGTTTCCCTAATCTTCAGGTTGAACACCAATATCTATCTCTAGGTAATTTATTTATTCATGTTTCACAAGAGGTTATGCTTCTGTCTTTGCAGAAATGAACAAACTCCAAGATGGCTTCTGATCAAATGCATTCAAACAGGACACCCAGAGTCCACTGAACAAATGAGCCATCTGAAGAGAGCTGACAAATCAAACTGAGACATCCAAGAGGAACAAAAAGTTTGTAACTTGGGGAGGAATCAGGACATTAACTCATCAAGCTGAGACTTTGGAGATTCAATAAGGACTGATCCCAAGATGATACCTTTGTGTTCACTGACTATAATGCATGGTAACACTCAGCTTATTGATGCAGAATCTAAATACATTTTGTTCAGGCAGGGACAGACAAGGGTGGATAAAAGAAACACACTTTGATAGGAGACAGGGTGATATTGCTTGGCCAGACTAAGTATTGTATATAAAGATTTAGGATGAATAGGTCCAATATTATATACATTTTTTGAGTAAACCTCTGAAATTGATCAATGAAATTAGTAGTAAAACTACAAATCTTACAGCAAAAGTCTTAGCAGAGATTAAAATAGGGATGGATGAATTGAGGACCACAGATGTAGAAAACAGACCTACTACTGAATATTTGTTGTTCAGCATGATGTTGCTTGCCAAAAATTTCATGTCTGTGTTGTCTGAATGTGTCAGATTTTCACAAAAAAGTATACCCTTATAACCATAAGGCAGCGGACCCTGAGAAGAAAAGAAGGTTGGCTGAATGGACCAGAGTCCATTTTTGTCTTCTCTAATCTTAGTACTGTCTAGTCAACTGGTCCGAGTGCATTGCCCAAGGTGAATCACTGGTCTCTTTCTCATCTGCAAGAGAGGGTCATCCATCTTGCCATTGCCAGGGAAACAGCTGGTGCTGTGTGCGAGAAGGCAGAGAGACAAGAAAGGCCTGGGACTTGCTGGGATTCCATGCCAGCATTCATCCAGGGGTTTCTCTCCAAAACCTCCTAGGGCCCTGTCCATGAGCAAAGATACTTCAGCCTAAGTACTCCAGTCTGAGAGTCTTGACTTGCTAGTTAACAGAAGGAAGCTAAACCTGCTGACCCGGGGAGCAAAGAATGGCTCCAATAGGCGCCACCTCCAAAAACCATTCTCACATTAAGCCACATTTCCATCACCCTTGGCACATGCCAAAATACCACCAGGAGTTTAAACCGTTCAAGGAGATTTGGAATCATCATTTTATTTGGAAATGGATTTTCTGGGACACACACAACACAACACAACACAACCAATTCTCAGTATCATCTTCATAGAGGCGGCTGTAGAAGATACTTCAAAACACGTGGATGATCATCCAGTCCTGTTTTTGGTTCCGACCCCTTTCATCTGGTTGCAGATTGGACTCTGCTTGTGTGCTGTGACTTGAGGCCCCTAGCATGATGTCACCTCAGCGGTGATTCAGACATGGCACTTCTTTTCTTCTTGGGGCTTCGCTCTTCAGGCACAGGCAATGTGGCAAGGGCCACCTGCATTTCTGCTCTGACGATCTCGCAGGAGCAAGGGCTGTATCACTTGCCCTCCAGATAGCCAGAGATTCATGAGAAGTAGGTGCGAATGGCCAAGACAAATGTAAGCGGGCAGGACAGGCTTTGCTCCCCTGTCCCCTCCAAGGCTTCCAGGGCATTCAACAGACGATTGAGAAGTTGACCGAGCACCGTCTCTGGCCAGGCACCTCAGCTGGCCTCTGTGGCGAAGAGGTGGAGGACCTGCCCCAGCATCTCAGAGTGGCAACAGGGGGCTGCTACTCTCTGCATGCCTTGGGTGACAGGCCCTTTCTTCCAGGGACATCTTAAATCGTTTCTGTCCTGCAAGCACGGGACAACCGGCATGATTTTCAGCTTTCGTAAGAATCCTGGAGTTTCAATTCGCTGACAGTGCATGCTCCAGAAGGCTCCCCTGTCAAGTGAGCAGGCTGTGCAGCAGCCCAGCATCAGCCCCAGGGAACACAGGCAGCATGCCCAAGCAAACGATTACGGAGCTGGCCAGCAGGTGGCGTGCGCGCATAAAGCAAGGCTTCAGACCCATTCATGGCTTTTGCTTTAAAAGTGCACTTCGGGGGTCTGCTTGACTGTCCTCTGGCCAAGGCTACCTCTGTGTCATGATATCAGAGGCCACCACACTGGAGCCCATTTACCGGCCATCTCCCGCCTGGGCTCGGCCGACAAGCCCGACCTCGGTCTGGAACCTGGCTCCACAGAGACTTGGTTGGACAGAGGACACATTGCAGGGTGATGGTAGTGGGCAGCCAGGGGTGAAATGTGCAGGCTCCATATCCCAGGGAGACTTACATTGTTTGATACGGGATTTCTCTGGTCTGGTTGTGAGAGTGGTGTGTCCAGGGAGTCCCAGGCTTCTAGATCCTTAGGGGTGGGAACAGGGAGCTGGGAGCGGGGAGCTGGATGCTGAGAGTATAGAGTGGGGAGCAGAGAGCAGGGAGCACAGAGTGGGGAGCGGGGAGCGGGGAACCAGAAGCCTGAGGCCAGAACCAGGAGCCAGCCTGGAATGAGGAGCGCAGATGGGGAGCCAGGAGTGGAAGTCGGGGTGGGGAGGGATAGACCAGAGCTGGTCATGGACAGAAAGAATGTCCCAGAGAGGGCACTTGGTCAGGACATGCTCTGCTCTGCCCTGTGCAGGAGAGGCTCTGACCCAGCCAAGTGCATCTTCAACCAGGAGGATGGCTCTCCTGCAGGGCAGGCCCCTGTCCTCCATTGCTTAAAACCCACAGGCACCATCCATCTTCCACCCGAAGGGCATTTCTGATCCCAAATGATCTTGTTCTGACTCAGAGTGCTTCCTTTTTGTGTCCTGTCTCTGCAACTTGTGAGATCCTCTGTGCTTCTGGATAAAACCCAAGTTTTTCACGCTTCCTGGATCAGTAGGCCATGTCCTCTAGGTCTCAGCTTCCTTTGAGAAATCCTTTCACTAGGTAGCTATGGATGGTTTGCTTCATCCGTGTTTGTTGTTGTTTCTCTTGTTGCCTCGCCCTATGTATTTCTATGCTCCTTCTATTTTAAAACCTTTAGTTGGCTGCCTCATGTCTTCAGTTGCCTGATATTAAAAGGTTCGCTCTAGGCTCCTGGTATCGGTATTAAGCTCCACATATGGCGCTTGCTGCCTCTGGTGGAAGTCAAGAAGATCCAGAAACCAGTGTTTCCCCAACATTACAGGTGTTCCCAGAGCTTCCCTTAGCCTTCCTCATCTTACAATCAGTGGCCTGCAGGGGGCGCGCGCTCATATAGCAAGGCTTCAGACCCATTCATTGCTTTTGCTTTAATAGTGCACTTAGGGACTCTGCTAGACTGTTCTTCTGTCCTAAACTCAGTATGCCTATGGAAATTGGCGCCACACATAGCCGGTTGTGAGGCCTGCTCCTACCTGCCCTTGGCCCACAAGCCCGACCTTAACCTGGAACCTAGCTCAAAACCGACTTGGTTTAACAGAGGACTCGTTGTGTGCAGGTTGTGTGTGTGAGGAGGGGTCCTGGGGAGTACAATGTGGACGTCCAAATCCCAGGGAGCCTTACTTTGTTTGGTTTGGGATTTTTCCTGTTTGATTCTGGAAATGTTGTGTTCAGGGAGCCCTAGACTTCTAGCTCCTTGGTGTTGGAACTGGGAGCTTAGAGCAGGCATCATGATCTGGGAGCAGGGAGCCTTCAATGGAAGTGGGGGTGGGATAGAGCAGAGCTGATCACTAGATGAAGAGGGTCCCACAGAGAGTTTTTGTTCGATTCACTCTCTTACTTGTGCTGCCTGGTTGCTCTCTGTCTAAGCCAATTGGAAATTCATCCAGGAGGATGGCTCTTCCTCTGGGAGCTCGCTCTTTCTTTTCTCTTTATATGCTAGGGTGTGTGTTGCTTTTATCTTTAAGAGGTATCTCCCTTGAGTGGTTGCAAGGATTCCCCAAATTATTTTCTACCTTTGTCTCTATATTCAGAGCATGCTTCAAAATTGCTATGTGTAAAGTCTTGCCCCCCTATAACCTCTGCCCTCAGCTTGAGGTGAGTGTGGGTGTTGCTCAGGGCCCAACTCCCCCCATACCCTCCTTGAAACTTCCTGGGTTTGCTCCAAATGTAGTGGACTGGCCCCAGAAGGAGGGACCACCTGGAGTTTGGCCACACCTGAGTCTTGGTTCCATGCCCTCCATGCCTTGCACTTTGCGCCCTTTACTTGAGTCTTGGCTCCCTATGCCCTCCACTTGAGTGAGAAGAACACCAAGAGAGGCCGGGCCATCCAGAATTACTAACATTGAAGTATTGCTCCACCTACACCCACTGGCAGATGAGAGGAGAGAGGGAGACCCCACCTCTACCCACTCAAGAAGGCATGGGAAGACGACAGAATAAGAACACATTCAACAACAGAAAGACCAATATGACACCACCAGAATCTAGGGACTTTACACCAGCAAGACCTGAACATCCCAACACAGATGAAGCAGAAGAAGAGTAGGACCTCAAAAACAACCCTTTGAAGATTATAGAAACCCTCCAAGAGGAAATCCCATAAAGAAATGGAGGAATAGACAACCCAAAAAACATTCAAGAAATAAGCAAATCTCTTAAAGAATGCAAAGAAAGCCAAGAAAAAAATAACCAAACAAGTGAAGGAAACATTTCAAACAGTTCAAGGCTTGTAAGCTCAAATAGAAACAATAAACAAAACACAGAATGAAAGAATGCTGCAAATAGAAACACTGGGTAAATAATCAGGAACTACAGATGTAAATATGAGCAATAGAATATAAGAGATGGAAGAGAGAATCTTAGGTGTTGAAGACTCACTAGAGGCAATAAAGTCATTAACCAAAGAAAATTTCATGTCCAACAAATCCCTAAAACAAAACATCCAGGAAATACTAGACACCGTCAAAATACCAAACCTAAGAATAATAGGCATAGAGAAGGTGAAGAAATACAGCTAAAAGGTACAGAACACATATACAATAAAACCATAGAGGAAAACTTCCCAAACATATAGAATAATATGCCTATGAAAATACAAGAAGCTTTCAGAACACCAAATAGACTGGACCACAAAAGGAAGTCCCCTTGCTACATAATAATCAAAACACCAAACTTACAGAATAAAGAAATAATATTAAGAGCAGCAAAGGAAAAAGGCCAAGTCATATATAATGGAAGACCTATCAGAATTACACTCGACTTCTCACTGGAAACTCTGTAAGCCAGGAGGTCTTGGATAGATATTCTACAAATGCTAAGGGAACATGGATGCCAGCCCACACTACTATACCCAGGAAAGATTTCAATCACTATAGATGGAGAAAACAAGATATTCCATGACAAAACCAGATTTAAACAATGCATATCCACAAATCAATCCCTACAGAAAGTACTGGAAGAAAAACTCCAAGCCAAGGAATATAACTACACTCACAACAACATAGGCAATAGATGATCCCACTTTACCAAACACCAAAAGAAAAAAAATGGGGGAAATCCACACACAATACCACCACTACCACCACATCCAAAACAAACAAGAATTAACAATCAATGTTCATTAGTATCCCTCAATGTCAATAGTCTTAACTTACCTACAAAAGATACAGGCTAACAAAATAGACACAAAGACAGAATCCATCCTTCTGCTGCATCAAAGAAATACACCTGACCTTCAAAGACACGTGCTACCTCAGAGTACAGGGATAAGAAAAGATTTTCCAGGCAAATGGTCCTAAGAAACAAGCGGGTATAGCTATTCTAATATCTAACAAATTAGACTTCAAACTAAAATTAATCAAAAGAGATGTAGAAGGAAATTTCATGTTAGTCACAGAAAAAAATCCATCATGATGAAGTCTCAATTTTGAACAATTTTCTGGATATCACTTACCAAAACTAAATCAAGAACAGATAAGCAATTTAAATACATCTATAACCCCAAATGAAATAGAAAAACTCATCAAAAGTCTCCCAATCAAAAAAAAAAGCCCAGAGCTAGATGGTTTCAGTGCAGAATTCTACTGGAAATTCAAAGAAGAGCTAACACAAGTTCTCCTCAAAGTACTCCACACACTAGAAACAGAAAGGTTATTGCCGAACTATTTTTACAAGGTTTCAATAACCTTGGTACCCAAGCCACACAAAGAGACAACTAAGAAAGAGAACTAGATACCAATATCTCTCATGAACTTTGATGCAAAAATCCTTAATAAAACACTGGCAAAAAGAATCCAAGAACACAATAGAAAAATCATCCACAATGATCAAGTAGAGTTCATCCCGGCGATGAAGGGATGGTTCAACATATTAAAATCCATCAATGTAATCCACCATATAAATAAACTAAAAAAGAAAAATCACATGATCATCTCAATAGATGCTGAAAAAGCCTTTGACAAAATCCAGCATCCCTTCATGATAACGGACTTTGAGAGATCAGGGATAACAGGAACATACCTAAACATATTAAAATAATATACAGCAAACCAACAGCAATATCAAACCAAAGGGAGGGAAACTCAGCATGATTCCACTAAAATCAGGAACAAGACAATGCTGTCTATATCTCTTCAATATTGTTCTTGAAATTCTAGATAGAGCCAAAAGACAACAAAAAGAGATCAAGGGGGTACAAATTGGAAAGGAAGAAATCAACCTTTCACTATTTGCAGACTATATGATAGTTAACATAAGTGCCCCAAAGAACTCTACCAGGGAACTTCTACAGCTGATAAAACACCTTCAGCAAAGTGGCAGGATACAAGGTTAACTCAAAAAAATCAGTAGCACTACTATATACAGATAATAAATGGGCTGAGAAAGCAATCAGAGAAACATCACCCTTTACAAAGCACAAACAACATAAAATATCTTGGTGTAATGCTAACCAAACAAGTGAAAGACTTGTATAGCAAGAACTTTGAGTCTTTAAAGAAAGAAATTAAAGAAGATATCAAAAATTATCTGCCATGCTCTTGGATATGTAGCATTAAAATAGTAAAAACGACAATCTTTCCAAAAGCAATCTACAGATTGAATGCAATTCCCATCAAAATCCCAACACAATTCTTCCCAGACCTTGAAAGAACAATGCTCAATTTTATATGGAAAAACAAAAAACCCATGGAGCTGGAACAATCCTGTACGATAAAGGAACTTCTGGAGGCATCACCATCCCTGACATCAAGCTCTATTATAGAGCTATAGTCCTGAAAGCAGCTTAGTATTGGCCCAAAAAATAGACAGGTAGACCAATGGAATTGAACTAGAAACCCTGATATTAACCCACACATTTATGAACACCTGATTTTTTTGATAAAGAATCTAAAGTTAAACAAATAAGAAGTCATCTTTAACAAATGTTTCTATACCTGGATAGGTACCTGGATGCTGACATGTAGATGATTGCAGATAGATCCATATCTATCACCATGCACAAAACCAAAGTCAAAATAGATCAAAAACCTCAAGATAAATTCAGCCACACTGAACCTCTTAGGGGAGCAAGTAGGAGGTACCCCTGAATGAATCGGTACATGAGAAGGCTTCCTGAACACAATACCAGTAGCACAAACACTGAGATCGACAATAAATAAATGGGACCTCCTGAAACTGAGAAGCTTCTGTAAGGCAAAGGACACACTCAGCAAGACAAAACAGCAACCCACAGACTGGGAAAAGACATTCACCAACCCCACATCTGACAGAGGGCTGATTTCCAAAATATACAAAGAACTCAAGAAGCTAGTCACCAAAACACCAAACAATCCAATTAAACAGTGGGGTACAGATCTAAATAGAGATTTCTATTAGGAATCTAAAATGGCTGAAATATTCATAAGAAAGTGCTCAACATCCTTAGCCATCAGGGAAATGCAACTCAAAACAATTCTGAGATACCATACCATCTTACACTCTCCAGAATGGCTAAAATAAAAAACACCAATGAATCTCTGCTGGAGATGATGTGGAGAAAGGGGAACACTCTTCCATTGCTGGTATAAGTGCAAACTTGTGGAGCCACTTTGGAAATCAATTTGGTGGTTTCTCAGGAAAATGGGAATCAGTTCACTTCATTATCTAGCAATTCCTCTCTTGGGCATATACCCAAAGAAAGCATAATCATACAACAAGGACATATGTTCAACTATGTTCATAGCAGCATTGTTTGTAATACCCAGAACCTGGAAGCATCTGCCCCTCAAGTGAAGAATGTATGGAGAAAATGTGGTACATTTACACAATGGTGCATTATTCAGGGGGAAAAACAATGAAATCTTGAAATTCACAGGCAAAAGGATGGAACTGGAAGAAACTATCTGAGTGAGGTAACCTTGTAGGGAGAAAGCATGATTCGTGGTACCTGACCACACCACCCTGGGCATGGTCATAGGTAATGCTGACCACGCCTCCTTTGGCTGGACACAGGGGTCACTTGGGCGTGGTCACAGTGATGTGGGAAAGGTTTAAGTAGTTCAGAGGCACACAGGCAGGCCCCTTCTCTAGTCCCCTGGTAGGTAAACACTCATGTGGATATTAAACATAGAGGAAAGGACTACCAGCCTACATTCTGCACCACCAGAGAAACTAGGAAACAAGGAGGTTCCTAAGAGAGTAACATACGTTCCCCTGAAGAAGGGGAAAGAAACAAGAACCCCTGAGCAAATTTGGAGCACGGTGGTGGGGGGAGTAGGAAAAAAAGAAGGGGAGAAGATGAGTGGGGAGGAGAACAATTGGTATCAGGAAGACTGAGACAGGGGAGTAATAGAGGAGAGCAACAAAAGAGTTATCTTAATAGAGAGAACCAATATAGGTTTAAATCGAAATCTGGCACTAGGGAAATGTTCACAGATCCACAAGAATATTCCCAACTAAGAATCTAGGCAGTAGTGGAGAGGCTGGCTCTGATGCCCTTTCCCTATAATATGATTGATGACTACTTTAATTACCATCCTAGAGCTTTCATCCAGTACCTGATGGAAGCAGAAGTAGGCACCCACAGCTAAACACTGAGCCATATTCCCAGAATCCAGTTGTAGAGAGGGAGGAGGGATGAACAAAGGAGCCAAGACCATGCAGGAGAAACCCACAGAAATAATTGACCTGACCTAGTGAGAGCACAGGGACCCCAGTCATAAAGCTGGGGAACCAGTATTGGACCGATGCATAACCTCTGAATGTGGGTGCCAGCTAGGAGGCCTGGCCAGTCTATGGGACCTCTAACAGTGGAGCCAGAGTTTATCCGTAGTGCACAGATGGACTTTGGGAGCTCATTCCCTATGGAGGGATACTATTGCAACCCAGATAGAAGGAAGACGGCCTAGGTCCTCCCCCAAATTAAGTGAAAGACTATTATGATCACTTATGGAAGGCCTAACTATCCTTGGGAAGTGGGTGGCGGGGTGGCGGGTTGGGGAATTTGTTTGGGGGGATGGGCTGATGGGAGGGTGAGGGAATGGAAGGATTGATATGTAAAATAAGATTGTTTCTAAAATAAAAAAATTGTTACATGTAAATGTTACTTATAGAGCAAGGAGACTTAAACCTATATCCACTGTACTCAGGTATAAAATAGATTGTCAGCCTATATATAATAGCCACAAATAAAAATCTCTATTTCCTGTCCTCATTACCATGTGTGCAATAAAAATTTGAATTTATATCTCTACCCATGTCATTAAGTATATAACTGTCCACCCTGTTGCCAACCATACTTCGGTAATTTTATTGATTCAAATGGCACCTTATGATATTCAGTAATATTTCTTCTTCTGTATCTTTAATGAGTAACATTTTTGGATTTTGAAACTTTAATTAAAATTTTTAAAAAGGAAAAATAGTACAATGCTGCAAATTTAGCATGGATGTGAACCTCACTGGGTTTGCTATCTGGGACAGTGTGTGTGGTTGGTACTAATTACCATTTTTACAAATTCAATCCCTTTGATTCAGTGTATCTACAATAAAGTCTTTGCACTAACAGTTTTCAGATTCACATTTTGGGCTATATTATTTCCAACAGATTCATTTCCAGGCTAAGAGAAAAATAACTCATAGTATACTATTGAGCACATCACCAAATTAACTTGCTTTTTTTCTAGTCACTTGTGGTTTTCGTAAGAAACTGAAGTTTTAGCTGAAGAATGCTTTTGAAGGACCAACCATTTACATTTCAAAGATTGTTCCAAAGTCCAGAACAACCCATTTTCTCCTCATCAATGTTGTTTCAGAAAACCAGTTTACTCTAGACATTGTCCTCAAAACAAAATAAGCAAAAACCCAGTAGGCCTCACCACATGAGTGAACTCAAACCCAGAAGTCCACGCAGGCCTTGAGCTTCTGTCCTGCCTCAGGAACAATTTCTGCTTCATTGAGTCAATTCCACAGAATTTAAAGCAAACCAAAAACACTTACATTGCAGAATGCCAAAAGGTAATTTTGTAAGTAAAAATCACTCAACTCACAAAACTGGAGTATGTCAGAGGACAAGGGCACAAGGAAAGGTGTGACTGAGAGAGCCTCACATTGACACAAGTATTGCTGAGCTCATCTCCCGACACACACCTCTGAAATGACCCAAGAACCCTTCTCTGGAGCACCTCGTGCAGTAAAACAAACAAACGAACCAATAAATATTTAAGAGAATACAAGGCTCATATTGGTCTTTTACATATTGCACTTGAAGACCCAATACTTGCAAATTAGGTCCAACGTGGTCTATCTCATTAACACAATCAGGGCACTGCATGTTTAATGTAATGATGTGTGCACTCAACCCTTTTGCAAGGTGGTCACACATTGCAAGCTCCATAGGATTATGGAAAAGTCTTCTCCACTCTGCAGTGACAGAAACCATTTCGACCCATGACGACTGAAACAACACAGAAAGCTACTCACTCTTAGATGGTCCAGACCGTGAAGAAAACTTCATTGAACTGAAGAGGAAAATCCAGTAATCACATTCAGAGTCATGACTTTGTGCTGTCCTTGGTTCACTGTAAGTCTGTCCACAATCCTAGCAGTTAAAGGATAGTTCCCACATTAGTGAGACCCACATGTGAGTGCCTACATGAGCATGACTAGAGATGGGGTTGCACAGGGATCTACTGGAATTGTGACCTTCCTTCAACTCACTGCTGCCCTCCCCTTACACAACCCTCTATTTTAATTCTGAATGAACAGTCTTACTACATATACTTCATGTCTGTTAAGGACCATCAACCTCTCTCCTTTGGGCACTAACACAAAACTGCAAGTTGCTTATCATTTTGATTCTAGGCTTTGAAAGACGGCAACTTGCATTCATTGGTGAATGAAATTTCATACCCAGGAAGCTTTTCCACCTACCCCAATCTCACATACAGCCTGGAATGGAATGTTCCAGCACAGAAAGCTGTGAGGGTGGGTGAGCAAGATACGACCTTTAGGTAAGCAGTCCTTGCCTCCATTTGCTAGTCTAGACCATGTGAGTCATTTATCATTGTCAGCGCAGTCTAAATGGAACACCGAGGAAAAAGATCATTTTCATCACACCCAGCACCAGTGTCTCCACATCCTGCTGCTGCTCTGAACAATGCCCTGAATCTCAGCCACTGTGAGGCTTTTCCAGAACACACATAGATAACTGTCACCCTATGTTTCTCACTGTGATGCCTCCTGAGGAAAATACACACGGGAACCAAGAAGGAATATAGAGGAAATCTGGGGATGTGTACTGGTAGGCACCATGATACACAAGAAACTGAATGATCAGCATAGCTAGGAAGGCAATGGTTATGCCAAGCCCAAGGCCACTTTGAGAACAGTCAAACACACCACAGGCCCAAAGACAGAGACCAGCTGGACAATACTGTCATAATCCAATTTAGCACTAGTGTGGTTGATACCAAGGAACACCACAATAGAGTGCATGACACTGGCTTACTTTTGACTTTCACTATAGGGGCACAGTAGGCTGACCACAGTAGCTGCCATGCCACGGCATATGGGTACCCACAAGGCAAAGGAGATGTTGGCAATTACCTTGTTGGGGAATTGTGTGACATTCTGTTGGACCTGCAGCAGGTTGGCTACCATGGCCTGGATCACACCTAATGGGAAGTGCACAAGACTCCATTGAACAAGTTCATGGTGCCAGTTGCCAGGCCACACACTGCATCCTACTGGTCCTGTTCTCTGGTTTCAGGTCTTGGGCTCTGAGGATATGGGGAGCCCAGTGGACAACAGGCCACCTCAATCATGCAAAATGGGAGGCTGTATGGTCTTGTAGTGCCTTCTCTTGGTTAACTCCAGAGGTGGTCCTGAAGCCTGGGTATCCATGGCCAGGCACAGTTCAAAAGTCACACACCACAACAGCACATGCAGCATATGAAGATAGCCCAGGAGTAGCTCCTGACTGACATTTTCTTTTTGTGAGTGAACATACATTATTTTTGTAGCATTTTGTATAAATAGAATTAAATGACTAAAAAAGTCTCATGTTTTTCTTCCTGTAAACCTGAAAATACAATATAACATGAACTATGTTAGCCTTATCCATTTACATTTCTTGAAAATTAAATAGTCTGCTCCTTCAATACTCACTTTACACATATGATGTGACTTGTGGTGGTTTGAAGGAGCATGGTCCCTGTCTTAGGGTTTCTACTTCTGTGAAGAGAGATCATGACCACAGCAACTCTTATAAAAGAAAACCTTTAATTAGGGTTGCCTTACAGTCTCAGAGGTGTAGTCCATTACCATCATGGTGGGAAACGTGGCAGTGTGCAGGCAGACATTGTACTGGAGAAGGAGCTGAGAATTCTACACCTTAATCTGTAGGTAGCAAAAGGAGACTGCCAAACCCGGCGTAACTTGAGCATATAAGATCTCAAAGCTCATCTCCATAGTAACACACTTCCTACAGCAAGGCCGCACCTACTCCAACAAAGCCTAATACTGTCACTCCCTATGGGCCAAGCATTGAAACACAGGAGTTTATGGGCCCATTTCTATTCAAATCACCACAGAATCAAAATCAAATTAAAATTATGTTTCTCCCAGAAGACCACTTTTAAAATAAATATGGAAACATGAAGATACCAAAGAATAAAAGCAGTGTTGTATCTGTAGTGTCACAATACCTGAATTCAAATGACAGCTATAGTCTTAGACAGTGTTACTGCAGGGTTACTACTCCTTATCACTGAAGCCTCTTGCAGTCGATGGCAATAAGCAGAGAGACCCACAACTGATCATTGAATAGAAAATAAAGGGCTGACTTCCTGGCCCCAGGATCATTGCAGAAGAGGGATCAGAAGAACTCTAATAGCCAGAGGCAGTGGATGACAACAGCAAAGCACTGGTCTTGGACCCAACATGGTAGCTGCACAAATGAATTGAAAGTGGCTGTGACTGAATGAACAAGATCAAGCCACATAAAATTCCAGGCTGGAAAACAAAGGAAATTCCTCCTCTCGATGAAGAACTATGGGAACTGGTGGCTGCTGAGAGAAAGAGATTAAGTTGCCATCAATGTTGGGGCCCCTGGGAGGGGCTACCCAAGCTGCAAGAGATGGCCCTATATCCATGCACAACTAGAAGGACTAAGACAGAGAAGGAAAAAAGGAGGAGGAAGAGGAAGAGGAGAAAAATCCATGAAATTGAGAAGGAAGAGTGGTGTTTTTGAATAATTGATTTTAGAGGATTTCACTGCCTGGTGCGATTTGTTTCAAGAGATGTTTCATGAGGCCATTACGAATGGGGTTGATTTCCTGATTTCTTCCTGGTATGTTTGTCTGTGGTATTCAGGCTGGATAGTCACTTTTCTATGATCTATTTTTAATCACTCTAGGTGATCTCACTAATATTTAGAACCCCAAACTATTAAACTCACAGGAGTTAAGAGTAGATGATAAGTACCAGAGGTCAAGGAGGTCAGAGGGAGGATGACTGGGGGAATATTAGGTCAGAGAGGATTAAGTCACAATGTTGCAGGAGCAGGATTATCTGGCTTTCTACTGCACAGCATACTGGCTGCACATTCAGAAGAATACTACATACTAGAGAGAAATAGAGTAAACAGATTTAGGATTTTTTTAAACAGTATGTAGAGTACATATGTATCCAGGGTAATTTTCAACACTTTGTCCTTTTGTATAATTTATATGGTGTAGAGTATCAACTTGAAAAGACTAGAAAAATTTTGAAAAATACATACTTAACAAATCAAACTATTATATTCAGCAAAATTTAGTAGAATACAAAATAATTTAATTTAGTATATGATGGTTTACTACATTAAAAAAGTGAAAAACGCTGCAAGATTTAACTAAAATAAATTATATAAATATTAAAATACGTAATAATAATGCCCTCATAAATAACCCCAATGGATAAGGAATAAATGCCATTACATATAGACAAAATTTGTTCAGTTTTGCTGAAATGTCAAGGCAGGTTGATTGAATTCATGCCAAAATGAATGAGAGGTTTTATAGGAGAATTTATGCAGTAAGATACAGTGTCCTAGTCCAGGCGACTCCTCTCCACTTTGCTCAGGACTTACTCCTCACTCAATCTTGTCAGCAAGCTGGCTGAGAAAGACAAGGCTCTCCAGACTTCTGCTCTGACCACCTCCCAGGCACAGGGGCTGTGGTTCTTCTCTCTCAGGTAGACAGTGATCCTGTGGAAGTATTTCCTCACAGTCAACAGGGAGTCTTCCTGGCTCAGGGGAGATTTTGCTCCCCCACCTGCTGCATCAGACAGGTCACTGGGCTGCTGGTGGAGGCCAGTGCAGAATGTGTCTAGGAGAGTTGTCTCCCAAGCAGCAGATGAGTCCTTTGAGCTGAAGAGGATCAGGACCTGCTGGGTCAGCTCCTGCAGGACAGGGATGGTTTAATTTTCTGGATGTTCTGGACATTCACCTTCTCCAGAGGGAATGCAACGTCCTTTCTATGTCCGTCAGGCAGGAGAAAGGGGAGAGTCTCCTCATTTGTGCCAGGAGTGTCAAGAACTCTTGTTCCTGAGGTTATGAGTCTGAGGCAGGTCACACCCTAGAGAGTATGTTGACCAGTAGTTCATCACCACCAGGATCACCAAGAAAGCACAGGGCCTGGCCATTGTGGATGTTGCAGATGCTGCTGGTCCTCTGGGCTATGTGGTCCTGAATCTTTCCCTTCTAAGTTCTCTGAAGATGATGCTGTGTTCGTGTGCTTTAAGTAAGAGAAAGAACTAGTTTCCAATTTCTGAATGCTGTCCCTTACTTCCCCATTATCTTTTCACTTTCTTGCATTATTCTCTTCTTGGATCAGGGCATTTTTCTCAACCATTTTTGTTTTCATTGTTGTATCAACTTTACCTGCTACCCTCAACAAAGCCATTTTAGAGTTCTCCTCCTAATAGGTTTTTATTATTTTTCTATCATATACAATACATCAAATATATGGAATTTATTCATCTAATGTAAAGAATACAAAGAATTTCATGAAAAGTGTCCACTTAAAATGTGTTGAATGATTCAGTTATCAACATTCTTACAGCAGAAGTATGGTTATGTGTTTGGTTTCACAGTACCCATGCAAATTCAGGCACAGTTGCACATATCCTGACCTGAAAATAGGGATGTGACACAGACAGATCCCTTGAGATCCCAGCCCATCTAATCTAACTGCACTGTGGATCCCTAATGTAAGGGGGAGAACCTCTCACAGAAAACAAAGGAGGCAGTGACTGAGTTAGCAACTGGTTGTTGACATTTGTCTTCAACATGCATGAACATGGACATGCAAAAGCAAACACACAAATGTGTATATCCTCCACCAAACATACAGTAACAGAACATAAATGAAACAGTGTAAATCAAGTCAGGTGTAGTTAGTCATATCTTTTTTCTTCACATTTGGGAGGTAGAGGAACACCGTTTTCTGTGTTTAAGTAGGCATGATGTACATATTTTGTTCCAGGATATCAATAGATACCTAGAGAAACTATACAGTAAAAAGGAAAGAATCAGTAAACCAGTAAAAAGAAAAGAATGCCAAATACATTGAGAAAGTTTAAGTTTCATATATTTATAGAAAGTAAAGATGAGTACATTACATCTAAATATGCAAATATTATAGATATTGCACATTAAAAGTAAAGGAAATATCTAAACAAATAACGAAGTATAAAGCCTGTCTTCTCATAACCCTGTTGCTCCTGTGATGATTACATTTAACATCCACAACCATTGTGAGGTCAAATGATGTGCTCTTTGTTCCTAAAAATAGTCTCTAAAGTTGGAGCTAGAGTCTTTACAAAGTGTCCATAGATGCATCGAAATATTTGATATGACAGAGCTGTCAGAAAGACTATTTCAAACATTTTCATTTTCACAGCTTTTCTCCATAGTGTTTTTTTATGATTCATTTGTGTGTTCTTTCTGTGACCTGAAAAACAAGACTCAGATACTGTTTGAAATAAGATGTTAATTTTCCAGTAAGCCTCTGGTATATTAAATATAAATAGAAAGTGTTGTTCCAATGAGAAAGATCTGTGGTAGAATGTCAAAGTGCATACACCTATGAAAAAACACACCAAATAACCAAATGTTAACTTAGTCTTCACCCCACAGTTTCCCTTGCTTCCCAGAGATGATGCTTTCTCACCTCTATGAGTTTCCTTTACTGCACAGAGATTAGGCAGAGCCACCATAGCACAGAGGCTCTTCAGTATGAGGAAGCAAACGATATTTTTCCGATTATTCCCATGGATGTCTCAATACCTTTGACAGATCTTCGCTAATAATTCTCTCTCTCAGGAACCAATTCTTGGGGTTGTGTGTCACTGTTCTTCAAAGTCAGGACTAATGTAGATATCTCCTTTTCTGTCTGTCATTTGAGCACCAAGGTCTACAGTGTTCTTCAACCTGTACCCTGAATGCTGGTTCCTTCTTGGTCTGTGTGTGGAGTGTCTAATGCCAATGTGATGCCATTTTCCAAGTACCATGTGACTCACTCAGTGGCTTTTGAGTCTACCCACACTCTCTGCTGCACAGTGACACAATACCTTCTGTCCTTCTCTTGTCCCCCAGCCCCTGAGAGTGTGCTCACCACATCCTGATGACTTCAGCTCTCATACTGGATATGGTGTCTGCTTGGTTTTCAGAATCTAAATCCTAGATGGTTACTACTCTTATCTTAGTGTATTCATATGAAGGGCTCTCATACTGGATATGGTGTCTGCTTGGTTTTCAGAATTTAGATCATAAAGGGTTAGTGCTCTTCTCATAGTGTGTTCATGTGAAGGGCTTTTGTTTTCAGTCATTACTCACATTCCAGGGATCAGAGTACTAAGTATTCCCACATACTAACAGCAATAATATGAGCTGCCTATATTGAAGAAGAAATTTTTTTTCTGTTTGTCTAAATTTGATTCATAGTAGATAAGTACTGTCAAATACTCTTTTATGATGGACACTTAATCATTGAATACTTGTAGTGTTTGAAATGACTGGATTGAACTACAAGACACACTGATAGCTGAGCATTTGATTACAGCTATGTGGGAACCAAACCCAAAGTTGTTTATCTTGTTTGAATGTAGTGAGTGATTGAGGGTCCTTGTATCCCCATCTCCTTTCAACTCAAAACTGCATGGTAGAGACATTCAGACTATTTTTCTGGAGAGGAAGAGATTTATGTCCTTAAATTATTCATAATTTTTTGTTTTCATTTTACTGTATTTTGGAGGTATTCACTAAATGGTGGATTCTGCCTGTCTTTCCTTGAACTTACTCCCTAATAATGTTAGACAGTAAGATGGCACAATTGGATAGCAGCAGTTCTGTTTAATTTTTATTATGTTTAACATTTATTTATTTCCTTACTTAACTACCTTCTTACTTGTTTACTTTAGTAGTTTCTACTTTCCTCAAGCGCAAAACCCAGTTTTGGCTCTTAGTATGGAAATAAAAATGTGACATCAATTGTTATGAAAGCAAAAGAGAGGAAGTGACTTTTGCTGAAGAGATGGGAACTAATAGCAGTAATGTTAGTGTCACTCAGTATAGTACTCAGAAAATCCTACCCAGATGAAATACGAGTTTATAACATGTAAATGTTCTGTATATCAAAAGTGTCTTAAGATTTAATGTGGTTTCAATGAAAAGTTAACAACATTCCACTCAGAATTGGAAATGAAAGTCATTAGCAATACATAGAAGCCCAAAGTGCAGTGGTGGCGTTATTACAGTACCTGAATGCATACTCTACAGAGTTATAGTAATTGAAACAACAGGACACTAATACAAAAGGAGATATGAAGATCTGTGCAAAGAAACAGTTTGCCCAGGAATGAATGCACACAGCTACACCCCACCTGGATGGCTGTCAGTTACCAACAGCACACATTGGTGGGATGAAATAGGTCTCTCTCTGTCTCTGTCTCTGTCTCTCTCTTTGTCTCTCTCTGTTTGTCTTTGTCTCTGTCTTCCTCCCTCCCTTTCTCTATCTCCCTTTCTGTTTTTTCCTTTCCCTCCCTCCCTCCCTCCTCCTCCCTCCCTCCCTCCCTCCCTCCCTCCCCTCCCTCTCCTCCTCCCTCCCCTCCCCTCCCTCTCCTCTCTCTCTCTCTCTCTCTCTCTCTCTCTCTCTCTCTCCCTCTGTCGGTAAAATATCTTTAATAGGAGACTTAAATGTCACAGAACTTCCACCTCTGCCTCTCTATCTCTCACAAAATCTCATATCCCTTAATTGTGCCAGCCCCTCTCCCCACATAGTTTTGTAACCAACCAGTCAGTGACACTCTTTGACCTGAGCCTCCCTCTTAGAGAGTGATTCGCCTGTTTTCATAGCTTCCTCTCATACTTTCGCTTTCTTCGGAACGTGGGGGAACGTGGGTCAGCCGGCCCACGTTCAATATGCCCTGGTGTGATAAGAGCAAGGGTTTGCGCCACTCCTGCAAGGGGATTAGTACCTTGCCCTTGGGTGCTTTTGTGTCCCCACCACCTCCTGCCCTGCATGGAAGGAGCCTCCAGAGCAGAACTCCAGCCTGAGCAATCTGTGTTGGTTCCTTGGAGGATCAAGACGGTTGGTTGGGCGCCACCTAGCGGTGGCAATTTTCTACAACACGCCTGGTCCCCGGGAGCTCGCTCGCTGACAAGGGTAGTGAATCGCTTGTCGACAGCCGCCCAGAGTGAGGAGAGGCCCGGCAAACTGGCGCGTGTGTCCCGGAGGCGGTGTTGTGTTTGCCAACGGTCTCTGTGTACGAGGTTGCACCGGTAGATTAACAGATGACTTGGTAACTACTATGCCAGCTACATGGGCCAAAAATTACTATGTGTTTCACAGTACAAAAATTGTGCATTCGACAACCATAAAAATTAATATACAGGATGGATAGTTATTATTATGCTGTGGTATATGACTTCACTAATACTAGTTTCCTTCAATGTTTAAAATCCTAGATGTTGAGAGAAGAATACTAGGTTCCAGAGTCAGGAAATTCAGAGGCTGGTAAAATCTGGGAAATCAGTTTGATAGGAAGAAGACATTCTGGTTTACTGACTGTACCTACAGAAGCATGAGATAAGCAGGAGAAACGGAAAGATAGAATTTCACCAGCCATGAATAAGAAAGAAGCATGAGATGGGTTTATCTACTTATCTGAACCCTATACAATGTCACATGCACCCACAATTCTTTGTACCTTTATTATAAGTTATTTACTGCAGAATGTCAGTTTCAATGTAGAAATTACGAAAAGAAAGGAAGAATGAAGAAATAAAAACATTGCTTCAGAAACACTTTATAGAAAATACAAATCTTTATTAATATGCCACAAAACATGTTACATTTCACAAATAGTTAATAGATAAATAACTTCAAATGAATGGAGAACAGTGACTTTACACATGGACAGAAGCATTGCAAAAAGCCGCTGAAACATCTAGGCATGTTGATTGAGTTAATGACAAAATGAGGAAGCATTCTGGGCCTGGAGAATCTGAGGAGTGAGGTGCAGTGTCCTAGTTCAGGAGAGTCCTCTCCACTTTGGCTCAGGATTTATTCCTTCTCCTCACTCAATCTTGCCAGCAAGTTGGCTGAGGCAGACAGGGCTCTCCAGACTTCTGCTCTGACCACCTCCCAGGCACAGGGGCTGTGGTTCTTCTCTCTCAGGTAGACAGTGATCCTGTGGAAGTATTTCCTCATGCATGTGCTGGACATCTACTTTCTCCAGAGGGAATGCAAAGTCCTTTCTGTCCTTCAGGCAGGAGAGAGGGGAGAGTCTCCTCATTTGTGCCAGGAGTGTCAAGGCTCTCTTGTTTCTGATGTTATGAGTCTGAGGCAGGTCACATCCCAGAGAGCAGGTTGACCAGTAGCTCATCACCACTAGGGCCATCAAGAAAGCAAAGGGCCTGCCCATTGTTGTTGATGTTGCAGGTTCTCTGGAATTGGTAATCAACCTTCTCTTTTAAGAACATCCTATGTACATTGCCTTAAATAATACACAGAATTAGTTTTCGTTTTTTTAAATGCCCTCTCATTACTTTCCCATGTACATTTTACTTTTAGTCATTTTCAGCCACTGTCTATTCTCCCTTTCAGTCATTTTTCACTATGCTTCCCATTTTTTGCTTCCTATTTCACTGCTTACCTGAAAAAATGTTCTTTAGACTTTATTCCTATAAGATAATTTCATTGATTTTTTTTTAACACAGATATACCTTATATGAGTGAAACTATTCACATGTGGAGAATCATAACTTTCATCTAATAATAGCATTGAAATGTTCTGGAATTTTGTGTTTCAACTTAATTTTGTGTGTCCTATTTATTTCTTAATACAATTGTTTAAATTGTAATGTAAATTTTGTTGCAAGTTATTTTTCTAAGTGTACGCTAATAATATTTGATATAGTGATACAGGAGAAAATCTTATATATGCAGATTAAACTTAAAACTCTGAGTCCTATGCCATGCTCTATAGTCTTGCCATTTTCTGAACTTAAAGGGAGTAGCAATGGACATAGTGGTGTGTTGAAGGGAGGTGGGTGGGGACTGGGAAAAGAGGAGTGAAGGGAATTGCAATGTGGATGTAAAATAAATGGTTTTAAAAGCTGAGTCATTTTGTGATAATTGTGTTAAATTAGTTTAATTTTAATATTTATGTGGGACTGAATTTGATTCTTAGTCTATATTAGGTATTTATTTAATGATCTTCCAGAGGTCATTATGGCAGAATCAATACATCTTCTGTGAGGAAAGTTGACAAAATGATGTTGATCAATGGATCCCATCTCGAGGGGTGGAAAACAGAATCCCTGAAATATCCTCTCACTCTATCTCCTTCCTGTGGCGAGATCATTCCATCAAACACCCATATACACACACATACATTCACAATCACACATACACATATGTTCTTCTCTCTCTCTCTTTCTCATCATTTCATCAAACACCCATATACACACACATACATTCACAATCACACATACACATATGATCTTCCCTCTCTCTCTCTCTCTCTCTCTCTCTCTCTCTCTCTCTCTCTCTCACACACACACACACACACACACACACACACACACTCCAGTTTTGTAGGCTGTGGGATTGTGCTTCACAACTCCTTCAAAGTCAGGATCAGTGTAGACATCTTCCTTTCTGTTCATCATCATTGCACTGAGTGTTCATGGACAGATAACAATTACACAAACACTGAATGCAGGTTCTGTCAGGGTGTGTTTAAGTTTAGAGACTGTGATCTCTAGTTGCTGGTATTTCTCCAAGTGTCCTGTGACTTATTCAGGGGTGTTTGGATCTACTAAACTCTCTGCTGCACAGTGACACAATGTCCTCAGCTCTCCTCTTGTCCCCTGCTTGATGAGTGTGCTTAACATATCGTGATGGCTTCAGCACTCACACACAATGTTGTGTTTGCTTGGTTGTCAGTATCATATATCCTAGAAGATCGCTACTCTGACTTTAATGACATCATTAGAAACACCTCTGTCCTCAGCAGTGACCACATTGCCAGAAATCAGAGTATCTAGAATCCCCAGCTGTTAATAGCAGCGGACTCTGTGATCTGTAGTGATGTGCAAACATTGCAATTTGTCTTGAGGACAATTGTAATAAATAAGTATGTACTGTTTTTCTAAAACCTATTTTTGTGATCAATATTTAATAATGGAGTTCTTTCTGTGCTTAAAGTTTTTAGGTGGAAATACAGATCAGAAGACACACTGATAGCAGTGCCTGGGAGTGGCATAGTTTATCCAGAAATTTTGGCCTACAGATATTTAGCCAGTTCCAATTTAGTATTGATTCCTGGCACACTTTGTCTTGTCCATTTGAAAACTGCACAGTGAAGAGCATATTTCAAATGGTATTCTATGAAATAGAAGAATTTCAGTAATTCTAATATGTATAGTTTTTCATTTAATTTTTATTGTGATTTTGAAGTCATGGCCCATGTAATTTATTTGGAATTTTCATTGCATTGAATGTTTATTTTTCTTTGTTTTCATAGAAAGAAGATACTGACATTACTATGTGAAATTGTGATGTCACTTGAAATTAAAGGAAACAAAGGAGGTGTTGCCAATGAAATGGGGAAGCAATTAATGTTAGTAATATTCAAATTGACAGTTCAATGTCCACTAAATGAAATAATATTACATAAAATGGAGTGCATTTTTGAAAGTGATCTGAAGAGTCAAGGCAATTCCAGTTGAAACTTCAGTAACATTATCCCAACACCATCTATCTTAACACACCTATAGAAACAGGAAGCTTCTAGATGGAAGGACTGTAAGAAAAAGGACAATGGTCATACTGTCACAATTCTTGAATTTTTTTTTTACATTACCATCTACATCTCATGAAGGGTAAGTGAATCTCTCAGTTCTCCTCAGAGAAGCTTCTTCTCTCAGTACATGGCTGGATCCAATAACTGACAAGTAGTCAGTGTGCAGAGAATGGGTGACTGAGAAATGAACAATCTGGTTTTCCTAAGAGTCAGTCATCATTACAAAAGGGGTGGAAGGCTGATGGTACTGTCCAGAGACAGTTTATGACTATAGAAAACAGTGGTTTTGGACACAATAGACTAGTTGCATGCACATGTAGATAGCAGCTCTGACCATATGCACCGAGTCTGAATATGATTATGACAGACAAAATACCATTAAAGCAGGGAGGATGTCTAGAAATTCCACCACTAGCTGGTGAGCTATTTGAAACGATGTCTGCTGGGAAAGGGAGATTTAATCATCCCCAGTAATGGAATCCCTGAGAGGTTTCCCATGTTCCACTAGATGGCAGTGAACACATGTACAACCGGCAACAGAGAGGAAGGAAAAGCCTTCCCACTACTCATCAGGCCATGCATTAGATACTACAATGGACAAAGATCTTTAAAAGTGCCTAAACAATACATGATTCCCTTAATTTTAGGGCATGGTAATTAAGAGATAGTCCTCAAAAGGTCAAGTATAAAGTGCCATTGAACATTTAAGAAAATGTCCTGTGGTGATATATTTTTTATGATCTAATTAAGGCCCTGGAGATCAAAATGCAAAGCTAGCCACAGCCATAGAGCCAGGTGGTGATGGTATGCACCTTTAATCCCAGGACTCAGACAGAAGCAGATAGATCTTTGTTAATTCAAGGTCTCTCCTAGCTATATGTCATTGATCCAGTCTAAAAGAGAAACAGCTCACACAAAGGTAATCTCAGCATTTTGGGGGCCATATGCCTTTGTTCCTAGCACTAGGGATGTAGAGAAAAGAGTTATATTGTCTGGGTAGAGAAAGGAATATAACCTGGGAGAAGATGGGAACCCTGAGGATTGCAGGCTGAGACTTGGGGAAGAGAATTGTATTTTGCATTGTACTCTGAGGTCTCATGGAGACAGGATCACCCATTTCGGTCTGAGGTAGAGGTAAACCCTGGCTGCTTTGCTTTTCTGATCTTTCAGAGGCTTTATTAAACCATAAGCAATGTATCATCACAATGTCCAGCATCATTAACATTCAGGGAATTTTAAATTAAAGCTACAATTACATTTCATCTTCCCAAGCAGTACCACTAATATCAAGTAAAGGCTGGTGTGGTGAGACTAAAGAGTAGGAACCTTTTATATTTGGTGATAGGGATGTTAATTATTGATGGCACTATGAGTGTCATTATTAATGTCCCACAAAATAAATTTAATAATGGAGCTACCATAAGAATCAGCTGTACAACTTCTGTGTATCCATCAAAATGTGCAAACTAAAATTACCATAGAGATTTTTGCAATCCATGTTTAATATGGCACAAGAACCAGTGTGGGATGGAAACTCCCACAATGGGCCAGAACCTTCCCTTAACAAATGATTTCTTTATGATACTCACTCCATTCAAATGAGTTTGAGTTTAGCTTATGTCTAGAAGACATAAAACTAACCAACACAAAATGTACCCTATAAATGTGTTCAAATTTGATGCTATAGTGTGTCAGTTATAATGAAATTTATAGTATTGAAAGTATATAAACAACTGACAGATATAGAATTAATACAATAGTAACGCAAAAATAATTTTATTAAATACAGAATACAGGTTTAATATATTAAACAAAATGCAAAATTTCACATGATGGCATAACTTAAATTCTATACTTAAATATTTATACACATAAATAAAAAACTCGATGAATCAGGAAGATAATGTCTATGCAATATACACAATAGTGATCATAACTGATGAAATATTTGATTGACGACAAAATGAGTGAGATCATTGAGAGAGCAGAACTGGGCTATGAGGTGCAGTGTCCTAATCCAAGAGAGTCCTCTCCACCTTGGCTCATGACTTACTCCTTCTCCCCACTCAATCTTGCCAGTAAGTTGGCTGAGGCAGACAGGGCTCTCCAGACTTCTGCTCTGACCACTTCCCAGGCACAGGGGCTGTGGTTCTTCACTCTCAGGTAGACAGTGATCCTGTGGAAGTATTTCCTCACAGCCACCAGGGAGTCTTCCTGGCTCAGGGGAGGTTCCTGCTCCCCCATCAGCTGCATCAGACAGGCTTGCAGGTCATTGACCTGCTCGTGGAGGCCAGTGCAGAATGTGTCTAGAAGGTTTGTCTCCCAAACAGCAGATGAGTCCTTTGAGCTGAAGAGGATCAGGACCTGCTGGGTCAGCTCCTGCAGGACAGGAATGGCTTGAGCGTTCTGGATGTACTGGAAATCCACCTTCTCCAGAGGGAATGCAAAGTCCTTTCTGTCCTTCAGGCAGGAGAGAGGGGAGAGTCTCCTCATTTGTGCCAGGAGTGTCAAGGCTCTCTCGTTCCTGAGGTTATGAGTCTGAGGCAGGTCACATCCCAGACAGCAGGTTGACCAGTAGCTCATCACCACCAGGGCCATCAGAAAAGCACAGGATCTAGCCATTGCAGATGGTGGAGATGCTGCTTGTCCTATGGGCTGTTGGTCCTGAACCTTCCCCTTTAGGACCTCTGAAGACCATCCTGTGTGCATATGTCTTAAATATGAGAAAGCACCAGTTTCCATTTTCTAATTTCCCTCCCATTATCTTCCCATTTCCCTTACACTTTCTTTTAGTCATTCTTTGCTAGTATCTGTCTTTTTTTCAGCCATATTTGTTTTCATTATTTCTCTACTTTCACAGCTCTCCTCAGAAGAGCTTCTTTAGACTTTATTTTATGGATAATCAGTAATTTTTTATAGCACAGATATACTTTACATGTGTGAAGTTCCTCACATGCAAAGAGTGAAAACTTTCACGCAATATTTGTACAGAAAAGTTATTGAATTTAAGGGTGCAGTGGAATTTTGTGGGTTGTATTGATTTCTTCATATAGTTATTGAAAGTGTAATGTAATTTTTTTTTACAAATTATGTTTTCTAAGTGTACACTAATGATATTTGATGCCATGGTACAAATTAGAATCTACTATATATGTTGATTTAAATAAAATAAATTATGTGCCATGTTTTATTTCTATCCATGGGAGGCCTACCCTTAGGTGAATAGAAAGGGAGACAGAGTGGATTTGGGGTGGGTTAAAAGGAAGTTGCTTGCTAGGGGAGGAATGTGGGGATCCTGTAGCCTGGATGGAAAATAAATAAATACATAGTATTAAAAGTTTAGTTTATTCAAGTTGTCTTAATTTGGATTAATACAAAATTATATGAAAAATCAAGTTTTGTTTGTAGTGTATATTAGGTATTTATTTAATGCTTGTCCAAGGGTCATTATGGCAAAATCGGTATAGAATTTCCTAATGAAGCTTGACAAATTGATATTGATCCCCTGAACCCATGGTGTGTGTGGAAAACTGATTCCTGTGAGGTGTCCTCTCATATGACATGCTTTCTGTGAAAGAACTCTCTCTCTCTCTCTCTCTCTCTCTCTCTCTCTCTCTCTCACATACAAACACACACATGTATGTGTACAAACTGCCATAAACTTTATCAGATACAGATTTCTTCTAAAAGTTACATTCTTACACTTTGCACTGTTGTTTCTTATGTAAGGAACTATAGAAATGATCCCTGAAACATGACCTTCATCCAGTCTTGGGGTAATTATCAGATAGAAGAGTTTCAGTACAGCCATTGTGCATAATTTTTCATTTCATATACAATTGGTATGGTCGCTTCATGGTGGATGGCCTTTCTTTTGAATTTTCATTGAATTGAATGTTTTATTTCCCTTTCCTCACTCCTAGAGAGAAGAGACTGAAGTTACTTTGTGGTATTGAACAGAAATTGTGATGTCACTTGAAATGAAAATGAGAAAAAGGAAGTGGTGTCCTGTTTCTGTTTCAACATTATTGCAGCATATGTTTGAGTGGATGTTTCTCAGTACTCATGTAAAAGCCCAGCATAGAAGTACCTGCTTGTATTCTTTAAATTTGGGAAGAGACACCAACAGGCCTCTAGTGCTTCAAGATCAGCCTATCTCACTGAAAAGAAGAACCCTAGATTAAATGAGAGAACCTGTCACAGGAGGAAAGGAGGGAGTGGTTGAGGTAGAAACTAGCCATTGACATCTGACCTAACACTCATGAACTGCAAACATACAACAGAAAAATGAAAGCAAAATGACTGTAAAAAATGCCCAGACACAATCAGAGAATGAATGCAAGGAAGCTTAGAGAATTGGGAAGCATGTTACAGGCATTAAACATGGAAATTAGTGTTTCCCCATGTACGACATATCCACACAAGATGGTCATGAGGGAACCAAGAGGGAGTTCAGGACCATAGAACCCAGAGGACCAAGCAACATCTGGAAAAGTCACAATAGCCAGGGCCTGTGACTTCCTGACAGTCATGGTGTGGATGAGTTATCAACCTGCTCTCTAGGATGTGACCTGACTCAGACTCACAACCTCAGGAGCAAGAGAACCTTGACACTCCTGGCACAAATGAGGAAACTCTCCCCTCTCTCCTGCCTGAAGGACAGAAATGACTGTGCATACCCTCTGGAGGAGGTACATCCAAACTCATCTATAAGGTTCAAGATATCTCTGTCCTGCAGGAACTGACCCAGCATGTCCTGATCTTCTTCATCTCAAAGGACACATATGTTGCTTTGGAGACAGCTCTCTTAGACACATTCAGTGCTGGTCTCTACCAGCTGCTCAGTGACCTGCAAACCTGTCTAATGCAGCAGGAACCTCGCCTGCATGTCTGATATTTACATTATGATTCATATCAGCAGAGAAATTACAGCTATAAAAAGCCAGCAAAGTGTTTTATGGTTATGGTTCACCCTAACATAAGAAATTTTATAAAAGGACTTCAAAATGAGGAACCTTGAGAATATCTGGTTTGTTTAGTGAGTTCCAAGACAGTCAGTGCTACGTAGAGAGACTTTGTTTTATAAATTAAAAAAGAACAATGGTAACTTGTGCCTTTAAAGATTGATCTGTTTATTGAAGTGTAAATATAAATACATTATATCTTAGTATTTATATCTCTACAATGAGGCACACTAAAAAGTCATGGAAATATATAAATAAATTTTAAATACTGTACTCAGTTAAAGATTGTCACTCTTATATCTGAATAGTTTTTAACATGCGCACATATAATATGGTTTAATTATGTGCTCTCTATTCAAAAAAAACCCCATGTGGCTAAAGTATGGTTCAAAATATATGGATTTTATCCAAGAAAACATGGAGGCATTTGAGTTCTTTCCTAAATTAATTTTCAGCAACGATTTCAAATATTGTGTTAAAAGCTTCCAAATTAAATTTTAGGATTAAAATTTTTAAGTGATACTTATTTAATTTTACATTATTAAGTAGGTTAAAAGGTGAATTAAGATTGAAATTTTAATTTTTTTTAACATTTATTTATTTTTTTATTATGTACAAAGTGTTCTGGCTGCATGTATGTCTGAGGCCACATTGTACTATCGTTGGTTGTGAGTCACCATGTGTTTGCTGTGAATTGAACTCAAGACCTTAGGAAGAACAGGCAGTGTTGTTATCCTCTGAGCCATCTCTCCAGCCCCAATGATTCAAGTTGCTAATAGAAGTTGAAAACACTGGGTAACTCTTCAGCAGAGGGGGAAGAAGGATTGTAAGAGCCAGAGAGGTCAAGGATAACCAGAGATGACAGCACAGAATCAACTAAGCAGGTCTCATAGGGGCCCACAGAGACAGAGATGGCAACCATGGTGCCTTGCTTTGTCTTTGCTAATTCATCTGCAAATATGTTGTTCTTGTTAGCTTGGTGTTTTGGGAGAACTCTTAATAGTTGGAATGGGGATTGTCTCTGATTCTTTTTTCTGTTCTTGGGACCCTTTTCCTCTTACCTTATTGCCTTGCTCAGCCCTCATATGGGGACTGTACCTAGTCTTATTGTAAATTGTTATACCCTGTTCTGGTTGATATCCCTGGGAGGCCTTCCATTTTCTGAAGAGAAATGGAAGAGTGTTATTATGAGGGTCAGGGAAGGTTGGTGATGGGAAATGGGAGGAGTGTAGGCTGGGAAATTGCAGTCAGGATGTATTGCATGAGAGAAGAATAAAAAATTTGTTGCAATGGTATGCTTTAAATCCTTTCAAGTATCTCAAAATTAAAATTAATTTCCTTCATAGTAGCTTTATTTATATATTAGATACTACATCTGCATTTGGTTTGAGTGGTTCAAGTAAAGATTTGATTCTCCAATGTCACAATGGTTTGGTGGATAGAAGAGCTTGTGATCAAAATACAATGAACTGACTTATTCCCTGGAATCAAGATGGGAGGAGATAAATGATGCCTGAAAATTGTCATCTGACTTCTCCATGTGAATTGTGGCTTATAGCTGCAACACACACACACACACACACACACACACACACACACACACACACACCACACACACACACACACACTCACACACACACACACACACCACACACACACACACACACTCACACACACACACACTTGCACCCACATGTGGGTAAACATGCAAGCACACACACAGAGTTATTTAATTCATTTAACACATATTAGCATTTCTTTTCAAGTGACAAGAGTTAGAAACTAGCTTACTTTCTTACTTTAAGTGGAAAATGATGTTCCTTGGCCCCTTGGACTTCCATAACTGGGCAGACATTGCACAGAACCTTCACAGCACAGTCTCTTCAGAATGAAGAAGCAGATGGTGCATTTTCTCTTTATGCTCTTTGATGAATCATTACAGTCCAAAGAGTTCTATGAATTTTTTCCCTCTCAATAACAAATTCCTGTGGAGCACATGTCTGTGCTTCCCTGATGCCTCAAAGTAAGGATTGGTATAGACATCACCCTTTTTTACCTACCACTTTAGTAGTGAAGACTGCAGTGCTCTTCAACCTGTGACAATCACTCAGACTCTCACTGCTGGTTCCTCCTTGGTGTGTATGTGTGTTCAGAGTCTGAACCCAGGATGGTATTAGTTCTCCAATAACTTGGGACCTACTCAGTAGCTCTCAAATTCATGAACACTCTCTGCTGCACAGTGAAATCACAATCTCTGCCCTCCCTCTTGTACCTTACTCCATGAGAGAGGCCATACAAAAATGACATCAGAACTCAAGCAAGAAGTCATGTCTCTTGTTTTAAGTTTCCTAAATCCTAGAAGATTAGTGCTTCAATCTCTAGTTGATCACGTGACAGGGCTTTGTTTTCAATTGTGAGTCACATGGTCAGGTATTCGAGTGTCAAGACTCCTAGATATTATTAGAAAAACTTTGGGTTATCTATATTAATGGGGAATGTAGTCTTTCTGAATATCATCTTTAGTTGATAAGCACTTCCTCTCTACCAAATACTATTTTATGATCAATATTTAATTGTTGAGTGCTTGCTATGAATGAATTCTTAGGTGAACATATGCGTATCCTTGCTTGGTTATCAGTTATCTGGTAATCTTCCCTGAGACATGTCAATACACTTGTATTTTAGTAATTTTCCCTCGCTTCTTTCTTTGTCTGAATGCAAAAATGAGTGGTAGACATGTTCACTTTACTCTGTCAGAAAGAAGAGCTTTCCATTCTTCAACTGTGTATCATTTTTCTTTTATTTTTACTATTGAGGTAGTAGTATAATGGTGGATGCCTGACACTTAATCCTTTCATCATATTTACTTCTCAGTGAACAGAGAGAGAAAGAGAGAAAGAGAGAGAGAGAGAGGGGGGAGGGTGTAAAACAAAAAACCTAAAAAGGCAATGTCAGTCTCATATAATCTTTCCTTGCGTTCAAATCAAAGTTTTGTTTCTCTTTTCTAATTTTCTAGAAAGGAATTCCTAATGTTTGTGTGTGGCAGTGAGCCACACTTGGAATGAAACCAAGGAAAGTGACCTGTCATTCAATTGGGGAAACAATAGCAATACTGATAACAATATTTGTATTTTAAATTCTATAGTCCTATACATATAATTAATATGATATGAAAGTGATCATGTTTTGAGTGTCACCTACAGAGTCAATTTGTTTTCAATCAAAATTACAGTACTCCAACTCCTATAATGTCAGTATTAAAACAATGATGGAACAGGAAGTTGTAAATAGAAGAAGCACTATGGAAAAGAAAAGCCATAGTGGAGGCGTCCAACACTTGACTTCACATCACAGGTGTACTTCTGATGGATTATTGCATCTCCCAACTTCATCAGAGAATCTTCTTGTTGCATTAGCTGACTATGAACTAAGAGACACCAGACTGGCCACCATGTAGAGAATGAATTTTGTAGTTGGTGAAAAGCAGTGTGTAGGTCAATATTTGTAAGAAACCCTATGCACACATAAAATATATTTTCACAGGTATGTTTGGCTGGTGGGTTTATACATTCACACTGAGTGCTTATAAGCATGTGTAAATCCTTTTGCTGGATCAGACACAGTGTGCATTCCATAGGTAAATGGGGCAGGAGACTCTGGCTGCTACTTTACTAACAGAATCTTCCTTAGAAAGAAACATGTAGCTGTACTATGAAAACTGAGAATGAATACAACTGGCTGAGGGTGTTTACTTCATCAGTTTCATGAGAGACAACTTTGAGATGTTATTCTTAAGTCTCTGCTTCTGGGTGTTTCTCACTATTTCTACTAGAACCTGTGAAGCTAAGTGAAGGATACTCTCAACCATAGTCTCATCATAAAATATCCGAGTCTAAAACTTAAAGTAGAATTCTGCAGTGCATCCTGAAGTTAACATAATGATATCTGTCTCACTGAAATAGAGGATATTTGGATGTTAAATTCAATGCTACCTGCCCTGAGCTGGAGTCTGAATACACTTGTTGTGACAGTTTTGCCTTAATTCCACACACCAGATTTCACATGAAAGCACTGTACTTTAAAGAGAACTTTAAACTAAGCAGAAAAGCAAATAATTTTCTTAAGATCATGGTTATCTTACATTGGAAACTCATTTGTGGAGCCTACTTTTCCTAACCTCATTTAAGGTAAAAATGTTGAGAGGGATGATGGAATAGTATGTGTATGACAAAATCAAACCATTCAGGAATCTCCCCCAAGTATACAACTGACAACTGAAAGAATGTTTAGAGGTAGAGAATTTAATGACCATCTTGCATTTTAAGTTTATTTGTAAAAAAAAATTACTATGTGTTTCAAAGCACAAAATTATACATTCAACAACCATAAAAATTTTGCAAACAGGATGACACATGAAATTGGGAGGCAAGAGTGGAGTTGTAAATGATTCATTTTATACACAATTGAAATCCATGCCGATATTTATTCCCAAGGATGATTTTTAAGGTTATGATGAATAGGTTGATTGTTAGATTTCTTCTCAGGGTATTTGTCAGTAGTATACAGGATAGATAGTTTTTATAGTGTACTATTAGTATGCTGTGGTATATGACTTCACTAATATTAGTTTCCTTCAATTTTTAAAATCCTAGGTGTTGAGAAAATAATACTAGGTTCCATAGAAAGGGAATTCAGAGGCTGGTTAAGTCTGGGGAATAGTTGATCAAAAAGGACAAAGTCAAAATTTGATAGGAAGAATATAGTCTGACTGACTACTGCACAGTGTGAAGACTGTACCTACAGAAGCATGAGATAAGCAGGAGAAATGGAAAGACAGAATTTCACCAGCCATGAATAAGAAGCAAGAGATGGGTTTATCTAATCTACTTATCTGAACCTATGCAATATCACATGCATGCACAATCATTTGTTATCTTATAATGTATATAATATTTACTAAAGAATGCCAGTTTCAACATAAAAATTAAGAAAAGAAATAAAGAATGAAGAAATAAAAACATTGCTTCAGAAACACTTTATAGAAAATACAAATACTTATCAACATATACCATGACATATTTTACATTTCATAAATAGTTAATAAATACATAATTTTGAATGATGGAGAACAAGTGACTTTACAGAGAGGCAGGAGAATTGCTCAAAGCTGCTGAAAAATCTAGGCATGTTAATTGAGTCCACGACAAAATGAGTAAGAATTTTGAGAATGGAGAATCGGAGCAGTTAGGTGCAGTGTCCTAGTCCAAGAGAGTCCTCTCTAATTTGGATCAAGACTTACTCCTCCTCACTCAATCTCGCCAGCTAGTTGGCTGAGGAAGACAGGGCTCTCCAGATTTCTGCTCTGACCACCTCCCAGGCACAAGGGCTGTGATTCTTCTCTCTCAGGGAGACAGTGATCCTGTGGAAGTATTTCCTCACAGCCACCAGGGAGTCTTCCTGACTCAAGGGAGGTTCCTGCTCCCCCATCTGCTGCATGAGACAGGCTTGCAGATCATTGAGCTGCTGGTGGAGGCCAGTGCAGAATGTGTCTAGGAGGGTTGTCTCCCAAGCAGCAGATGAGTTCTTTGAGCTGAATAGGAACAGGACCTGCTGGGTCAGCTCCTGCAAGACAGGGATCGCTTGAGACTTCTGCATGTGCTGGACATCTACTTTCTCCAGAGGGAATGCAAAGTCCTTTCTGTCCTTCAGGCAGGAGAGAGGGGAGAGATTCCTCATTTGTGTCAGGAGTGTCAAGGCTCTCTTGTTCCTGAGGTTATGAGTCTGAGGCAGGTCACATCCCAGAGAGCAGGTTGACCAGTAATTCATTACCACCAGGGCCATCAGGAAAGCAAAGAGCCTGGTCATTGTGGATGTTGCAGATCCTACTGGTCCTCTGGGCTGCTGGTACTCAACCTTTCCCTCTAAGTTCTCTCAAGACCATGCTATGTACATTGTCTTAAATAAGAGAAAGAACAAGTGTCCATTTTCTTATTGTCCTCCCATGACTTTCCCTTGTACTTTTTACTTTCTTTTAGTCATTTTCAGCTATTGTTTATCCTTTGATCAGCCATTTTTCATTTTTCTTCCATTATTGCTTCCACTTTCGCTGTTCACCTCAAAAAACATTCTTTAGATTTCATTCCTACAAGAACATCCCATTGATGATAATGTAAAGGTCTAGTTTTATAACTGCTGCTACTCTAAAATGTTAAATTACAAATTAATACAGTTTATATTTTCAGAAGTTAAGCTTTAGCAAGCAGCTAAAATGTGTACATATAGCTACTGTTTAAAGAATATAAGGAGACTATATGCAATTTAAATTAAACTGTGCTAAGTTTCAACTATTTTAAAACCAGTTACAGTCAGACTAAAAATTAAGGAATAAGGATTTACTTAGCCACCATGGGCTTAAGGCAAGTAACTAAAACAGACAGACCTCTAATTCTTCAGTGACCTGCAGACTATGACATTTAAAATGTTATTTTAAAATTTTATATCAGACAGACTGTCAGATCCTGACAGTGACCCAAAGTCTCCAAAGAAGATTATGAGGTACCCCAGTTCCTGCATCTGGATGATGACAATGCTGACCAGTGAGCAAGATGCTCAAATGTGACACCAGCTGCCTGCCAGGACCTGGCAAAGACTGTGGACAAAACTGCTGGACACTAGAAAATTGATTGCACCCCCTTTGCCTAGACAAAACAAGGTCAGTCTTTTCCATGTCCCTCTTCCACAAAGAGAAAAAACCTCTCACCTTATAGGCCCGGTAATGATCACTGTTCATTGATACTTCTGCCTCCAACGCTAATGGAGAGACTTGGGTATGGCTAACTCTATATGGACTGGTTCCTGCCACTTTTTAATAGATTTGGAAACTGTATAAAATTTACCCTTCTCAGATCTCTGAAAGTATTAATAGTTGTAAGCTTGACAGCAACAGGTACTCAGATCCACTATAGATTATAGTCGGCTTGGTAGCTGATAAAGTAATGACTTCCTACTGTTCAGGCACAAGCTCAAGGACTTTAGGTTTATTTTGGTTGTCATCTAATTGTAAACTTAAAAGGCTTTTCATCAGGCCAAAGACACCTCTATCCAATCCATACCTGGCTCTCTGGACAGAAGAAAAATGTACATGCTTCTTGAACAAATCTGTAGTTTTTGCTAGGACTCAAAATTCTAAATATGTTCCTGCTGTTTAAACAGATATCCAGATATCTACTTTTCTGCACTGGGGGTTTAAATAAATAAGTTTTAACTTCTGTTCCGAGTTGAAACATTTATTGAACAGGTTTCTGCTTCTGGCAGACACAACTGAGTATCAGTTGCTGACTACAGGCTATTCCTAAGTAGTTCTGCAAGCCTTGGACATACTGTGGAGGTGATCCAGCCCAGCTGATGTGGACACCACCTGTCTCTTCAATAGAGTTCGACAACCAGTTACTTCCCCATTGCCTGAATTTTTGCTTTTGACTAGCATTTCAGCCTTCTTGGGTCCCTAACTGCATCCCGAAGTCAGCAGGAAGTAGCATGAGAAAGAATATGTCTCTCATTTTCTGTGGTTGAAATGCTAAGTCAAAATAAACTCCCTTACATAGGAGATGCCAATATCACTCACTCCCTGATGGGAACACCAGAGAAACAGCAATTCCATGATTGGAATATTCAAAAAATAGGGGAATGAAGGGAACATCTCCCCATTTCTGCAGGCATAAAAGCCTAACACATGCTTGCCTGACCTGTCTTGGTCACTAGGAGGTCAGAATCCTGCCTCGTAACAAGGAGCCAATCAGAATTTAGCTGGTAGTGCTATGCTTTACGGCTCTGGGTGTGCTTTATGGACAAGTGCACAGCAATGACATGCAGAGCATAGCAACCACCATAGGAGGGCCTATGGTCCACAACAACCTGTTGGCCTGTAAACACAGGGCAAGTCCTCCAAGCCTGGAGGCACACCAATCCTGAGCCTATGGGTACCCCCTATACATTCCCCTTACGCTGCCCTTTAAGATCTCCATCCCGTGGCTCCTCAGAGCCTTTTCCCAGCCATCCACCATGGTAGATGGATGAAAGGCCCGAGATAACATGGGGTTAGATAATTGAACAGCTACAATAAAACCTCTTGCTGTTTAATTAAAAAAAAAGAGCTAATTCATCTGGGTGGTGGTAGCTCATGTCTTTAATCACAGCACTCCTGAGGTAGAGGCAGGCAGATGTCTGTGAGTTTCAGACCAGACTAGTCTACAAGAGATAGCTCCAGGACAGCCTCCAAAACCACAGTGAAAACCTGTCTCAAAAAAACAAAAGAAAAAAAGAGCTCAACTATGGACCAGCCTTTCAGCATGAACTAGAGGTTAAAGCTAGTGGCCAGCTGCTTTGTTTCCCTAATATTCCCTAATATTGAACACCAATATCTATCTCTAGGTAATTTATTTATTCATGTTTCAAAAGAGGTTATACTTCTGTCTTTGCACAAATGTACAAACTCCAAGATGGATTCTGATCAAATGCATTCAAACAGGACACCCAGAGTCCACTGAACAAATGCGCGATCTGAAGAGAGCTGACAAATCAAACTGAGACATCCAAAGAGGAACAAAAAGCTTGTAACTTAGGGAGGAATCAGGACATTAATTCATCAAGCTGAGACTTTGAAGAAACAACAAGGACTGATCCCAGGATGATACCTTTGTGTTCACTGACTGTAATGCATGGTAATACTCAGCTTATTGATGCAAAATCTAAATACATTTTGTCAGGCAGGGACAGACAAGGGTGGATAAAAGAAACACACTTTGATAGGAGACAGGGTGATATTGTTTGGCCACACTAAGTATTGTATATAAAGATTTAGGATGAATAGGTCCCATGTTACATACATTTTTACCGAAAAATATACGCTTATAACCACAAGGGAGTGGACCCAGAGAAGAAAAGAGGTTGGCTGAATGGACCAGAGTCCATTTTGTTCTTCTCTAATCTTAGTACTGTCTAGTCAACTGGACCAAGTACATTGCCCCAGGTGAATCACTGGTCTCTTTCTCCTCTGCAAGAGAAGATCATCTATCTTGCCATTGCCAGGGACACAGCAGGTGTTTGTGAGAGAAGGCCAGAAAGTCCTGGGACCTGCTGGGGTTCTATGCAGCATTCATCCAGGGGTTTCTCGTCAAAACTTCCTTGGGCCCTGTCCATGAGCAAAGATGGGTGAGCCTAATTACTCCAGTCTGAGAGTCTTGACTTACTAGCTAACAGAAGGAAGTTAACCAGCTGACACGTGGGACAAAGAATGGCTCCAATAGGCACCACCTCCAAAATCCATTCTCACATCAAGACACATTTCCATCACCCTTGGCACACGCCAAACTACCACCAGGAGTAGAAACCATTCAAGGAGATTTGGAATCATCATTTTATTTGGAAATGGATTTGCTGGGGCACACACAACACCAGACAACACACACCCTTCTCATTCTCATCTTCATAGAGGCTGCTGGAGAAGACACTTCAAAATACATGGATGATTATCGTGTACTGTTTTTAGTGCCAGATTGGACTCTGCTTGTGTGCTATGACTTGAGGACCCTAGCATGATGTCATATCAGCATTGATTCAGGCATGGCACTTCTCTTCTTGGGGCTTCTCTCTGCAGGCACAGTAAATGTGGCAAGGACCATTTGCAATTCTGCCCTGATGATTTCCCAGGAGCAAGGGTTGTATCACTTGCCCTCCAGATAGCCAGAGATTCGTGAGAAGTAGGTGCAGATGGCCAAGACAAAAGTAGGTAGGCAGGACAGGCTTTGCTCCCCTGTCCCCACCAAAGCTTCCAGGCCAATCACCAGAGTATTGAGAATTTGACCAAGCACCAGCTCTGGCCAGGCACGTCTGCTGGACTCTGTGGCAAAGAGGTTGAGGACCTGCCCCAGCATCTCGGAGTAGTAACAGGGGGCCTCTTCTCTCTGCTTCCCTTGGGTGACAGGCCCTTTCTTCCAGGGACAACTGAAATCGTTTCTGTCCTGCAGGCACAGGAGAACCAGCATGATTTTTAGCTTTCATAGGAATACTAGAGTTTCAATTCGCTGAGAGTGCATGCTCCAGAAGGCGCCCCTGTCAAGTGAGCAGGCTGTGCTGCAGCCCAGCATCAGCCCCAACAAGAGAGGGAGCACAGGCAGCTTGCCCAAGCATAATGATTCCTAAGCTGTCCAGCAGGGGATGCGCGAGAATAAAGCAAGGAAAGACCCATTCATGGCTTTTGCTTTAATAGTGCACTTCTTGACAGTGCTCTGGCCAAGGCTCCCTCTGAGTCATGTCAGCAGAGAGGCCACCACACTGGAGCCCATTTGCCGGCCTGCTCCCCACTGGGCGCGGCCAAAGCCCAAACTTGGTCTGGAACCTAGCTCCACAGGGACTTGGTTGGACAGAGGACATATTGCAAGGTGGTGGTGGTGGGCTGCCTGAGGTGAAATGTGCAGGCTCCATATCCCAGGGAGCCTTACTTTGTTTGGCACGGGATTTCTCTGGTCTGGTTGTGAGAGTGGTGTGTCCAGGGAGTCCCAGGCATCCAGCTCCCTCAGAGTGGAGCAGGGAGCTGGGAGCCAGATGAAAGAAGTGAGGAGCAGGGAGCAGGTAGTGGGGAGTGGGAAGCAGGGTAAGGGAACAGGGAGAGGGGAACAAGGAGCCAGGAGCCAGGAACCAGGAGCCTGGAGCAAGGAGCCTGGAGCGCATATAGGGGAGACAGGAGTGGACTTCGGGGTGGGATAAACCAGAGCTGGTCAGGGACAGAAAGAGGGTCCCCCTTGGTCAGGGCATGCTCTGCTCCACCATGTGCAGGAGCAGCTCTGACACAGCCAAGTGGATCTTCAACCAGGAGGATGGCTCTCTTGCGGGCAGCCCCCTGTTCTCCATTGCTTAAAACCCAAAGGCACCATCCACCTTCCACCCCAAACGCATTTCCGGTCCGAGATGATCTTGCTCTGACTCAGAGTGCTTCCTTTTTGTAGCCCTGTCTCTGCTACTTGTGAGATCCTCTGTGCTTCTGGATAAAACACAAGTTACTCATGCTTCCTGGATCAGTAGTCCATGTCCTCTAGTTCTCAGCTTTTTTGGAGAAATCCTTTCACTAGTTAGCTATGGATGGTTTGCTTCATCCGTGTTTGTTGTTGTTTCTCTTGTTGCCTCGCTCTATGTATATCTATGCTCCGTCTATTTTTAAATATTTAGTCGGCTGTCTCATGTTTTCAGCTGCATGATGGCAAAAGGTTCGCTCTGGGCTCCTCGTATTGGTATTAAGCTCCACCTGTGGCGCCTGATGCCTCTGGTGGAAGTCCAGAAGAACCAGAAACCAGTTTATCCCCACCAACATTGCAGGAGTTCCCAGATCCTCCTTTAGCCTCCCTCCCCCTACAAGCAGTGTTCCCCGGGGACTTCTGTCCCTCCTCTGCTTACCCTTCACTCTGAAGGCACAGACCACATTGCCCTCTGTGCCAAAGCTTCATCACCAAGGTGCTGTTCTGCTCCATAGAGCTCCGCCTGTTCTTCAGCAGAGTAGGTGTCCATGGGTTTTTTGGGCATCTGCTACACAGGCAACACCGCCCTCCAGGAGGGACACAGATGCTTTGATTCCCTCCTTTGACTTTTGCATTCCTCCTGCTATCCCAGAGGCTTCACATTCTTGCCTGGACCCAGCATGAGACATTGCGGTGTTGTTTGGTTTCCAAGGAAGAGCCCAATGTCACCCAGTTCCAGAAACTGAGACACTGGAGCCTAAACCTCAGAGGGATGGCTATGCAAGGAGCTATTGAGGCAGCAGGAGGGTCCTGGGCATCACAGCTCCTTACTACAGGATGAGCCAATCCTGCTCAGCTGCACTCTTTTCTTCCCCAGAAACTTCGTGGCTACTGGAGGTTACCAGCCTACACTCTACTTGGATATCAGCAGAGCAGCAACACAGAGCACACAGGCAGGTGGTTTTCAAGAAGACAAAGAGTGGGGGAAGTGCCAGTGTGTCTGACTTCACAATAGCTCCCAACACCGAACAAGCATATTGAAGGGAGAGCCAACCAAGGAACTGAACCACCTTGGCAGTTTAATGCAGTCCTGGTGGACCACAAAGCACTGGGAAGTTTTAGAATCCTCACGCTGGGTATACACAGCATCTCCTCCACCCCTCTACTGGGAGAGTGATGGGCTGGAGACAAGAGTTGACAACACTGGCTGGCTACTCTGGGTATTCTGGGCTTATTTTTGGTTTTGGTACCATGTTACACAGGCCAGGGTACTGGTTCCATTGGCAAGGAGGTGGCATGTGGGATGTTTAAGTTCCTGATTATCTTGGTGGCTTACAAGTCTTCAGCTCCCTATCTTGGCCAGGGAAGACCTGATTCTGATGTAGGCATGGCTCTATGCTCTTGGGAGGGACTAAAATGGGACCTTTTGACAATGGGAAGGCTAGGCTCCCTCAGGACACTTCACCAATAGCTCATAGGAGAGATCTGTTACCAGATTCCTCACAGATGGGTCCCCAAGCTGTTTTTCAGCCTGTTGTCCTGGCCTGGGTATTCTGCTTCTGCTTCTGCTGGGGAATGGAGGAGTATGGGGAGCCGAGGAGGAAAGTGTACCAGGCCACAAAGTTGACAAAGCAAAGGGACAGAGAAGAAGAGACCAGAATCCAGCATTTACCTTTTGGTGCTGGCCCTTAGTGGGCATCAGCAGCAGAATCCAGAATGCAGTAGCCAGAAGAGAGATGTGGGGAGTGTGGCCCACACTTTCCCCTTGCACCCTGCCATGCCTGACCATCAAAGTCCAGGATCTAGGGAAAAGTGGCCAGTGAAGAAGGCAAGGCTCCTTATACTGCCAGTGTGGTGTCCAGGTGATCCTGTGCCCTGCAAGGATTTCCATGATCAGGCCTTCCTCCACTTCCTATGGCATTGATACAGCTTGTCTGTGGGTGCTCTTGTCTCCTGGTCAGCACACTACACACCCAACCACAGACCTCCTCCAGACAGTCACTCTCTGTCTGTGTTTCACTGACTCATTCTCTGTTTCTCCCAACTCCTCTATCTTCTCCTCTCCTCTCTCTCTTGGTCTCTGTCTCTGTCTCTGTCTCTGTCTCTCTCTCTCTCTCTCTCTCTCTCTCTCTCACACACACACACACACACACATCTCTCTCTCTTTGTCTGTTACTCTCCCTCCCTCTCTTCCCTTCCACTCCACAACTTTCACCCATCCCTGTGTCTGTCCACTGCAATGCTTCTTGAAAGTCACAAAGAGGCTGTGAATATGAATAGGTTACATGATCTGTTAGTCTCAGTCTTCAAACCAGGCCCAGACTGGCCTTTCCCATTCCTTATGTGTGTGTTGCCACAGGATACATGAAAGGGAAAGCATCAGAGCTAGGCATGATCCAACTGAAGTCATCAGGGCCACAAACAGGGTGACCACGAAGAGTCTTTGTGTTCAAACACTTGACCCTTCCTGCCTCGGGACACCCAACACAAGGCCCTGTCACCTGATAACAGATGTAGGCTCACTGAATGGAGCAGAGTCCATTTTGTCTCCTATAGTCTTAGTGCTGTCTAGCCGGTTATGGTGGCGCATGCAGGTAGGAGTTGCTGAAGGAGGCAGAGGCAGGAGGATGACCAGTATTGTCTGGTCACCTGTTGCCGGTCAATCACCCCAGGTGAATCACTGCTCTCTTTCTCCTCTGCAAGACAGGATCATCTATCTTGCCATTGCCAGGAACACAGCAGGTGTTGTATTCGAGAAGGCACAGAAACAAGAAAGGCCCAGGACTTGCTGCGGTTCCATGCCAGCATTCATCCGGGAGTTTCTCGCCAAAACCTCCTTGGGCCCTGTCCATGAGCAAAGATGTGTCAGCCTACGTACTCCAGTCTGAGAGTCTTGACTTGCTTGCTAACAGAAGGAAGCTAAACCTGATGACCCATGGGGTAAAGAATAGTTCCAATAGGCGCCAACTCCCAAAAAACATTCCCACAGAAAGCCACATTTCCATCACCCTTGGCACAAGTCAAACTCCACCAGGAGTTGAAACCGTTCAAGGAGATTTGGAATCATCATTTTATTTGAAAATGGATTTGCTAGGACACACACAACACAAGACAACACAACACAACACAACACACACCCTTCTCATTCTCATCTTCATAGAGGCTGCTGCTGAAGATACTTCAAAACACGTGGATGATCATCTCATCCTCTTTTTGGTCTCAGACCTCTTTCATCTGGTTGCATATTTGACTTTGCTTGTGTGCTGTAACTTGAGGCCCCTAGCATGATGTCACTGCAGTGGTGATTCAGGCATGGCAATTCTTCTCTTCTTGGGGCTTCTCTCTGGAGGCACAGGCAATGTGGCAAGGGCCACTTGCATTTCTGCTCTGACAATCTCCCAGGAGCAAGGGCTGAATCGCTTACCCTCCAGATAGCCAGAGATTCGTGAGAAGTAGGTGCGGATGGCCAAGACAAAAGTAGGCGGGCAGGACAGTCTTCGCTCCCCTGTCCCCTCCAAGGCTTCCAGGGCATAAAACAGACTATTGAGAAGTTGACGGAGCATCGTCTCTGGCCAGGCACGTCTGCTGGCCTCTGTGGCAAAGAGGTGGAGGACCTGCCCCAGCATCTCAGATAGACAACAGGTGGCTTCTACTCTCTGCATCCCTTGGGTGACAGGCCCTTTTTTCCAGGGACATCTGAAATCGTTTCTGTCCTGCAGGCACGGGACAACCGGCATGATTTTCAGCTTTCGTAAGAATCCTAGAGCTTCAATTCGCTGAGAGTGCATGCTCCAGAAGGCGCCCCTGTCAAGAGAGCAGTCTTTGCTGCAGCCCAGCGTCAGCCCCAGCAAGAGAGGGAGCACAGGCAGCATGCCCAAGTGTAAGGATTCAGGAGCTGGCAGGAAGAGGGTGAGTGCGCGCACAAAGCAAGGCTTCAGACCCATTCATGGCTTTTGCTTTAATAGTGTACGTCAGGGCTAAGCTTGACAGTTCTCTGGCGAAGGCTCCCTCTGAGTCATGTCACCAGAGGCCACCACATTGGAGCACATTTTCCAGCCTGCTCCCTCCTAGACTCGGCCAACAGGCCGACCTCGGTCTGGAACCTGGTTCCACATGGACTTGGTTGGACAGAGGACACATTGCAGGGAGGTGGTAGTGGGCAGCCAGGGGTGAAATGTGCAGGCTCCATATCCCAGGGAGCATTACTTTGGTTCGGGATTTCTCTGGTCTGGTTTGTGAGAGTGGTGTGTCCAGGGAGCCCCTGGCTTCTTTCTCCCTCTGGGTGGGAACAGGGAGCTGGGAGTGGGGAGCAGGGAGCATAGAGCTGAGAGCAGGGAGCAGGGAGCCTGAGGCCAGAACCAGGAGCCAACGGGGAGTGGGGAGCTGGCAGCAGGGATGGGTAGCCAGGAGTGGAAGCAGGGGTGGGATAGACCAGAGCTGGTCATGGACAGAAACAGGATTCCAGAGAGGGCACTTGGTCAGGACATGCTCTGCTCAGTCCTTTGGAGGAGTGGCTCTGACCCAGCCAAGTGGATCTTCAACCAGGAGGATGGCTCTCCTGCTGGGCAGCCCCCTGTCCTCCATTGCTTAAAACCCACAGGCACCATCCACATTCCACCCGAAGGGCATTTCCGATCCCAAATGATCTTGTTCTGACTCAGAATGCTTCCTTTTTGTAGTCCTGTCTCTGCTGCTTGTGAGATCCTCTGTGCTTCTGGATAAAACACAAGTTACTCACGCTTCCTGGATCAGTAGGCCATGTCCTCTATGTCTCAGCTTCCTTTGAGAAATCCTTTCACTAGGTAGCTATGGATGGTTGGCTTCATCCCTGTTTGTTGTCGTTTCTCTTGTTGCCTCACCATATGTATTTCTAGGTTCCGTCTATTTTTAAAATTTTAATCGGCTGTCTCATGTCTTCATCTACATGATGGCAAAAGATTCTCTCTGGGCTCCTCGTATTGGTATTAAGCTCCACATGTGGCACCTGCTGCCTCTGGTGGAAGTCCAGAAGAACCAGAAACCAGTGCTTCCCCACCAACATTGCAGGAGTTCCTGGAGCCTCCTTTAGGCTTCCTCACCTTACAATCAGTGGCCGGCAGGGGACGCGCGCTCATATAGCAAGGCTTCAGATCCTTTCATTTCTTTTGCTTTAATAGTGCACTTAGGGACTTTGTTGACCGTTCTTCTATCCTAACCTCAGTATGCCTATGGAAATTGGCACCACACATAGCCCGTTGTGAGGCCTGCTCCTACCTGCCCTTGGCCCACAAGCCCGACTTAGCCTGGAACCTAGCTCAAAACCGACTTGGTTGAACAGAGGACTCCTGTTGGGGTTGTGTGTTTGAGGAGGGGGCCCTGGGGAGTGAAATGTGGAGGCTCCAAATTCCAGGGAGTCTTACTTTGTTTGGTTTGGGATTTTTCTTCTTTGATTGTGGAAGTGGTGTGTTCAGGGAGCCCTAGACTCCTTGCTCCTTGTGGTGGGAACTGGGAGCTAGAGCAGGGATCGGGATCTGGGTTCGGGGAGCCTTCAATGAAAGTGGGGGTGGGATAGAGCATTGCTGATCAGCTAGATGAAGAAGGTCCCAAAGGGTTTTTTTTTCGATTCACTATCAGCCTTGCGCTGCCTGTTTGCTCTCTGTTCCAGCCAATTGGAAATTCATCCAGGAGGATGGCTCTTCCGCCGGGCAGCTCCCTGTCCTCCTTTGCTTAAACCACACATCCAGCACCCACCTTCCACAGGAAGGACTTTTTCGGTCCCACATGCTCTTGCTCTGACTCAGAGTGCTTCTTTTTTGTTTCCCTTTTCCCTGCTACTTTTCTGATCCGCTGTCCTTCTGGAACTAAACACAAATTTCTCACCCCGCCTGGATCAGAATGCCATGTCCTCTTGTTCTCAGCTTTCTTTGAGTACTTCCTTCACTAAGTAGCTTTTGTTCCTATGGTGTTTGTTGTTTCTTTTCTTTTTCCCTCGCCCTATGCATTTATATGCACATTCTGTTTTTATACCTTTAATCTGTTGTCTTATGTGTTTAGCTGTATGGCCTGTAAATATTCGCGTTTACTTCTTCATGTTGGTGTGAAGCTATATTTGCTTCTCCTTTTTCATTATTTGTGCCTGCTGAATGTGATGGAATTTTGCTCTGAAATAGTTCACAAACACTTCTTTCTGTCTGTCCCCTTTTTATCCTTGTTTTTTTTTTTTGTAAATCATTTTTAGCTTCTTTCATGAAATTCCTTTTACTGTTATGACTTTGTTTGTTTGCCTATTTTCTTTCTTCCTATGTCAAGAGAATGTTTGAATCTTCATTTCAGACATGATGTGTACATCCATATAATTTCCTCAGTGCGCATATCACATAGAAGATGGTTAATAATTGGTTCAGGCTTCTCTGTTTTATCTCATATTTTTCCCTTCAGCTATGCTCTAAATTTCTTTGCTGGAAGTTTTACTGGAAGAATTAATGTGCAGAATTGTAACCAAATTTGCGTTCTCAATGCTGTTTTCTTTCTGGTTGAAGTTTTGAACATTCTAAATTCCTTAATAGATTCTCTTTGTTTTTAGACACTTGCTACATATGGATATTCATATTCCTATTAAGTTTGATTTCAATCTATTCATGTTTTCACTGTATAATAAATTATCATACTACCCCTTATTGGTTCACTTAGTCTAAATGCACACAGCCACAAGTTCCATCCCTCTTTCTTTTCTTGTTATATGCTAGGGTGTGTATAGTAGGAAATTACCAATACAGAGTCATGTAGAAATATAAGGGTATTTAATAGGGAAAAGCCTTACTTAGAGCGAACCAGCCAGCCAGTGGTAGTCTGTACAGCAAGAAGCAAAGAGAGAGCGAAACCGAAAAGGAAACGCAGTCCCCCTACTCACTCTGACCACGCCCTCACAAGCCTGCTCAGGTATTCCTGTAGCCTGCCCTTAAGAAGGCGTGGCTACAGCTTCCCCTACAATTCCCCTTTTAGTCTAAAAGAGGATTAAAACTTAACAGTATAAAGGTAAAATATAAGAAGATACAACAATCTGCTTATGTCACCTCCTAACTATGTATTTTAACTAAACCCTAAAGTCATCTGAAATAGGTGTCCAAGCCTGAACACCTCCTTCCAAACCGAACCATAAACAATAGGAAGCTATTCCTAACTAGGTATATACACTATCCTAAGTGACAACAATGGGGAAAGGGGGCGTAGCATTCTCCAAGTTACTTCCTGCTGAAATGGGACGATGATAGTCATGTGGGGTCCTGTAGAAAGAAAATGTTAGTATCCAGTCCATGTTGGATGGGATTCACTTGATTGAAGATCTCGCTTGAAATCCTCAACTTGATTGAAGTCAGTACCCGAACCTCTGGCCAGAGTGTCAGTTGAAATAGAGCAAGTTGGATCCAGTCGAGGAGGTGTGGCCAATTTTCTTTCCAGGGTGTCCAGGGATTGCTGTCAGGCAGGTCTTCATTGGCTGTGTGGGACTCAAACATAAACAGTTAGCAGAGAAATGTTTGTTTGTGTATGTACACATGCTAGGGAATGCAACCATGAGAGCATAACAATTATGAAAGGGTGTACACCTTGAGAGAAAGATCCAAGAAAAGACAAAGACAGTCCCCAAATTCTTCTTTTATTCTGTATTACATCAATTGGCTTCTTGATACAACACAGAAACACTAAAGCTTAGTTAAATAATGTGCTTGGATTTTAGAGGAGGAAAGCCAAATCCACCTCTAAATCCAGCATTGGTTTAATTGAATAGGGACTAGGAAATAAAGAGAAATAGAGTTTTTTGAGAGACAGCTGTAAAGTTTACCGTATGGCACATTCCTTCTATTTGATGGTTATAGCTACCTTTTCTTCTTAAGTATCTACCCATGCAGTGTCTTTTGCCTTCTGAAGATGAGTTTTCCTGTGAAGATAAAAGCAAAACACTTCCCTTTCCTTTGGGAGGTTTCTATTTAGTTTATGAGATATACCTTAGTAGAACATCTGTCATTTGTCCTCATCGAGAGGTTTTTCCTTTTCCAGTCGAATCTTGATCAACTTTGATGGTATCCAAAGTTTTTCTTTTCCTGTAGAAACCAATGCAAAACCCCTACCCCAACGTAACACACGTCCTGGTTTCCATACAGAGGTTAGTACATCTTTGAAGTATACTGGCTGATTGAGTTCAGCAGTTTTTTCCATAGTCCAGTGTCTTTCTGCAGCTGTTTGTCCTTTTTCATTGGCATTAAGAAAGTTTAGTGTTAATAAAGCATTATGCAACCTATGTTTGGGGGGTTTAGTCTTCCAAGCTTGTTTGTTGAGCATCTCCTTAAGTGTTCTATTAGATGGCTCAACCACTGCTTGTCCTGTAGGATTGTGTGATATACCAGTAACATGCTTTATGTTAAAATATTTGAAAAATTGTTCCAATTTCGTAGAGACATATGCTGGAGCATTGTCAGTTTTTATTTGTGCAGGTATTCCCATAACTGCCATCACCTCTAGCAGGTGTATAATAACAGAATCAGCTTTTTCAGAGTTAAGAGCAGTAGCCCATTGGAACCCTGAGAATGTGTCTATGGTATGATGCACATATTTCAAATTTCCAAACTCTGCAAAGTGAAAGACATCCATCTGCCAAACCTCATTTCTCTGAATGCCCTTAGGATTACAACCTGCTGGCAATGGAGTTTGATTATAAAAGGAACAAGTAGGAAAGTTTTTCACTATCTCCTGCTGCCAAGTGATAGAGAAGTCCTTTTTCAGAACTTTTCTATTTACATGATGTTTCTTATGAAATTCTGAGGCTTCTAGCACACTTCCAATTAATAAACGATCAATCTCATCATTGCCTTGTGCTAGTGGGCCAGGCAGACCCGTATGGGATCTGATATGTGTAATATACATAGGATTACTTCTGTTTCTGATAGTTTCCTGTAATTGTAAAAACAGAGAAGTTAATTCTGTATTATCAGGAACAAATTCTGCAGTCTCAATATGTAACACGACTCTCTCTGCATACTGAGAATCAGTAACTATATTAAGAGGTTCTGTAAAATCCTTAAGTACCATGAGAATTGCATATAATTCTGCCTTCTGTACAGATGTATATGGACTTTGAACTACTTTACTTACCTCACCTGCTTTATAACCTGCCTTACCTGATTTGTTGGCATCAGTGTAGAAGGTAAGAACTCCAGAAATGGGAGTTTGTCTTACAATACATGGAAGAATCCAGACTGTCTTTTTTATGAATTTAATTCTGTCAGTTTTGGGATAGTTGTTGCTAATTGTTCCCAAAAAGTCAGTAAGAGCTTTTTGCCAATATTCATTATCTTTCCATAAGGAAGAAATTTCTTCATTAGTAAAAGGTACTATAATTTCTGCTGGATCTTTTCCAGTCAGCTGACAAAGTCTTAATTTACCCTTTAAAATCAAATCAGAAATCTTGTGAGGGCACATTCCGGGCCTAGGCCGAGGGCCCGATGGAACCCACAGCCTGTCCCAAATGGGGTGTGGGTTTCCAATATCCCACTTCTGACACCAGATATAGTAGGAAATTACCAATACGGAGTCAGGTAGAAATATAAGGGTATTTAATAGGGAAAAGCCTTACTTACAGAGCGAACCAGCCAGCCGGTGGTAGTCTGTACAGCAAGAAGCAAAGAGAGAGCGAAACCGAAAACGAAACACAGTCCCCCTACTCACTCTGACCATGCCCTCACAAGCCTGCTCAGGAACTCCTGTAGCCAGCCCCTAAGAAGGCGTGGCTACAGCTTCCCCTACAGGTGTGTGCTGCTTTTATCTTTAAGAGATATCTCCCTTGAGTGGTTGCAAGGATTCCCCAAATTATTTTCTACCTTTGTCTCTATAGTCAGAGCATGCTTCAAAATTGTTATGTGTAAAGTCTTGCCCCCCTATAATCTCTGCCTTCAGCTTGAGGTGAGTGTGGGTGTTGCTCAGGGCCCAACTCCCCCCATACCCTCCTTGAAACTTCCTGGGTTTGCTCCAAATGTAGTGGACTGGCCCCAGAAAGAGGGACCACCTGGAGTTTGGCCACACCTCAATCTTGGCTCTCCATGCCCTCCATGCCCTCCACTTTGTGGCCTTTACTTGAGTCTTGGCTCCCTATGCCCTCCACTTGAGAGAGAAGAACACCAAGAGAGGCCGGGCCATCCAGAGTTACTAACATTGAAGTCTTGCTCCACCTACAACCACTGGCAGAGAGAGGAGAGAGGGAGACCCCACCTCTACCCACTCAAGAAGGGATGGGAAGACGACAGAATAAGAACACACTCAACAACAGAAAGACCAATATGACACCATCAGAATCTAGGGACTCTACACCAGCAAGACCTGAACATCCCAAAACAGATGAAGCAGAAGAGTAGGACCTCAAAAAACAACTTTTTGAAGATTATAGAAACCCTCCAAGAGGAAATCCCTTAAAGAAATGGAGGAATAGACAACCCCCAAAAATTCAAGAAATAAGTAAATCTCTTAAAGAATGCAAAGAAAGCCAAGAAAAAAATAAACAAACAAGTGAAGGAAACATTTCAAACAGTTCAAGGCTGTAAGCTCAAATAGAAACAATAAAGAAAACACAGAATGAAGGAATGCTGCAAATAGAAACACTGGGTAAATAATCAGGAACTACAGATGTAAATATAAGCAATAGACTATAAGAGATGGAAGAGAGAATCTCAGGTGTTGAAGACTCACTAGAGGAAATAAAGTCATTGACCAAAGAAAATCCCATGTCCAACAAATCCCTGGCACAAAATATCCAGGAAATATTGGACACTGTGAAAATATCAAACCTGTGAATAATAGGCATAGAGAAGGTGAAGAAATACAGCTCAAAGGTACAGAAAACATATTCAATAAAACCACACAATAGAAGCAGAAGGTTCATTGCCAAAATATTTTTACAAGACTTAAATAACCTTGGTACCCAAGCCACACAAAGAGACAACTAACAAAGAGAACTACAGTCCAATATCTGTCATGAACTTTGATGCAAAAATACTAAATAAAACACTGACAAAACGAATCCAAGAACACATCAGAAAAATGATCCACCATGATCAAGTAGGGGTTCATCCCAGCGATGAAAGGATGGTTCAACATAATAAAATCCACCATTGTAATCTATCATATAAACAAACTACAAAAGAAAAATCACATGACAATCTCATAGGATGCTGAAAAAGCCTTTGACAAAATCCAGCATCCCTTCATGATAAAGGTCTTGGAGAGATCAGGGATAACAGGAACATACCTAAACATATTAAAAGCAATATACAGCAAACCTACAGCCAACATCAAACCAAATGGAGGGAAACTTAGCACAATTCCTCTAAAATCAGGAACAAGACAATGCTGTCTATATCTCTTCAATATTGTACTTGAAGTTCTAGCTAGAACAAAAAGACAACAAAATGAGATCAAAGGGATATAAATTGGAAAGGAAGAAGTCAAACTTTCACTATTTGCAGACTATATGATAGTTTACATAAGTGACCCGAAGAACTCTACCAGGGAACTTCTACATCTGATTAAACACCTTCAGCAAAGTGGCAGGATGCAAGATTAACTAAAAAAAATCAGTATTACTTCTATATACAGATAATAAATAGGCTGAGAAAGCAATCTGAGAAACATCACCCTTTACAATAGCACAAATAACATAAAATATCCTGGTGTAATGCTAACCAAACAAGTGAAAGACTTGTATAGCAAGAACTTTGAGTCTTTAAAGAAAGAAATTAAAGAAGATACCAGAAATTATCTGCCATGCTCTTGGATACATAGCATTAACATAGTAAAAACGGCAATCTTGCCAAAAGCAATCTACACATTGAATGCAATTCCCATCAAAATCCCAACACAATTCTTCACAGTCCTTGAAAGAACAATGTTCAATTTTATATGGAAAAACAAAAAACCCAGGGAGCTGAAACAATCTTGTACAATAAAGGAACTTCTGGAGGCACCACCATCCCTGACTTCAAGCTCTATTATAGAGCTATAGTCCTGAAAGCAGCGTGGTATTGGCCCAAAAAATAGACAGGTAGACCAATGGAATTGAATTGAAAACCTTGATATTATCCCACACATCTATGAACACCTGATTTTTTTGACAAAGAAGCTAAAGTTAAACAATGGGATAAGAAGTCATCTTTAACAAATGTTTCTGGCATACCTGGATGCTGACATATAGAAGATTGCAGATAGATCCATATCTATCACCATGCACAAAACTAAAGTCAAAATTGATCAAAGACCTCAAGATAAATCCAGCCACACTGAACCTCTTAGAGGAGCAAGTAGGAGGTACCCCTGAATGAATCGGTACATGAGAAGGCTTCCTGAACACAAAACCAGTAGCACAAACACTGAGATTGACAATAAATAAATGGGACCTCCTGAAACTGAGAAGCTTCTGTAAGGCAAAGGACACACTCAGCAAGACAAAACAGCAACCCACAGACTGGGAAAAGATATTCACCAACCCCACATCCAACAGAGGACTGATTTCCAAAATATACAAAGAACTCAAGAAGCTAGTCACCAAAACACCAAACAATCCAATTAAACAGTGGGGTACAGATCAAAATAGAGATTTCTCAATATAGGAATCTAAAATCACTGAAAGATTCATAAGAAAGTGCTCAACATCCTTAGCCATCAGGGAAATGCAACTCAAAACAACTCTGAGATACCATCTTACACTCTCCAGAATGGCTAAAATAAAAAACACCAATGAATCTCTGCTGGAGATGATTGGAGAAAGGGGAACACTCTTCCATTGCTGGTGTGAGTTCAAACTTGTGGTGCCACTTTGGAAATCAATATGGTGGTTTCTCTGGAAAATGGGAATCAGTTCACTTCATGATCTAGCAATTTCTCTCTTGGGCATATGCCCAAAGAATTCACATTCATACAACAAGGACATATGTTCAACTATGTTCATAGCAGCATTGTTTGTAATCCCCAGAACCTGGAAGCATCTGCCCCTCAAGTGAAGAATGTATGGAGAAAAATGTGGTACATTTACACAATGGTGTATTATTCAGGGGGAAAAACAATGAAGTCTTGAAATTCACAGGAAAAAGGATGGAACTGGAAGAAACTATCTGAGTGAAGTAACCCTGTAAGAAGGAAGCATGATTAGTGGTACCTGACCACACCATCCTATGCGTGGTCATAGGTAATGCTGACCACGCCTGCTTGGGGCTGGACACAGGGGTCACGTTGGCGAGGTCACAGTGATGTGGGAAAGGTTTAAGTAGTTCAGAGGCACAAACACAGGCCCCTTCTCTCGCTCCCTGGTAGGTATACACTCATGTAGATATTAAACATAGAGCAAAGGACTACCAGCCTACAATCTGCACCACCAGAGAAACTAGGAAACAAGGAGGTTCCTAAGAGAGAAACATACGGTCCCCTGAAGAAGGGAAAAGAAACAAGAACCCTTGAGCAAATTTGGAGCATGGTGGTGGGGGAGTAGGAAAAACAGAACGGGAGAAGAGGAGGGGGGAGGAGAACAATTGGTATCAAGAAGACTGAGACAGGGGAGTAATAGAGGAGAGCAACAAAAGAGTTACCTTAATAGAAGGAGCCAACAATAGAGGTTTAAAGTGAAATCTGGCACTAGGGAAATGTTCACAGATCCACAAGAATGTCCCCAACTAAGAATCTAGGCAGTAGTGGAGAGGCTGGCTTTGATGCCCTTTCCCTATAATATGATTGATAACGACTTTAATTACCATCCTAGAGCTTTCATCCAGTACCTGATGGAAGCAGAAGCAGACACTGACAGCTAAGCACTGAGCCATATTCCCAGAATCCAGTTGTAGAGAGGGAGGAGGGATGAACAAAGGAGCCAAGACCATGCAGGAGAAACCCACAGAAATAATTGACCTGACCTAGTGAGAGCACAGGGACCCCAGTCATAAAGCTGGGGAACCAGCATTGGACCGATCCATAACCTCTGAAAGTGGATGCCAGCTAGGAGGCCTGGCCAGTCTATGGGACCTCTAACAGTGGAGCCAGAGTTTATCCGTAGTGCACAGATGGACTTTGGGAGCTCATTCCCTATGGAAGGATATTATTGCAGCCCGAAAACAGGGAAGAAGGCCTAGATCCTCCCCCAAATTAAGTGACAGACTTTTATGATCCCTTATGGAAGGCCTAACTATACTTGGGAAGTGGGTGGGGGGTCAAGTTGGAGAATTTGTTTGGGGGGATGGGCTGAGGGGAGGGTGAGGGAATGGGGGGATTGATATGTAAAATAAGATTGTTTCTGAAATAAAAAAAAAGTGTTATGTGTAAATGTTACTTATAGAGTAAGGAGACTTAAACCTATATCCACTGTACTCAGGTATAAAATAGATGTCAGCCTATATATAATAGCCGCAAATAAAAATCTCTATTTCCTGTCCTCATTACCATGTGTGCAATAAAAATTTGAATTTATATCTCTACCCATGTCATTAAGTATATAACTGTCCACCCTGTTGCCAACCATACTTCTGTAATTTTATTGATTCAAATGGCACCTTATGATATTCAGTAATATTTCTTCTTCTGTATCTTTAATGAGTAACATTTTTGGATTTTGAAACTTTAATTAAAATTTTTAAAAAGGAAAATTAGTACAATGCTGCAAATTTAGCATGGATGTGAACCTCACCAGGTTTGCTATCTGGGACAGTGAGTGTGGTTGGTACTAATTACCATTTTTACAAATTCAATCCCTTTGATTCAGTGTATCTACAATAAACTATTTGCACATACATCTTTCAGATTCACATTCTGGGCTATATTATTTCTAACAGATTCATTTCCACGTTAAGGGAAAAATAACTCATAGTATACTATTGAGCCCATCACCAAATTCACTTGCTTTTCTTCTAGTTACTTGTGGTTTTCGTGAGACGCTGAAGTTTTAGCTGAAGAATGCTTTTGAAGGACCAGCCATTTACATTTCAAGGATTGTTCCAAAGTCCAGAACAACCCATTTTCTCCTCATCAATGTTGTTTCAGAAAACCAGTTTACTCTAGACATTGTCCTCAAAACAAAATAAGCAAAAACCCAGTAGGCCTCACCACATGAGTGAACTCAAACCCAGAAGTCCACGCAGGCCTTGAGCTTCTGTCCTGCCTCAGGAACAATTTCTGCTTCATTGAGTCAATTCCACAGAATTTAAAGCAAACCAAAAACACTTACATTGCAGAATACAAAAAGGTAATTTTGTAAGTAAAAATCACTCAACTCACAAAACTGAAGTATGTCAGAGGACGAGGGCACAGGGAAAGGTGTGACTGAGAGACCCTCACAGCTGACACAAGTATTGCTGAGCTCACCTCTGGACACACACCTCTGAAATGACCCAAGAACCCTTCTCTGGAGCACCTCACTCAGGAAAACAAACAAACGAACCAATAAATATTTAAGAGAATACAAGGTTCATATTGGTTTTTTACATATTGCACTTGAAGAGCCAATACTTGCAAATTAGGTTTCACGTGGTCTATGTCATTAACACACACAGGGCACTGCATGTTTAATGCAGTGATGTGTGCACTCAACCCTTTTGCAAGGTGGTCACACATTGTAAGTTCCATAGGACTGTGGAAAAGTCCTCTCCACCCTGCAGTGACAGAAACCATTTCGACTCATGATGACTGACAGGACAGACCGTGAAGAAAACTTCATTGAATTGAGGAGAAAAGTCCAATATCACCATTCAGAGTCATGACTTTGTGCTGTTCTTGTCTCTCTGTAAGAATGTCCACAAACCCCTAGCAGTTAAAAGCATAGTTCCCACACTAATGAGACTCACATGTGAGTGCCTACCTGAGCATGACCTAGAGATGGGGCTGCACAAGGATCTACTGGAAATGTGACCTTCCTTCAACTCACTGCTGCCCTCCCCTTACACAACCTTCTATTTTAATTCTGAATGTACAGTCTTACTACATATACTTCATATCTATTAAGGACCATCAACCTCTCTTTTGGGCACTGACACAAAACTGCAGGTTGGTGATCATTTTGATTCAAGGCTTTGAAAGATGGCAAAGCATTCAATGATGCATTCATTGATGAATTAAATATCATAAACAGGAAGCTTGTCCCCCTACCCCAATCTCACATACAGCCTGGAATGGAATGTTGCAGCATAGAAAGGTGTGAGGGTGGGTGAGCAAGGTAAGACCTTTAGGTAACATCCACAACCACCATAATGTCAAATTATGTGCTCTTTGTTCCTAAAGAATAGTCTCTAAAGTAGTAGCTAGAGTCTTTACATAGTGACCATAGATGAATGGCAATATTTGAGATGACAGAGCTGTCAGAAAGACCATTTCAAACATTTTCATTTTCACAACTTTTCTCCATAGTGTTTTTTTATGATCCATTCGTGTGTTCTTTCTGTGGCCTGAAACACAAGACTCAGATATTGTTTGAAATAAGAGGTTAATTTTCCAGTAAGCCTCTGGTATGTTAGATATAAATAGAAAGCGTTGTTCCAATGAGAAAGTTCTGTGGTAGAATTTCAAAGTGCATACATGTGTGAAAAAAAACAGCAAATAACCAAATGTTTCGCTTAGTCTTCACCCTGCAGTTTCCCTTACTTCCCAGAGATGATGCTCTCTCAACTCTATGAGTTTCCTTTACTGCATAGAGATTGGGCAGAGCCGTCATAGCACAGAGGCTCTTCAGTATGAAGAAGCAGATGCTGCTTTCCTGATTATTTCATGGGTGACTCATTACCGTTGACAGACCTTCGCTAATAATTATCTCTCTCAGGAACCAATTCTTGGGGTTGTGTGTCACTGTTCTTCAAAGTCAGGACTAATGTAGATATCTCCTTTTCTGTCTGTCATTTGAGCACCAAGGTCTACAGTGTTCTTCAACCTGTACCATGTACCTCTACCCTGAATGCTGGTTCCCTCTTGGTTTGTGTGTGGAGAGTCTAATGCAAATGTGATGCCATTTTCCAAGTACCATGTGACTCACTCAGTGGCTTTTGAGTCTATCCACACTCTCTGCTGCACAGTGACACAATATCTTCTGTCCTTCTCTTGTCCCCCAGCCCCTGAGAGTGTGCTCACCACATCCTGATGACTTCAGCTCTCATACTGGATATGTTGTCTGCTTGGTTTTCAGAATCTAAATCCTAGATGGTTACTACTCTTATCTTAGTGTGTTCATGTGAATGGCTCTGATGCTGGATATGGTGTCTGCTTGGTTTTCAGAATTTAGATCATAAATAGTCCAGTCTCTTGTCTTAGTATGTTCATGTGAAGGGCTTTTGTTTTAAGTCATTACTCACATTCCAGGGATCAGAGTACTAAGTATTCCCAGATATCCCAGCAATCATATGAGCTGCCTATATTGATGAAGAAATTTTTTTCTGTTTGTCAAATTTCATTCAAAGTAGATAAGTACTGTCAAATACTCTTTTATGATGGAACACTTAATCATTGAATAATTGTAGTGTTTGAAATGACTGGATTGAACTAGAAGACACACTGGTAGCTGAGCATTTGATTACAGCTATGTGGGAACCTAACCCAAAGTTGTTTATCTTGTTTGAGTGTAGTAAGTGATTGAGGGTCCTTGCATCCCCATCTCCATTCAACTCAAAACTGCATGGTAGAGACACTCAGACTATTCTTCTGGAGAGGAAGAGATTTATGTCCTTAAATTATTCATAATTTTTTAATTTTCATTTTACTGTATTTTGGAGGTGTTCACTTAATGGTGGATTCTGCCGGTCTTTCCTTGTATTTACTCCCTATTAATGTTAGACAGTAAGATGACACAATTGGATAGCATCAGTTCTGTTTAATTTTTATGACGTTTAACATTTATTTACTAAACTACTTTCTTACTTGTTTACTTTAGTAGTTTCTACTTCCCTCAAGCTCAAAACCCAGTTTTGGCTCTTAGTGTGGAACTAAAAATGTGACATCAATTGTTATGAAAGCAAAAGAGAGGAAGTGACTTTTGCTGAAGAGATGGGAAGCATTGCAGTAATGTTAGTGTCACTCAGTATAGTACACAGGAAATCCTACCCTCATGAACTACGAGTTTATAACATGTAAATGACTGTATATCAAAATTGTCCTAAGATATACTGGGGTTTAAATGAAAAGTTAGCAACATTCCACTCAGAATTGGAAATGAAAATCATTAGCTATACATAGAAGCCCAATGTTCAGTGGTGGCCTTATTACAATACCTGAATGCATACTCTACAGAGTTATAGTAATTGAAACAGCAGGACACTAATACAAAGGGAGATATGAGGACCAGTGCAAAGGAACAGTTTGCCCAGGAAAAAATACACACAGCTACACCACACCTGGATGGCTGTCAGTTACCAACAGCACACACTGGTGGGATGAGACAGGTCTCTCTCTCTTCCCTCCCTCCCTCCCTCCCTCCTCTCCTCCCTCCTCCCTCTCCCTCTCTCCCTCTCCCTCCCTCCTCTCTCTCTCTCTCTCTCTCTCTCTCTCTCTCTCTCTCTCTCTCTCTCTCTCTCTCTCTCTCTCTCTCTCTCTCTCTCTCTCTCTCTCTCTCTCTCAGTAAAACGTCTTTAATAGGAGACTTAAATGTCACAGAACTTCCACCTCCGCCTCTCTCCCTCTCACATAATCTCATATCCCTTAATTGTGCCAGCCCCTCTCCCCACATAGTTTTGTAACCAGCCAGTCAGTGACACTCTTTGACCTGAGCCTCCCTCTTAGAGAGTGATTCGCCTGTTTTCATAGCTTCCTCTCATACTTTCGCTTTCATCGGCTAGTGGGTCAGCCAGCCCGCGTTCAATATGCCCCGGTGTTGGTGCCACTCCAGCGTTTGTGCCACTCCAGCGTTTGTGCCACTCCAGCGTTTGTGCCACTCCAGCGAGGGCATTAGTACCCTGTCCTTTGGTGCTTTTGTGTCCCCACCCCCTCCTGCCCCGCATGGGAGGAGCCTCCAGAGCAGAACTCCAGCCTGAGCAATCTATGTTGGTTCCCTGGACGATCCAGACGGTTGTTGGGCGCCACCTAGCGGTAGCAATTTTCTACAACACGCCTGGTCCCCGGGAGCTCGCTCGCTGACAAGGGTAGTGAATCGCTTGTCGACAGCCGCCCAGAGTGAGGAGAGGCCCGGCAAACTGGCGCGTGTGTCCCGGAGGCGGTGTTGTGTTTGCCAAAGGTCTCTGTGTACGAGGTTGCACCGGTAGATTAACAGATTACTTGGTAACTACTATGCCAGCTACATGGGCCAAAAATTACTATGTGTTTCACAGTACAAAAATTGTGCATTCAACAACCATAAAAATTAATATACAGGATGGATAGTTATTATTATGCTGTGGTATATGACTTCACTAATACTAGTTTCCTTCAATGTTTAAAATCCTAGATGTTGAGAGAAGAATACTAGGTTCCAGAGTCAGGAAATTCAGAGGCTGGTAAAATCTGGGGAATCAGTTTGATAGGAAGAAGACATTCTGGTTTACTGACTGTACCTACAGAAGCATGAGATAAGCAGGAGAAATGGAAAGATAGAATTTCACCAGCCATGAATAAGAAGCATGAGATGGGTTTATCTACTTATCTGAACACTATACAATGTCACATGCACCCACAATTCTTTGTACTTTTATTATAAGTTCTTTACTGCAGAATGCCCGTTTCAATGTAAAAATTATGAAAAGAAAGGAAGAATGAAGAAATAAAAGCATTGCTTCAGAAACACTTTATAGAAAATACAAATCTTTATTATATACCACAAAACATGTTACATTTCACAAATAGTTAATAGATAAATAAATTCAAATGAATGGAGAACAGTGACTTTAAACATGGACAGAAGCATTGCAAAAAGCTGCTGAAACATCTAGGCAAGTTGATTGAGTTAATGACAAAATGAGTAAGCATTCTGGGCCTGGAGAATCTGAGGAGTGAGGTGCAGTGTCCTAGTTCAGGAGAGTTCTGTTCACTTTGGCTCAGGACTTACTCCTTCTCCTCACTCAATCTTGCCAGCAAGTTTGCTGTGGCAGACAGGGTTCTCCAGACTTCTGTTCTGACCACCTCCCAGGCACAGGGGCTGTGGTTCTTCTCTCTCAGGTAGACAGTGATCCTGTGGAAGTATTTCCTCACAGTCAACAGGGAGTCTTCCTGGCTCAGAGGAGGTTCCTCAATCCCTACCTGTTGAATCAGACAGGCTTTCAGGTCACTGAGCTGCTGGTAGAGGCCAGTGCAGAATGTGTCTAGGAGGGTTGTCTCCCAAGCAGCAGATGAGTCCTTTGAGCTGAAGAGGATGAGGACCTGCTGGGTCAGCTCCTGCAGGAGAGGGATGGCTCCAGCCTTCTGCATGTGCTGGACATCTACTTTCTCCAGAGGGAATGCAAAGTCCCTTCTGTCCTTCAGGCAGGAGAGAGGGGAGAGTCTCCTCATTTGTGCCAGGAGTGTCAAGGCTCTCTTGTTTCTGATGTTATGAATCTGAGGCAGGTTACATCCCAGAGAGCAGGTTGACCAGTAGCTCATCATCACTAGGGCCATCAAGAAAGCAAAGAGCCTGCCCATTGCTGTTGATGTTGCAGATGTTGCTGGTTCTCTGGAATTGGTAATCAACCTTCTCTTTTAAGACCATCTTATGTACATTGCTTAAATAATACACAGAATTAGTTTTTGTTTTTTAAATGCCCTCCCATTACTTTCCCATGTACTTTTTACTTTTAGTCATTTTCAGCCACTGTCTATTCTCCCTTTCAGCCATTTTTCACTATGCTTCCATTTTTTGCTTCCTATTTCACTGCTCACCTGAAAAAAGTTCTTTAGACTTTATTCCTATAAGAAAATTTCATTGATTTTTTTCATAACACAGATATACCTTATATGAAACTATTCACATGTGGTGAATGAAAACTTTCATCTAATAATAGCATTGAAATGTTCTGGAATTTTGTGTTGCAACTTAATTTTGTGAGTCCTATTTATTTCTTAATACAATTATTTAAATTGTAATGTAAATTTTGTTGCAAGTTATTTTTCTAATGATATTTGATACAGTGATACAGGAGAAAATCTTATATATGCAGATTAAACTTAAAACTCTGAGTCCTATGCCATGCTCTATAGTCTTGCCATTTTCTGAACTTAAAGGGAGTAGTAATGGACATAGCGGTGTGTTGAAGGGAGGTGGGTGGGGACTGGAGGAAGAGGAGTGGAGGGAATTGCAATGTGGATGTAAAATAAATAGTTTTAAAAGCTGAGTCATTTTGTTATAATTGTGTTAAATTAGTTTAATTTTAATATTTATGTGGGACTGAATTTGGTTCTTAGTCTATATTAGGTATTTCTGTAATGATAGTCCAGAAGTCATTATGGCAGAATCAATTGATCTTCCTGAGGAAGGTTGATCCATGGAACCCATCTTGAGGGGTGGAAAACAGAATCCCTGAAATAACCTCTCACTCTACCTCCTTCCTGTGGCAAGATCAATCCATCAAACACCCATATCCACATACAGACATTCACAAAACACACATAACACACACACACACACACACACACACACACACACACACACACACACTCCAGTTTTGTAGGCTGTGGGATTGTGCTTCACAATTCCTTCAAAGTCAGGATTAGTGTAAACATCTTCCTTTCTGCTCACCATCATTGACTGCACTGAGTGTTCATGGACAGATAACAATTACACAACACTGAATGCAGGTTCTGTCAGGGTGTGTTTAAGTTTAGAGACTGTGATCTCTAGTTGCTGGTATTTCTCCAAGTGTCCTGTGACTTATTCAGGGGTGTTTGGATCTACTAAACTCTCTGCTGCACAGTGACACAATGTCCTTAGCTCTCCTCTTGTCCCCTGCTTGATGAGTGTGCTTAACATATCGTGATGGCTTCAGCACTCACACACAATGTTGTGTTTGCTTGGTTGTCAGCATCATATATCCTAGAAGATCGCTGCTCTGACTTTAGTGACTTCATTAGAAACATCTTTGTCCTCAGCAGTGACCACATTGCCATAAATCAGAGTATCTAGAATCCCCAGCTGTTAATAGCAGCGGACTCTGTGGTCTGTAGTGATGTGCAAACATTGCAGTTTGTCTTGAACACACTCTTAGTAAACAAGTATTTGCTCTTTTTCTAAAACCTATTTTTGTGATCAATATTTAATAATGGAGTTCTTTCTGTGCTTAAAGTTTTTAGGGGGGAATACAGATCAAAAGACACACTGATAGCAGTGCCTACGAATAGCATAGTTTGTCCAGAATTTTTGGGCTACAGATATCTCCCCAGTTCCACTTTAGTAGTGGATCCTGACACACTTTGTCTTGTCCATTTGAAAACAAGACGTTTTCAAATGGTATTCTATCAGATAGAAGAGTTTCAATAATTCAAATATGTATAGTTTTTCATTTAATTTTTTATTATGATAGTGAAACCATTGTAGATGGTGGAGATGCTGCTTGTCCTATGGGCTGTTGATTCTGAACCTTCCCCTTTAGGGTCTCTGAAGACCATCCTGTGTACTTGTGTCTTAAATATGAGAAAGCACCAGTTTCCATTTTCTAATTTCCCTCCCATTATCTTCCCAATGTCCCTTACACCTTCTTTAAGTTATTCTCTGCTAGTATCTGTCTTTTTTTCAGCCATTTTTGTTTTCATTATTTCTCTAATTTCACTGCTCCCCTCAGAAGAGCTTCTTTAGACTTTATTTTATGGATAATCACTGATTTTTTATAGCACAGATATACTTTACATGTGTGAAATTCCTCACATGCAAAGAGTGAAAACTTTCACGCAATATTTGTACAGAAAAGTTATTGAATTTAATAACTTGCAGTGGAATTTTGTGGGCTGTATTGATTTCTTCATATAGTTATTGAAAGTGTAATGTAATTGTTTTTACAAATTTTGTTTTCTAAGTGTACACTAATGATATTTGATGCCATGGTACAAATTAGAATCTACTATATATGTTCATTTAAATAAAATAAATTATGTGCCATTTTTTGTTTCTATCCATGGGAGGCCTACCCTTAGGTGAATAGAAAGGGAGACAGAGTGGATTTGGGGTGGGTTAAAAGGAAGTTGCTTGCTAAGGGAGGAATGTGGGGATCCTGTAACCTGGATAGAAAATAAATAAATACATAGTATTAAAAGTTTAGTTTATTCTAGTTGTCTTAAGTTGGATTAATACGAAATTATATGAAAAATCAAGTTTTGTTTGTAGTGTATATTAGGTATTTATTTAATGCTTGTCCAAGTGTCATTATGGCACAATCAGTATAGAGCTTCCTAATGAAGGTTGACAAATTGATATTGATCCTCTGAATCCATTGTGTGTGTGGAAAACTGATTCCTGTGAGGTGACCTCTCATATGAAATGCTTTCTGTGAAAAGAACTTGGTGTCAGACTCACACTCACACAAATACAATAATGCTCTCTCTCTCTCTCTCTCTCTCTCTCTCTCTCTCTCTCTCTCTCTCTCTCTCACACACACACACACACACACAAACACACACATGTATGTGTACAAACTGCCATAAAATTTATCAGATACAGCTTTTGTCTAAAAGTTTCATTCTTAAACTTTACACTGTTGTTTCTTATGCCCTTAAGATTTAAAGGGATGCAACGAACTATAGAAATGATCCCTGAAATATGGCCTTCATCCAGTAGCTGATGGAAGCAGAAGCAGAGACTCACAGCTAAGCACTGAGCCGAATTCCTGGAATCCAGTTATAGAGAGGGAGGAGTGTTGAGCAAAAGGTGTCAAGACCATGCTAAAGAAACCTACAGAAACAGCTGTTCTAACCAAGCACACAGACAGGAACCTGTATAAGACCAATCCAGGCCCCCTAAACGTGAGTGTCATTTAGGAGGCCTGGGCAGTCTTTGGAGTTGCTGGCAGTGGAACCAGTATTTATCCCTAGTGCATGAATGTGTTTTGGAAGTCCAATCGCTATGGAGGGATACTCTCTCCACCTAGATACATGGGAGAGGGCCTAGGCCCCACTCTCCCTGAGGAGTAGATTGGAAGTAGTATTGGGAGATGGTGGGAGAAATGAGAGGATGGGCAGGAGAGGGAACTGGGATTGATATGTAAAATAAGAAAGATTTTAATTTAAATAAAATCAACTTAAAAAGATTTAAAGGGATGCTGTCTTGGACTGTGTGTTTCCTTAACTGTTTTGTGATCCAGAAGAGCATTCATAAGAATGAAGAACACATGGAGCTGGGTTTTTTTTGGCATTATTGTCATTGTGACTTACATAGTTCACAGAGCATCTCTGATATTTCTCCAATGAATCGGTTTTGTAGAGTGTGGACTTGTGCTTCACAATTCCTTTAAAGTCAGGACATTAGTGTAGATATCTCCCTTTCTGTCCACCATTAGTGCACAGTGTGTTTTTGGACAGATTACACCAACACTGAAGGCAGGTTTTTCTGAATTGGGATGAGTTTAGAGACTCTGAACTCTAGTTCCTGGCATTTCTCCAAGGGTCCTGGTGTTTGAGTCTACTTGCCATCTTTACAGTGACAAAATGTCCTCAGCCCCCTTCTTGTCCCCTACTCGCTGAGTGTGCTCACCCTACCTTCATGGCTTTAGCACTCACACATGATGTGGTGTTTGCTTGGTTTTCAGCATCATAAATCCTAGAAGATCTCTGCTCTGATTTTAGTGGCTTCATTGGAAAGGCTTTTGTTCTCAGCAGTGACCACATTGCCATGGATTATGTGTCAAGTTACCAAGATGTCAATAGCATAAGACCCTGAGGTCTGTAGTGATGTAAACATTCCAGTTTCTCCTGAGGACACTTGTAATAGAAATGTATTTGTAGTTTCTGCAAAAACTATTTTTGTAATCAATATTTAATCACTCACTTCTTGCTGTCCCTAAACTTTTAAGGTAGAATTACAAAACACAAGACACACTGGCCGCAGTGCTTCTGATTGGCTATTATATCCAGAAATTTTGAATTTCAGATGTGTATCCAGTTTTTCTTTAGCACTAAGATAAAAAGACACCACTCTGTCTTTGTTCAATTGAAGCCTGAATAGTAGAGAGCTTTGGGGTAATTATCAGATAGAAGAGTTTCAGTACAGCCATTGTGCATAATTTTTTTCATTTCATACACCATTGGTATGGTCGCTTCATGGTGGATGGCCTTTCTTTTGAATTTCCATTGAATTGGATGTTTTATTTCCCTTTCCTCACTCCTAGAGAGAAGAGACTGAAGTTACTTTGTGGTATTGAAACGAAATTATGATGCTGCTTGAAATGAAAGTGAAAAAAAAGGAAGTGGTGTCCTGTTTCTGTTTCAACATTATTGCAGCACATGCTTGAGTGGATGTTTCTCAGTACTCATGTAAAAGCCCAGCATAGAAGCACCTGCTTGTATTCTTTAAATTTGGGAAGAGACACCAACAGGCCTCTAGTGCTTCAATATCAGCCTATCTCACTGAAAAGAAGAACCCTAGATTAAATGAGAGAACCTGTCACAGGAGGAAAGGAGAGAGTGGCTGAGGTAGCAACTGGCCATTGGCATCTGACCTAACACTCAAGAACTGCAAACATACAACAGCAAAAATGAAAGCAAAATGATGTGAAAAAATGCCCAGACACAATCAGAGAAGAGTCAGGAAGCTAAGAGAATTGGGAAGCATGTTACAGGCATTAAAAATGGACAATAGTGTTTCCTCATGTACTACATATCCACACAAGATGGTCTTGAGGGAACCAAGAGGGAGTTCAGGACCACAGGACCCAGAGGACCAAGCATCATCTGGAAAAGTCACAATAGCCAGGGCCTGTGACTTCTTGACAGTCATGGTGTGGATGAGTTATCAACCTGCTCTCTAGGATGTGACCTGACTCAGACTCACAACCTCAGGAGCAAGAGAACCTTGACACTCCTGGCACAAATGAGGAGACTCCCCCCTATTTCCTGCCTGAATGACAGAAACGACTGTGCATACCCTCTGGAGGAGATACATGCCCAGTGCATCCATATGGGTCAAGCTCTCTCTGTCCTGCAGGAGCTGATCTTATTCATCTCAAAGGACACATCTCCTGCTTGGGAGACAGCTCTCTTAGACACATTTGGCACTGGTCTCCACCAGCAGCTCAGTGACCTGCAAGCCTGTCTGATGCAGCAGGAACCTCCCCTGCATGTCAGATATTTACATTATGATTCATATCAGTACAGAAATTACAGTTATACAAAACCAGCAAAGGGTTTTATGGTTGCGGTTCATCCCAACATAAGAAACTTTATAAAAGGACTTCAAAATGAGGAACCTTGAGAATATCTGGTCTGTGTAGTGAGTTCCAAGAGTCAGTGCTACATAGAGAGACTTTGTTTTATAAATTAAAAAAGAAGAATTGTAACTTGTGCCTTTAAAGATTAACCTGGGTATTGAAGTGTAAATGTAAATATATTATATCTTAGTATTTAAATCCCTCCAATGTGGCACACTAAAAAGTCATGGAAATATATAAATAAAGTTAAATTCTGTACACTGTTAGAGTCTGTCTCTACTATATCTGAATACTTTTTAACATGCACACATATAATATGGTTTAATTATGTGCTCTCTGTTCCAAAAAAATCCTATGTATGGTTCACAATCTTTTTAATTTGTTCAAGAAAACATGGAAGCATTTGAGTTCTTTTGTAAATTAATTTTCAGCAACGATTACAAATATTGTGTTAAAAGCTTCCAAATTTAATTTTAGGATTAAAATTTTCAGGTGATATTTATTTTATTTTATATTATTAAGTTCATTAAAAGGTGAATTAAGATTGAAATGTTTAAATGTTTTTTAAGATTTATTTCTTTACTTCTTATGTACACAGTGTTCTGCCTGCATGTATGTCTGCAGGCTAGATTTCACTACCATTGGTTGTGGGCCACCATGTATTTGCTGCGAACTGAACTCAGGACATTTGGAAGAGCAGTCAGTGCTCTTAACCACTGAGCCATCTCTCCAGCCCCCAATTTCAAATTTGTAATAGAAGTTTTAAAAACTGGGTAAGCCTTCAGCAGAAGGGGAAGAAGGATTGTAAGAGCCAGAGAGGTCAAGGATAACAGGAGAGGACAGCACACAGAATCAACTAAGCAGGTCTCATAGGGGCTCACAGAGACTGGAATGGCAATTGTGGGGCCTTGCTTTGTCTTTGCTAATTCATCTGCAAATAAGTTATTCTTGTTAGCTTGGTGTTCTGGGAGAACTCTTAATAGTTGGAATGGGGATTGTCTCTGATTCTTTTGTCTGTTCTTAAGACCCTTTTCCTCTTACCTTATTGCCTTGCTCAGCCCTCATATGGAGACTGTACCTAGTCTTATTGTAACTTGTTATACCCTGTTCTGGTTGATATCCCTGGGAGGCCTTCCATTTTCTGAAGAGAAATGGAAGAGAGTTAATATGAGGGGCAGGGAAGGTGGGTGTTGGGAAATGGGAGGAGTGTAGGCTGGGAAATTGCAGTCAGGATGTATTGCATGAGAGAAGAATAAAAAAATTGATGCAATGGTATGCTTTAAACCCTTTCAAGTATCTCAAAATTAAAATTTATTTTCTTCAAATTGGCTTTATTTATATATTAGATACTATACCTGCATTTTGTTTGAGTGGTTCATGTAAAGATTTGATTCTCCAATGTCACAATGGTTTGGTGGATAGAAGAGCTTGTGATTGAAATACAATAAACTGATTTACTTCCTGGAATCAAGCTGGAAGAAGATAAATGATGCCTGAAAATTGTCATCTGACTTCTCCATGTGCATTGTGGCTTGTAGCTGCAACACACACACACACACACACACACACACACACACACACACACACACCACACACTTGCACCCACATGGGTAAACATGCAAACACACACACAGAGAGTTATTTAATTCATTAAACACATATTAGCATTTCTTTTCAAGTGACAAGAGTTAGAAACTAGCTTACTTTCTTACTTTAAGTGGAAAATGATGTTCCTTGGCCCCTTGGACTTCCATAACTGGGCAGATATTGCACAGAACCTTCACAGCACAGTCTCTTCAGAATGAAGAAGCAGATGGTGCATTTTCTCTTTATGCTCTTTGATGAATCATTACAGTCAAAAGAGTTCTCTGAATTTTTTCCCTCTCAATAACAAATTCCTTGTGGAGCACATGTCTTTGCTTCCCTGATGCCTCAAAGTGAGGATAGGTATAGACATCACCCTTTTTTACCTACCACTTTAGTAGTGAAGACTACAGTGTTCTTCAATCTGTGACAATCACCCAGACCCTCACTGCTGGTTCCTCCTTGGTGTATATGTGTGTTCAGAGTCTGAGCCCAGGATGGTATTAGTTCTCCAATAACTTGGGACCTACTCAGTAGCTCTCAAATTCATGAACATTCTCTTCTGCACAGTGAAATCACAATCTCTGCCCTCCCTCTTGTATCTTACTCCATGAGAGAGGCCTTTCAAAAATGACATCAGAACTCTTGCAAGAAGTCATGTCTCTTGTTTTAAGTTTCATAAATCCTAGAAGATTATTGCTTCTATCTCTAGTTGATCACGTGACAGGGCTTTGTTTTCAATTGTGATTCACATGGTCAGGTATTCGAGTGTCAAGTCTCCTAGATATTATTAGAAAAACTTTGGGTTATCTATATTGATGGGGAAATGTAGTTTGCCTGAATATCATTTTTAGTTGATAAGCACTTCCTCTTTAACCAAATACTATTTTATGACCAACATTTAATTGTTGAGTGCTTGCTATGAATGAATTCTTAGGTGAACAGACAGGGCACACTGATGTGTACCCTTGCTTGGTTATCAGTTATCTTGTAAACTTCCATGACAAATGTCAATACACTTGTATTTTAGTAATTTTCCCTTCCCTTCTTCCTTTGTCTAAATGCAAAAAAATGAGTGGTAGACATGTTCAGATTACTCTGTCAGAAAGAAGAGCTTTCCATTCTTCAACTGTGTATCATTTTTCTTTTATCTTTACTATTTAGGTAGTAGTATAATGGTGGATGCCTGACACTTAATCCTTTCATCATATTTACTTCACAGTGAACAGAGAGAGAAGGAAAGAAAGGAAGAAAGAGAGAGAGAGAGAGAGAGAGAGAGAGAGAGAGAGAGAGAGAGATGGTGTAAAACAAAAAAACCTAAGAAGGTAATGTCATTCTCATATAATCTTTCCTTGCGTTCAAATCAAAGTTTTGTTTCTCTTTTCTACTTTTCTAGAAAGGAATTCCTAATGTTGGTGTGTGGCAGTGAGCCACACTTGGAATGAAACCAAGGAAAGTGACCTGTCATTCAAGTGGGAGAAACAATAGCAATACGGATAGCAATATATGTATTTGAAATTCTATAGTCCTTAGCCATATAATTAATATGATATGAAACTCATCATGTTTTTAGAGTCACCTACAGAGTCAATTTGTTTGCAATCAAAATTACAGTGCTCCCACTCCTATAATGTCAGTATTAAAACAATGATGGAACAGGAAGTTGTAAATAGAAGAAGCACTATGGAAAAGAAAAGCCATAGTGGAGGCGTCCAACACTTGACTTCACATCACAGGTGTACTTCTGATGGATTATTGCATCTCCCATCTTCATCAGAGAATCTTCTTTTTTGCATTAGCTGACTATGAACTAAGAGACACCAGACTGGCCACCATGTAGAGAATGAATTTTGTAGTTGGTGAAAAGCAGTGTGTAGGTCAATATTTGTAAGAAACCCTATGCACACATAAAGAATATTTTCACAGGTATGTTTGACTGGTGGGTTTATGCATTCACACTTAGTGGCTATAAGCATGTGTAAATCCTTTTTCTGGATCAGACACAATGTGCATTCCAAAGGTAAATGGGGCAGGAAATTCTGGCTGCTATTTTACTAACAGAATCTTCCCTAGGAAGAAACATGTAGCTGTACTATGAAAACTGAGAATGAATACAACTGACTGAGGGTGTTTACTTCATCAGTTTCATGAGAGACAACTTTGAGATGTTAATCTTAAGTCTCTGCTTCTGGGTGTTTCTCACTATGTCTACTAGAACCTGTGAAGCTAAGTGAAGGATACTCTCAACCATAGTCTCATCATAAAATATCCGAGTCTAAAACTTAAAGTAGAATTCTGCAGTACATCCTGAAGTTAACATAATGATGTCTGTCTCACTGAAATAGAGGGTATTTGGATGTTAAAATCAATGCTACCCGCCCTGAGCTGGAGTTTTAATACACTTGTTGTGACAGTTTCGCCTTAATTCCACACACCAGATTTGATGTGAAAGCATTGTTCTTTAAAGAGAACTTTAAACTAAGAAGAAAAGCACATAATTTTCTTAAATCATGGTTACCTTACATTGGAAACTCACTTGTGGAGCCTATTTTTCCCAACCTCTCACTTAAGTTAAAGGTGTTGAGAGGGATGATGGATGAGTATGTGTATGACAAAATCAAACCATTCAGGAATCTCCCCCAAGTATACAACTGACGACTGAAAGAATGTTCAGAGGTAGAGAATTTAATGACCAACTTGCATTTTTATGTTTATTTGTAAAACAATTACTATGTGTTTCACAGTACATAAATTGTGCTTTTAACAACCATAAAAATAAATTTGCAAACAGGATGACACATGAAATTGGGAGGCAAGAGTGGGGTTTTAAATGATTCATTTTATACACATTTCAAATCCCTGCCTAGATTTATTCCAAAGGATGATTTTTAAGGCTATGATGAATGGGTTGATTGTTAGATTTCTTCCCAGGGTATTTGTCAGTAGTATACAGGATGGATAGTTATTATAGTGTACTATTTGTATGCTGTGGCATATGACTTCACTAATATTAGTTTCCTTCAATGTTTAAAATCCTAGATGTTGAAAGAAGAAATCTAGGGTCCAGAGACAGGGAATTCAGAAGCTGGTAAAGTCTGGGGAATAGTTGATCAAAATGGACAAAGTCAAAATTTGATAGGAAGAATATAGTCTGGCTGACTGCTGCACAGTGTGATGACTGTACCTACAGAAGCATGGGATAAGCAGGAGAAATGGAAAGACAGAATTTCACCAGCCATGAATAAGAAGCATGAGATGGGTTTATCTAATCTACTTATCTGAACCTATGCAATATCACATGCACGCACAATCGTTTGTAACCTTATAATGTATATAATACTTAGTAAAGAATGCCAATTTCATCATAAAAATTAAGAAAAGAAATAAAGAATGAAGAAATAAAAATGTTGCTTCAGAAACACTTTATAGAAAATACAAATACTTATCAATATATAATATGACATATTTTACATTTCATAAATAGTTAATAAATTCATAATTTTGAATGGATGGAGAACAAGTGACTTTACAGAGAGACAGGAGCATTGCTCAAAGCTGCTAAAACCTCTAGGCATGTTAATTGAGTCCACGACAAAATGAGTAAGAATTTTGAGAATGGAGAATCGGAGCAGTAAGGTGCAGTGTCCTAGTCCAAGAGAGTCCTCTCTACTTTGGCTCAAGACTTACTCCTCCTCACTCAGTCTCGCCAGCAAGTTGGCTGAGGAAGACAGGGCTCTCCAGATTTCTGCTCTGACCACCTCCCAGGCACAGGGGCTGTGGTTCTTCTCTCTCAGGTAGACAGTGATCCTGTGGAAGTATTTCCTCACAGCCACCAGGGAGTCTTCCTGGCTCAGGGGAGGTTCCTGCTCCCCCATCTGCTGCATGAGACAGGCTTGCAGATCATTGAGCTGCTGGTGGAGGCCAGTGCAGAATGTGTCTAGGAGGGTTGTCTCCCAAGCAGCAGATGAGTCCTTTGAGCTAAAGAGGATGAGGACCTGCTGGGTCAGCTCCTGCAAGACAGGGATCGCTTGAGCCTTCTGGATGTACTGGACATCCACCTTCTCCAGAGGAAATGCAAAGTCCTTTCTGTCCTTCAGGCAGGTGAGAGGGAAGAGTCTCCTCATTTGTGCCAGGAGTCTCAAGGCTCTCTTGTTCCTGAGGTTATGAGTCTGAGGCAGGTCACATCCCAGAGAGCAGGTTGACCAGTAATTCATTACCACCAGGGCCATCAGGAAAGCAAAGAGCCTGGTCATTGTGGATGTTGCAGATCCTACTGGTCCTCTGGGCTGCTGGTACTCAACCTTTCCCTCTAAGTTCTCTCAAGACCATGCTATGTACATTGTCTTAAATAAGAGAAAGAACAAGTGTCCATTTTCTGAATGCCCTCCCATGACTTCCCTTACACTTTTTACTTTCTTTTAGTCATTTTCAGCTAGTGTCTTTCCTTTGTTCAGCCATTTTTCATTTTTCTTCCATTATTGCTTTCACTTTCACTGTTCACCTCAAAAAAATGGTCTTTAGATTTTATTTCTACAAGAACATCCCATTGATTTTCATAGCACAGATATACCTTATATGAGTGAAACTACTCACATGTGGTGAATGAAAATTTCCATCTAATAATAGTACTGTGATATTCTGGAATTTCATGTTGCAACTTAATTTTGTGGATCCTATTTATTTCTTAATACAATTATTTAAATTGTAATGTAAATTTTGTTGCAAGTTATTTTTCTAAGTGTACCCTAATGATATTTGATACAATGGTACAGGACAAAATCTTATATATGGAGATCAAACTTAAAAATCTGAGTCCTAGGCCATGTTCTATTTATAGTCATGGGAGGCTTGCCATTTTCTGAACTTAAAGGGAGTAGTAATGGACATAGCAGTGGGTTGAAGGGAGGTGGGTGGGGACTGGGAAAAGAGGAGTGGAGGGGATTGCAATGTGGATGTAAAATAAATAGTTTTAAAATTGAGTCATTTGTTATAGTTGTCTTAAATTAGTAATATTTTTTGTAGGAAACCGAATCTTGTTCTTAGTCTATATTATGTATTTATTTAATGATTATCCAAAGGTGACTATGCCAGAATCAAGAGATCTTCCTGATGAAGGTTGACAAAATGATGTTTAACCCTGGAAGCCATCTTGGGGGTGGAAAACAGAATCCCTGAAGTATCCTCTCACTCTACCTCCTTCCTGTGGCAAGATCATTCCATCAAACACCCATATACACACACATACATTCACAATCACACATATACATATGTTCTTCCTTGTTTATCTCTCTCTCTCTCTCTCTCTCTCTCTCTCTCTCTCTCTCTCTCACACACACACACACACACACACACACACACACACACCAGTTTTGTAGGCTGTGGGATTGTGCTTCACAATTCCTTCAAAGTCAGGATCAGTGTAGACATCTTCCTTTCTGTTCACCATCATTGCACTGAGTGTTCATGGACAGATAACAATTACACAAACACTGAATGCAGGTTCTGTCAGGGTGTGTTTAAGTTTAAAGACTGTGATCTCTAGTTGCTGGTATTTCTCCAAGTGTCCTGTGACTTATTCAGGGGTCTTGGATCTATTAAACTCTCCACTGCACAGTGACACAATGTCCTCAAATCTCTTCTTGTCCCCTGCTTGATGAATGTGCTTAACATATTGTGATGGCTTCAGCACTCACACACAATGTTGTTTGCTTGGTTGTCAGCATCATATATCCTAGAAGATCGCTGCTCTGACTTTAGTGTCTTCATTAGAAACATCTTTGTCCTCAGCAGTGACCACATTGCCATAAATCAGAGTATTAATAATCCCCAGATGTCAATAGCAGAAGTCTCTGTGGTCTGTAGTGAGGTGCAAACATCACAGTTTGTCCTGAGGACACTTATAATAAATAAATATTTGATGTTTTTCTAAAACCTATTTTTGTGATCAATATTTAATAATTGAGTTCTTTCTGTGCTTAAAATCTTTAGGTGGAAATACAGATCACAAGATGCACTGATATCAGTGCCTATGAGTGGCATTGTTTATCCAGAAATTTTGACCTACAGATATTTATCCAGTTCTACTTTAGTAGAGGATCCTGACACACTTTGTCTTGTCCATTTGAAAACCACACAGTTTTCAAATGGTATTCTATCAGATTGAAGAGTTTCAATATTTCAAATATGTATAGTTTTTCATTTATTTTTTTGTATTGTGGTATTATGATGGATGTCATTTATTTTGAATTTTCATTGCATTGAATATCTTATTTCTTTTGTCCACTTTCAGAGAAAGAAGATGCTGACATTAATATGTGAAATTAAACATAAATTGTGATGTCATTTGAAACTAAAGAAAATAAAGGAAGTGGTGTCAACAAAACGGGGAAGTAATAACAATGTTAGTAATATTCAAATTGACAGTGCAATGTCCATTAAATGAAATAATATTACATAAAATGGAGTGCATTTTTGAAAGCGATCCGAAGAGTCAAGGCAATTCCAGTTGAAACTTCAGTAACATTCTTCCCAAAACCATCTACCTTAATACACCTATGGAAACAGAAAGCTGCTAGAGAGAAGGACTGTAAGAATAAGAACAATGGTCGTGGTGTCACAATGCTTGATTTTTTTTTTTACACCCTCTACATCTCATGGAGGGTAAGTGAATCTCTCAGTCCTCCTCAGAGAAGCTTCTTTTCTCAGTAGATGGCTGGATGTAGACACTGATATGTGGTCAATGTGCAGAGAATGGGTGACTGAGAAATGATCAATCTCGCTTTCTTGGCTCCCAAGAGTCATCGATCATTACACAAGAGGCGGGAGATTGATCGGAATTCACAGAGAAGTGTTTATGACTATAGAAAACAGTGGTTTTGGACTCAATAGAGTAGTTTCATGCATGTGTTGATAGCAGCTGTGACTGCATGCACAAAGTCTAAATATGACAAAGACAGACACAATCCCAGTAAAGCAAGGAGGATGTCTAGAAATTCCACTCCTAGCTGGCTAGCTCTTTGAAACTGATGTCTGCTGGGAGAGGGAGATTCAATTGTCCCAGTGACAGAATCCCTGAGAGGTTTCCCCTTTTCCACTTAGATGGCAGTGTACACATGCACAAATGGCAACATTAAACAAAATCGGGTTTAAGAAATACAAAGGAACAAATGAAACTGAGAGGAATTAGCAGTGTTCAATTTAGAGGAATTTCACTTCCCTTGTTAGATTTAGTCCAAGGCAAATTTTCAAGTTTATGATGAGTGGAGTTTTCCCAGTATAATTTCAACTTGACAGCAGCTAGGGTCTAGTGGAAAGAAGAGACCTCATCAGGAAAGATGTGTCTACAGGGTTGATCTGCAGACAAGTTTCTAAATTCATTTTACTATCTGATGATTCTGTAGGAGTGCTCACTGCAGGCGGCCCCAGCCCTGGGCAGTTGGTTCTGGACAGCATAGAAGCAGGCTGAGCAGGTCATGAGCCATCAAGGCAGCGGGCAGGGCTCTTCCATGTCCTCTACTTCATTCCCTGCGATCACTTTCCTGCTCTGCTTAAGATCCTGCCCAACCATCTCTCAGTAATGGAACATTCTGTGCATTTTAAACTAAAATAAAACTTTTCTACCCCCAAATGATACTTTTCACAGCAATACATACCATCATCAAGACAGGGCTGATTCTCCTATTTTTTCATGATTTACACCTGAATATAAGAAGGTCCTCATTTGTTGTGTGTTATATTTTATTCTGGATTCATGATCTCAGAACTCATCATTGGAACCCAAATGTTTTTTGGTCTGATAGAATTTGAGTGTGAAGTGTTAGTTACCATAGACCAGAAAAGTCAAAGGAAGATACAGTCTGAAAATAATTGGTCAAATGGAATAAGTCACAATGTGACACAAGCAAGATGTTCTGGCTTCTTTATGCAGTGCATGCTGGCTATACATACAGAGGTATTCTATATAAAGGAGACAAGTAGATTTTGCCATCAATAAACAAGAGCAACGAGATAGCTGTGTCCACTCACATCTTAGATCTCTGCAGTGACATTGCTTTCAGTATTATTTCCTACTATGTCCAGATGTGTAATACTTATGGTAACAGAATGAATTTAAAAGGATCAACAATTTTTTCAAAAAATCTGGTGGCCAACATATAAGAGTAAACAAGTATAGTAAAAAAATTTTATTGATTAGAGGAAATAAATTGACAATAATTGTTTGATACACTAAAGAACACTTAACATTCCATAGTATTATTTAAAACTAAAATAATAAAATAAATAAGCAGAAATATGATAAAATAAAAATAAATAATACATCTGAATGAATAAACAAATGCTCTTACAGATGAATAGAATATAACCCAGTATTATGGTAAGTATCCAGGGAAATTGAGTCAATGATGCCAAAAGAGATCTTGTAGAAGGCAAAATCTTAGGAGTGAGGGTCAGTGTCATAGCCCAGGACAGTCCTCTCCACTTGCTCAAGACTTACTCCTTCTCTGCATTCAATCTTGCCAGCAAGTTGGCTGAGGATGACAGGGCTCTCCAGACTTCTGCTCTGACCACCTCCCAGGCATAGAGGCTGTGGTTCTTCTCTCTCAGGTAGACAGTGATCCTGTGGAAGTATTTCCTCACAGCCACCAGGGAGTCTTCCTGGCTCAGGGGAGGTTCCTGCTGCCCCACCTGCTGCATCAGACAGGCTTTCAGGTCACTGAGCTGCTGGTGGAGGCCATTGCAGAATGTGTCTAGAAGGGTTGTCTCCCAAGAAGCAGATGAGCCCTTTGAGCTGAAGAGGATGAGGACCTGCTGGGTCAGCTCCTGCAGGACAGGGATGGCTTGAGCCTTCTGGATGTGCTGGGCATCCACCTTCTCCAGAGGGAATGCAAAGTCCCCTCTGTCCTTCAGGCAGGAGAAGAGGGGAGAGTCTCCTCATTTGTGCCAGGAGTGTCAAGGCTCTCTTGTTCCTGAGGTTATGAGTCTGAGGCAGGTCACACCCAGGATAACTGAACAACTGAGCAACTGGTCAACTGAGCAGGATGACCAGCAGGGTCATCAGGAAAGCATAGTACCTGGCCATTATGGATATTCCAGATGCTGCTATTCCTCTTGGCTGTATGTCCTGAACCTTCTCCTGTAGGTTCTCTGAAGACCATCCTGTATACATGTGTCTCAAATAAGACAAAGCCCTTGTTTCCATTTTTGAATATCCTTCCCTTTTTCCCCAATTGTCTTTTCACTTCTTACATTCATTCTGTGATCATGACTGGCCATTTTCCATCAAATATTTTGGTTTTCATTATTGCTTTCACTTTATTGCTCATCTTTTTTTATTAGTTCAAATTAGGAACAAGCTTGCTTCACATGTCAATCCCTTCTCCCTCTCCCTCTCCCTCTCTCTTCCCTCCCCCAACCCCTCCCATCCCCCTATCCTATCCCTCCTCAGCTCCCCTGGGAGGGTAAGGCTGAGGCTGAGGCTTCCTCATTGACACCCACGTTCAGGGGTCTGGTTCAGTCCTGTGCTGGCCTCCCAGACAGCAGTCCGGGGACCATGTGCTCCCCCTTGTTCAGGTCAGCTGTTTCTGTGGGTTTCACCAGCCTTGTCCCAACCTCTTTGATCTTCATTTCTCCCTCTCTGCAACTGGGTTCCAGAGTTCAGTTCAGTGTATAGCTGTGGGTGTCTGCCTCTGCTTCCATCAGCCACTGGATGAGGGGTCTAGGATGGCATATAAAGTAGTCATCAGTCTCATTATAGGGGAAGGACATTTAGGGTAGCCTCTCCACCATTGCCTAGATTGTCAGTTGGTGTCATCCTTGTAGATCTCTGGAAATCTCCCTAGTGACAGATCTCTCCTTGGACCTATAATGGCCCCCTCTGTTATGGTATCTCTCATATTCTGCTCTCCTCTATTCTTCCGACTCAAACTTTCTGCTCCTCCATTTCCTCCTCTCCCCTCCTCTTCTCCTCCTCTCATTCTCCCAGCTCCCTCTCCCCTACCCTCATGTTCCCAATTAGCTCATGATATCCTGCCCCCTTCCCATTCTCTGGGGCCCATGCATTTTTTCTCTTAGAGTTCTTCTTTTTTTTTCTTTTTCTAGTTCCTTTGGTGATGAGGAGTATAGGGTGGTAATCCTTTGCTCTAGGTCTAAAATTTATATATGAGTGAGTACATACCATGTTTGTCTTCTTGTGACTGGGTTATCTCACTCAGGATGGTTTCTTCTATTTCCATTCATTTGCCTGTGAATTTCAAGATCCCATTGCTTTTTTCCGCTGAGTAGTACTCCATTGTGTAAATGTACCACATTTTCTCTATCCATTCTTCAGTTGTCATTGCTCATCTTAACAAAGCCATTTTAGAAGTTAATGAAGTCATTATCTTTTACATATACATATGTGAAATTTACTCATCTAATGTAAGGAATGAAACAGAATACATAAGTGTATTTAACACCCATTGAATGTTTCTGTTTCAACATTTTGTAGCATCTGTTTGCATACCTGATTGGTTTCCCAGTACCCATGTAAAAGGCAGGCACAGAAGCACATGCACGAAATCCTGAAATATGGAGGAGACACAAACAGATCTCCATTGCTCAGGCCATCCAATCTAACTGCATTGTTGAACCACTGACATCTGGCTTAATGCATATGAACATTCTCATCAAATGCAAACACACAAAAGCAACAATGAAAAATGAAAATGATTGAGAAAATGTCAAGCAGGAGTAGAGAATGCAAGAAAGGAAGAAAAGAATTGGCAAACAACTTATTGGCATTAAAAGATGGAAATTAATGTTATCCTATACTTAAGGCACATACACAAAGAGGGCCTTGAAAGAACCTATAGTGGAAGGTCAGGAACAAAAACACAGAGGATCAGCAACATCTGCAATATCCACAGTGACTAGTCCCTGTGCTTTCCTAATGACCATTATGGTGATGAGCTACTGGTCAACCTGCTCTATAGGGTGTGACCTGCCTCAGACTCATAACCTCAGGAACAAGAGAGCCTTGACATTCCTGGCACAAATGAGGAGACTCTCCCCTCTCTCCTGCCTGAAGGACAGAAAGGATTTTACATCCCCTCTGGAGAAAGTGGATGCCTAGCACATCCAGAAGGCTGAAGCCATCCCTGTCCTAAAGGAGCTGACCCTTGAGGTACTGGTTCTCTTCAGCTCAAAGGACTCGTATGCTGCTTGGGAGACAACCCTCCTAGACACATTCTGCACTGGCCTCCACCATCAGTTCAGTGACTTGCAAGCCTGTCTGATGCAGCAGGTTGGTGTAGAGTGAACTCCCCTGCATGTCAGATACTTAGATTTTGGTTCTTATCAGTAGCTAAATTATAGTTATGAAATAGCAACAAAGTTTTTATGGGTGAGTGTCACTACAATGTTTTGAACTTTATTAATGGACTACAACATTTAGGAACCTTGTAAACCACTGTTCTATGTAATGAGGTCCAGGACAGCCAATGTTACATAGATAGTCCTTGTTCCAAAAAACATAAGAATATAACTAAATTAAATTGATACTTTAAAGATTTATACATTTAATGAAGTGTAAATATAAATACATTATATCTTAGTATTTAAATCTCTCTGATGGACCACACCTAAATTTAATGCAAATATATAAATGAAGTGTAATTTCTGTACTCTATGAAAAAATGGTGCTCCTATATTCAATACTTTTAACAGTCATAAGCATAATATAGTTAAATTATGTGATCTATATTCCAAAAAAAGGGAAAGTATGATCAAAATCTTTTTAATTTGACTAAAGCTTCATGAAGCAATTGAATTGTTTCCTAAATTAATTTTCAGCAACCTTTTCAAAATATTGTAATTAATAGCTACTGAACTGCATTTTAAGATTAAATTTTCATGTGCCTTATTTTATTTATATCATTAAATAAATTACAAGGTGAATCAAGTTTCAGATTTTCTAACAAAAATGGAAAACACTGGGCCATCCCTCAGAAGAAGGGGAAGGAGTATTGTAGAACCCAGAGAGGTCAAGGATACCAGAACACAGCACACAGAATTTACAAAGTAGGTCTCATAGGGTCTCACAGAGACTGAAGTTGCAGTCATGGAGCTTGCATGGGTATGTGTTAGGTTCTTTGCAAATGGGTTATTCTTGTTAGCTTGTTTCTTTTGTGTGTCTGGGAGTACTAACAGTTGGAGCAGGTATCTCTGACAGTTTTGCTTGGAATTGGGACTCTTTTTCTCTTACTGAGTTGCCTTACCCACCTCTGATATTGGGACATTGTGCCTTGTCTTATTGTAAGTTGTTATGCCCTGTTGCAGTTGATATTGCAGGGAGGCTTGCACTTTTCTGAAAGGATATGGAGGAGAATTAATCTGAGTGACAGGGACAGTGAGGGATGAAAATGGGAGGAGTGTATAATGAAAAAACTATAGTCGTGATGTACAGGATGAGAGAATAAAGTAAGAATACTGACACAATAGTATGTTTCAAAATCATTCAGGTATCTAAAAAATTAAAATTTAGTTTCTTCTAATTGGCTTTTTTAGTCTATTTCTATATTAATATTTTGTTTGGGTGATTCATGGAAAGATTTTCATGCTGCAATGTGACAATGGCTTGGTCAGTAGAAGATCTTGTAGTTGAAATTTGATGACTTGATTTTGCTTCCTGAAACCAAGTTGGAAAGAGATAACTGATGCCTGAACCTTGTCTCCCAATTTTCCATGTGCATTGTGGTTTGTAGCTGCAACATGTGCACACGCACACACACACACACACACACACACACACACACACACACACACACACACACACACATCACAATACAACGATGCACCCATACATGTGGATATGCATGCAAGCACACACAGACAGAGTTATTTAATTCATTTAATATGTATTAGTCTTTCTCTTCAAGGGAAAAGAGTTAGAACCTAGCTTACTTGCTTACTTTAAGAGGAAAATGATGCTCCTTGGCCCCTTGAACTTCCTTAACTGGACAGAAATTGCACAGAACCTTCTCAGCACAGTCTCTTCAGAGTAGAGAAGCAGGTGGCTTGTTTTCTCTTTATTCTTCTAGGTGAATCATTACAGCCAATAGAGTTATCTGTCTTTCTCCCTCTCAGTAACAAATTCCTATGGGCCACATATCTGTGCTTCCCTGATCCCTCAAAGTGAGGATCAGTATAGATATCTGCCTTTTTACTCACCACTTTGGTAGTGAAGACTATGGTGTTCTTCAACCTGTGACAATCATGCAGACCCTCTCTGCTGGTTCCTCCTTGGTGTGTATGTGTGTTCAGAGTCTGAGCCCAGAATGGTATTAGTTCTCCAATAACTTGGGACCTACTCTGTAGCTCTTAAACTCATGAACAGTCTCTCCTGCACAGTGAAATCACAATCTCTGCCCTCCATCTTATACCTTACTCCATGAGAGAGGCCTTATAAGAATGACTTCAGAACTCATACAAGAAGTCGTGTCTCTTGTTTTAAGTTTCATAAATCACGTGACAGGGATTTGTTTTCATGTATCAGAGTGTCAATGAGTCCCAGATGTTCATAGAAAAAAATTTGGTTGTCTATATTGATGGAGAAATGTATTTTGTCTTAATATCAATGTAGTTCATATACTTGCTCTTTAACCAAATACAATTTTATGATCAACATTTAATCATTGAGTGGTTGCTATGCATGAATTCTTAGGTGAACATACAGGACACACTGATGTGTACCCTTTCTTGGCTATTAGTTATCTGGTAAACTTCCCTGACAAATGTCAATCCTCTTGTATTTTATTCTAAATGCAAAAAATGAGTGGTAGGCATGTTCAGGCTACTCTGTCAGAAAGAAGAGATTTCCGTTCTTCAACTATGTATCAATTTTTTCATTTAACTTTACTATTAAAGAGGTAGTTTTCTGATCCTTTCATCATATTTGTTACACAGTGAAGAAAGAGAGGGGGCGTGAAACAAAAAAACACAAAATGATCACATCATTCCCATCTAAATTTTCCTCACTTTTAAAGTTTTGTTTCTCATTTCTACTTTCCTAGAAAGCAATTCCTAATGTGGGTGTGTGGCAGTGAGCCAAAAGTATGACTCCACTTGAAATGAAACCAAAGAAAGTGACCTGTCATTCAAATGGGAAAACAATAGCAAATGATGAGAGTAATGCTTGAAATTGAAATCAGACAGTCTTAGAAATATAATTAATATGACATGAAACTAATTATGTTTTTGAAAGTCATCTACAGAGTAAATGTATCACAATCAAAATTTCAGTAATTCTATTCAAACAATGTCAATATTAAAGCAATTATGGAACATGAAGATGTAAATAGCAGAAGAACTATGGAAGAAAAAGAGCTACAGTGGAGGTGTCTAACACTGACTTCAAATCACAGGTGTATATCTGATGGATTATTGCATCTCCCAACCTCATCAGAGAATCTTCTTTGTACATTAGCTGACTATAAACTAGGAGACACCATACTGGTTATTATACAGAAAATAAACACTAGAAGATTTCTCAATCCTAAATAAGACATACCTATTACACAATCCACCTCCAAGGCTCAGGAATTTGAAGATGTAGTGGAAAGAGTGTAAGAACCAGAGGCAGGGGATGACTACAGCAATAGTGTTTTCAGATTACAACAGGACACTTGCACACATGAAATGACCATGGCTATGACTGCTGATGATAAGGCCTGGACACATCAAGCCAGACAAAATCCATGCTTGAAGCTTAGGGGAAGTCAGGAGGTTCCAAGCTGAGTTCCTATTGGCAACTGATGTCTCTTGTCAGAAGGAGTGATTCAACCCCAGGCATTGTGTCCTTGAGAGGCTACCCAAGCTCCAGTAACATACCCATATACATACAGACATATGTAAGTGGAGGCTGAGCACTGTCATAGGTTATCCAGTACTCATTTGCTTTCTTTGTCTTTAACTCTCTATTTCATTCATTTTATATGGTTTCAATCATATCTTCCGTTGATGAAAAGCTGTGTGCTGGCGAACCTTGTATAAAACCCTATGCACATATAAAGATTATTTTCATAGTTATATTTGACTGGTGGGTTTATACATTCACACTGAGTGGTTTATAAACATGTGCAAATCCTTTTTCTGGATCAGACACCATAGTGAGATATCCACCATGCCTGCACCTGTAGTGCTGACCACGCCTGTTTGGGCGTGGTAACAGGTGTGGACAAGAGGGAGAGTGGTTTTAGGTCTGGGGTCCGGGCACAGGTGGCTCTCTTGCTTACTTCTGTTCAGGTCTCAGAGAGCAGCCTGTGTGGATCCTTGGAGTGGGAACTTGCAGCAGTCATCTGTTTCCTGTGTAAGTGCTTTCTCCCTGAATAAAATTGTATTAACCTATACTGAGCCTAGTCCCAAGAATCTCCATCTTCGCGTCTGTAAGACACAATGTGCATTCTGTAGGTAAAGGGTGTAGGAGACTCTGACTGCTATTTTACTAACAGAATTTTCCCTAGGAAGCAAACTTTGAGCTGTACTGTGAAAGCTGAGGATGAATACAACTGAATTAGGATGTTTACTTCATCAATTTTCATGAGAGACAATTTTGAGATGTTAATCTTGAGCCTCTGCTGCTGGGTGTTTCTCACTATTTCTTGTAGAACCTAGGACTCTAAGTGAAGGATACTCTCAATCATAGTCTCAGCATAAAAAAAAAAAAACTATCCAAGTCGAACACTTAAGGTAGATTTCTGCAGTGCATCCTGAGGTTAACGTGATGATGCCTGTCTCATTGAAATAGATGGTATTGGAGTGTTAAAATCAGCACTGCCAACCTGAGCCCAAGTCTGAAGACATTTGGTGTGAGTTTCATCTTAATTCCACAACTAGATTTGATGTGAAAGAATTGAAGTATATACAGACCTTTAAACCAAGCTGAAAAGTAGATAATTTTCTTAAGATCATGGTAACCTTACATCGGAAACTCTTAAGTATAGCCTACTTTTCCCAACCACTCACTTAAGGTAAAAGTGTTGATAAGAATCATGGGTAAGTATGTGTATGATAAAATCAAACAATTCAGTATTCTTTTCCCAAGTATACAACTGATGACTGAAAGAATTTACAGAGGTGGAGAACTCAATGGCCTCCTTGCATTTTTTAAGTTTTTTATTCTTTAATTACTACTCATATTTACATATCCATCCCCCCATTCCCTCACACTCTCATCTTCCCATGTTCCCCATCAACCACCCCAACTCCTCCCCAGGGATAGTGAGGCCCTCCACATGGGACCTTCAAAGTCTGTCATATAATTTTGGGGAGGCCCTAGTCCTTCCTTGCTGTATCTGACTGCAATAGTATCCCTCCATAGGGACTGGGCTCAGAAAGTCCATTTGTGCTCTAGGGTTAAAGAATGGCTTGACTGTTAGAGGTCCCATAGACTGTCTTGACTTCCTAGCTGGCACCCACATTCAGAGGGCTTGGTTCGATCCAATGCTGTTTCCCTAGCTTTATGACTAGGGTCTCCACGCTCTCAGTAGGTCAGGTCAACTGTTTCTACAACACCATCTTGGCTCCTTTGCTCATCCCTCCTCCCTCTCCACAACTGGATTCCAGGAGTATGGTTAAGTTTATTTGTGAAAGACTTTAAAATGTGTTTCACAGTACAAAGCTTGTGCATTCAACAACCACTAAAAATATACTTAAAAAGAAGGTAATACCTGAAATATGGAGGCAATAGTGGGGTTCTAAAGTATTCTTTTTATACATATTTCAAATCTCAGGATAGGTTTGTTCCAGGGATGTTTCTCGAGACTATTATGAATGGGTTAATTGCCAGATTTCTTCTCAGGGCATTTGTCAGTGGTATATAGGGTGGACAGTTATTACAGTGAGCACTATTTTCATGGTATACAACTTCACGAATATTTATTTCTGTAAATATTAGAACTCCTAGAGTTGAGAGATGATTACTAGGTACCAGAGTAAGGGATGTCAGAGGATGGCAAAACCTGGGGAATACTTGGTCAAAGAGGAATCACAATTTGACAGGAGCAGGACAATCTGGCTACTGCTGAACAGCGTGAGTGATTACTGCCCACACAGAAGCATGAGAGAAACATGAGAAATGGAAAGACAGGATTTTACAAGTAAAGAACAAGAAGTATGAGATGGGTTTATACACTTTCTAAAGGTGATGTAACATCACCTGCACCCTGAATGCTTTGTACCCTGACCATATATAATATATATATATATATACATAATATATATAATATTTACTGTGGAATATCAGGATAAACATTAAAATTTGAAAAGAAGTAAAAAATTAACAAATAAAATAAGATTTATTTTGAAATACTTTATAGAAAATACAAATTAATATATTATACAACAAAGCACGCTTCATTGCATAAATAAATAAATAAATAAATAAATAAATAAATAAATCTGACTAGGTAGAGAACAAATGACTTTACATATGGACAGGAGCATTGCTCAAAACTGATGAAACATCTAGGCAGGTTGATTGAGTTCATGATAAAATGAGTGAGAATTTTGATACTGCAGAATCTTCCCAGTGAGGTGCAGTGTCCTAGTCCAGGCGAATCCTGTCCACTCTGGCTCAGGACTTATTCCTTCTCCTCACTCAATCTTGCCAGCAAGTTGGCTGAGGAAGACAGGGCTCTCCAGACTTCTGCTCTGACCACCTCCCAGGCACAGGGGCTGTGGTTCTTTTCTCTCAGGTAGGCAGTGATCCTGTGGAAGTATTTCCTCACAGCCACCAGGGAGTCTTCCTGGCTCAGGGGAGGTTCCTGCTCCCCCACCTGCTGCATCAGACAGGCTTGCAGGTCACTGAGCTGCTGGTGGAGGCCAGTGCAGAATGTGTCTAGGAGGGTTGTCTCCCAAGTAGCAGATGAGTCCTTTGAGCTGAAGAGGATCAGGACCTGCTGGATCAGTTCCTGAAGGATAGGGATGGCTTGAGCCTTTTGAATGTGCTGGGCATCCATGTTTTCCAGAGGGAATGCAAAGTCCTTTCTGTCCTTCAGGCAGGAGAGAGGGGAGAGTCTCCTCATTTGTGCCAGGAGTGTCAAGGCTCTCTTGTTTCTGATGTTATGAGTCTGAGGCAGGTCACATCCCAGAAAGCAGGTAGACCAGTAGCTCATCACCACCAGGGCCAACAGGAAAGCACAGAGCCTTGCCATTTTGAAGGGTGCAGATGCTGCTGGTCTCCTTGGCTGTGTGGTCCTCCACTTTCCTCTGTAGATTCTCTGAAGACCATGCTGTGAGCATCTATCTTAAATAAGACAAAGTCCTAGTTTCCATTTTCTGAATTCCCTCCCATTAGTTTCCCACGTCCTTTTCACTTTCTTTAGTCAATCTCTGCTAGTGTCTGTATTTCTTTATAACCATTCTTTTGTTTTCATTATTACTTCAACTTTCACTGCTCCCCTCAAAAGTACTTCTTTAGATTTTATTTATTAATTATCATTTATTTTTATATCTCACATATCCTTTACATGTGTGAAATTACTCATATGTAAAACATGAAAACTTTCATGTAATAATTGTCCTGAAAGGTTTTTGAATTTAATGGTGGAATTGTATTTTGTGGGTCAGATGTAGTTTTTTTGTATAGTTAATGAAAATGTACTGTAAATTTTGTTCAAATTATTTTTTCTAAGTGTATGCTAATGGCAATTGATGCAATGGCACATGTCAGGATCTTATATATGTTGATTTAAATTTTAAAAAATGAATCATATATCATGTTTTGTTTATATCCATGTGAGGCCTGCTGTTTCGTGAATAGAGAGAAAGGAGGAGAGAGAGATATGGTAGTGTGTTCAATGGGAGTGGGAGGCAGGTACTGTGAGGAGAGGAGTGGGGAGAAAGTGTAACTGTTTGTATAATGAATAAATAAATAGTTGTAAAAGATTGGTTTATTTATTCTAGTTGTATTTAGACTAATATGAAATTAATTGAAAGGCTAATTTTTTCTTTTTGTTTTTTCGAGACAGGGTTTCTCTGTGTAGCTTTGGAGCCTCTCCTGGCACTTGCTCTGGAGACCAGGCTGGCCTCGAACACACAGAGATCCGCCTGCCTCTGACTCCCAAGTGCTGGGATTAAAGGCATGCGCCACCAGTGCCAGGCCTGAAAGGCTAATTTTTATTTTTAGTGTATATTAGTTTTTTTAAAAAATGATCGTCCAAGGGTCATTATGACACAGTCGGTAAAGAGCTTCCTAATGAAAGTTGACAAATTTATGTTGATACCTTGAGCATAGTGGGAGTGGAAAAGTGATTCCTGTAAGGAAGGTGTCCTCTCATACCACATGCTTGCTATGGTAAGAACTTACTGACATACTGACATTCACACACACACACACACACACACACACACACACACACACACACATGCTCTCTCTCTTTCATGCACACACACAAATCACACACTTGTATACAAACTGTCATAAACTTTATCAGATACAGCTTTGTTCTAAAAGTTCCAGTCTTACTCTTTGCACTGTTGATTTCTCTGTTGTTAAGATTTAAAGACATGCTATCTTGGCATGTGGGTTTCCTTAACTGTTATATTCTCCAGAAGAGCATTGATCAGAAGGAAGAACACATGGAGCTTTTTAGTATTGCTGTCATTGTGACTTACAAAGTTCACAGAGCATCTCTGATATTTCTCTCTCCAATAACCAGTTTTGTAGGCCATGGGATTGTGCTTCACAATTCCTTCAAAGTCAGGATCAGTGTAGACATCTCCTTTCTGTCCATCATTAGTGCACTGAGCATTCTTTGACAGATAACAATTACACCAACACTGAATGCAGGTTTTTTCTGTGTGTGTATGAGTTTGGAAACTGTGATCTCAAGTTGCTCATATTTCTCCAAGTCTCCTTTGACTTATTGAGTGGTGTTTGGGTCTACTCAAACTCTCTGATGCACACTGACGCACACTGACAAAATGTCCTGAGCCCTCCTCTTTAAGTCCACTCAGTGAGTGTGATCACCACATCTTGATGACATCAGCGCTCACACACAATGTAGTGTTTGCTTAGTTTTCTGCATCATAAATCCTAGAAGATCGATGCTATGATTATAGTGGCTTAGTTAAAGTGTTTTTGTTTTTTGTTTTTTGTTTTTGTCAGCAGTGACCACATTGCCATAGATTAGAGTATCAAGTTACCAAGTTGTTAATAACAGAAGACTTTGTGGTCTGTAGTGATGTGTAAACATTCCAGTTTGTCCTGAGGACACTTGTAAAAGACAAGTATTTGCTGTTTTTCCAAATACTACTTTTGTGATTGACACTTAATCACTGAATGCTTGCAGTCGCTGAAGTTATTAGATGGAAATACAGACCACAAGACATACTGACAACAGATGGGCCAAGTTATCCAAATTTCACCTACACATATTTATCCAGTTTTACTTTAGAAGTGGATTCTGCACACACTCTTCCTTTGTCCATTTGAAAACTGAACAGTAGAGAGCCTTGAGGTATTCTATCAGATAGAATAGTTTTAGTTCTGCCAATGTGTATAATTTTACTGATATGATGTTGGCTTCATCGTGGTTGTACTTTACTTTGAATTTTCATTGAATAGAAATTTAATTTCTTTTTTCCAATTTCCTAGAGAGAAAATCTGACATTTCTTTGTGGTATTGAGCTGAGATTGTGATGTCACTTGAAATGAAAGCAAAAGGAAGGAAGTGATATCATCAAATTGGAAAGCAATAGTAACAGTGTTAGTAATGTTCAAATTAAGAGTTCAATGTCCATGCAATAAAATGATATTACTTAAAACTGTGGACAACTTTGAAAGTAGTCTATATATTCAATGCAATCCCAGTCAAAACCTCAACGAATTTCTTCTAAAAAAATCAATATAACATTCCTATGGAAACAGGAAGCTTTTAGATAGCAGGACTATAAAGAATAAGAGCATTGGCAGTGGTGTCAAAGTGTCTGACATTTTACATTACACACTGCTTCACACAAAGGGCAAGTGCGTCTCTCAGTCCCCAGAGAAGCTCCTTCTAGCAGTAGACGGCTGGACACAGACACTGACAGTGGTCAATGTGCAGAGAATGGGTGACTGTAAATCATCAATCTGCCTTGCCCGCTCCCAGGTTCAGCGATCATAACACATATGGTCTCAGGAAGACCACAATGTCCAGAGAGAGTTTATGACTGTAGGAAACAGTGGTTTTGGACTCAATAGAGTAGTTGTATGTACTTGTTGATAGCAGCTGTGACTGCAGGTGCAAAGTCTGAATATGATCAAGACAGACAAAATCCCAGTATAAGCAGGGAGGATGCCATGAAATCCACCCCTAGCTGAGGAACTATTTGCAACTGATGCCTGTTGGGAGAGGGAGATTCAGTTAACCTTAGTCAAGGGATTCCCTGAGAGGTTTCCCCTGCTCCACTAGAGGGCAGTGTACCCATGCACAACTAGTAGCAGTAGGCAAACTGAAGGTTAAAAAAAAAAAGATAAAAAATGAAATTGAGAATGATTAGCAGTGTGGATTTTAGAGGACTTTTACTTCCCTTGTTTTATTTATTTCATGTGATATTTTTGAGACTATTATGAGTGGAGTTTTTCCTCGACAATGCTAAGGTCAATGACACCTGACATTATCATGTTGGAAGAAGGAATTTTATAAAGGAAGGTGAATTTATAGAACCACCCTGTAGAAAAGTCACTAAATCATCTTAATAACTGATCACCCGTAAGAATGGGAAGCTCATGGTGGGTGATGTGACCCCTGGGCATTTAGTCCTGAACAGCATAGATGCAGACTGAGCAGGCCATGAGCCATCAAGGCAGTGTGCAGTGGTCATCCATGACCTCTATTTTAGCCCCTGCCTTCAGGTTCCTGTCTCATTTAATATCCTGCCCAACCTTCTCTCAATAATGGAATATGTTGTGGATTTTAAAGTAAAATAACCCTTTCCACCCCAAAACGCTCTAGTATCATGCTGTGATACTTTATCACAGCAATAGAAACCATCATCAAGACATGGCTGATATCCCAATTATTCAATGTTACCCAGTGGTATATAGGAAGGCCTCTCATTTTTCATGTGTCATATTTTATTTTGGTTTTATGTCTCACTCATCTTTGGAATCCAAATGAGTTAATCTGATAACAGTTGACTCAAATGTCAGTTGTCAGAGGACAGAGAAGTCAGAGGGAGGTACAGTCTAGGAATACTTGGGCAAGAGGACTAAGGCAAAATGTGACAGAAGCAAGACGTTCTGGCTGTCTTCTGCACAGCATGCCAGCTATACATAAGAATTTTGTATAATGGAGAGAAGTAATATTTTACCTTCAATAAAGAAGAACTATGAGATGGCTGTGTCAAATCACACCTTAGCTCTATGAAGTGACATTGCTTTCACTATATACTACTGAGTAGAGGTACGTAAAATATATGGTGACAGAATGAGTTAAAATAAAAATATTTTTAACATATCTAATGGTTGACAAATAAGATCAAATGAGAATATGAAAAATTTATTGAATAGAAGAAATAAATTAACAATAATGATATAATTTTAAAAGGAAAATAAAAATTCCATGGTATTATAAAATAACTATAATAATGTAAACAGGGAAATATGCAGAAACACACATAAATAAATAAATAATGCATGTGAATGAATAAAATTTGCCTGAGAGATTAATACAATATAGCCTAACATTATGGTAAATACACAGGAAAAATTGAATCAATTTTGTTGAAATGAAAGAGCTCTTCGAGAAGATGGAATCTGCCCAGAGAGGTGCACTGTCCTAGTCCAGAAGAGTCCTCTCCACTTTGGCTCAGGTCTTATTCCTTCTCCTCACTCAGTCTTGCCAGCAAGTTGGCTGAGGAAGACAGGGCTCTCCAGACTTCTGCTCTGACCACCTCCCAGGCACAGGGGCTGTGGTTCTTCTCTCTCAGGTAGGCAGTGATCCTGTGGAAGTATTTCCTCACAGCCACCAGAGAGTCTTCCTGGCTCAGGGGAGGTTCCTGCACTCCTAACTGTTGCATCAGACAGGCTCGCAGATCACTGAGCTGCTGGTGGAGGCCAGTGCAGAATGTGTCTAGAAGGGTTGTCTCCCAAGAAGCAGATGAGCCCTTTGAGCTGAAGAGGATGAGGACCTGCTGGGTCAGCTCCTGCAGGACAGGGATGGCTTGAGTCTTCTGGATGTGCTGGGCATCCACCTTCTCCAGAGGGAATGCAAAGTCCTTTCTGTCCTTCAGGCAGGAGAGAGGGGAGAGTCTCCTCATTTGTGCCAGGAGTGTCAAGGCTCTCTTGTTTCTGATATTATGAGTCTGAGGCAGGTCACATCCCAGACAGCAGGTAGACCAGTAGCTCATCACCACCAGGGCCAACAGGAAAGCACAGAGCCTTGCCATTTTGAAGGTTGCAAATGCTGCTGGTCTCCTTGGCTGTGTGGTCCTCCACTTTCCTCTCTAGGTTCTCTGAAGACCATGCTGTGAATATCTATCTTAAATAAGAGAAAGCCCTAGTTTCCATTTTCTGAATGCCCTCCCCCATCCTTGTAATTATTTTTTTTCACTTTTTGAACTCATTTTCTTTTTGTGCTTGGCATTTTTTTTAAACCTATTTTATTTTCTTCTCTCTTCCCCATCTACTATTTCCCTCAAAAAGATGTCTTATTGGTTTTCTTTTTCTAAATAGAATTGTCATTAACTGTTACACTCAGAATATCCATTATTTGTTTGAAATTTACACATCTATTGTGAGGACAGTGTTTCCTCAAAGAGTTATTGAGTTTCACTTTACAATTAGTTATTTTATTTTACTTATAACATTTACTTAAATATTTAAATCATAATGTATTTTATGATTCAGAATTTTCTAACTTAAAAATATTGACACAGGGCTATACTTTAAAATTTTTCCAGGATCTAAACAGATAAAATTGAATTCCTCAAATTGCCTGCCTATTCGTAATATAAATGTACATAAAAAGTTAATTTAACATTACAGTTAATTAGTTATTTGACCAATTATTTTGTAAAAAGTCTTTCTTGTCAGTTTGAAGAACTGAGTCTGATTCATTGGAACCATGGTTGAAATAGAGAACTTACTCCTGTAATTTTGCCTTAGACCACTACATACACAGGAAATCTTTTGTGTGCACTACACGCCTAAGACACATACTCACACACATAGACATATGCACTTTCTCATTCATACTTGCACATAAACACACAAATACATATATAGAGACATACAGCCTCACATACACATGCCCACACATATACAAACACACAAACTCATACACATAGACACATACCATCACACTTACATACATACCCAGAAACACACTCTCACACAAAAATGCACTCACACGCATACATACACAGAAAAATACACTGACAGAAACACAGAGATACACAAAGATATATACTCTCCTGTACAAGCACACACACACACACACACGCTAATACAGACAACGCACATATCCAAACATCAAAACTCACAGTAACAGAAATACAGTTGAACATATAAATACATACACTTGCACAACACATACACAAAACATACACTCCTGCACAATATACTCCCACATTCTTGAAAACCTACACTCTCTCAAATACACACACACTCCCAAATACACACACTCCCACAGATGACATACATTTTGACACATAAACACAGACACATATGCTAAAATACATGTGCACACACACATATACACATACCCACAATACACACAAATACACAATAAACACACAGTCACATATAACATAATACACACATGCACAAATTCCCACACATATGCACACATTCTGACAAATATACACACGTGCATACACACACATTTCACACAAACACACAATACACATATAGACACACACACAGGCATATCCTTACATACAAACTCAAACACAGACTTTCTATCAAACACACATGCATAAACACATACAAACTCATACACATATACACATCACACACAGACACATACGCATAAAGACAGATATGGACACACATTCACACCCATACACAAGAATAAATAAAGAGAAATTCAAATTATCAAAGATAAATTTTCACTAATCTTGTCTCACAACTTTAGAACATGTATCCATGGATTACTGGATCCACTGCATAGTAGGAAGGCCGTGTGATTCACAAAGTCACTCACTTCATGGTGGCCGAAGGGCAGACAGGGGACAAAGTGTGTCCATAGGATGGAGTTCCCTAACCTTCCTCCAGCAAAGCCTCACTACCTCTAGTTCAGTCATCTGAAACAATCTATGGATTTGCATTGATACAGTTTGTTCCTTGAAGACATGATGAAGCCTCATGTCCCCTGAGAACACTGCTCCCTTGAGTACCAACCTCTAAAACACAGGAAACCTTGAGACGTTTTGTATCCAAACCACGACATACATACAGACAGGTAAAGTGCCTGAACTTTGTATCAAAGGCTTAGGATTTGAAATGCTATGCCATGAGTATTATTAAAATAATAACAAATTTACAATCATTTTAATCAGCATGTAATGTTTATTCTCCAGCACAGGACACTGTAGTGCGGTTAAGTCCCTATAAACAATGTTTGCATCAAATCATAATAGAAGCACTTCTAGTTTTTCAACATCTATAGCAACTAGGAATCTGCATGGTCATTTCTGTGTGTTTGCAAACATCAAAATATCCTCATTCTGTGAATAATGTATAAATTAATTTAAATAATGGCAACAAATAATGTTACATTGTTTTAGGTTATACACATAGCTATTCTGCATAGGAGAACATTACAATCCCTATTCAACTTACCTCCAAAATGTATCTAACTGTAATATTTTATTTTCTGCTGCTTATAATTTAAGTTTCTAATACTTTCCAGGCACACACTTGTAGCATGAATAATAAAAACCCAGAGACAGACATTGGGCTTAAAGCTGAAGATCAGAGAAGCCAAGTGACCACCCACCAGAGAGCTCTCACCTCTACCAATGCTCAGGCCAAAGAGGCGATACACCCAAACTCAGACTGCTCTGGGCTGCACTGCTCCTCAGACACTAATGAGTTCCTTTCTCCTCTGGCCTTATATTCCTCTCTCTGCCCAGCCATATCACTCTTGTCTCCACCTCCCTAGTACTAGGATTAAAGGCATGTCATCCCAAGTACTGGGATCAAAGGTGTGAGCTGCGTTTCTCTTTTAGACAGATTCACTCTCATGTATCTCAGGGTGGCCTTGAACTCACAGGGATCCATCTGACTCTGTCTCATGAGTGTTGGGATTAAAGGTGTGTAACACCCCTGGCCTGGCTCCTATGGCTGTGGCTAGCTTTGCATTCTGATCTTCAGGCAAGCTTTATTTGTTATATCATAAACAAAATATCACCACACACACAGTTGTCAGGCAATGTGGAGGCATGTCCCCTCATCTCTTGTCTACTGACCCTGGTGACGATAGCTGTGCAGACCCTTCTTTGTGCCCTATTATCCCCTCAGTCTCCATGTTCTTCTGATGCCTGTGTCTTGGAACCTTATTCAAGTCTGTGTTTCTGCCATTCCTTAGGTCAGCATAGATGACATGAGTTATTTTGGAGTTTCACTTATTAGGAAGGTGAAAGAAATGTATGAATCTGTTAAGAATGTATCGCAGGGTTGGTCTAGTTATAGCAGAGCCTTTGAATTTGTGTCTCTGTCTGAAAGTCCATTTTTCCACCATTACTAGAACACATCTTTGTAGCTGTGATCCTTGGGTGGAATTTGTTGCTTTTTGCCCTTGTCCAAAATGTCTGCCTGAGGCTAAAGAAAGAGTTGTGGATTATTTCTGTTGGCAGAAAAAGAGCAAGCTGAACAAGAAAAAAATAATGTATAATTTAAGGAGAAAAGGAGCACCAGGAAGTGGAAGGGGCCTAAGTCTTATGTACAAGGAAGTAAACAGATTCAGAAGTGGAATAAGGGGAGTGATGATCTCCAGGCAAGATCCTACCTTGCTAAGATTCCAACTTGTGAAAAGGAATTGAAGAAAATTTTAGAGCTGGGTGTGGTGGGGCACACCTTTAATCCCAGCACTCCAGAGCCAGAGGCAGAAGGGTCTTGGAGTTTAAGGGCAGCTAGGTCTACAGATCCAGTTTCAGGACAACATTATTAGGAGGTAAAGAAATTGATGGGAAACAGAAGGCTGGTAAAGAAGTAATTGAATGAGGGGTCCAAGTTCTAACCCTACTAAGTAGCAAAACTTTGTAGTGTTGGTCATGTGGTCCTGTCTTTAGAATCAAGGATAGAAGAAAAGAGTTATAGAATCTTCCTACTGGACTGAGGAAAGCCAATGTGGATAGGAATGTGTCAGGAGTGTCTCTGAATAGAGGCCTAGAGAGAGGCCATTGTTTGAGCTGTGAAAATGAAGCATGTGATGCCTTGGAGACCTCAAGATGTTGAAGATGCTAGAGGCATGGGATACCTGCCAAGGAAAGTTGCTAACAGGGACTGGATCCAGCCTAAGAGACAGAAATGCATTGAGGTCAGTAAAGAAGAAAGGAATTGGAGATCTGATGAACATTTTGACATCAAACATGGAGATGCAGGGTTTGGAGTTTGCCCAGCTGGTTTTCAGTCTTGCTTTGGTCCAGTATTTCCTAATGGTAATGTACATACTGTGCCATTTTATGCTGTAAGCATGTATTCTTCTTTTCAATTTTGATTTTACAGGGGATTACATTTAAGAGATTGCATGAACTCAGAAGACACTTTGAACTCTCGACTCTTAAATAAGTTTGAAACTGTTACAGTTTATGGGGAAGAGACTTTTGAAGTTGGGTTGATGTTATTTTTTGCATTATGATATGACTACAAGTCTGTGGGGGCCAGGAGTGGAGTGTGCTGGTTTGAAAGAAATGGCCCCATAGGGAGTGGCACTATTAGGAGGTTTGGCTTTGTTTGAGTAGATGTGGCATTGTTGGATGAAATATGACACTGCTGGTGTATGCTCTAAGGTTTCCATTGCTCGAGCTACACTCAGTGTAACACAGAGTTGCTTCTGATGCCTGCAGATCAAGATGCAAAGCTCTCAGCAAGTTCTTTAGCACCATGTCTTCCTGCATACCACCTGCCATGATGATATTGGACTAGTCCTCTGATACTGTAAGCTAGCTCTAATTAAATGTTTTTTAAGAAGAGTTGCCATGGACATGGACATCTCCTCAAAGCAAAAGAAACCCCAAGTGAGTTGTTCCACTCACATCATGGTCCTCTGTCAGTCCTTCTATTCCTTTCTCTTGGTTCACTAATTGTGTTGGACAAAAGCAGATTGTTATAGTTAAGATGTGGAAAACAATATGGCTAGTTTGTGGGCAAGGTGACAGTAAGTAACTGCTTCTTAGCACTTTATTCTGTTATATAATCAACAAGATGATGAAAATTACCTTAAAATAAACAACAAATAATGAATGTGAGAGTCATTCTGGGAAGATATTATAAAATTGCATGTAGAGGATAGTTCATCAAAAATCAATATTCCCCACCAGAGTCTTCTTCAATTATAAGCTCTGTAGATCACCGTGATATCACTCAATTTTTCCCAGATACACACTATGTAGTGTCTGTTCCTGTAATATATGAGTCCTTCAGCTAGGGCCTTCATCCAGTAACTGATGGAAGCAGAAGCTGAGATTGCTAGCTAAGCACTGGGCTGAACTCCTGGAGTCCAGTTGTAGAGAGGGATGAGTAATAATATGAGCAAAGGGATCATCAAGACCATGTTGGGGAAACCCACAGAAACAGCTGATCTGAGCAAATGGGAGCTCACTGACTCCAGACTGACACCTAGAGAACCTACATAATACTGAACTAGGTGGCTGGAATGTGGGTGTCAGTTGAGGGGGTTGGACAGTCTATGGGGTCCCTGGCAGTGGAACCAGTATTCATCTCTAGTGCATGAACTGGCTTTTTGGAGTCCATCACCTATGGAGGGATACCTTGCTCAGCCTAGATACATGGGAGAGTTCTTGGTCTTGCCTCAAATGATGGGGCAGACTTTGATGATTCTCCATGGGAGGCCTAATGCTCTCTGAGGAGTGGATGGGGATTGGGATGGAGAGATGATGCAGGGAGTGGGAGGCCAAGAGGGAGGGGAAACTGGGACTGGTATGTAAAATAAGTTTGTTTTATTAAAAAGTGTCATTTCCCAATTCCTGTGCTCCCCCTGAGGACCCTGATAGGGCAATGCTCATGTGAGCATATTCCTCAGCCAAAGTGATAGCGACAACTTTCTCTGGACCATGGAGTCAAAAGGCAGGACCTGATAGCAGAGAGGGATTTGCAATTAAAAAGTTACTCTTAAAAAGGAGTAGATGAGATGTCTGGGCCTGAGCTGCTGCTGTGAGCCATATCTGGGTCCATGGCCCTGCTCCAGCTAGGTTCTTGGTTGAGGTTCATGGGCCCTGTTACCACAGGAGTCCATAGGAATCATGCATGTTGAAATCTGAAGGCCCTGCTGAGCCCTGGTCTGCCCTTCACTGGTCCCAGGATAGCCGCCCTACCCCTCACTGGACATTGCAGTAGAAGAGTTGGGTGAGTCCTTCATGGGAAAATTAGCCGCATTAAGGGAGAGATCCCTTACCATGGGCATGGGAGATCTGGGCCCAGTGGCATTGGTGGAGGAGAGCTGGCTCTGCCCCATACTTGAGGGTTGTGGTTCTAGCAGCCCAAACTGAGGAGCTTGGCTACCATCTAGTCCCACATTCTTGCCCTTGGTTTGGGCCTGCCTAACATCTACCCCATTTATGACCTGCTATAGTATGTGACAAAACTGTTCTGCAGAATGATAGCATCAGGATTGCCATGACAGAGTTGGGGCAACAGCAGGATATCAAAGGGGGGTTTCTATGGAGTCCAGTGATGATGGTGTGCTAGAAGCCAGAGACCTTGAACCATATGAATGACTCATTGAAATGAACACTGGAGGGTAAGGATGATTGGACAAAAGGGTATAGTGTGTGGCACACTGCATTTCTCAATGCATTAGGTCAAATGAAGAGGTATTACAGGAAAGAAAGATGGTGGATTGAGGTGGTTTGTTTGTTTCATTTTGGTTTTTATTAATTTTTGTGGGGGATTTCTTTGGGGGAGACGCTGAAGTGTCAGGGGCAGACATGGGGATGCTGGAATTCTATGGGATTGTGGTGCATGATAGGCAATTCACAAAGATATATATATATATATATATATATATATATATATATATATATTATATATAGAGAGAGAGAGAGAGAGAGAGAGAGAGAGAGAGAGAGCTAGAGGAGGAAAGGAGGAAGAGGAGGAGGAAGAGGAGGAAGACAAGGATGAGGAGGAGGAAAGAGAGTTGTTGATACTCAAAGGTTTCCCTGGCAGCTGTAACTACAGATGAGTGTTATCTTCCTCCCTTCACATGTCCTGCAAAACCCAAAAGGGCTGATGGGTCAAGATGCTTTGGGCTATTGAGCTATGTGTGCTCCTGTAAACACAGACCTTGCTCCAGTAAGAATAAGAACTGTTTTATTCTATACCAATTAAGAATGACCATGATCAGTAAAAGAGATTCAGGTTGCTCCATGTGGCCTGGTCTACTGTGGAGGAGTGTGGTGATATTTGCTTGTGATCTAACAAATAAAGCTTTACTGAAGATCAGAGTGCAAAACTAATCCACTAGTTGACCATGGAGGCCAGGCAGTGATGGCACACACTTTTAAGCCCAGCACTTGGGAGGCAGAGGCAGATGGATCTCTGTGAATTCAAGGCCACCCTTGGCTACACCAGATTGATCCAGTCACAAAGAGAAACAGAGAAAGGAAGTGTTGGCTCACATGTTTAATCCCAGTACTTGGGAGTCATAGACCTTTAATGTCAACACTCAATAGGTGGGGAGGGGAGTGATATGGCTGGGTGGAGAAAGGAATATAAGGCAAGAAGAGAAAGGAGCTCAGAGATTTCAGTCTGTGGATTCCTAGAGACAGGTTCACCCATTTGGTTTGAGGATTCAAATAGAGGTAGAACTAGTGGCTGGCTGCTCTTCTTCTCTGATCTTTCAGCATTTACTAGTGTATCTGACTTATGGTTTTTTATATAAAGACTAATTAGAATTTGAGATACAGAAAAAGTTACCTGAACTTTTGAAGCCACGTATCAAAGGACAGTTGTAAATCAGTGTATTTACAAAGACCATTGTTGCTGATCTCACCAGGCAGAGCAGCAGGTGGAGAATCTCTTCTGTGGGTTCAGACAGTATGTTACAGCATTCCTAGCTTGAGCATGGTTTGCCCAGTTTCATGATGCATTCCAAATGCTTTACCTACTCCTCAAAACCATGTGAGGTCAGACACCTTTGTAAATCATGACTGAGGAGACTTCCAGAGAACTTCCTCTACAGAAGGTAGATGGGGAGAAAAAAAAAAAAAAACTCTTTGAAACTTTTGAGCATGTAGAGTTATTGGTTGTCCAGAAAATATGACCTGTGTGAAACTTTGAGGAAGCTCCCTCATCAGATGAGAAGTTAAGGGAATTGAGTTTTCCAAACCGAAATCGGTTCTTCTGGGTAAATCCTGCTTTAGATGTGGAGAAAACTTCAGAGAACAAGCCAGAGTTAATCTCTGTTTCTTCTTTGGAAATGATGTCCAGTAGGTGGCTCTCTTCCTCTCTAAATGCTTGCCTGTATTGCAAACATTGCTAAGAGTGTCTTGTGCCCACCCCACCACTACCTCTCCATTTTTTGCCATAGTCAGCATTAGATCATTAGAAGAACACTTTAAAAACAAAAGGAAAATCTCTCACATGAGTGTTTCTCACAAACCTAGAATTGCTTTTGGTGGTTATGCATTTCCAGCAAAAATTAACAGTCAGAAACTGAGATGTTATAGAAATCAGTTGTACAGCGAGCAGAGCTGATTAATGAAGAGAGGATGAGCAGCACACACTGGGACTTTTCCACATCTGGGAGGAGGAAACCAGGGCTATGAGACTGAAAGATGGGTCTGGGAAAGCAGGGAGGTACTGGGAGTGTATCAGAAAGAAAGCTGTGTGCACACAGATGTTCATTATTATATATAGCATGTGCTATACATCATGCATAATATATGTGTATATATGCGGTGGCACGGATAATGATTCATGGGGCTAGGTCAAATATTAAATATAATTTATTTCCCTGAGAAGTCACTTACACAAGAGGCAGGTGACTGCTGCAGGTTCTAGCTCCCCCGATCCACCCAGGCTGTGACTCACCAGAAGGAAGAGACCTCACTGGTGTCCACTACCCCAGATATAGTCCTACCTTCCTTCATGTCTGCCCCTGTGACCACACCCAAACAGGTGTGGTCAGTGCTACAGGTGTGGGTGGGTGCTTATCTCACTACAATTCCCCTTGTAGTCTAAAAAGAGATTTAGGCTTGATATGAAACTATATGCAAAGATAGCAAATATCAAGTATGTTCTAGGAGAAGGGAAAGTAAGAAAAACACACTTAAGACCTATTGCCAGTGAAGCAACAAGAACAAATGGCAAGAACTACATATTCAGTCCTAGGGTAAAGGCATAACAGAGATTACTATAGAATTGTCCTAAGCTGGAAAGTTTTAAGTCTTGTACCTAATATTTCTATCTAGGAAGAGAGAACAATAATTGTGACAGTCTAATCTTCAACCTCATCAAAGATCTGAGAAGGAGGATAACAATACTAGGGTAGGCAGGAAGTGCAGGCGACCAACTTCCAAAAGGTGCAGGGAAGATAGAGACACCAGGCTACCTGGACAGTCACCCAAAGTCTCACAGCAGCATTGGGGCAACCAGCTTTGGCTAAGGTCTAAAGTATCTGACTGATCAACACAGAAGCAGGGAGGTAGAAAGGCTGTCTTAGCCTGACTTGGCAAGGCCCAGCAGTCTTCTAAGTTTATCTCCTGCAAGCACAGTAGGACAGCATGTCCAAAGTCAGCAGTCAAGGTGGGGGCAGTTCTTTGCCCAAGAGGCCATTAGCTGAGGAAAGAATGGACTCCAGAAGGAGTATAAACAGTGCCTAACATCTTTTTGGGAAAGCTGGGTGCCGTCAGGAGCAATTGCGTCTCATGTAAACGGAGTAATAATATTAAAACCTTTAAATGCCATATTCTTCAGGTCTATGAAGTGCTTGAAGATCAAATATCTATGTCTGGCTAATCTCATAGATAAGAAACATGGGTGGTAAAAGTCTATAATTCTCGGAAACATAGTTGTACAAAGGCTGAAGCTTCCCAAAATAATTTGGCAAGGACAATGATATATATATATATATATATATATATATATATATTAACAGAGATAGAACTGAAATGTCTTGGCTAGAGTTAGAACTGTTAGAACTGTGTAGTGCAATATGAGAAAATATCCTAAGTTGTATCAATATAAAAAAATTATATACATCAAGATAGTTTTATATTTGTGTGTAAAACTTTGTAAACAGAAAGAAGACCCTAAACAATCAATATACAATAATCTAAAAATTTAATTTATCTATAGCTAACAGCTGCTAAAGTTAGTTCACTAGAAAATATGTTAATCTACCTATATCCCATCTTAACCATACCTTTCCCATCCACACCCTTAAACTTATCTAAAAGAGATTCCCGAGTCTGAGCATCACCTACCATACCCAACCCTAAACAACTAAAACCGACCCTATGCAGGTGAGTACTATCTGTTAAAGCCAACAGTAGGGAAAAGGAGTGCTGTTTTATTGGGATTGCTTCCTGCTGAAATGGGACAGCAAACTCCATGGGATCCTGTAGGAAAAAAAATTAGAACAACAAAAAGTCTTGAGAGGACTAGCTGTAACATTTGTAGCTAGACTCTGAGTGGCAGGAGATGCTTGATTGAAGCTCATTTCTGAAGCTCTGCCCAGGGTGTCTTAAGAAGGTGCACCATTTCAGCTAGCTAGCATGGAGTTGTCTCTAGCCTTATTGTCCCAAACCAGTTTTAGGGTTTGTTAGTCCAGAGGCATCAAGTTGAATCAAGTGGAATCGATGAAGTGGGGCCCCATCTTCTTTCCGAAGAGTTCAAAGATTGCTATTACGAATATTTTTGTTTGCTGTGGAGGACTTAAACACTAATACTGGCACAGAAAGTTTAACTTCCGTAGGTAAACATACAGGGAAAGGTAATAATAAGGATGAAATTAAGAATGAGGAAAATTAGGATTTTAGAGAATACAGAATTCAGACAATAGTAGTCCTAGATTTTGTTTTCTTCTGTCTTTCACCAATGACCTTTTGATATGAGATGAAAACTCTGAATTTTATTTAAACACCATGTTTGAATTTGGAGAAGGAGGGCCAAGTGCAAATCCAAAGCCAAATCTGATTTTTATGTGAATAGGGACTATGATAGTGCTGGGAAGCAGAGAAACAGAAGACAAAAGTTTAGTATAAATGTTATACCATATGTGAGACTCTTCTTTGTATGATGGTTCTTTCTGGATAGCTACTGGATAGCTATCCTCTCTTCTTCTCCAAATGTGGCAGCACAGATTATGACTCATGGGACTAGGTTCAAATATTAAATATAATTTATTTCAGGGAGAAGTCACTTACACAAGAGGCAGGTGACTGCCACAGGTTCCAGCGCCAAGGATCCTCCCAGACTGTTCTCTGTGACCTGACCAGAAGCAAGAGTGTGTTCTGGGGTCTGGGACCCCAGATCTAGTCCTACCCTCCATCATGTCAACTGTGACCACACTCAAACAAGCATGGTCAGTGCTACAGGTGTGGGTGGGGTGGATATTTTAGTCTAGGACACTGATCCCTATATGAAATATTTGTAAACCATCAATTCTTTATTGGATATTGATTTCAGTGATTAATCTTTCTTTCCAATGTGTCTAATTGTAGAGGTGTTCAAACTATTCTGACAGACAGCAAAGGCTTTCAGTACTTCAACAGTCTATACTTTTCCATTAAGTCTTTCTATCTTTCCTTCAAGTGTTGGTTTAATGGTAAAGTCTCCACATCTGTTTTATTTTTATTTTCCACTTACCTAGAAAGAAAACCCTGATGTTGGGTTGTGGCAATGAACCAAAAGATATGTCATTGGAAATAAAAGCTGAAGAAAGGAACTGGTGAGTCATCCAAATGAGACAGCAGTAGCAACACATTAGCTACTAAGATTCAATGGGAAAGATCTATGTTGATTAAATACAATCATGTTATGAAAGTAACTTTAGCTCCCAGGGATCGTCATGCTATATGTAATCTGACTTAGGGTTTCTATTGCTAAGAAGAGAAACCATGGCCACAGCAACTCCTATAAAGGAAGACATTCAATTGGGAATGGCTTACATATTAAGAGGTTAAGTCATGGTGGGAAAAATGGTAGCAGGCAGGCAAACATGGTACTGGAGAAGGAGCTGAGAGTTCTACACCTTGATCCACAGGCAGCAGCAGGAGATTGTCAGACTAAGCCAAGCTTCAGCATATAAGACCTTAAAGCCTACCTCCACAGTGAACACTACCTCAACAAGGCCACACCTACTCCAACAAGGCTGCACCTTCTAATAGTGCCACTCCCCAATGGGCCAAGGATTCAAAAACGTGAATCTATTGGTCCATTCCTATTAAAACCACCACACAATCAAAATCAAAATTTAAATTATGTTTCTTCCAGAGTTATCACTTTTAAAATACATATGGAGACATACAGATACCTAAGAATAAATGTAGTGCTATATTGCTAGTGTCACAATACATGAATTCAAATTACAGCTATATGCCTAAGAAAGCATCACTGCAGGATTATAAACCCTTCCAGTCAATGGAAATTAACACAGAGACCCACAACTGATCATTGAACAGAAAATAAAAGGCTGACTTCCTGGCCCCAGGATCATTGCAGAAGAGGGAGCAGATGAACTGTAAGAGCCAGAGGCAGTGGATGCCTACAGCAAAGCACTGGTCTTGGACACAGCAGGGTAGCTGCACAAATGAATTGAGAGTGGCCGTGACTGAATGAACAAGACTAAGTCACACAATATCTCAGTTTGGAAAAACAAAGGAAATTCCATCTCTTGCTGGGAAAGTATGGTAACGGGTGGCTGCTGAGAGAGATTAGTGTTGGGGCCCCTAAATGGCACTACCTAAGCTCCAGGAGTTAGCCCTGTGTCCATTCATGCAAAACTAGAAGCTCCAAGAAAAGAAGGATGAAGAGGAGGAGGAGGAAGAGTAGGGGGATGGGGAGGAAAAAACCCAATGAAATTTAGAGGGCATAGTGGTGTTTCAAAGGGTAAATTTTAGAGGGTTTCACTTCCCTGGTGGGATTCATTCCAAAAGATGCTCCTAGAGGCTATTTTTGATTTCCTGATTTATTCCTGGTATGTTTGTCTGTATTCAACAGGCAGGAAAATCGGTTTTCTGTGATCCATTTGATATCATTGTACATGATCTCACTCATATTTAGAACCCAAAACAGTTAAAACTCATAGAAGCCAAGAGTAGATCTAAGGTACCAGAGGTCAGGAGAGTCTGAGACGGGATTAACTGGGGATTAACTTCTTACATCAAAGAAGACTAAGTAACAATATCACAGGAGCCTGATTCTCTGGCTTTTTACTGGACAGCATGCTGGTATATATACAGAGATTACTATATGCTGGAGATAAGTAGAGGGGCAGATTAGGGTTTGTGTAAACACTGTGCAGTGTTCACAGGTATCCTGTGCAATTTTTGACAGTGTGTTCATTTGTACAATTTTTATGGTGCAAAGTAACAACATAAATAGACTGGAAAATTTGAAAAGATAACAGAATTAAGAAATCACAAGTGTTTTATACAGAAAATTGAATAGGATTCAAAATAATTTTATTGCATATGATGATTCCCAACATTAAAGACAATAAAAACTGCAAGTTTTCACTTACATAACTTAAATTACATAAATAGCAAGATAAATACACACATAATACACAGATATATCCAAATGGATGCATAAACAAATGCCTTTACATATAGATAAAATTTCCTGTTTTGCTGAAACATCTGGTCACTGTTTGAATTCATGTTAAAATAAATGATAGTTTTTAAAGGAGAATTTATGCAGTGAGGTGCAATGTCCTAGGCCAGGAAAGTCCTCTCCACTTTGCTCAGGACTTCCTCCTTCTCCTCACTCAATGTTGCCAGTAAGTTGGCTGAGGCAGACATGGCTCTCCAGACTTCTGCTCTGACCACCTCCCAGGCACAGGGGCTGTGGTTCTTTTCTCCCAGGTAGGCAGTGATCCTGTCAAAGTAATTCTTCATAGCCACCTGTGAATCTTGCATCCCTACCTGATGCATCAGACAGGCTTTCAGGGCATTGAACTGCTGGAGGAGGCTGTTACAGAATGGCTTTAGGAGGGTTTTCTCCCAAGCAGCAGATGATTTATTTGAGCTGAAGAGGATCAGGGCCTGCTGGGTCAGCTCCTGCAGGACGGACATGGCTTGAGCCTTCTGGATGTGCTGGGCATCCACCTTCTCCACAGGCGATGCAAAGACCTTTCTGTCCTTCAGGCAGGAGAAAGGGGAGAGTCTCCTCATTTCTTTCAGGAGTGTCAAGGCTGTCTTGTTCCCAGGCTTAGGTGATGGAGACAGTTCACATCCCAGAGAGCAGGTTGACCAGTAGCTCATCACCACCAGGGCCATCAGGAAAGCACAGGGTTTAGCCATTGTGGATGTTGCAGCTGCTGCTGATCCTCTGGGCTCTGAGGTCCTGAACCTTCCCCTCTAGGTTCTCTGAAGGCCATGCTGTGAGCATCTCTCTTAAATAGGAAAAAAAAAAAAAACCAAACACTATTTTCCATTTTCTGAATGTCGTCCCCTCACTTTCCAATTGTCTTTTCAATTTGGTTAACTCATTCTCTCCTAGTTTCTGGGAATTTTTCTAAACATGTTTGGTTTTCATCTTTGCTTCCTCTTTCACTGCTGCCCTCAGAGAGCGGGTTCACAGTTTTTCTTTTTGTAACTGGAATTGTCATTAACTCTTACACCACAGACGATCCTTTTGATTTTCCAATTTACACATTACATATAAAGAAAACATTTTCTCTGAAACTTGTATTTAAAAGTTACTGAAATTCACTTTACCATATTTTATTTATACATATATATGTGTAAATCATAATGTAAGGTATGACCCAAATTGTTTCAAAATTAAAATATTTATGCTTATGATGGTGGTGGTGCACACCTTTAATCCCAGTACTGGAGAGGCTAATGTAGGCATATCTCTGATTTCAAGGCAAGCCTGATCTACTGAGAGAGTTCCAGAACAACCAGGGCTACTCAAAGAAACCCTGTCTAAAAAAGAAAAATAACCAAAATAGGAAAAAAGTATTGATGTTATATTCAAAATTTCTTTAATTGTTCAGGATTGTTTTAGCTATCCTGGGTTTCTTGTTTTTCCATATGATATTGAGTATGGTCCTTTCAAGGTATGTAAAGAAATGTGTTGGCATTTTGATGGGTATTGAGTTGAATCTGTATATAACTTTTTAATTGCCATTTTATTATGTTAATTCTACTGATTCATGAGCATGGGAGATCTTTCCATTTTCTGATACCTTCTTTATTGCTTTCTTCGAATACATCAAAATTTTGGCCATGCATGTCTTTTCTCTTGCTTGGTTAGGGTACCTCTAGGTATTGTATAATTTTTGTGGCTATTGTAAAGGTTTTTTTTTTAATGATTTCTTTCTCAGTCCATTTGTCATTAGTATTTAGAAGTGCTATTAACTCTTTTGAGTTCATCTTATTTATCAGCTGTAGATATTACATTTCTGAATCTGTTTGTCTTCTTGTACATCAGACAAGGCATGAACTGGTCAGAACCTTCGGAACCTGTTTGAACCCGTTGGAACTGGTTGAATTAGTTGGACCAGGTTGAACTGGTGGAAACTATATTGAACCAGTGTGAATCGAATTGAACTGGTCGGAACCGTTTGGAGTCAGATGGGGCCCGGATTGAACCAGTCTGAACTGGTTGGAACCAGTTTTGAACAGCATTGAACTGGTCGGAGCCGGTCAGAACTGGTCAAAAGCAGAGTGAATCAGATGATCATGATGATGAAGAGAATGAAAATGAGGATGAGGATGAGGATAATGATGATGAGAAGGAGGATGGTGATGATGTGGATTAGAATATTGAGGATGAGATTGATGAGGATGAGGATGAGGGTAACAGGATGAGGATGATGAGGAAGATGATAGGATGAGGATGAGGATGAGGATGAGGCTGAGGATGATAGGAAGAGGCAAGACCATACCCAGAAAAGATTCCAACTTGTGAAAAAGAATTAAAGAAAATCTTAGAGCTGTGTGTGGTGGGGCACACCTTTAATCCCAGTACTCCAGAAGCAAAGGCAGAAGGATCTCTGAGTTTGAGGTCAGCTAGGTCTACAGATCCAGTTTCAGGACAACCGAAATTAGGAGGCAGAGGAATTAATAGAAAACAGCAAGGTGGTAAAGATATAATTGAATGGTGGGTCCAAGTTCCAGCCCCATTAAGTAGAAGAACTTTGCAGAGTTGGCCAAATGGTCCTATCTTTAGAATCAAGATAGAAGAAAAGAGTTATGAAATCTTCATACTCCGCTAAGGAAAACTAATGTGGCCAGGAATGTGTCAGGGGTGTCTCTGATGGAGGCCTAGAGAGGCCATTGTTTGAGCTGTGAAAATGAAGCCTAGGTTGCCTTGGAAACCTCAAGATGGTGAAGATGCTAGAGGCATGGGATACCTGCCAAGGAACCAGCCCAAGAGACAGAGTGTGTTGAGGTCAGTAAAGATGAAAGGAACTGGAGATCTGATGGACATTTTAACATCAGACATGGAGATGCAGGGTTTGGAGTTTGCCCAGCTGGTTTTCAATCTTGCTTTGGTCCAGTATTTCCTCACTATTCTCCCTTTCCTCCGTTTAGAATGGTAATGTATATGCTGTGCCATTTTATGCTGGAAGTATGTGATCGTCTTTTCAATTTTCATTTTACAAGGGATTACAGTTCAGAGATTGCCTGAATCTCAGAAGAGACTTTGAACTCTAGACCTTAAAAAGTTTGAAACTTTTACAGATTATGAGGAAGGAACTTTTGAAGTTGGGCTGAATTCATTTTTGTATTATGATATGCCTACAAGTCTATGGGGGCCATGGAGTGAAATGTGTTAGTTTGAAAGAAATGCTCCCCCAAGGGAGTGGCACTATTTAGAGATTTGGCTTTGTTTGAGTAGATATGGTGCTGTTGGATGAAGTTTGACACTGTGGGGGTGTGCTTTGCTCAAGCTACATTCAGTGTGATACAGAGTAACCTCTTCTGCCTGTGGGTCAAGAATCAAAACTCTTAGCTCCTTCTCTAGCACTATGTTGACCTGCATGCCACCTGCTGCAAGTTCTTAGCCCAACCACAGAAGGTTGAGCTGGGTCCTAGGAAGTGTAACTGCTGCACTGCTTGCCTGTTGCCAGCCTCCCTAACACATTCAGACTCAGCAGGGAGTTTAGTCAAGCAGGAAAAGTTTATTACCACACCGCAAGCATCTTTTAAAGGAAAAAAAAACCCACAAAGCAGGAAAACAGCCAGCCAATGGTTTTAAAGGTCAGCGCTCTAGGTTTTACCTAGTGAACATGAGCTGTTCATGCAGTGACCCTCTCTGGTTCGATCTTGGAAACCAACCATCTTTTTTTTTTTTTTGTAAACAACTCAGGACTTGCCCATCTGACTTCCCTCAGAACCATCTTTGACTGGCTCATGTGCCCTACAACCTGCCATGATGATAATTTACTAATCCTCTGAAATTGTAAGCTAGCACCAATTAAATGTTTTCTTTATAAGAGTTGCTGTAGTTATGGTGTCTCTTCATAGCAATAGAAGCCCTAAGTAAGATGCTCCACTCACATCATGGTCCTGTCTCAATCCTTCTATTCCTGTCACTTAGTTCACCAATTCTGTAGGACAAAAACAGATTTGTATATCTAAAATGTGGAAAATGATATGGCTATTTTCTGGGAAAGGTGGTAGTATGGAACTGCTTCATAGTACTTTATTCTGTTATATAAACATAAAGATGATGAAAATTACCTTAAAAATAAGCACCAAGTAAAGAATGTGAGAATCTTTTCAGAAAGATATTATACAATCACACATAGAGGCTGATTCAATAATCAGTACTCTTTACTAGAGTCTTCTAAAATTATAAGCTCTGTAGATCATCTTGGTATCACTCAATCTCCCCCAAATAAACACTTCATGTGTCTGTCCCTGTAATATATAAAAGTCCTTCACCTATTCCTGTGCTCCCCAGGAGGACTTCCAACAGGGCAATACACATGTGAGCATGTTCCTCATTCAAAGTAACAGTGACAACTTCTTCTTGACCTACTCAAGAGGTAGGACCTGACAGGAAGGAGGAATTTACAATTGACAAGTTACTCTAAAGAAGGAGATGATGAAATGTCTGGGCCTGAGATGCTGCCATGAGCCATGTATGGATTCATGGTCCTGCTGGGGTCTGTGATGATATCCATGGCCCCTGTTACCACAGAGGTCCATAGGAACCATGCATGCTGATATCCAAAGGCTATGCTGAGCCCCACTCAGCCCTTCACTGGCCCTGGGAAAACAGGCTCTATCCCTCACTGGACACTGCAGCAGGAGAGTTTGCCCAGTCCCTCATGGGAGAACTAGTCCCACAGTTGCAAAAGATCATTTACTATGGGCATGGGATAGCTTGTCCTAATGGCATTGGTGGAGGAGAGCTGGCTCTGCCCCTCACCTGAGGGGGGCAGTTCCAGCAGCCAAAACTGAGGAGCTCAGCTACCATCTAGGCCCACATCCTGGCCCTTGGCTCCTAACATCTATCTGTGCTTTATGACTTGCTGTAGTATGTGAGAAGATTTGTCCTGCAGAATGATAGCCTCAGGATCTCCATGACAGAGGTGGGGCCAACAGCAGGATATCCAAAGAGGATTTCTATATGGTCCAGTGATGATGGTGTGCCAGAGGCCAGAGACCTTGAAACAGACCAATACTCATTGCAATAAACATTTAAGGGTAGGGATGATTGAAGAAAAGGGTATACTGTATGACACACTGCATTTCCCAATGCCATTAGGTCAAATAAAGAGGTATTGGAGGCAGGAAATACGGTAGATTGAGGAGGTTTGTTTCTTTCATTTTGTTTTGAATTAATTTTTTGTGGGGGGATTTCTTTGTGGGAGATACTGAAGGAATGAGGGGCAGACATGGAGTCTCTGGAAGTTGTATGGGATGAAGTACATGATGTGAAATTCCATATATATATATATATATATATATATATATATATATATATATATTTGAGTTGATGAAACTCAAGGGTTTCCCTGGCAGCTGTAACTACAGATGAGTGTTATCTTCCTCCCTTCACATGTCCTGCAAAACTCAAAAGTGCTGATGAGTCAAGATGCTTTGGGCTATTGAGCTGTGTGTGCCCCCTGCTAAACACAGACCTTGCTCCAGTAAGAATAAGAACTGTTTCATTCTGCACCAAATAAGAGTGACCATGATCTGTAACACAGATTCAGGTTGTCCCATGTGGCCTGTTCTATTGTGGAGGAGTGTTGTGATATTTTGTTTGTGATCTAAGAAATAAAGCTTGACTGAAGAGTGCAAAGCTAAACCACTAGTTAACCATGGAGGCCAGGCAGTGATGGCACACACTTTTAATTCCAACACTTGGGAGGCAGAGGCAGATGAATCTCTGTGAATTCAAGGCAACTCTGGGCTACAGTCTCAAAGAGAAACAGAAAGGAAGTGCTGGCTCACATATTTAATCTCAGCTCTTGTAAGTCACAGGCCTTTAATCTCAGCACTCAGGAGGTGGGGACAGGGGTGGTATGGCTGCGTGGAGAAAGAAATATGAGGTGAGAGAGAAGAGAAAGGAGCTCAGAGATTTCAGTCTGCGGATTCCTAGAGACAGGTTCACCCATTTGGTTTGAGGATTCAATAAAGGTAGTGAAAGATTTTAGTTCACAGAAAGAAAAAGTTCCCATAGGCCTTGGCACAGGACAAGGAAATTGGCCCCAACTTGAGGGCAGACAAACAATCCTTTTTGGGTCACACCTGGCCAACAGACAATCGAGGACTTTTCAGGGTACATTCTGTGGCTTTTCCTTTTTAGAAAAGCAGGTCACACCTGGGTGACCACTCTAACATGAGATCATACTTTGTAATCAATCACTTTGTGTCCCTTGCCTGTATGCTGATCTGCGATTTTTTCCCATATAAGGAGCTTGCACCCCATGCTGAGGTGTGCAGCTTTCCCGATATTGCTGACACCTGAATGCGAATTCGTTCAATAAACCCTCTTGCTTTTGCAGCTCTTGATCTGGTTTCTGAGTCTCGGGGGCTCCTCAGGACCCTGTGCCCCTTAGGGGCCTGGGGGTCTTTCATTTGGCGAGCCAGCCAGGAGTTCAGAGGAGACCCCAGACTCATTACCGCGACTAAGAGGAGGTAAGTCCGGTAGTCTTATTTGGATTTATGTTTTGTTTGTCTGTCTATTTGGAAGCCCTGTATAGGCTATGCAGGCTTTGTAGAGACTCATGAGGTAGACTGATGAGTCATTCCCCTCTGAGTTCGCCCCTGGAGGACGGTCCACGGGGAGTTTGGGTGGACAAGGGCAAGCAGGCAACCCTTGTCCCTGGGAGTTGAAGACGCAAGTCTCCGCTCCCGTTTGAATTTGTGGTTTCAGTTTTTGGCACCAATTTGCAGCCGCACGGCCTTTGTTTGGCCTAACTGTTTCAGTGTTTGTCTCTTTGTCTTTTTTGTTTTTCACCATCTGACCATCATGGGACAACAACTAACGACCCCTGTAAGTTTGACTCTAGACCATTGGGGAGACCTTTGGGACCGAGCCAAAAACCAGTCCCTGGACGTCAAGAATCAAAAATGGCAAACTTTCTGCAGTTCTGAGTGGCCAACATTTAATGTTGGCTGACCTCGGGACGGTTCTTTTAATCTTGAGATTATTTTACAGGTAAAAGAAAAAATGTTCGATTCTGGACCCCACGGACACCCCGACCAGGTTTGTCTAAGATGGGTATGTCTAAGAGAATTAAAAAAAAAAAAAAAGAGCAAAAAGTAATAAAAATTTAAAGAGGGTCAAAAAAAAAAAGTCATAAAAATGTCAGAAAAAAATGTAAACTGTTTACTATGGGCTCTCATATCTATTTATAATAGTAATATGGGTTAAAAATTTTGATCTCACCAGGTTAATTCTATTTAAAAGTTTTATTTATATCCCCCCAAAATTAATTCTGTATACTTGTTAAAAAGTTTTATCTGTGTTTTCTGGTATAAACATAAATTTTATTATAAGCCAAAAGCCAAAACAAAAAACAAAAATGGTTCAAATATTTTTACTGTCTAATTCTAACAGTAGCCAGTCATTTATGGACATAGCTCAGAATTTATCTCTGAGATCTAGTCATTAAATTTAGGTTATCAAGAATGTCTTAAATGTATTAAATGTATTAAAAAGATGTCTTTTTAATAAAGATAATATTAAAACTGTTTCATGATTAAATCTGTCAAAAAGTTAAAACTAGTAACACTGGGAATTGACAACATAAATTTAGTAGTCACCTAGATGATAATGATTTTAAACACATCAAGGGTGCTTTATTTTTGATATTCTTACAAAAAAGACATTAAAAGATTTTTAATTGTTCAAATTTATAAGGTTATAAGATATTTATGCTTCTTTTATATTGTTAATATTTGTGCTTAAATCAAAAGAGCTAAAATTTAAGATCACAGTTATAAGTTCCATATGTTAATAAAAAAAATTAAGCTGTTTATTTCTTATTAAGACAATGACCTAAGTTTAGCAAAGGGCTTAAAATAACTGCTAGGCCCATGGGTCTCAATTCTTTAGACTTTTAAAAACAAAACTCTTTTATAAGGGTAGCCTAAGACCACCTGTATGTCAGATGTTTACATTGATTAAAGGTAAACCTGACAATATAAAGTCTTAGTTTTATAAAAGTTGCTAATCTGTTATAAGATATTTTAAAAATACAAGTTACTAGCCATTCTTATAAATGAACAAGTTGCCAGGTTTACTTAGGCAGACTTCTAATACTACAGAGATCTGCAGAATATAGCATTTAAGATATTAACTAAAGAACTTATAATATCAGACAGAGAATTCCAGATCCTGACAGTGACCCAAGGTCTCTAAAAAAGATTATGGGGCTCCATGGATTGTGACAACGCTGACCAATGAGCTCAGATGTTACACCTGCTGCCAGGCAGGACCGGGCTCAGACTGTGGACAGGCTACAGGACACTGGAAAATTGATTGTACCACCTTTGCCTAGACAAAATAAGTTCAGTCTTTTCCATATCCCTCTTCCACAGAGAAAAAAAACTCTCACTTTATAGACCTGGCAAAGATATACTTCTGCCCCCAACACTATTGAGACTTGGGTATGGCTAACTTTATATGGACTGGACCCTGTCATTTTTAATGGATTCAGAAACTGTATGAAATGTGTCCTTCTCAGATCTCTGATAGTATTAATGGTTAAACTATAGCCACCTTAATAGATCATTTAATAAAGTTCTGATAAGCTGATAAAACCAACTGCCTGATGTTCAGTCACAAGCTCAAGGTTTTTGGGTTTACTTTGTCGTCTAAATGTAAACTTGAGGGGCTTTTCATCAGGCCAGGGGCACCTCTGTCCAATCAATGCCTGACTCTCTGGACAGAAGAGAAACATGCAGGCTTCTAGCCCAAATCTGTAGTTTTTGCTAGAACTCAAATATATAAATATATTTCTGCCATTCTATAAATACCCAATATCTGCTTTTTCTGCAATGTGGATTTCAATACAGATTGGTAATGATAAAATATCTAAAACTTCTATGTCCTATTATATAATAAAGTTCATATTGGCTTCAGAGGATCAAAAGTCATAAGGCTTGCTAGGGTGTGCAGCTTTCCCAATATTACTGACACCCAAATGCACATTCATTCAATAAACCCTCTTGCTTTTGCAGCTCTTGGTCTGGTTTCTGAGTCTCGGGGGCTCCTCGGGACCCTGTGCCCCTTAGGGGCCTGGGGGGTCTTTCATTAGAACTAGTGGCTGGCTGCTCTGCTTCTCTGATCTTTCAGCATTTACTAGTATATCTGACTTAGGGTTTTTATTATAAAGACCAATTAGAATATGAGATACAGAAAAAGTTACCTGGACTTTTGAAGTCACATTATCAAAAGACAGTTGTAAATCAGGGTATTCTCAGTAGGCAGAGCAGCAGGTGGAGAATCTCTTTTGTGTGCTCAGACACTATGTTACAGCATTGCTAGTTGGAACATGATTTGTTCGGTTTCATGATGCATTCCAAATGCTTTACCTACTGCTCAAGATGTGAGGTCATACACAGAGCTTTCTAAATAGATACTAAGTAGACTACACACATACTCCTCCTTTTCCAAGAGAACTTCCTCTACAGAAGGTAGAGGGGAAAAAACAACTCTTAACTGTTATGTGTATGTTAGCTATCTCGTTTGTCTAGAAAAGATGACCTATGTGGACTTGGGAGGATGCTACCTCCTCAGAGGAGAAGTGAAGGGAACGAGTCTTCCAAACTGAAATCGGTTCTTCTGAGCAAATCCTGCTTTAGATGTGGAGAAAACTTGAGAGTACATGACAGAGTTAATCTCTGTTTGAGCATTGAAAATGATGGCCAGTGGGGGGGGGGCTCTCTTCCTCTTTAAATATTTGTCTGCATTGCAAACATTGCAAAGATTGTCCTTCCCCCTCCCCACTGCCTCTCTGTTTTTGGCCATAGTCAGCATTAGGTCAGTAGAAGAACACACTCTCATCCCTCCCTGCAAAAATGGGAATTCTCTCACATGAGAGTTTCTCACAAACCTTGAACTACTCTTAATGATTCTGCATTTACAGGAAAAATTAACAGCCAGAAATTAAGATGGTATAAAAATCAGTTGTACAGTGAGCATAGCTGATTAATGAGGAGAGAATGAGGAGCACACACTGGGGCTTTCCACATCAGGGAAGAGAAACCAGGGCAATGAGTCTGAAAGATGGGATCTGGGAAAGCAGGAAGGTTCTGGGAGTATACCAGAAAGGAAATTATGTGCACACATATTTTCATTATTATATATAGCATGTGCTACTAGTATACAATACATAATGCATAATATACATGTATATTTATATGTATAGGTATATATACTCCCACTTTTAGTTTTAGTCTAGGATACTGATTCCTATAAGAAATATTTGTAAGCCATTAATTCCTTTCAGCTATTAATCTTCCTTTCCAATTTTCCTTCCTGACTAATTGTAGAGGTGTTCAAGCAATTCTGACAGAGCAAAGGCTTTCAGTACTTCAACATACTTTCCCAAGAATTCTTCCTATATTTCCTCGAAGTGATGACTTAATGGTAAAGTCTCCATTATTTTTATTTTCTATTTACCTAGGAAGAAAACCCTGATGTTGGGTTGTGGCAATGAACCAAAAAGTATAATGTTATTGGAAATAAAAGCTGAAGAAAGGAACTGGTGAGTCATCCAAATGAGACAACAGTAGCAACAACGTTAGCTACTAAGATTCAATGGGAAAGATCTATGTTGATTAAATATAAAGGTGTTATGAAGGCAACTATATTTCCCAAGGATCTTCATGCTCAATACAATCTGTCTAAGTTACGGATCCTATTGCTAACCCTATGGCCACAGCAACTCTTGTAGAGGAAGACATTTAATTGGAGCTGGCTTACAGTTTCAGAGAAGTGGTCATGTTGGGAAATATGCATAAGGCAGGTAAACACAGTACTGGAGAAGGAGCTGAGAGTTCTACACCTTGATCCACAGGCAGCAGACGGAGACTGCGACACTAGGCCAAGCTTGAGCATATACGAAAGCCCAACTCTACAGTGACACAATTCCACGGCAAGGCCACACCTACTCCAACAAGGCTGCACCTCCTAATAGTGCCCCTTCCCAAAGGCCCAAGCATGGAAACACATGAGTCTTATGGGGACATTCCTATAAAACCTCCATACAATCAAAATCAAAATTTAAATTATGTTTCTCCCAGAGTTATCATTTTTAAAATACATATGGAGACATACAGATACCTAAGAATAAATGTAGTGCTATATTGCTAGTGTCACTATACATGAATTCAAATTACAGCTATATGCCTAAGAAAGCATCACTGCAGGATTATAACCCCTTCCAGTCAATGGAAATTTACACAGAGACCCACAACTGATCATTGAACAGAAAATAAAAGGCTGACTTCCTGGTCCCAAGGATCATTGTGGAAGAGGGAGCAGATGAACTGTAAGAGCCATAGGCAGTGGATGACTACAGCAAAGCAGTGATCTTGGACCCAACAGAGTAGCTGCACAAATGAATCGAGAGTGACTGTGACTGAATGAACAAGACTAAGCCAGACAAATACCCAGCTTGGAAAATGAAGGAAATTCCACCTCTAGCTGGAGAACTATGGGAACTGGTGACTGCTGGGAGAGAGATCCAGTTATCATCAGGTTTGGGGCTCCTAAATGGAGCTACCTAAGCTGCAGAAGAAGGCCCTGTGTCCATGCACAACTAGGAGCTCCAGGAGAAGGAAGAAAAGGAGTAGGAGGAAGAGTCGGAGGATGGGGAGGAGAAAATCCATTGAAATTGAGAGGGCATAGTGGTGTTTCAAAGGATGAATTTTAGAGGGTTTCACTTCCCTGGTAGAATTTATTCCAAAACATGTTTTTAGAGGCTAACATGAATAGGGTTTATTTCAGGATTTCTTTCTAGTATGTTTGTCTTTGTTATATAGGCAGGGTAATCATTTTTCTTGATCTTTTTTATATCACTGTACATGAGCTCACTTGTATTTAGAACCCAAAACTATTAAATTCAAAGAAGTTTAAAGTAGAGGAAAGGTACCAGAGGTCAGGGAGATTGGAGAGAGGATTACTCTGGGGAATATGCCTCAAAGAAGAATAAGTCACTAGCTTCTTGAGTTCTTTGTACGTTTTGGAAATTAGCCCTCTGTCAAATGTGGGGTTGGTGATTATGTTTTCCCATTTTGTGGGCTGCCCTTTGTTTTGTTATGTGTGTCCTTTGCCTTACAAAAGCTTCTCATTTTCAGGAGGTCCCATTTATTAATTGTCGATCTCAGTGTCTGTCCTACTGGTGTTATGTTCAGGAAGTGATCTCCTATACCAATTCATTCAAGGGTACTACCTACTTTCTTTTCTAAGAGGTTCAGTGTGGCTGGATTTATGTTGAGGTCTTTGATCCATTTGGACTTATATTTTGTGCATGGCAATGGATATGAATCTATCTGCAGTCTTCTACATGCCAGCATCCAGTTATACCAGCACCATTTGTTGAAGATGCTTTCTTTTTTCCATTGTATAATTTTAGCTTCTCTGTCAAAAATCAGATGTTCATAGATGTGTGGGTTAATATCAGGGTTTTCAATTTGATTCCATTGGTTTACTTGTCTCTTTTTGTGCCAATACCAAGCTGTTTTCAGGACTATAGCTCTATAATAGAGATTAAAGTCAGGGATGGTGATGCCTCCGGATGTTCCTTTATTGTACAGGGTTGTTTTGGCTATCCTGGGTCTATTGTTTTTCCGTATAAAGTTGAGAGTTGTTCTTTCAAGGTCTGTGAAGAATTGTGCTGGGATTTTGATGGGTATTGCATTGAATCTGTAGATTGCTTTTGGTAAGATTGCCATTTTTACTATGCTGATCTTACCTATCCAAGAGCATGGGAGATCATTCCATTTTCTGGTATCTTCTTTAATTTCTTTCTTTAAAGACTCAAACTTCTTGTGATACAGGTCTTTCAGTTGTTAGGTTAGCGTTACCCCAAGGTATTTTATGTTGTTTGTGGCAATTGTAAAGGGTGATGTTTCTCTGATTTTTTCCCAGCCAATTTATAGTCTTTATATAGTAGGACTACAGATGTTTTTGAGTTAATCTTGTATCCTGCCACTTTGCTGAAGGTGTTTATCTGCTATAGGAGTTCCCTGGTACAGTTTTTCAGGTCACTTATGTAAACTATCATATCATCTGCAAACAGCGAAAGTTTGACTTTTCCAATTAAAAAGTGGGGTAAAGAACTAAATAGAGAATTCTCAATGGAGGAATATAAAATGGCTCAAAGACACATAAGAAAGTGCTCAATATCCTTAGCCATCAGGGAAATGCAAATCAAAACAAATCTGACATACCATCTTACTCCTGGCAGAATGGCTAAAATCAAAATCCAATGATAGCTTATGCTGGAGAGGACGTGGAGAAAGGGGAACACTCCTCCACTGCTGGTGAGAGTGCCAACTCATGCAGACAATTTGGAAATCAGTATGGCAATTCCTCAGGAAAATGGGAATCAGTCTACCACAAGATCCAGCAATTCCACTCTTAGGCATATACCCAAAAGATGCACATTCATACAACAAGGACATCTGCTCAACCATGTTCATAGCAGCATTATTTGTAATAGCTAGAACCTGGAAGCATCCTAGATACCCCTCAACTGAAGAATGGATGCAGAAATGTGGTTCATTTACACAATGGAGTACTACCCAGCAGAAAAAAACAATGGAATCTTGAAATTCACAGGCAAATGGATAGAACTAGAAGAAACCATCCTTAGTGGGGTAACCCAGTCACAAAAAGACAAAAATGGTATGTACTCGCTCATATATGGATTTTAGACATAGGGCAAAGGAGTACCAACCTACAATCCACACATCCAGAAAATCTAGGAAACAAGGAGGACCATAAGAGTGACATGCATGGTCCCCTGGAGAATGGGAAAGGGACAAGATCACCTGAGCTAAGTGGCAGCATGGGGGAGGGGAGAGGGAGTGAGAAGAAAGAACGGGGGGGGGGAACAGGAGCAGGGAGGAGGACATGAAAGAGCAGGAAGATTTAGTCAGGGGAAGAATTGAGAACAAGAAAAGAGACACCACAATAGAGCGAGCCACTTTGAGAGAATTCTGGCACTAGGGAAATATCCAGAGATCTACAAGTTTGACCCCAACTGACAATCTAAGCAGTGGTTGAGAGGCTACCTTAAATGTCCTTCTCCGATAATGAGATTGGTGACTTCCTTACATGCCATCCTAGTGCCTTCATCCAGTACCTGATGGAAGCAGAGGTGGACACCCACAGCTAAACACTGAGCTGAACAATGGAATCCAGTTGCAGAGAGGGGGGAGTGATGAGCAAAGGGGTCAGAACCAGACTGGAGAAACACACAGGGACAGCTGACCTGAACAAGGGGTTGCTCAGGGAACCCAGACTGATAGCTGGGAAACCCAGCATAGGACTATTCCAGACCCCCTGAGCGAGGATGTCAGTCTGGAGGTCTGGGCAATCTATGGGGCCTTTGGTAATGCATCAGTATTTATCCCAATATATAAATGGACTTTAGGTGCCCTCTCCACATGGAGGGATACTCTCACAGCCTACACACGGGGGCAGGGTCTAGCCCCTGCTCCAAATGATATGACAGACTTTGAAGATTTCCCCCATGGAAGGCCTCACCTTTTCTGGGGAGCAGAAGGGTTAGAATGGAGGTGGGGGCAGAGGAGAAGGGGAAGGGGGGAGTGGGAGGAACTGGGATTGACATGTAAAAGAAGCTTATTTCTAATAAAAAGGGAAAAAATGGGTAAGTGGTAATTATGCTGCTATTTATAAACCTCATGAAAAATGATTCTCTTAATCTATTAATAAATTGCTTTGTTAAGAAAAAAAAGAAGAGTAAGTCACAATCTCACAGGAGCCTGATTCTCTGACTCTTTACTAGGCAGAATCCTGGTACATGTATAGAGAATACCATATAGTAGAGAGAAGAGGGAGTGATTTGGGGTTTTCTAAACACTATGCAAAGTACACATATATCCCATGTAATTTTTGACACTGTGTTCATTTGTACAATTTTTATGGTGCAGAGTATCAACATAAAAAGACTGGAAAAATTTGAAAAGATACAGAATTAACAAATAAGTATTTTATACAGAAAAATTGAATAGGATTCAAAATAATTTAATTGAATATGATTTGCAACATTAAAGAAAGTAAAAAACTAGGTGTGCTGAGCATCCACCTTCTCCAGAGGGAATGCAAAGTCCTTTCTGTCCTTCAGACCTGTAGCTCATCACCACCATGGCCATCAGGAAAGCACAGTGTTTAGCCATTATGGATGTTGCAGTTGCTGCTGATCCTCTGGGCTCTGAGGTCCTGAACCTTCCCCTCTAGGTTCTCTGAAGACCATGCCATGAGCATCTATCTTAAATAGGAAAAAAAAAAAAACCCAAACGCTATTTTCCATTTTCTGAATGTCGTCCCCTCACTTTCCAATTGTCTTTTCAATTTGGTTAACTCACACTTTCCTTGTTTCTGGGAATTTTTTCTAAACTTTTTTGGTTTTCATCTCTTTCATTGCTGCCCTCAGAAAGCAGATTTTACAGCTTTTCTTTTTGTAACTGGAATTGTCATTAACTCTTCCACCACAAATGATCCTTCCTGGTTTTCCAATTTACACATTATGTGTAAAGACAAAATTTTCTCTGAAACATGCATTTAAAAGTTATTGAAATTCACTTTACCATAATTTTGTTTATATATATATATATATATATATATATATATGTATATATATATATATATGTTTAAATCATACGGTAAGCTATGACCCAACTTGTTTCTAAATTAAAATATTTATGCTCATGATGGGATGATGCACACCTGTAATCCCAGCAATCTGGAGGCTGAGGCAGGCAGATCTCTGATTTCAAGGCAAGTCTGGTCTACTGAGAGAGTTCCAGAACAGCCAGGGCTACTCAAAGAAACCCTGTCTAAAATAACCAAAATAGAAAAAAAATACTGATATTAATGGCATAATTAATATTTTTCCAGATCTGAAATGCTTTATTATTTTCTTCAACTTGCCTCCATTAACTCTAATATTAATTTATATAAAATATTAATTGAATCATCAGTGTATCTTCCTTATTCATCCAATGATTGTCATGTCATCATGAGGACTCGCTGGGTAAAGGTTTGCTGCTCAAGCTGGTGAGCTCAGTTTGATTCTTGGAAGCCATGGTTGAAATAGAGAAACCGGCTCTTGTAAGTTAGACTCTGACCACTATGTACACACTTGGCAAGCTTGTGCCTATACACACACACTCAATGAATGCTTGCACACACAGTACCCACACAACATCATACATATACACACTCACACAGGTACACACACTCATTCATTCAATATGGATACACACAAACACTATCATAACACATGCACACAAACATACAAACACACAGATACACATATACCATCACACACACTCACGCACACAGATATACACACTCAAACAGATATGTTCACACATGCTCACACACATGAAAACTCACACATTACACATTACATTACATCACTGATAGACTACATGTGCACACACATATAAAGACATGTCCTTACACATTGACATCCACACAGTCACATGTAAGACAGATTTTTCAATACATACATACACACACAGGCACATAACAATGAACACATTCCCACCATACCAACACACACACACACACACACACACACACACACACACACACACACACACCATCATCATCATCATCATTCAAACATAAACACTCACACACATACTCACACATATACTCGCATACACACTCACACAAATGCACAATTTCCCATACATACACATCATTAACACACATATGCACACTCACATTACACATATACACATAACACACCCAAACACAGACACACATGTATATCCTTACACACACATTCACACACATACTTTCTCACAAACACACACAAAAAAGTCACCCACACAGACACACAAGCACAGACACATAAGCACTCTGAGACACAAACAAACATATACAGGCACACACACTCAGACACATACACACGTGCAGTCACATACATACGAGTAACATGCTATTAAAAATCTCAAAGTTAAATTTTCATTCACTTTATTTCACAACTTTAGAATGTTAACTCCATGGATTTCTTGATCCACCAGGTGATTCACAAAGTCACTCACTTCATGGTGGCCGATGGGCAAACAGGGACATAGTGTGTCCTGAGGATGGAGCTCTCTAACCTTTCTCCAGCAAAGCCTCACTACCTCTAGTTCACTCATCTGAAACAATCCATGGATTTGCATTGATACAGTTTGTTCCTTGAAGATGTGATGAAGCCTCATGTCCCCTGAGAACACTGCTCCCTCAAGTACCAACCTCCAACACGGGAAACCTTGAGAGATGTTTTATATCCAAACCATAATATACATACAGGTAAAGTGTCTGAACTTTGTATTTCAAAGTCTTAGGATTTGAAATGCTATACTATGAGTACTATTAAAATAATAAATTTACAGTCATTTTAATCAGCATGTGGTGTTTATCCTCGTGCACAGGGCACTGTAGAGTGGTTCAGTCCCTATAAACAATGTTTGCAGCAGGTCATAATAGAAGCAGTTTTAGCTTCTCAACATCTACAGCAGCTAGGGATCTGCATGGTCATTTCTGTGTTTGCAAACTTCAAAGTCTTTGTCCTCATTCTGTAAATAATACGTAAGTTCAAACAATGGAAGGAAATAATGCCATATTGTTTTGGATTATGTAAAAAAAGACCTGTGTAGGAGAACATTTAAATCATCATTCATTTGCCTCCGAACTGTATTTAACTGCAATATTTTATTTACTTCTGTTGAAAAGTTCAGATTCTACTAATTTCTAGATATACACTGTTGATAAACATAGGAAATGTGTCCCCTCATTTTTGTATCTTTTGATGGATTCTTGGCTCTTCTTAGCCTCTTTCATTTCCTCAGTCTCCAAGGCTTTCTGATGCCTGTTTTGGAACCTTTATCTAGGAAGTCTGTGTGTCTGACTTTCTGTCATTCCTGTGGATCCATATAACTGAGAAGACTACCATGTAAATTTCAAATGTTTAAGGTGCATGAAATGTAGCAATCTGTTAAGCATGTTGATATGGATTGTCTAATGATTGCAGATTCCTTTAGCTTGTGTCTCTGTATGAAAGTCCATCAATCCTCCATTTCAAGGACAAAAATTTTGTACCCATGCACACAACCATGCACTCATATACATGTGCACATTCACACACACAAATGTACACACACAGATTTATTTAATTCATTTAATATGTATGCATTTGTCTTGAAAAGACAATATTTAGGCCTGAGCTTCATTGTTTACTTTAGGTGGAAAGTGATGCTCCAAGGCCCCTTGGGCTTCTATAACTGCACAGTGGTTGGGCAGAGCCTTCATAGCACAGAGTCCCATCACAATGAAGAACCAGATAGTGCTTTTCCTACTTATCCCCATAGGTGACTCATTACAAGCAAAGGGGTTCTCTGACATTTCTCCCTCTCAGGAATGAATTGCTGCAGGCCACAAGGCTGTGCTTCCTTGGTCCCTCAAATTCAGGATCAGTGTTGACCCCCTCCTTTCTGCTCACCCGCTGTGCACTGAGAACTACAGTGTTTTTCACCCTGTGACAATCACCCAGACCCTCAGAGCTGGTTCCTCCTTGATATGTATGTGTGTGTGCAGATTCTGATTCCAGGATAGTTTTATTTCTTCAGGATCAATGGGACTTACTCAGAAGCTCTCAAGTTCATTTACACTCTCTGCTGCAGAGTGAAATCACATCCTCCCTTTTGTACCTTACTCCATGAGAGTGTGCTAAGGATGAATTCAGTACTCATACTGGAAGGCATGTCTTCTTGGTTTAAGTTTCATAAATCCTAGAAAGTTGCTGCTTTTATTTTTAATAGTTTATTTGAAGGACATTTGTTTTCAGTTAAACCCATAGAACTTGAGAATATTACAATAGGACTAGGTTGGGGAAGTCAGAGACAAGTAAGTCTGGGGTATAGTTGGCCAAAGAAGACTAAGTCACAATTTGGCAGGAGCAAGACATTCTGACTTACTACTGCACAGTTTGCTGGTTGTATGCACAGGAAAGTACTCTATACTGGAGAAATGTAGTGATATAAGTTTCATCATTAATGAATGAGAAGTGTGAGGAGGGTATATCTATCATTGAAACAATAGGCAATGCTAAATATCAACAATAATTTGCACCCTGGTCATGCATGTAATTTTTATAGTGAAGACTATCAGATCAAAACTTTATAAATTTTTGAAATGATATAAAGAATGAAAAAGGAAAGGCAGATTCATTTAGGGATAATTTATACTACATAGAAAATAATCTGGTTACATATGTGTTTACCTTAGTAAAATAATCTAATAGCATTAAATTATAATTGAAAAAAGTCAAATAAATAGTTTAATCAATCAATCAATCTAAAATATGAATAACAAAGGCCTTTACATTTTTAAACTGTATTGCCCATTTCCAATCAAGCATGTAGGCTGGTTTATTGAGTTTGTGCTAAACTAATTAAGATTTTTAAGATGTCAGCATCATTGCAGTGAAGTGCAGTGTGCTATTCTAGGAATGTCCTCTCCACATTGACTCAGAATTTATTGCTTGTCCTCATTTAATATTGCCACCAAGTTAACCGAGGAAGACAGGGCTCTCTAGACTTCTGCTCTGACCACCTCCCAGGCACAGGGGCTGTGGTTCTTTTCTCTCAGGTAGACAGTGATCCTGTGGAAGTTATTTCCTCACAGCCACCAGGGAGTCTTCCTGGCTCAGGGGAGGTTCCTGCTCCCCCTCCTGCTGTATGAGACAGGCTTGCAAGTCATGGAGCTGCTGGTGGAGGGCAGTGCAGGATGTGTCTAGAAGGGTTGTCTCCCAAGGAGCAGATGAGTCCTTTGAGCTGAAGAGGATGAGAACCTGCTGGATCAGCTCCTTCAGGACAGGGATGGCTTGAGCCTTCTGGATGTGCTGTGCATCCACGTTCTCCAGAGGGAATGCAAAGTCCTTTCTGTCCTCCAGGCAGGAGAGAGGGGAGAGTCTCCTCATTTGTGCCAGGGGAGTGTCAAGGCTCTCTTGTTCTTGAGGTTATGAGTCTGAGGCAGGTCACATAGGTTGACCAGTAGCTCATCACCAGCGGGATCATCAGGAAAGCACAGGCCTGGTCATTGTGGATGTTGCTAGTCCTCTGGGTTTTGTGGTCCTGAACCTTCCCCTCTAGGTTCTGGACAGTGTGTGTGTGTGTGTGTGTGTGTGTGTGTGTGTGTGTGTGTGTGTGTCTATGACGTAAGTAAGGAATGTTTGAGGTTTAATTTTCTTATTGTCATCCGTGTTACTTTCTACTTCTGTTTTTGTTGACTTTCATGTATTTTCTACTTGGTTTAGACCAGTGTTTCTCAATTGTTTTTTATCCCTCCTCCTGTCTCCAGAGCCTTGCTAGATATTTTTCCTAATTACACTCTGTAGTATGAATAATAAAAACCCAGTGGCCGATTTTAGTGGAGAAAGCTGAAGATCAGAAAAGCAAAGCAGCTGGTCATTAGCTGCTACCTCTACCAAGGATGGGGTAGTTCTGCCCTCAGCTTGGCTGGAGACCGAATCCCCTGAGACTAAATACTGAATATCCAATCCTGTCTCTATTAATCCTCAGACTGGATGGTGTCACATGAGACACCTCGACTCCTGCCTTACATTCCTCTCTAGTGCTGGTATTAAAGGCAATACCACCTCCACCACCACTCAGCCTCTATGGCTAACTAGTGTGGCTGCTGCAATTAATGGCGTATATTACCACTGCTTGGGCCCAATACCTGTGGCTAGCTTTTCAATCTGTTCTTCAGGAAAGCTTTATTAGATCATAAACAATATATCACCACAATTTTCCTTTTTGTCTAATATAAAAAGGAGGTAATAACTAATGTAAGAAAAACTATATACAATACCTATATACAATACATACAGGCTATAAGTACACCAACAATGTGTAGCCCATTTGCATTTGACAAATTCAGAGAAAATACTCAATTATCTATCTGATCTTGGTGTGTTCAAAATGTTGTATCTAATTCACTTCATATTCTAATTTGCATTATCAAATTATCTTTTAATGTCTCTCAACCTTTTACATTTTACACCTCTTTAGTGAGTTTCTTTTCTGAGTCAGGAAAACTATTACTATCTAGTCAACTCCCTCAGAGACCCAAGAAGGAAATAACATTAACTGAGTAAACAGGAAACGTGAGCAAGCGACTTCCAAAAATATATGAGAAATAACAGAAACAGCTAGCTGCCTGAACAGTCACCCAAGGTTCCTCTGCAACATTGGAGCATCCATCTTTGGCGCATAGGCCTAGCATATCTGACAGACTTTCCTGTGAAGCAGGATATTCTGAAGGACTGTCCTGGCTTGTCTTGGCAAGGCATGCAGTCATTCTCTTTTGTGTCCTGTTTGTCCAATTTGAACAGCAATTTCAACAGCAGTTGATGCAAAGGCACTTTCTTGCCCAGTGACTTATCTTTGCCATAAAGAAGGAAACCTCCATGTGGAGTTTCTTCAATGCCCATCCTCTTCTCTGTATTATATTGGTGCTTCCAGGAGCAGACATATCTCATTGTCATAATAAAAAGAAAACCTATGTTATTAAAACATTTTAAATGCCATATTTTGTAGAACTCTGAAGTACTTGAAGATGACCTGTCTTTCTCAACTATAGCTCTTTTGACATTGAAATCATACCTAATGTGACTACAAGTTTTATTGTAATAGGTATCTATTACTAACCTGCATTTCCTTATTATTCTATATAGTTGGTCATAATAACTTTTAAGGACTATAATTTTGCATTACATTGTTAAATGAGCTGTGTAGGTACAACACCTTGAACAAGACTAGAAATATATGTACAGTATGTTTTATTAAGTTAATATTAAATTTGTATCAATATACAAAATTTGTATGCAGTATAACAAAATCCAATCCAATGTACAATATTTAAAACTAGTAGTTGTTTTCTAAAAGATACAAAATTTTACCTTTTTATCTTATCATATCTATATCCTCTCTTTTTTTCAGAGATGATTCAATAATCTACCCTTTTATCCTATCATATCTGTATCCCCAGTTTTTCTTTTCAAAACAAGAACCATGAATCTAATCTCATTTGTTTAGGTTTTTTTCCTGACTATTACCAATAACAACTTATGACCAGTCCTCTTAAATAATGACAAACATCCATAACCCATGGAATGACCAAAAACTATCCACTCTACCTCTTGGGAATGTTGGTTGGTTCTTAAATTTACTTCCTACTGTCTAGAGGTGATGGCATCTTTAGGGGATCCTGAAAGAAAAATTTGGGTTAATTATCAAGTCCTGGGAGAGGTAGCTGTATCATTTATTGTCCAGTCTCTTCATAATGGGAAAGTGCAGGTCTTGTTTCAAGGTCTGGCTGGAGTAGTCTGTGAGGCTGGATCATCTCAGCTAGCCACCTCGAAATTGTTTTGAGTAGTTTCTAGTTCAAAGTCAATCTTTAGTTGGTGCTTTTCAGCTTAGTGGTGTTATCATAGTCCTGGTGGAATCATCGTTATGGGGTTTCATCTTCTTTTTGGAGACTTCAGAATGCATTGGATCAGATTACTTCTTTTCTTGGTAAATATTTCCAGGTAGTTCTCCCTTCTTCTTTGAATGCTTATTGTCCAAAGGTCTTTAAATTCTTCAATATGGTTGTTTTTATTTTCCTGGAAAGACAAAAACAAAACCCTTCCCATCCCTAACTTTGAGGAGGTTCAAAATCTAATCTTACTAAATTTAATTCAAGAAAATTTTGTTTTATCTGCTAAAGCACGTCTATCATCCAGAGCTGTATGGTTTCTTACAATAGGCATTGTGTTCTTTAATTGCTCTGAAAAGGAGTTTCCTCCATGATGACAGGAAACAACTGAACCAGATTTGGCATAGGGGCCTGTGAGAGGCCCCTCAAGGATTTTCCTGACAGTAAAGGCTTACCTTGAATGTCTCTTATTGACCTATATTCATTAGTCAAATGCCTGCCTTTGCCATACTTCTGCATAATCCAGAAGGGTGTTCTGCTTGGATTATGCTTAGAAAAACAAAAATCATTGTTTCTAGGAATGTCCTGTTTACAGTCTCTTTTAAGGTGCCCTTGTTTGCTACTATTAAGACACTTGACATTTTTTCTTTAAACCTCATGGTCATGAGATTCAATGTTGATTGTATCTTGGATCCATTCCTCCAAAGGTGCTGACCTTGCCTTTCAATACTGAAAGACCCCCAGACCCTTGAGGGCCTCAGGATCCCAAGGAGGCCCCAAGACTCAGAAACCAGACCAAGAGCTGCGCATTCGGGTGTCAGCAATATCGGGAAAGCTGCACACATCAGCACGGGGTGTAAGCTCCTTGTATAGGGAAAAAACCGCAGATCAGCATACAGGCAAGGGGCACAAAGTGATTGATTACAAAGTATGATCTCATGTTAGAGTGGTCACCTAGGTGTGACCTGCTTTTTTACAAAGGAAAAACCACAGAACATAACATTGAAAGTCCTTGTCTGTTGGCCAGCCAGGTGTGACCCAAAGAGGGTTGTCTTGGCGATTGCCCCCGTCTAAACCATAGGATGTGCCCGGAGTTGGGGCCAACTTCCTTGTAATGGGCCAAGGCCTGTGGGGAAACTTTTTCTCTCTGTGAACCAAAATCTTTCAATACCTAATTATCCTTTTGAATTAAGAATTAGCATTTTCAAAAGCCAGAGATTCAATCATTATTTGTCCAGTTTCTGAATCTGGTATCATTCTATTTATTGCTGATGCCAATCTTTGTAAAAATCTGTAAAGGCACTTACTTTAGTAAATGACTCAGTATTCTTTCCTACTGCTCCAATTCTGTCCCAAGCATTCAAAGCAGCTGCATAAAGCCAGGGAATGGTCATCATAAAGAGATTGCCTTTTTATAGTAGTATAATCTCCTGCAAGAAGTTGGCATAATTTGAGATAATGGGATATCTTGGGAGATTTCCATTCCTCTAGCTTTATACCATTGTCCAATTGTCTTAGCCTCTTCTCTGAACGAGGTACTCCATTGTTAACTGTGCACTAGGCTCTAAAACAGCGTTAACCAAGTCTATCCAGTCTTTAGGGATAATACTATTATAAACTAATCACAAGCTTAACATCTGCTTCATAAATGGTGAATGCATGCAATATGAGACTACCATTTCCTTCAATCTCCTTAAATCTTACATTGGTATAGAGGTCCAACTAGTTATTATAGAGCCTCTACCATTTGGCAATTCTTGTAAGGTTACACATGAAGTCCTGTGTGTAGTTCTGGCCTGAGCTGGTTGCTTCAAAGCCACAGGCAAGCAGCTTTTTTGTGAATTCATACCTTCATGTTGGGTGCCAATATGTAGTATGAATAATAAAAACCAAGAGACAGATATTAAGCGGGGGAGCTGAGGATGAGAAAAGCAAAACAGCCAACCACTAGAAAGTTCTTACTTCTACCAAGGCTGGGGCACAATCCTGTCCTCAGCTTTGCTGGAGACTGAATGCCACATGAGACCCTAAGCTCCTGTCTTATATACCTCTCTAGTGCTTGGATTAAAGGAATAAACCACCAACAATCAGATTCCATGGCTAACTAGTGTGGCTGCTGGGATTAAAGGTGTATACCACCACATCTTGGTCTCTATGGCTATGGCTAGCTTTGCATTCTGATCCTCAGGCAAGATTTATTAGATCATAAACAACATTACTATAATATCTATAATTAATTTTCAATAACAAATACAAAATAATAAAATACAAATAATACAAAATTTATCTACTTTATATCTTTGCTCTAGACATAAGAGAAATTACAAATTTTTGTTTTAAAATAAACTCAGCATTGGCAAACTAACAAATATAAGTAGAAAGTTAACACTAAAAACTCTTGATTGTGGCACAAGTTCTAATAGGTTTTAGTAATAAAACCCAGAGTTAGATATCGGGGTAAATGCTAAAAGGTCAGAGAAATAAAGGAGCTTACCACGAGAGACCTCTTAACCTCTACTAATCCTCAGACCAAAGGGGCGATCCTGTCCCTATGAATCCTCAGACTGAAAATGTTCAGACTGCCTCAGACTTACTGCCTAGACTGTTTCAGACTAACTGCTGCTCAGACTGCCTCCCTCTCTTGTCTCCTCCTACCTTCTATTCCTTTCTCTGCTCAGCAGATCACTCCTGTCTCTACCTCCCTAGTGCTGATATTAAAGGTGTGTGACTCCCAAGCACTGGACAAAAGAGAAGACAGATGTCAACCTCTAGCCCATTCATAGACATAAATATATAGGAGTAAATGAACCCCCACATCTTCATATACCACACATAAAAATTAAACTTTATTATATATATATATATATATATATATATATATATATATATATATATATATATTATATATGTCAGGTAGTGGAGGTACATGCTTTTAATCCCAGCACTTGGGAGGCAGAGGCATGTGAATCTCTGAGGTAGAGTTCAGCCTGGTCTAGAGTGAGTTCCAGGACAGCAAGGACCACATAGAGAAACCCTATCCCAAAAAACAAACAAACAAGCTGGGTGGTGGTGGTGCACATCTTTAGTCCTAGCAGTCAGGAGACAGAGGCAGGAGGAACTCTGTGAGATTTAGGTCAGTGTGGTCTGCAGAGAAAGTTCCAGGACACACTCCAAAGCTACTCCAAACCCCATCTCAAAAAACAAACAAACAAACAAAAAACCCCAACAAACCAGCAAGATATTATCTCAATACAATGAAGTATTTATACAATAAGTCCAAAGACAATAACAGACTGAATAGAAGGGGAATCAGGAACCTAACAATGGTGAATCTCACAGCTCTTACTCAATATAGTACCAGCCATTATAGTCAAAGCAATTTGCCAAAAGAAAGTAATGAAAGGCATACCAAGAGGGATGAGGTCAGATTATGCCTCTTGGCAACAAAATGGTCTTATAGATAGAAAACCCACTTCATTAACAGTAGTAGCAAACTACACTGAGCATGCTAGTGTTTAATTAATCATAGTCATGTTCTCTCTGCTCCCAGAGGGCAATCACCATTCAGATGTCTCTCTTCCTCATGAGTACTCCTTGCCAAGTTCACCGTCATTTAAAGACAGAAGATAACTGTATGATTCATCATTTGGTTTCCCTCCTATGGTACTATTTTTGGTAGATTGCATCAGAAACCATGTATCTTGTTTAAAAGAGCAGATTAAATCAAATCTAGTAGCTATAAAGGGAAATGTAAAGACATAAGGCACATGTACTTGTGAACAATTTTAGAAGTATAAAAATGGCATCTAGGATCAAACATCTAAGTAGTCATGTTAGAATTTAAGAAAAGAAACATTAGCATTCAGATGGGTTTTTATTTCAACACTAGGCCTTGGATGAACACATTCTGTTTGGGTGGGATATCTGCCATTTTCTGTGAGTATACTGATTTTTCACTCCAAAAAGAGAAGTGCTGAGGTCATAATCTGAGTTCCATAAGTGAAAAGTGGAGTCAAAACTGGGATAAACACAAACCCTGAAAGTCTTGGACATGTGTGAGAATACCACAGACCAGTTGCATCCCCCAAGCCAATGCAGTCACTCCTATACTGAAGGTGGTGCTCTTCGGTTCTATGTTCTTAGTTTTGGCCTGGTTCGGAGACCTATACAATTCCATGCCAAATCAGAAGAACCTGACCTTATTGCCTGTGTCAAAGACATGAAATTTGCAGGTTCTCTCAAGACAAGTAGAGAGTAACAAATCCCAAAATGCTCAGGCTACCTACCTGTGTTCTCCTGACTGTAATCTTGAAAATCTTAATTGCTTTACGACCTATTCAGTAGTTGAAATTTCTGGTGATCTGTTTGGTATAGGAAACGGAAGAGGCCCTGAGCATGGGGAATCCAGCCTGGCTGCTAGAGATATGCCCAAGGAACCAGTCTCCACTGAACAGTACACAGCAGTGATGCTTGTGTGTATCAGAAACACCAGGAGGATGGAAGAGAGACTTAAGACCCAATTTTGTTAAGTTGGGTCTCATTTACTAATTATTACTTCAAGACTATAAATATTCACTCAATCCAAGGGCATTTTTTCTGTTTCAGTTATAAAAACAAGCTTTAAAAAGTAGCAACTGTGCTTTTGTGCAGAAAGAACTTGGATTTTATATGTAGTCATTCAAGTTTATGTTTTAAAACAATTGTTATGATGTCAGTTCTTTATAAACATGGCCAGCTTCCAGTTTGTAATACTTGGTAAAGGTGGAGGAAGTTTAAACACTGACTCACACTCCAAGACAACCTTAAACCTTTAATCTGTTCTTAAATCAAGAAGGAATGTTAATCCCAATTAGTCATAAAGTGTCTTGGTTACCAGCAATTTACTTATCCTTGTGAATGTAGTAGTACATTTAATAAAGACTTTACTTTCTCTGAACTCTCTGTCAAGGGAAACAATTTTAATGGAAAAGTAATTACATAGAAGCTTTCCAAGGCTCTGAAGGAGACATCAGCTGAAAAATCCCTTGCAACTCCAGTATCAAATGTGCTTTCTACACACCATCTATTTTTCACTTCTCTTTTGTCTACTTCTGGCGCCTGAGCTGCCAGTCTTGTGGGGCTGTGGACAAGTGAGCATTCACTTACAGCAATAACAACACCTGTGAAATGGAAAGTACAGGATCATGGATCACACAGAGATTGTATGGCTCACAGGAAGCTTCTAGAAGTTACTGTTCAGCTGGCATCTCAAGAATCTTTGGAATTTACCCAGGCAATGGGGCTATGGCAGTGTATTGGCCAGTGCCGTCACACAGGAACAAAGTAAAAGAAAAGGCTAAAATACACAGACATGGGAGGAATGAGGAGAACAGAAATTAGAGTGGGAACTAAAAAATTTATTATCAAAGGCTTTGTAAGCAATTAGGGTGTTGTAGTCCATAAATATGGTCATTGGAACTATAGAAATGTTTCAAACACCATACTGCTGTAACAAGTAAAATTAGATTTTTCTTGTTCATCTCCAAAACCTGCCTTCAAGTTAGGTTCCATATATTGTGTAGAAAGAAGGGTGGGAACCCATTAGAAAATATCTTTTGTATTGTAGGAGATAATTAATCCACTGAGAAGGTATCCACGAGGTTGCAAATTGCTACGGATACAAATAAATGTTAAGATGGTAGTGCACGCCTTTAATCCCAGCACTCAAGAGGCAGAGGCAGGCGGATCTCTGTGAGTTTGAGACCAGCCTGGTCTACAAGAGCTAGTTCCAGGACACCCCCCAAAGCCACAGAGAAACCCTGTCTCAAAAACAAACAAACAAAAAAGATGGAGAAATGGAGAACTAAACAGAGATATCAAAAAGACAGTGCTCATTTCGCCAGGCACGATGGTACACACCTTTAATCCCACACTCCGGAGGCAGACAGCTCTGTGAGTTCAAGGCCAGCCTGGTCTACGAAGCAAATTCCCAGGCCAGGCAGAGCTGCATAGTGAGATCCTGTCTCAAATAAACAAATGATAATGTTTATTGAATTGTGAAGATGCCTTAGAAACAAGCTCTAGACAAAACCTTCAGGGGGAAAAAAGAAAGGAAAGAAAGCCGAGAACACCACTTCTGATGATCCTGCTCTTGTAGGAATCACGAGGAACTGCTACACACCTATGTCCTTTCTGACTACAGCACAGATGGGTCTGGAAGCTTGAGCCTGTTCTGAGAATGTGATCCTTTTCCAGACTTGTAATGAAAGTCATAAGCTATAGACCAATTAGGAACAGATTTCCCAGTGAGTTTGACTTCAAGTCAAACCACGTCAGGTTTCACCATCATTCAGTCATTTAAATAGAGGATATTCAAGGACACAGATGCTAAGTATCAACATCGGGTTGAAAAGAACTCCAACAATATGCATTTTAGAAAATATAAAGGGTCTTATGGGGTCACATTACAAAATAATTAACAGTAGTATCATATGAAGCGATCATTTAGGGGCTTATTCTTTCTTCTGTTGGTTAAAGAAATATGTTTATTTACAAAGTATAAACCCTGGAAGATCATTTTACTATCCTGTCAACCTGCTTTCTAAATTGTTTACACCAATTATTAGTGTATTCAGCAATATAAGCGTGCTTCCTACCCAACAATTGAGATTTTAAAAATTCTTCAATATTTGGCATCTGGAAAATTGGAATGGCACCTTAGTATTTGTGAAGTGTGTTAGACTTCCATCACAGTGACAAAACACCCACAGGGAACAACCTAAATGGGAGGGAGGTTCTTCACATTCCTGGTGTCAGAGTCTATCCAAAGCCACTTGGCTACACTGCTTTGGACCTGTGGCGACACAGGTAAGTCATCGAGGCAGGAATGCACTGCAGCACAGTCCACTCACAATTTGGCAGCTGCAAAGCATAGAGAAGAGACAAAGTACAACCCAATATCCCTATATCAAGAATCCAACACTGATTATTGAATTTCCTCTATGTTTTACCTCTTGAAGGGTCCATCACCTCCCCAAAAGGATGTCTTTACTGATCCAAACTACAGCAGTAAGTGTCTGTGGAGATATACATCCTATAGTTCTTAAGACTCCAAAGCACTTTATGGGTGAGACCAAGACCATCTTCCCTTAACAAAGCGGTTCTAAAATCCGAGTCATACTTTTAAAAATTGCCTGTAAGATAAATTTCCTCATGATAGTACCACAATTCTTCTGGAAAAATTAACTCATCTTTAATTTATAAAATTAGTAATAAGAAAGGTTTATAAAATGCAAATAATAAGATTTCTTAAGGTACAAACATGAGTGGGCCTACCTCAAACACTAAGAAATCAATGTACACAAAAATCAGTATGGCAAAATCACTTATTTGTTACCACTGTCAATAGAGTTTAGAACATAAAAAACCCAACTAAAAGTAAGACTATATACCAAAGAAAGGTTGAATAAAAGACCATTAGAACCGAAGAAAACAGTTTATTCTCAACTGTAAATAAGACTTATAGGAAGATTATGCATATTGTTACAGAATACATAATAATTTGAAAGCATACATCAGATTCCATGCCAAAAGTGTAGTAGAATATTACATCAGTAACAACATGTGCCTAATCCCAGCTTTCAGGAGACAGAGGCAGGTGAATCTCTGTGGGTTTGAAGCCAGCTTACTCTACAAATCGAGTTCCAGGACAGCCAGAGCCGTTATACAAAGAAACCCTGTCTGGGGAGTGGGGGGAAGGAGGGAAGAGAAAGAAAGGAAAGGAGGATGGGAGAAAGAGAGAAAACGGACATAGTTATATTACAGTACAATGGCAAAAACATATGTAGCAAAGTAATTAAAAACAACAAAAAGCGCCAAGCTGATGGCACAGGCCTGAAATCCCAGCACTTGGGAGGTGGAAGAAAGACTGAGAGTCCAGGATTATCCCTGGCTACACAGAGAGTTTGAGGTCACCCTGGGCTACATGAGACCCTGCCTTAAAAAAAAAACAAAAGTTATCAACAAAAAGCCCAAATCCACTACTACAAAGGAAAAAAAAAATCAAAAGTGCATGTTTATAGGTGTTCAGAGAAAAAATGGACAAGTATCCACTATTGAGAATATTAATAGTTTAATTTTTAATAAAAGTTTAGAAGAAAAACTTCTCCATTTCAACCAGCATAGAAAGCTACTTGAACAGGAGAGAAGCAGTAAATGTCAGCTTCGTAGGTCAGAACCATCACTGGCAAAGGTGTAAACCCAAGATCAAGGAATACAGTCACTGCTGCATAAAAACAAGACATTAAAACTACTTCCCAAAGGGCAAAATGTAGGAGATGGGCACATCTGATCCCGGGTTGAAGAGCACTGTTCCTGTTTGCTTTCTGCTGCCATGACAAACCATGACCAAAGCAACCTGGGGGAAGAAAGGGTTTATTTCAGCTTACAGGTTAAAAGTCCTTCATGGAGGGAAGTCAGGACAACAACCCTGAGGCAGGAACTGAAGCAGAACCACCAAGGAATGGGGAATGATGCTTACTGGCTTGCTTTCATGTCCTTGCTTGGCTTGATTTTTTTTTTTTTTTTGTGCAATCCAGGACCACCTGCCTAGGTACTGCCCACAGTAAGCTGGACCATTATATGTCAACTAATCAAAAAAATGCCCCACAGACTTGCCTACCAGCAATCATACTTAGTAGTTTTCTTAGAGTGTCATTTCTCCTTTCCATTTGACCCTTTCAAGATGACAAAACAAACAAAAACTATAAACTAACTAGCAGTCTCCAAAGTGCCACTGGTGAAGAGAAACTCTTTAAAGGAAACAGGACAATTAAGGCAAGACAGGAACAACCAGGGGTGGCTGTTACTTTAATCACAGCACTAGGGAGGCAGAAGCAGGTGGGTCTCTGAGGTCTTGATCTACATAGTGATTTCCAGGCCTGCCAAGGGCTAGTGAGAGCCTGTCTCAAAACACAACAAACAAAACATCCAGGAACAAATTAATGAAATATGAAATGTTCTTATAAATAATAGTTAAGGTGCTACTGGCAATTAATGTAGACCAGGGTGCGACAAGCAGAACTGCAGATTCCTTTCAATGTTCACTGTGCTGACCTTTTGTCAACTTAACACAAGCTGGAATCATTTGGGAAGAGGAAACCTCAACTGAGAAAATGCCTCCACCAATTGGCCTGTGGGTAACTCTGTGGGACATTTTTTTTGATTGAGGATGTGGGAAGGCCCGGCTCACTGTGGGTAGTGGCTTGGTCCAGGTCCTGGGTGTTATATGAAGGCAGGCTAAGCAAGCCATAGGAGCAAGCCATAAGCAGTACTCTTCCACAGCTCTTACTTAAGCTAATAGCTGCAGGTCACTGCCCTAATTTCCCCCAGTGAGAGACTGTAATATGAAACTATAGGACTGAGATAGGTACCCCCCCCCACAGTGGCTTTGGTCATGGTGTTTAATCACAGCAACGGAAACCCTAACACATTCACTGAGCACAGTTCTGCTATAAATGCAGTTAGCACTCTAGCAAATGCTTTTCAGGAACCTAGAAAAGCTTAACACTGTTCAGATTTACTCAGAATGTATCCCCTGGTAATAAATGGGGCAAGTTTTATGTACAATGATTAAAACTTAAATCTGACTTATGTACAGTGGTAAAGTGTGTGTGTGGGGGTAAAGAGTCAAATGTATAGCAGTGTAAAAACTGGCACTTTCATGAAGTTAAATACTGTATGAATACAATATTTTCAAACAACCTGTCTGAATTATTGATTAAACTAAATTAAAAATCTAAACTAAACTGCTGGGACTAGGGAAACTGGCTCAGTCAGTAAACTGCTTGCCACAGAAGTGCAAGAACCCATTTGGATCCTAGTACCTATGTAAAAATTAGGAGTTGTGATTGCAGTGCTGTAGAGAGATGGAGACAGGATGCTCACTGCTTTCTGGCCATCAGTCTAGCTGAACTGATGAGCTGAAGGTTCAGTGAGAGATCCTGTCTCAAAATAAAATAAGGTGGACAAGCAATTTTGTCCCTGTTTCAGCCTCGAGCCTCCACACACATGTACACATATAAACCTACACACACACATGAAATCACATCCACCCAAGCACACAATAAACTCATATATACACATGTACACACATACACAGGAACCTGCATACACACATACACACACATACATGTGAACCCACATAGACCTGTACACAAATTATAAAATGCCACTGGCCACAACTACCACCTACTTAATATTTCTCTGTGCAAATCAGTTTTAAACAACTACTCACAACCCTAACACATACAATTTTCTTTTAGATTTATCAGCGTTTTGCCTGCATGAATGAATGTACACCATGTGCATGTCTGGTGCCCACAGAAATCAGAAACCATCATATTATGAATACATAATACTTACGGATAGTTATGAACCACCATGTGGGAAGTGAACCCCAGTCCTCTGTAAGAAAAACCAGGGATCTTAAGTACTGAGTCATCTCTCAAGCCCTAAGATACAAACTCAACAGGCTCCATGGGTAAGAGGAAACACAAACTTTATAGATGTAAATTTACCCCCAAAGTCAGTGGACTTTAGTAGAGCTAAGGATACTTTGAGAAATGTAGAAATGTTCTGTAGCAATGTATGTTTTCTTCATGAGAACAATGTCTTTCAATTACAAGCCAGGAAAATTTTAATATGACCAATGTACAAACTACACTAGAAAGCAAGAAAAAAAAAATCCAAGTCTGCTTTATCTGCACAAAAACTAATTTATCTTTTTGGTCTCACTATGCAATCTAAACTGGCCTTAAATGCATAATCCTCCTGCTTCTCCACTACTTTCAACAGAATCTGCTTTTCATAATAAGATGCACTTGGAAATAGAGATAAATTCCATGCATATTATTTCTTAATATCTACACATGAAAAACTAAGTGGTTTGTCTTTGAAACTTGGATTGCAGCTTTTGAAACTATTTGCCAATGTCATTATATATGTTAAGTATGATGAACCCAATATTCACAGAGGTTATGGCTGGCATGTAAAAATCAAGGATAATTTTTAGCTTATGCTTTATTTTCCTATTCTTTTTGTAGGACAAATCTTATTTTTATATCAGAAAAGCTTGTAAATATTATTGAAAACTTACTGGGAAAAATGAAAATAGACATTAAAAATACTTTGTAATGATAGACGCTTGTATCCCCTTCATATGTTTGTTCAGTCTTTTAAAAATTATTTATGAACATGTTTTTTTCATAATGAAAATATTTTCAGCAAAAATATTTCTTCATAGTGAAAAATTTTCATAATGAAAACATCAGTCATTTCAAAATCACTTGTAATTTCCATCTTAAGAGGAGTTCTGGGTTTAATTAGTTATAGTAACATAGTATCAGCCAGCTACTTGTATGAACATATGTGTAGATTATCAACTAGAGAACACTGGAAAGCAAAAAAGGAGAGGTGTATGTGTAAGACTACAGGGTGATGCAGATGGAACAGTCAGCTAACCTGGTTAAGGAGCACTTGTTAATTACAGAATGTGAATGTCAAATGTACTCACAGAAGGCAGAAATGCTTTTTAGCAAAAGAAGGAAAAGTATATACAGAAAACAGGCTGTACAATATCACTTCACTATGTCCAAATCAGCATGAAGAAGTAATATATCAATTCTGGGTTACAAATAAACCACAGGAAAGCTATCCACAAGGTCAAAATGTAGAAGCGAAAATTTTAGTTTCAAAAATTAACTGAACAGCTTTCATTTGTAAAACTAAGAGTTTGAGGGGAAGAAAAAAGGCAATACAAGAAAATACCAGTTAAATAATTTTATTATATAAAGAAATCCTGTAACTTGATATGGAAAACAAAGCAATTCTAATAGGTATCACAAGGAAAAAGGACATGCACATTTGACCAAAGAGAAAATGAAGCTATTCAAAATACACAAGTATTCACTCTTGCAAAAAAAAAAAAAAAAGAAAGAAAAAAAGAAAAAAAGAGTTTGGGATGCCACTTCTTGCTTATTCAATATACAAAGTTAGTAGCAATGTTTACCTTAACTTCTAGAAGTATTTAAATATGTCTAAGTAATAAAAAAAAATGGAGTCATTAAAAAACATAGAAAGTATGAAAATTTCTGTCAATGTAGAAATCATAAAGAGCATTAAAATAAACCAACACTTGTATGGGCAGTAAGTAAAGTTCAGATGCCAGAAGCCAAATCCTTTCCTTGGTCTGAATTACCTTAAGGGACTGTCAAGGCATTACTCCTGATTTACACTCTGCCACTCTCCCAGGGCCAGTCATACATGCACACATATATGTATGCACATATGTTTATTTCCTTCAGGCGAACTAATTTTCCAGGAAAACACAATCAGTATCACTCATTACCAAGGACTAATATAATTCCATTTGTACTTTTAAGATTTTCCCATATAATTCACGGGCAGGAAGTATTCCCACAGTACTTAAGACTAAAAGTCTACTTTAGTTAGCACTGCCTTAAGAAACCAGCTGGCTTGTTAGGGGATCTGACACTGGTCCTGTCCTTGGGTCAAGGATAAAAAGGCATATTTCTGATTTAATGCAGAACAGGGTCTATCTGCTTGCTTAGATCAAGGCAGCCCACACTGCTCAGGATGTGATCAGCTACAGTGACACCAGAAACCACTCAATAAACATGTCAGAGTAGCAAAGGTGGGAGGCTGAACATAAAATCCTATAGCTCTGTTCAGAGTGTTTCCTTAGCTCTGTTCAGAGTGTTTCCCTATCTTTCTTGACTGCCAATTCTCACTGGAAAAAGAAGTTAATGAGAAGAAACAATTCTCTAAAACTTGCCTTTTACTAAATAATCTATATACATGTAACTACAGGTTACACAGAAAAACTAATTAGATTTTATTTAAGGAAAACAATCCCATTAAATATGACAAATCTAGTTGTCAATTTAACTTATTGTAGCCCTTAACTATCTAAATTTTGCTTAGCACGTTAGACACTAACTCTCTGGTATTGAATTTTCATTGAAATAAAAGGAGCTGCTTTGCGGAAGAAAACATTAGCTCATTTTCACTACCGATGAAGTTTCTATCAGTTCTAAAAGCTTATATGTATGTACACATGAATTTTTGTGTGAGCACATATTATGTCTTATGTATACACGTCAAAATTTTCTTTTCTCCAGTAAGATAACAAATCTTGACTTACTGTTACTTCTAGTTAATATTTGTACTACTACTTCTACCTAAGAAACTTCATATATTCTAAGAGTAATCACATAGCCTAGTTAACAAATTGTCAAAAACTATCCAAGAGGGAGGTAGCTGTACCTTGGCAATCTTTTATTATTTTAGTTTATAACAGGGGGACCTTCATTTTACTGTTTTAGTCAAATCAAAACTTTCAACTTTGTAGCATAATAGACAATTACACATTCACTATGATCACCTACAATTTGACATATGTAACACCACAAAAGATATCTAATTTTTCATATATCTTTCACTTGTTAAAACAGCTAAATATGTGTTAAAACACATTTTTTTCAGAATGTACTTGGTAGCCATTTAATAACATATTAAGCAAAACAAAAAACCCTAAGTTACCTTTTTGTCTATTAACTGTAGAGAGTAATAAGAGACAATTGAAGGGGAAGGGAGATCATCCATGAATACACTGAAAAGGTATTACACCTTGTATCTAAGAATGATCTGAAGGTGCTGAAAGAGGCGATTCTCTTGAAGGTGACCCAGGGTTTTCTTCAGGCGGAAAAACTGTGAGAGTACAAGCCCGAATGCCGCCAAGTGACTCTGGAAGATCAAAAACTTTATGCCACTCATCTTTTTCCGGGTCGTACTTCTGGACAATTTCTACCATGCAACGGTTATTCCAAGAATATCCACCAACAACATAGATTTTGTTTTCAAAAACAGCAACTCCAACATCACTCTGACCTCTCAGCATAGCAGCAATTGGAGTCCACTGGTCAAGAGTTGGTGAATAATATTCGCAGCTGAGAACATCATCATAATCACTTGTTCCTCTGAAGTGGTTGCCACCAATCACATACAGCTTGTCTCCAACTGTACACATGCAGTGCAGGCCTCGGACTGTAGTCATAGGAGCCTTCTGTGTCCATTTGTCTGTATCTGGGTCAAAACACATGAGCTCATTTTGGAAAGTGTCATGAGTAATTCCTCCTGAAATATACATTAGACCCCCATACACTGTTCCGGCATGACCATAGTGGGGTTCACTCATTTTCGCAACATAGCTCCATTCGTTCATTCTTGGGTTGTAACATTCTACTGTGGCCAGTTCACCAGCTGCACTGCGCCCACCAACTGCATACAAATGTCCTTTAAGGGCACTCAGGTGAAAGAATGTGCGCTTTTCATTTAATGATGCCACCTGCATCCATTTATTATACCGAGGGTCAAATCTGAAAACTGTATCAACAGCAGTTTTTCCTTTTGTATCATAATTACTCTGACCACCAACTACATAAAGGAAATTTCCAATAACAGCAATGCCATGCTGGTATCGAGGAGCATCCATGGGGGCTAAGGACTTCCACTCCTGTGCCCTTTCATCGTACATCCTCAATTCTTTACTGACCACTAGCTGCTGCCTCAGAACGCCTCCTAAGGTAACAAGGTGAGTGGAATCAGAGCGAATGGCAGTTCTGTCTGACTGCATCACTGGCTGCATATATGGCATCATTTGGTAATTGCTTGCTTCCAAAAGTAAATTCACACAGGTATTGTCTGTTCTCATGAAATCTACTGTCTGCACATAGTTGATGAGGTCCTGTGGTGTCATCAGTGGAAATCGAATATTCTTCATTAATTTTGCAGCATAGTCCATCCGAGGGTCTTCCAGCCTCAACCAGCGGCAGGCTGCCTTGAAAAGTTCAAGTTCGGAACAGTGCTTGAGACTATTGCTGGAAAGCACAAAGGCAAGCCGTTCAAAGGGGAGTTTTAGGAACTCCCCAGTACTCAGCAATGCAGGAAAGTTCTTCAGGATGAAATTATTTACATATTTATCCACTTCTATAAGATTGTAGGTGTTAGCAATCCGTCCGACCTCAACACAGTTATCTAAAGAGACGCCTGATATAAGAAATACTTTACAAAAGTCCAAAACTGGTAAGATTTGTAGAAAGCTGGCAGCTTCAAGGGTGTCCTGAAGATTGTCCATGTTAAGGGACAATTTTGCGGTATAAATAAAATCAATGATTTTCTTCAGGCCAACTTTGTTCACCCCATGAAGTTTAATGCACATTAAATCTTGTTCTTTCATTCCGCCTGTGAACATGGCCTTGAAATAATCGCTAGCAGACGCCATCATGGCTCTATGAACCGGGAAGATCTCATCGCCATCACCAGGTACCAGAGTCACGTCACAAAGCAGGCCCTCGAGTCTGAGCTGATCAAAGCCTTGCAACACCACCGAGCTGTGGGTATTGCTGGTAAAAAACCGCGTCGTTCCTGCCTTGCAGGGCTGCAGGTGGGCAGAGACGCCCATCTCGCCGCCGGTACCGAGAGACACCTTCATGTGAGAGCCCTGCGTTCGCAGCGAGCCACAGGCCGCAGACGTTACAAAGAGAACGCTCTGAGCAAACTCAGGGCCGCAGAACGAACCAAGGGCGATCAGTCGCCGCAGCCCCGCTCCGCTCCGCTCCGCGCACACCCACGCCCGCCCTGCGGCAGGATCACGCAACGCGGCCGGCGGACCTCAAATGTGACAGTAAAGCCGGTGAGTCATAACCTGAGGCAGTTCAGCGACCGCTTCACCGCGGCGGGCCCGCGCTGTCGTCCTCTGCAGCTGCTCTCGGGGCGGGGGAGGGGCCGTCACGGCCTGCGCACCGCCGCCACCGCCCGCCGGGCTCCGCACCTCCGCCAGTCGCCGCTACGCCCTCGGAGGTCCGCGTAGCGTCTCCTCGGCCACCGGCTCGGCTGGGAGCAGGACCTGGAACTCTGGTTTAGGGCTGGAACGGCGGCCTAGACCGAACACCTAGCTCGTCCTTCCGGAAAGGCCGAATCCCAGGATCCCCCGGGTTAGGAGCGGCTGCACAGCTACTGCGCCTGCGCGGCTGGCCTGGCAAGGGGGCGGGCGGATGGGGGAAGGGCGCGGGCGGGCTGGGGGCGGGGTTGCGCTCCCCCAGCGAGGCCCTGGAGGGGGCCCCCTTCTTGCAAGCTTGCAGGAGTGCGCAGGCGTGCATGCATGCTTGCTGCGTGAGGTTTTCTTACCACTTTCCAAGAGCGCATTCTTTCTAAGATTTACGCTTCTTCGCTTGTGCCAGAACAGCCACGAAACGCAGCCTTTGTTAAAAACTGAGGAGAAACCTGGCAGAATAAGTCATTGTATCATTTAATTAAAAAAAAAAGTTTTACAATTTACATCACACTCAATAAATGCCTCACTTAAAATAGGAGTTGTAAGTGTTTTTAAGCATTTAAAACACGTGGCATTTAACTTGTTACTAAAGTTTGGTCCTAATGATACCTCTTGAAGACTTGGAGGGAGAGGGAAAGCCATCATAAAGACTTTATTCATGGTTTTGTTTCCTAAATACTTTTTAAATGGTTGCACAATTTCCCAATAATTAAGCATGTTATAGTTTACTTTGCCCACTGTTTTTCTCCTGAGTGTATAAACCTTGTCCTTCATTGTCTTATGGAAAATTAATAAGCTTAGAGAATTTGCACACAAAACCTTATTCTCTATTGAATAATGATAATATTTATTAGAATATTCAACTCAATGTTTCCAAAATAATGTTACCAGCACTGCTTGGGTTTGCATTTCCCTTCTCTTGGATTTCCCTTTTATGACTTTTTTTATTTATTAAAACACAGTTCTCTAATTGCAAATTTTAATTGTGATTTGCAATAAGTGTATAATTTGCCATAACTCTCTATTCTCTGAATTTGACGTTATCGCTGTCTTTAAATCTTTCTAGCATTTTCTTGTATGCAAACTAAAAATATGCTTATGTTCTTCTACTTCCTGTTTTGGTTTTTTTCTTTTTTTACTAAATAGCATATATCCTGTTATATCTTTCTCTTTTTTTGTTGTTGTTCAAGATTTTCCAAAATCGGTATATAGAGAGCTTACTTAAAACATGTTGTAGAGGCTAGTAGACCAGCATTGTTTTTCCAAGGTGCTCTAGCAGCAATCCAACCTATTTGATACAAGAGCCCTGTTTAAATGAGACTGATCTTGAGAAATTCTTGCCAGTCCAGGAACATTCTGGGAGGCTATTTGGTATAAGAGTTGGGGTGAGCATTCCCTGACTTGCTGTAAAGTGTGGGCTATCTGTGAAAAGGGACATCCAAGGGATTACTTCCTATATGGAAAAGGAAGAACAAAATCACAGTGCCTAAGAAGGTATCAGAGCAAAAATCACAATATCAGTCATTGTATTATTAAAGATGAGAAACCAGACTCGAACATTAATGGTTATTAGAGACAGATGCTTTTCATATTCCAACATTTAAGTATTTTAAAAGAGTGAGAAACAGGCTGGAGAGATGGCTCAGAGGTTAAGAGCACTGACTGCTCTTCCAGAGGTCCTGAGTTCAATTCCCAGTAACCACATGGTGGCTCACAACCATCCGTTATGAGATCTGGTGCCCTCTTTGGTGTGCAGATATACATGGAAGCAGAATGGTGTATACATAATAAATAAATAAAATATTTTTTTAAAAGACTGTTTTTTCTGAGTTCAACATGAAATGAATCCATTTTGTCACAACATTTGGTGGTCATGTTAAATAGCTATGTGTTAGAGCAGCTACCTAGGGACATTAGCCCACTCATGTGCTTTAGTATATCAATTCCAATATGTTCATTATAATTTAATTTATTATATCTTAGTATTTATCACATATATCATATTCACCTTCACATTTCCCTAGTAACAAAATGTAGTTACCTTCATATTTTTAATTAATGTTATTACTCAAAGTTTTACTTTTAGACTTTTCACATTTACTCTTAAGTCAATGTCAGGACTGGTTTTGTAATCTCAAAGGAAGAATGAAGGTTCAGTTTATTCAAGTTATAAGTAACACCTGGTCATGATACCTTTCCAAATAAACTATAACATGGTTTAAACAGTTGGGACTTTGTTTTTCCTTTTTTATTAGGAAACAAAATTATTAGTAGGGCCGTGTGTGTGTGTGTGTGTGTGTGTGTGTGTGTGTGTGTGTGTGTGTGTGTGTGTGTGTTTCAAGACAGGATGCTTTGGAGCCTGTCCTGGAACCAGCTCTTATAGACCAGACTGGTCTCAAACTCATAGAGATCTGCCTGCCTCTGCCGCCCAAGTGCTGGGATTAAAGGAGCGTGCCACCACTTCCCAGCAAAATTATTAATAGTTTTGAAACAGTCTCCCTGTGTGATGCAGGCTGGCCTTCTTGGTGCTGGTTAGAGATGTACATCACCACTCTAAGTCAGGTAATCAGTTTTAATTACATTATATGCTAACACTGAAGGCAAAAGAAAAGTGTCTTCATCACAAGAAAATGGAAGGTTCAGAGGTCCATGCTTGACACCTGGGATTTGCAGAGTGTTGTGATTAGAGGCTCTAATTTGGGAACTAGATTGGAGCTGGCCATCAAAGGCCCAAAGACAAATGAACTCTGAGAGTAATTGAGTAGAGATGAAAATGCCCAAAGCTAAATTGTGGGAACTTCACATTAGTGAAGAGAAGTGAAATGGGGAACTTGAAAGGGCACTGGGATGGAATGGAGGGACAATAAGAAAGTGACCAGAAGATAGTGGCTACAAAAGGATGTATTAGACAAGAAACACATTTCAAAGGCATTGCTTTGGGGCCAATGCAATAGTCCAAGTATGATGACCCACATGGTAGAAGAGATAACTGACTCACACAAGTTGTCCTGCAACCTTCATTCATGTGCCCCTGCAACACACACTAAGTAGTAAAAAGCTGAAATGCTTATACTTATTTTTAACTTACACCTTTTTAAAAAGAGAGTCTTATATTTGAAAGTGGAGACTGGCTTTTCAGAGTCAATTCCAACAAATTCAGAATAAAAGATGTTACTTAGTGTAAACATGAGGAAATAGAGATGTTCACTCAGGATAAATGAGAGGAAAAAGAGATACCCACTGAGGATGCATGAGAGGAAATACATAGGGGGCAAATAGAGCAGAAAGCTCTTTGGGGAATATTAAAACTATATAATTTTCAGCTTTTTTTTTCCCCTTGAGTCAAGGTTTCATCCTGTAGCCCTGGAACCTCCTTTGTGGATCAGGATGTCTCAAGATTTGCCTACATCTGCTTCTTGCGTGCTGGGATTAAAAGTATATGCCCCCCCAATAATTTTTAACTCTTTTTATATCACGTTTTAGGATCGATTGCAAGGAATGGCTCTAGGTGTACAAACCACATAAAATCAACATTTTGTTTATTATAGGTTAACTTTTTAAATGTCAAACATTGTTTAACAATTCTAAAATACTAGTAGATGGAGTGTTTTATTTTTGTATTTTTTGCTATTTTTTATTCCCTTTATTTGGTTTCCATTTTACAGCATTAACTGGAGTTTTATATGATTACCAATTATGCATACTTTTGACTATGTTCACTTTTCAAACTTTCCCTTAGTGTCACAATACTGGGCATGCAGAAACAGCCTCTCCCATCTCATATCTGCTGACCTTAAGAATTATCAGGCCCGTCTCATATATTTTAATTTTCTCCTCATTATCGACAATAGCCTTAATTCCAAACATAATTGCTACTGATAATACATAATTTCTGTGAAAACTTTCTTCATTACTATCTTAATTGCTTTTCCCATTTCTGATAAAACACCATGTGCAAGACAGCTTATAAAAGAAACTTTAGTTTGTGGCTTACAGTTTCAGATAATTAGAGTTCTTGACAGCAGAACAAAGGCAAGGGGGCAGCAACAGCTGAGAGGTCATATCTTGATCCTCCATCTGGAAGCAGAATCAACTTGGCTTGAGTCTTTTGAAACCTCAGAAACCCCTCCACTATGACACTGCAAGGCAGCCCCAATTAAGTGTTTTCCTTTACAAGAGCTGTATTATCATGGTGTCTCTTCACAACAATAGAAACCCCAACTAAGTGAGCATGTGAATATGTCTTTGGAAGCCAGAAATCAATGTCAGATGTCTTCTTCAATTGTTCTCCACTTATTTTGTGAGACAGGGTCTCTCAGTAATTAGCTAACTAGTTAGGTGGACTGGTTAGCCAGTTAGCCCAGAGAGTCTCTTGTCTCTGCCTGTCCTGTCCAGGGTCAGACCCAGGTTTTTTGTTTCACATGAGTGTTGGGATCTGAACTCAGGTACACCTGCTTATCTGCAAAGCACTATACTGAATGAACCATCTATGAAGCCCCTCATCTCTATTTTACATAGTAACAGTTCATTTTCTTGTAGAGATACATAGTCTAAGAATATTTCTTTTTTATCCCTGATATATTTCTGACCATTCTTGATTAACTTTGAATTGTTTTGACTTTGAATAGTGGTCAGTGTTGCTTCTGTAAAAATTGTTTAAAAAAAATCTGTGGTTTCAACAAGAACGATATTGCAATGAACATCAAATTGAGACACATCCTTTGTCTGGCACAGAAACGGAACTGTATCTGAACATTTCTCTTCCATAAAATCAAGGTAAGAACACATATTAAAGTCTGTGGCCAGTACAAATGTGGTTGCAAAAAATACAAACCCACAAAGAAAGAGAATCCTGCAAATAAGAAAACAGATTTAAAACAGTAATAGAAATTTTAGTGAATCACCCCATAAACTCACCGTGTAGGACTCAATGCAGAACTCCTGCTCCAAGGCGATTCAGCTTCTTCGAACTTCAGTTTTCTCGAATGGAAAATGTTTGTAGAACTGAATTCTACCCATTTGAAAGCTCTCGTGGTAATCCCTTAGGCCAACACCTAACAAACGGCAGTTATCTTTGTTTTCTGAAGGTAGAGCTGTATGAACATGCTCTATTTTTTTTTAATCAAACAATTTGAAGGTGCATTACCTTATGGTCCATTGACTGACCACAAATAAATAAATAAATAAATAAATAAATAAATAAATAAATAAAACAATTTTAGAAATGTTGGGATTGGATTGAGAAATGTTTACCATAGGTCCCCATATTTGAATGATTGGTCCCCTGTTGATTGCTGTTTGGGGAAGTTTAGGAGCTACAGCCTTGCTCGAGGAAATACATCACCCAGAGCCGGCTTTGAGAGTAAATCTTTACTTCTTTCCAGTTTACTTTCTCTTCTTGGTCTAATGATTAGAATTTGTGAGTTCTCCTGCTCTGGCCTCTGCCTGTCCCTTCCTGCCATGCTTCCCTGCCATGATAGACCCATCTCCCTGGAACCATATGCTTAAATAAACTGTAATGATATTTTATCACAGCAACAGAATATTCATTAATATAAGAAAGGAAATGATAAGCTAGAAAATAGATATACAACAAACCGAAGGTGTTCAATGTGCACAGTGGCTTCTTAAACCAGGAGCTGAAACTGGGAGGGACTGCTTAGGCTGGCAATGGGAGAGCATATTGAGTCTTTGTCCTGATTCTGAAACTTGACACATTTCTGCCACATCTCACTTTTGAATCTGTTCCCTGCCGTATTCCTGTATTTTGCTGCTCCTGTGTAGAAATCCCTACAGCTTTCTTTTCACTCAACTGCCTTTAACTGCCTACCCTTGTTCACACAGCTGCCCTTGTTCACACAGCTACCCTTGTTCACACAGCTGCTTCCTGTTCTGCTGTGGTTTCTGGCTGAAAGGTTTCATGTTGAGACAGAAACAGAAAATAGAAATTGAATGAGATAATTCAAGGTTTGCAGAAGCATATGCAAGTCTTCCTTTTTTTAAGGTGAATATTTTTGGAATACGAGGGCAACCCACATAGATAAAAGAAACATCAGCCACTTAAATTGCTCAGCATCCTTAGCCACCAGGGAAATGCAATCAAAACAACTCTGAGATACCATCTTACTCCTGTCAGAATGACTAAAATAAAAAACACTAATGACAATTTATGCTGGAGAGGATGTGGAGAAAGGGGAACACTACTCCATTGCTGGCAGGAGTGCAAACTTGTATAGCCACTTTGGAAATCAGTATGGCAATTCCTCAGGAAAATGGGAATGAGTCTACCACAAGATGCAGCAATTCCACTCTTAGGCATATACCCCAAAGAAGCACATTCATACAACAAGGACATCTGTTCAACCATGTTCAGAGCAGCATTATTTGTAATAGCCAGAACATGGAAGCAACATAGATGCCCCTCACCTGAAGAATGGATAAAGAAAATGTGGTACATTTACACAATGGAGTACTACTCAGGGGTGGGGGATGGTGACACAAAAAAACAATGAAATCTTGAAATTCACAGGCAAATGGATGGAACTAGAAGAAACCATCCTGAGTGAGGTAACCCAGTCACAAAAAGACAAACATGGTATGTACTCACTCATATGTGGATTTTAGACATAGAGCAAAGGATTACCAGCCTACATTCCACACCTCCAGAGAAGCTAGGAAACAAGGAGGACCCTAAGAGAGACATACATGGTCCCCGGAGAAGGGGAAAGAGACAAGAGCTCCTGAACAAATTGGGAGCATGGGGGAGGGGGAGGTAGGAGAAAGAGGAGGGGAGCAGAGGAGGGGGAGGAGAACATGAGGGATCAGGAAAATTGAGTCAGGAGAAGAATAGAGGAAAGCAAGAAAAGAGATACCTTAATGGGGGGGGCATTATAGGTTTAAAGATAAATCTGGCACTAGGGAAATGTCCAAAAATCAACTAAGAATGTAAGCAAAAGTGGAGAGGCTACCTTAAATGCCCTTCCCTTATAATGAGATTGATGACTACCTTAAATGCCATCCTAGAGCCTTCATCCAGTAGCTGATGAAAGCAGAAACAGAGATCCACAGCTAAGCACTGAGCCGAACTCCTGGAAACAGTTGTAGAGAGGAAGCAGTGATGAACAAAGGGGTCAAGACCATGCTAGGGAAACCCACAGAAACAGCTGAATTAGCAAGTGAGAGCTCATGGACACCAGCCAGATATCTGGAGAACCAGCATAGGACCAAACCAGCCCCCCTGAATGTGGGTGACATTTAGGAGGCCTGGACAGTCTATGGGACCTCTTGCAGTGGAACCAGTATTTATCCCTAGTGCACAAATGGACTTGGGAGCCCATTCTCCCATGGAGGGATACTCTCTCAGCCTAAATACATGGGGAAGGGCCTAAGCCCTGCCCTAAATGATTGACAGACTTTGATGATTCCCCCAATGGAAGGCTTCACTCTCCCTGGGGAGTGGATGGGGGGTAGGACGAGGAGTGGAGGAAAGTTGGTGGGGGACATGGGAGGATGGGAGGGAGAGAGAACTGGGATTGATATGTAAAATAAAATCATTTCTAATTTAAATAAAATTTAAAAAGAGAAAAGGAAACAGCAGACTCCACCAACTGTGCATTAATGAAACCTGCACAGGAGAAGAGTCCACTTCTGGCCATCTGCAGTAGGGCCAGAGGCCAAGTCAGGGAGTGCAACTTAAGCCTATAAGACTCATGTACTCCTTTGGGGGGGCTATTTCATGCAGACTGAGGATTCTCTTTCCTGCTGGAAATTAACCTCAATATTTTGAATCTTTCTTACAGAGAGAGAGAGAGAGAGAGAGAGAGAGAGAGAGAGAGAGAGAGCAGCTTCAGGCAAAACACTCACTTTTGTACCAGAAGCAAATATAAGGGGTCAAAATATGTTCCTTTCCCGAAGTCTGCTCTGCTGACCCAAGAAACCCAATTAATTGTCCTACATTAAACTAGGACATAGGTAGAATCTGAAATTCTGATGGTAAAATTACAAGGGTTTTCAATAAGGCTTGTGTTTAATGGTGCATCAAATAAATTTTTACAGTGAGTTCTCAGCATCACAAATTCATTTTTGTAAGAGATCTCTTGGTGTTATAACTAGAAAAGTATTGTAATCATATCTTTGTATTAGAAGTACATCATTCTCTACCTATGACATAGTAGTAAAAGAGAAGTTGTATTCAAAAAATTGTCTAGACTCTAGAGGTTTCCTAATTACCCCTTGAGGTAACCAAGATAATTATTGCATCTTTCATGGCCCTAATTGCTTGGCAAAGTCCTTAACTCACAGTGATAAATACCTGAAGCCTTTTTGACACCTGTCTTTAGAGCATGGATTGCCTAATGTTGGAATTAGTGGCATATCCTTATACCATCCTGTCCCTGGAAGATGGCACAGTTACTTGAAAGAGAGGACTTGTGATTCATCGCAGAACAAACAGCAGTGGATGGGATAACCATGTTACTTAATTAAAGCACAGCACAGACCTTGTATCAAAAGGTCGTCCTTATATCAGACTGGTATTTTTGTAAAGTTCCAAAGGTTTCAAAAGAGAAAATGTTAGTGTGGACTTACTGAGTAAATCACAGACTCTCCTAATTAAGAGATGAACCTCTGCAAACCCTGTGTTTTGCTGACTGAAGAATACACTAAAGAAAACAAGACCAGCCTCAGGCAGAATATGCCAAAAATTTATGGAAAATGGATCTCGAATCTCATTTTCTGCAGCCAGGCAGTTGAGTTGTCTTTGCCAATATGGACTTTGGTAAGCACGTGGTATTTTCCATTGATGTTCATTTTGTTCTCTTGCAGAAATCAGTTCCAAATGTTCTATCAAACCTCTGTTCTTTTTCTTGGATGATACCCAATTTGAATAATAATGCCATATATTTTGTTATTCCATTAAAAATTAAACCTCCCTGCCTTTCCTTTCTTTATGTAGTATAATCTCACTCATATTTTCAAGTTGGTTCCTAAGTTGTAAAAGCAAAATAAACAGAATTGTGTTGGACAAAGTATAGTCTGAGAATAATAATGCCATGATACTGATTTTCCTGGAGTTTTGAAAACCCAATATAATTCTCAGAAGAGGTTCACATTGGATTATCAGATTTTCCTTACATTTAACTCAAACTCCAGAATTTCATACATTTCAAAGATGTACCTTTTGCAGGCATACAATTTAAGCCCCAAGAGCTCATTAACAGAAAATACTATTAAGTAAATTATTGAGTGTCCAGCTTGAGCTTGTACTGAATGTTGTGCTGTGCTCTAGACATGCTGGCTACACTTACAGACTCTCTCTGGGTTTCAGACTTCCCAAAACTGAGAACAGGAGATCCCATGAACAGCAAAACCACCAGTAAGCATGTTTTATATGGAGTGTCACTCTGATGGACCCAAATCTTATTTTCCAAACATTATTTTTCTTCCCCAAAGGATGTTACTGGATCATGTTATCGTCATTTAGTTTGTAACTCACTCTTGGTTTCTTGGTATTCACGTAACTATTTCCTCATTAGCTGTTGTTAATAATAGCAGCTTCTCGCCATCCCACTACATGAGCACCATAAACATTTGCAGGGAAAAAGTTGGTTTGGGTCCTTAATAAGCAGTTATTGCCTTGGAAGTAGAGGGCAGGTGGGTCTTATACATATTTAAACGGTCTCTGTTTGCAGTATTCTTAATAATAAAATAGAAACGACCTTGGACAAACACAGCAGCTCCCAATGCCACTAAGACAAATGAAGAGGTGATATCGAGGCCAAGATGGAGGAGAAAAGTGGTTTTTTGTTGTTATTGTTTTGTTTTGTTTGGTTGGTTGGCTTTTTGTTTGTTTTTAATTGAAATTGGTATTCTTTTATTTATTCTTTTTTATTATATGTTTCTATTTTTATCTATCTTATTTTACCATTTGTTAATTTCCTTTGGGGGAGACACTACAAGGGTGGGGGTGGATGCAGTGAGACTGAAGATTGGTGGGATTGGGGTACATGATGAGAAATTCCCAAATAATTAATTTAAAAAAAAAAACCTTAGAAAATCGAAATACTTTCTCATCACTATACTTTTGAAACATTAGTGCTAATATTTTCTTTTGTAACGCTTAAGTATATATTTTTAGATTTATTTATTTTATATGTATGAGTGTTTTTCCTACATGTCTGTCTGTACACCACATGGGTGAAATGCCCACAGCAGCCAGAAGAGGGTAGCAGATCCCCTGGGACTGGCAGATATTTGTGAGCAGTCATGTGGATTCTAAGAGTGAAACCTTGATCCTCTGAAAAAGCAACCACTGCTCTCATCTGCTGAGCTGTCTCTCCAACCCAACACAAGTTGTGTGTGTGTGTACACATATATATTTGACAGTTACTATGATTATAAAGTGTTTCAGAACAGATTTACTTATCTGTTTAGAGGTTTCTATTGTAGATGTTTATTTTCTAGCACCATACTATGTAAGTGCAGTTCGTATGTGTGCTACAAAGAAAACATTCTTTTTCTGAGAAAAATCTAAGATGATGGATCATTATGAAGCTGCTTGGTAAGTACCTGCATCTCCCCAGTCCAGAGTTCTCTGCTTTCAAGGTGTGGGGAGATGTTCTTTGGGATTTACATGTATGATTGTGTCATTTTGTTTTAATCAATAAGAATAGGATGAGATTCCCATACAGACAAGGGATATTACCCAGGAGAGCTGTGTCCCTGAATATGTATTGACAGCACTGAGTGACTGTCAAGTGTCATTTCCTTCAGGTGTTAATCTTTACTGTCAACTTGGATGGATTTAGAATCATGTGGCAATTGGTGAGACACACCTCTAGGTATATCTGTGAGGCAGTTCCAGGAAGATTAAATGGAAAGCACAAGACTCACCTGACTGTGGGTGACATCATCCCATAGGCTGGGAGCTGCCATGGGATTAAAGGATGGTAAAAAGCCAGTTTAGTACCAGAATTCCCCTGCTTTATTTTTCTTGTTTACCATGAGGTAAAACAATCTTGCACCACATGCTTTGGCCACAGAGGTGTTCTGCCCAAGTCCATGGTGCCAAGTGGCCATGGGCTGAGTCCTCTGAAACCATGAGCTCTTTTAAATTGCATGCATCAGGTATTTGGTCACAGTGTTGCAAAAGTCATCAATACATGAAGCATTTGCAAGTTTCCTTGTTAGACTCTGAATTTACAGAGGGGTTCTGTGTGTCAGCTAGAACCTCTGTGCTAGCTCTGAGCCTCACCCCTCCTCATCTCCCCTTATAATCTTACATCTGCCTAGGTCATTATTAAAACAGCCATCACCAATAATCTCCTGAAGAAAACTCTCACAGTCATATTTTTGCCACAGTTACAAGCACTGATTTACTCTTGGTAGGCATCCTCAAAGAGAATGGCTTTACCATTCTCTTTACCATTTACCTCTGGCTTTCATAACAATGTTCTTTTGTCTTTGTCACTTGCAGGGAAAGATGAAGTGTCCTATGAGCTTGAATTATGGGACTGGAGTTACTTCACTCCTTGAGAACTGGCTTTAGCTAGAGAATGAGATGCAGTTAGGGTAGGAGGAAATAACTGTGACATTTCTGCCACACCACTATCCCACGATTCATATTTGTGACAACACCCCATTTTCAAAATACATCATTTTTCACAATTATATCTCCAGAGTACAAATAAATTTCTATTAGGCAAACATCTGGTGCCTTTCGAGAGAGAAATTCTAACCAAGACATTGACCTGGCCTCTGGGCCATTCAGACTTTTCCTCTGCACTCTAATTGACCTGGGCATTATTTAGTCCTGGCATGGGATAGGCCAGATTATATGGGATCCATGGGGCCAAAGCTTTCTCACTGACCATCTAGGAATAGTAAGTGAAAATAAGCCACATACATCCCAAATGGAACTTAAAACATCAGGCCCTGAGCTCAAAGGATGAGGAAAAGACTGTTCGTACACTCCCAGGGAGGCACAGATTCCATTTGCACCAAGACCTTGTTTTATGCTTGATAAAAGGTAGGAAGGTGGGAGTACTATTCAATTCTCAGCTTCAATGGAAAACAATAACAACTCTCTCCTATGTCCATGTGGCATGCTTCAGGACCTTAGGGACATAGAACTCCTGGCCACAGAATGCCAGTTTTTGATAGTGATTTTAGTGGTAATGGTGGGACAAAGACATTCTTTACCCCCCGCCCCCATTGCCTGGAAGAAAGTCTCCCTATTTTGCTTTCTGACTCCATCTGAGAGACAGAGCAGAAAGCTCTAAGAGGTGCCAGGCATCAATGACTGTTGAAAACTGTTGGGCACAGGATGTGGTAAGTTGGTAAAATAAGGTGACTTGTAGTTTTCTTTCCTTCCACAAAGGGGGATGAATGGTGTGAATGAGCTTGAAAAAGCCAGATGGAGAGTGGAGGGTTGATAGGAGTGTATAATTTATGGATATGAGAAGGAAATCAAGTATGTCCAAATAACACCCAGGCTAGCCACAGGGAAGTATTTGGATCCAAAGATAATGCCATGGGGATAAATCTGGGTCTCACGGGCCCATCTGCCCTCCCCCCAGCCCATCTCTGAAGAGGTTCTGAAACAGTTCATTTTCCCTTTAGATATTTGTTTTCCATGTACAAAATTAGCCGTTAAACAATGGACATAGAAGTGGGTGGTAGACTTTGCTGGTTCCGATACCAAGATGATGATGCCAGGATTAACTTGAAGATCTGCTATATTTGTTTCGAAAGCACTTTGAAAGAAAAACTGTAAAATAGTAGTTTGCATAAAAATCTGGAAGACACATTAATCCTCTGTATTGGCTTCCCAGCACTAAAACAAACTCCTGGAATCTAGTTTCAAAGAGGGAGACTGATGAACAAAGGGGTCAAGGCCAGGCTGGGAAAACTGACAGAAACAGCTGACCTGAGCAAGTGGGAACTCATGGACCCCAGTCTGACAGCTGGGGGGAACCAACATAGGACCAAACCAGGCCCCTGAATGTGGGTGTCAGCTAGGAGCACTGGGCAGTCTATGGGGCCTCTGGCAGTGGAACCAGGATGCATCCTTAGTTCACAAATGGACTTTGGGAGCGCATTTCCCATGGAGGGATATTCTCTTAGCCTAGATCCACAGGGGAGGGACTGGGTCCTGCCCCAAATGACTTGGCAGATTTTGATGATCCCTCGTGGAAGGCCTCACCCTCCCTGGGGAGTGGATGGGGGATGGGATGGGATGGGTGGTCGGTGGGGGGCATTGGAGGATGGGAGGAAGAGGGAACTGGGATTGATATGTAAAGTAAGATTGTTTCTAATTTAAATAAAATCTATAAAAAAGGCATGCAAAAAAAAAGATTGAGGGGGAACATGAGTCATCATCCCATGGAAAGGACAGCATGCTCCCCATTCATACAGACCTAAGAGCCTGCCACCAAGTTCCATCCATTGAAGGGCCACAACACTACACAATACCACCACCCAGGAGACCAGAGACTTTGGAGCACATTTTGCAAGCTATAGCATCCACTAAAGCTGGCTCTGACGCATCCTTGAGTACCATTCTTCCACTGTCATCACAATAGCCACCGCTGGCATGTGCAGAAATCCCCAGGGTTCTCTCCTCACCCTTTCCACATTAACTCACCCTCTCATCTGAGCAGTTCCTTCCTTTCTCATATTGGTTTCTGGCCATCATTTACTCCTTGAATGTGCACAACCACAAACTGAAAGCAAAAGTTGAGGATTTTTTTCAGAAAGTTCAGCATATTATACACCCCCTCTTTCTTAGTCAATCTTTTTGGAGACAAGGGAATGCCCTTGTTATGAAATGATGCAACATTCACTGTGGCAAAAAGAAATATAAATCTTTAGTCACTTCACACTAGGGTCTGACTAATATCCTTAGAAGGAGTTGAGAGTCACCTGGTGGGCAAGAGGTAAAAAAGCCCTGGTGATTTTCTACTCTGCAGAATTCTGTCTCCTGGCAGATTTTTCTCCACAGTTAAATGAGCTCTTATTTGAAAAGAACTGACCCTATTACTGGATGGAACCCATGGCTTTAGCTTTTCCATCTTGGAGAAAGAAACTTTGGCTTCAAGTACACCACACTTTCAGGGATGGACAGGCTTGTGAGGAGAGTGGCAGCCTGTGCTCCTGGACTGCAGCTTGCTTCACCCAGCTCTCTATGCACCTAACTATACACTAGGAACAGCACAGCCTAGCAATCTAAGCGTGGACCTGCAGGGGAGTTTAGGAAGTACAATTGACAGCACATTCATTCTTAAGTGTAAGCTGCCAATTTTAGGAATTAATTACTACTGTCAGAATATGTTGTTTGACTTCGTAATCGGGAGAAAATTCTCACTTTGCCTTGAAGAGTGACTTTGCTTCCCTTCCACTTCTGCTTTTATCCATAGAAAAAGAAAATATAAACATACAGACATAAGGAATTTCAGAGATGATAAATTGTAGTTGGTTGTTTTTAGCTCTGCACTCTTTTTCTCTTTTGGCTCTTTGCTCTTTGGGGGCCCACCATCCAGCTCCCAAATAAATCACACATGGAGGCTTATTATTATTTATAAAGGTCCACGATTAGCTTGCCTTATTTCTAGCCAGATTTTCTTAACTTAAGCTATCCCCTCTGTCTTTTGCCTCCGGGTTTTTAATCCTTTCTTCCTTCTTTATATCTTACTTTCACTCTTACTCCATGGCTGGCTTTGTAGCTGAGTGGTTGGCCCCTAGTGTCTTCCTTTCCTTGACTTTCTCCTCCCAGATTTCTCCTTCTCTTTATTCTCTCTGCTTGCCAGCCCCACCTATCCTTTCTCCTGCCTTGCTATCGACCATTTGGCTCTTTATTAAACCAATCACAGTAACATACCTTCACAGAGTTAAACAATGCAACATAAAGGAATGTAATACATTTTTGTGTTATTAAACAAATGTTCCACAGAATAAATAAATGTAACACATCTTAAATTAATATTCCATAACAGATGATGACTGACAACTGATAGATGTCATATGTAAACAGAGTTGATATATAAAAGAAACAGCTGCAATATTCTAATTAAAGAATTAATCAAGAAGTCTGTGTCTGTGAGGCTAGTTCAGGCAAGGAGTGGCTTCAGTTTAGGAGGTATTGCTCAGATCAGCCTCAGTTACAAATGACACCTTTATTTTTTTATTTTTTATTCATTTTACATACTAATCACAATTCCCCTTACTCTCCTCCTCCCAATCCCCCTACCTCCCCCCATCCCCCATCCACTCATCAGAAAGGGTAAGGTCTCCCAGGGGAGTCAACAAAGTTTGGCACATTAAGTTGAGGCAGGACCAAGCTCCTGCCCCCTGCATCAAGACTGAGTAAGGCATCCCACCTTAGGAAATGGGCTCCAAAAATCCATCTCATGCACCATGGATGGAGCTTGGTCCCACTACCAGGAGTCCCACAAACAGACCAACCTACACAACTGTCACCCACATGCAGAGGGCTCAGTTCTGTTCCATGCAGGCTCCCTAGCTGACATATAACACTTTTAGACTATCTCTTTCTGCATGCAGAAGTTAGGGAACTAATGTTTGCATTAAATGGTTTTGGGCCCTTTCATATTCTTCCATCCCAGGGACCAGTTTAGGAAAATAGAAACAAACATATTGGGTTTCAATTACTTCTCTCTGTGATAACCTAAACCTTTCCAAGTCTCTAGTAGCTATTTCCTTTTCAATAAAACTTGCTTTTTTAGGTTTGTTTGTTTTAAAATTATAATTTGGGACATTAAAGTTCTGGTCTTTGGGTATTTTCTGTCACATTTTCTTGAAAATCTCTATGGCCATATTCTCACTCATATGCCAGAGTTACTGTCTTGCTAGAGACATAAAATATTGGAGAACCAAATTCGAGAACCCAACATACCAGAAGGCAGCTGAGGAAATGCTCCCTTGTGCACCAGTCAGTTTGCACAAGTCCCACAGTACAGCTGAGCCACTTCATCCTTAGAGGTGTCAGTGGTCCACTAACAAAGAGAGTGCAGAAGGGCAGGCCATGCACCCAGATGCTTGTGGATGGGGCTGTCGGGTCATAATGCTGTACCATCTGGGAGCAGCTGAGGCTTACCATGGTTAGGAGTGATACTGTAATTGTGACCAAGCTTCTGCCCTTACTGCCAGGCAAGCTCCAAAACCCATCTTGTGAGTCTCAAGGATGTCCCCAGGGTCATAGAAATGCAGTAAATTGCCAGAGCCCTGCCCCCGTGACTTGTCTTAGAGTTTACTAATGCTGTGAGGAAACACCTTGACCTCACAGAGGTCTTATAGAGAAAACATTTAACTGAGGGGGCTTACTTACAGTTCAGAGGTTCAGTACATTATGGTGGAGAACAGGGAGGCATCCAAGCAGGCATCGTGCTGGAGAAATAGCCTAATGTCCTACATCTTGCAGGCAACAGGAAGTCAATTGGCTCACTGGTTGATCTCCTGAGTACATGAAACCTAGAAACCTGCCCCCACAGTAGTATATACTTCCTCCAATAAGACCACATCTATTTCAACAAGTCCACACTTCCTAACAGCACTACTCCTTTTGGGGGCCATTTTCTTTCAAACCACCACATGACTAAACCCAATGAACTGAGGCAGAATCAGGAGCTGATGGATATCTCTATTTAGATATTTCCCTGTTCTGAGTTCAGAGGAGACTACATCAGAAGTCAGAAGCTCAGTTGCCAGAAACTGAAGTCCTTGAAGAAACATCTTAAGAACCTGGTGCACAAAGATGCTTAAAGCATTGACTGGAATTGTTTTAGCAGACAGAACACTACCAATAGACATCACTTAGTCATTTATTTTGGTCATCCCAATTAGAAAGAATGATTCCATAATTTTCCCACAGAGACAAGGCCACCCTCAGTCTCTCCAGTGTGAATGACACTGAGCCCACACATAGCATCATCAGAAAACTAGAAAGAAGAAAGGCTATTGCACTGTGGGCTGCAAACTTCGGTTTCCTCCATGGAAGCCAAGAGTCTACAGAGCAGATGCCACCAAACAAATGCCTTCTCTATTCAGATAGAGATGACTAGGCAAAACAAAACCCCCTTAGTGGTTTGAGCTCCAAGCCTAGAGTGTCTGTACTCGATGCTTTTATTTAGTCTTATAGCTCTGGGCTTCAAGTGCCAGTGACTCAACGCCTAGCTGCTAATGTTACAGCTCTGAGCTTGGGTGTTGGGACCATCAGCTTTTAGCGTTGCGCAACTCCTCAATAGCTGGAGCTAGCAACTCTCAGTAAGTCCCTGGAACTCTTCACACAGCCCAGCTTACAGCAGGCTTTGATCTCTGAAGCCACTCACTGTCTTTCACCTCAGCTCTTTTCTGTCTCTCACCTTCTTGGCACATCTGTAGTTCTTCATAGTCTTGGCTATCTGTGGTCTCTGCTCCCAGCCTCTATCTCTTATTCCTCATGCACTTTCTCTAGTAGTGTTGCCCTGACAGTGGTCACTTTAGCCCATTTACCTGTGACAACAAGCATAATTAGACAGCAAAACACTTAAATGAGGCTTTACTGGATGGGGCTGGGGCTGTAGCACAGGGATGAGGAAAGGGTGTCAGTATACAGAAAGGTCTCCCTATTGCTTCCAAGAGAATAAGGAGTGCTTCTTGTATAGCTAGACAGACTGCTACTTGTATAGCTAGACAGACAGACAGACAGACAGACAGACAGACAGACAGACACACACACACACACACACACACACACACACACACACACACACACACAAAGAGAGGGGGGAGTGAGCAATTAGTGGGAGCAGTCCTCTTCCCTGAATGAAGACAGCTGCAAGAAGACCTGGTTGTCTGGAACAGCTGCAGGCAGAGTAATCCAGAGGCTTTGTGAAGCAGAATGGCTATCTTCCTAACATTTTATAATGGTGATTGTTTTGAGGACAGCTGGAGGAAATGCTGAAGAAGCAGCTGCTTGATTGACAGCTTCTGCTATCCTTTGAAAATGGCTGGGCTAAGGCTGGGCTTGGGCCACCAAGATGGAGCTTCAGGAGTGGCAGTAATATTAATACATTCCTGTTTGTGGAGGCAATAGCAGGGACTCCCATTCCCAATCCCAGGCTTGTGTCTCCTAAGACTAAGGGACTCATTCTGTTCTCCTACCTGACACCTGCCCATGTAATGGGTGCCTGGGTTTGACAATCAAGTAGCCAAGTGATGTCTGACAGCTTCACTCTGCTTAACAGGAAGAACATGAAGGAGTACTTGCAAGCATCTAAGGTGAAATTAATATTTTTGTTGTCAGTGAACTTTTGCCCAATACTAAATTTCAAAGGAAAATACACCACACTATGAAGAGCTGGTTCCTCCTGATTTGTTTCACAATGAAAGTTATTCATGGGCTACAAAATCTCACAATTATAGCCAAGATGCAGCCTATTTAAAAACAAAAAAGATGAAACAAACACTCAAACAGAGGGGCACAGGAAGATGTCTTGAAAGGATTCTCCTGAGCTAATTTGACACCTCACACTGGCACTTCTTCCTTTGGGCATTTCCTTCCTTCTTGCCTTTCCTTCATTTCCTCTTTTCTTTTGTTGTCTCCCTGAGCCCTCTTCTGTCCTCACAGGGAATCACACAGCTCAGGTTCATCTGGAAGATGCTCTAAAGCTGAGGCTGGTCTTCAGCTCTCCATCCTCTTGTCTCTACCTCCTAAGAGCTTGGATTAGTGGTAAGTACCACACTAGCTTATCTCTGGTTATTCAAAAAGACGTTTAATGCACTTTTTAGTAACAATTTTAAAATCAATTTAGCTGCTGTTTTACCAGTATGATTAAACAAAATACACTAAAAATATTTGATTCCAAGTAATCAGGCCTTACTTCACAGAAGTCAATGTTATTGATATTAATATATAATTTTTTATTCATTTTCTTGTTATATTTATAATATTTACATATTTCATGAAACATATACTCACTTTTACTTTATATGAAAATTTATCAAATGCATTCACTTCTTTTTTGTATTAGATTTTTTTTCTAAAAAGAAAATCCAAATCCATACCCAGGCTTTCTAAAGCAAACTGAGAAATTGCTGGTTGGAGTTTTTCACTCATTCGTGTCTTAGTGTTCTGTTGTGGTGAGAGACACCATGAGTAAGACAACTCTTGTAAAAGAAAGCATTTAATTTGGAGCTTACTGTTTCAGAAGATAGTAGAGTCCATGACCATTATGGTGGGAAGAAAACAGGCATGGTGCTGGAGCAGTAACCTAAGGCTTATATCCTGACCTTCAGACAGCAGACAGACACGGAGATCCTCGGCCTAGCTGGCCTTTGGAAACTTCAAAGCCCACCCTCAGAGACACACCTCTTCCAACAAGTCCACACCCTCTAACTCTTTCCAAACATTTACGTAAAGTGGGGGAAAACATTCAAACAAGGTGTCTCTTCACAGCAATAGAGATTCTAAGACATTTGGCATATCTGAGGTGTGCTGGGAAAATTAACATTTTATTTCAAACTTAGTGTCTGAGTCTTGTGTTTTCAGGCCACAGAGAGAAGACACAAATGGACCACTTCCCACAAAAAAGGAAGAAAAGCTTTGTAGAAAAGTTTTAAAAATGAAAATGTGCAGCCCTTATGAGGCGTGGTTATGATGTTTCCTTACAATACATGGCCCTTGGCAGCCCCATGGACCTGGCCATCAGCATGGCCTCAGTGGCAGCACAGGCTACTCACATCAATATGGCCCCCAGTGTCATCATGGTCCACAGATATCAACATGGCTTCACCTGTAGCACAGACCAAGGAATTCTGCATGGCCTTTGATGGGAACTCAGGCTAGGGACATCAACCTGGTTCCTGGATGCTACAGAACCACAGACATCCACATGAACCTCAAGCTTCAACATGGTCTGGTGCAGGGGACCACAGATACCAAAGTGTCCTCCAGGGCAACATGGATGGTAGAGATCTTTCGAGAAGGTCTAATCCAGAAAATGAACATTCTTCATCTTGGACATCATGTCATTTTGTTGCTGGGCAGCCTTCAGGGGCAGAGTTGGAATGCAAGTCCCAGTCTGGTGCACACAACCCTGTTCTCCCTGCTTGCAAACTACATGTTCCCCCATCCACCATAGTCTTCTATGAAACTTGTCACAACCATAAAGGCTCTAGTTCTGCCTCTCTCCACCACTTACTTACCTCTATCCATTACAACTATCCATTGAATATTACTTCCTCACAGTGGCACTGGAGTCACTGGTCTGGTTCGTTTTTTTTGTTTTGTTTTGTTTTTTGTTTTGTTTTGTTTTGTTTTAATTCTGAAGAACCATAAATACTGTACCATTGCCAAGACTCATCTTGGATATCCTGCTGTTGTCCAGCCTCAGGGTGATATTACAGCTATGCAGGGCATCCTGGGGGCAGTTTCAGTGCCAGCACCCGGCACTCCTTGTCCTCTATGTCTGCCAACCTGAGGCTTCCCAGGCTCAAACTTTGTGCTTGTAGCCTGAAGACAGAAGTGCCCTCTACTCTCTCTCTCTCTCCTAGCAGGGCAAGAAGCTCCAACCTTGGCTTCAGCTGGCTGATCTAGGACTGGCCCTATTCCTATTCAGTTATGACATATTTCCATGGGAGCTCTAGGCAATTGGACATCTCTCTGTCTCCAGGAAAGCCCGAGGTGCCTGTAGGCTGTAGGAAACACTGCTGTCCTGCTCCCTCTGTCTTTCATCAGGGCAAGCAGGATTGGCAACCGGGCACATTGACTTCATGCTAGGGGGTGGCCAGTTGGCCTAGGACTGGCCCTATTCAGCATATATCCTGCAGGAGCTCCAGAGAGCCACATATCTCCCTGTCATCAAGCCAGCAGCCCTAGAGCTCATCAGAAATGATTTTTGTGCTTGTAGCTTGCTGGCTGAAACATGGCAGTGAAGAGTATAGAGTCATCATTTTCCACACATGGCTCTGTTCTATCATCTTTCTTTCCAAAAATTTTGAGTTTGCATCTTAAAAGCAACTTCTCATAAGTCTTGCCTTATTTTTCTTACGTGTTCTGGAGCTATTGTGGGCCTTGCAGACCCTTTCCCAAGCAGTGTCACCCCTCAAGATATTCACGGGTCTCTAAGCATCCTCAGAGTTCAGAGCATCTGCTGGCAACCCCTGCCATCTTTGTTTGATGAGATTTAGATGTTAATGTATAATGTATTCACCTTTACACTTCAATAAATGTATAAAGCTTTAACTTCTCAATATACTTGAGTTCTATTTTCTGCTCTTTTATTATTGTTTTTTTAATCAGAGTTCCTCTATGTAGCACTGGCCATCCTGAAACTGACTATATAGGGCAACCTATCTTCCAGTATAGATAACCACCTTCCTCTGCCTCCCAAATATTAATAACAAAAGCATGAGCAACCACACTTGACTCAATTTGTATTTTCTTCATTTAATCTATCTTTGTCCTGAGTGTGTGTGTGTGTGTGTGTGTGTGTGTGTGTGTGTGTGATGTAGGATATACACATATTTCTGGGTTTGCATTTGCATGTGTGCATTCACATAGGTGAATTTCAGATGTCATTGTACAGTTCCTTCCTCACTCATTCCCTACCTTGTTGTCTGTGACAGGTTCTCTCCTTTAAGATAGGGGTCGACACTGTAGGTAGATTGGATGGCCTTGGACCCCTAAGGACCTGTCTGTGTTACCTCCCAAGTTTCAGGATTACAAGCATGTGCTTCAGTGCATGTTTTTTGTATCAGTGCTAGGAAACCAGTCAGGTACTCATGCATGTGCTCCTAGAATATGGGTGTCTGAGCCATTCGGCAGCTTCTGTGCATACTTTCAAAGATTTTTTTCTATTCTTTACATTAGATGAGCAAACTTCATCCATTTGAAGTTATGTGTGAACTGTAAAAGGTAATGAAATTTTTTCTTAGAAAAAGAACTTCTAAAATGGCTCAGTTGAGGGGATCAGGGAAAGGTGACACAATATGAAAACAAAAACAGTTGAGAAAAATGCCCAGACATCAGCAGAAAATGAATGAGAGAAAGTGAAAAGAGAATCGGGAAGTAAGTGTGGGGGGGGGCTTCAGAAAATGGAAACTAGTGTTTTCTCTTATTTAAGATACATGTACACAGGATGGTCTTCAGAGAACCAAGAGGGGAACCAAGACCACACAGCCAAGGAGACCAACAGTATCTGCAACATTCACAATGGCCAGGCTCTGTGCTTTCCTGATGACCCTTGTGGTGATGAGCTACTGGTCAACCTGTTGTCTGGGATGTGACCTGCCTCAGACTTATAACATCAGAGCCTTGACACTCCTGGCACAAATGAGGAGACTCTCCCCTCTCTCCTGCCTGAAGGACAGAAAGGACTTTGAATTCCCTCTGGAGAAGATGGATGCCCAGCAGATCCAGAAGGCTCAAGCCATCCCTGTCCTGAAGGAGCTGACCCAGCAGGTCCTGATCCTCTTCACCTCAAAGGACTCATCTGCTGTTTGGGAGACAACCCTCCTAGACACATTCTGCACTGGCCTCCACCAGCAGCTCAGTGACCTGAAAGCCTGTCTGGTGCAGCAGGTGGGGGAGCAGGAACCTCCCCTGAGCCAGGAAGACTTTCTGGTGACTGTGAAGAAATACTTCCACAGGATCACTGTCTACCTGAAAGAGAAGAACCACAGCCCCTGTGCCTGGGAGGTGATCAGAGCAGAAGTCTGGAGAGCCCTGTCTTCCTCAGCTAACTTGCTGGCAAGATTTGAGTGAGGAGAAGAAATAAGTCCTGAACCAAAGTGGAGAGGACTCTCCTGGACTAGGATACTGCACCTCACCTCACCAATTCTGCTTTCTCAGTGATCTCACTCATTTTGACATCTTTTAGTCAATCTTCCTGGATGTTTCATCAATTATGATCAATGCTGTGTATTGTAGAGGCACTAGCTTCTAGAATCATCCAGTTATTTCTATTCATGTATATAGAAATTTATTTAAATATAAAATTAAGTTATAATACCATGTGAAATTTTACATTTTCTCTAATATAATAAAACACTTTCTTTATATGTAATAAAATTATTATTTGTTTTCATTAAATTTTTATCATATGTCTTTTTTTTTTTGGTTTTTCGAGACAGGGTTTCTCTGTGTAGCTTTGGAGCCTATCCTGGCATTCTCTCTGAAGACCAGGCTGGCCTCGAACTCACAGAGATCTGCCTGCCTCTGACTCCCGAGTGCTGGGATTAAAGGCGTGTGCCACCAACGCCCGGCTTATCATATGTCTTTTATATTTTTCCGTTCTTTATATTTTATCATTCTTTAGTTCTTTAAATTAGCATTACAAAGTAAAAACCACATACATTGATAGGGTATGTGTGTAAACTGCATGGTGTTTAAATATAAGCAGACCGCACATCTTGTAGTTATCATTTTTTTAGGCTTAAAAATCCTAAAATTGCCAGGTGGCGGTGGTACACACTTTCAATCCCAGCACTTGGGAGGCAGAAACATGTGAGTTCAAGGCCAGCCTGGTCTACAGAGTGAATGCCAGGACATGCTCCAAAAGCTATGCAGAGAAACATTGTCCAGAAAAAAAAAATCCTGAAATCTTATCCTCTAGTGTTTTATAATATATAGTATACAACTGTTCTTTGTAGTCAATATGTTGTGTGACAGTAAAAGAGAACATATCTTCATATAAAATTGTGATGTTGCAATTTTTTAAATTTATGTCTCCTCTTTGGTAATTTCATATATGAATACTAACATATATATAGATCATATATACACTGTGTTCCCTGCCCCTGACTCTTCCTAGACCTCCCCACCACATGCTCATCCTAACATCATGCCGTATTTCACTCTTTATCTTTTTATTATAGCCCAACTAGTCCAATTAATGCTTTCCATATTTGCATAGATATAGAATGACATCCACTGAAGAATAAGTCATCTACCATGGGCCACACCACTGAAGATAACTGACTCTCCCTCAGTAGCCATAATTGCCAGTGGCAGCTCAATTATGGATGGGGAATTTGAGCTCCACTTCATGCTGTAGTGTTGACTGGTTTGATCTTTTCTACATATCTTTTGCCCACAATCACAGCTGCCCTGAGCGCATGAGTGCTATAGCCCTGTTATGTTCAGAAGATATTTTTTCAGCAATCTTCCCCAACCTTTGGCTTTACAATCTTTCTGCTCCTTCTTTCCAATGTGTCATGAGCCTTGGTAGGAGCAGGAGATGTGATATTAACATTCCATCTTGGGTGAGTACTCATAGTTGCTTATGTTCTGCCATTTGATTAACACTGAGTTTCTATATTAACCACCATCTCCTACATAAGGAAGTATCTTTTAAGAAATTTAAGTATTTCACTAGCCTAAAGGTATATAAGTAAGTCTTTAAAAGTGTCTCTGAGATCTAAAACCAAGCACCAGGCCAAGCTCTGAGAATCCAGTCAAGGAGAGGGAGGAGGGAACATATGAGCAAGGGAGGTTAAGCAAGGAGAAATCTACAGAGACAGCTGAACCAAGCTTATGGGAACTCATGAACACTAGACTGACAGCTGTGGAGATTCCATGGGAATGAGCTAGGCCCTCTACATGTGAGATACAGTTAGTTGTGTAGCTTGGTGTATCTGAGGGTCCCTGACAGTAAGACCAGGATCTATCCCTGGAGCATGATCTAGGTTGTGGGAGCCCATTCCCTATGGTGGGATGCCCTTTGCCTATAGCTATAATGAAGTGTTTTCTCTATGTCTGTCTTACCAACTTCAAAGTTTCTGCATTTACATTAAGGTCGTCATCATATTGATTTGATTGTTGTACTGAGTATCATATAGAGATCTAGTTTCATTCTCCTAGACAGTTACAGAAGAGACCCCCCCCACCCTAATGTGTGCTGTTGGTAATTCAGGGGAGTGTAGCTGTGAGTATTTATTTCTGGGTCAACTATCCTATTTCACTGATCTGCATATCTGCTTTTTTTGTTAGTATCCTGCTGTTCTGAATACTATACCTCAACAGTACACGGAACCATGAATTGTATACACTCACAATTCCATTAGTGCTTCAATGCATATGTAATAATTTTTAGTTTTTGTTTCTGAGTGGAAAGTTGTTAAATTTTTATTGAAACTTCATTAAATTTTATGTCACTTTCGATATACAGTCATTGGCACAGTATAAATTATTTCATGATGGTAGGAAATCCATGAGGGCTGTATTGAATGTTAGTAACATTACTGCATTTGCTTCCCATCTGGGCTTCAAAAGTCACTTCCTCTTTTTGCTTTCATGACAGTTGATGTCACATTTTTATTTCCCTGTTAAGAACCAAAACTAGGTTTGCTATCTAGGAAAATAGAAAATACAAAAGTAAATAAGTAAGAAAGCAGGTTAGTAAGTAAATAAATAAATAAAAGTTAAATGTCATAAAAATCAAAGAGAATTGATGCTAATTGTGTCATTTTTACTGGCTAGGGAGTAACTACAAGGAAAGGCAGTTAGGCCACCATTAAGTGAACACCTCCAAAATACAATGAAATTGAAAGAGAAATTATAAATACTTTAATGACATAAATCTCTTCCTCTCCAGAAGAATAGTCTGAGTGTCTCTACCATGCAGTTTTGAGTTGAATGGAGATGGGGATGCAAGGACCCTCAATATATACTGAAACGGGATAAACAGTTTAAACTTCAGACTGTAATCGAATGATCAGCCATCAGTGTGTCATATAGTTCAATCCAGTCGTTTCAAACACAAGTATTCAATGAGTAAGTGTTCATCATAGAAGAATAGTTGGCAACACTTATCTATTAATAATGAAATTAAGAAAAAGTGGAAAATTTTCTTCTTCAATATAGGCAGCTCATCATTTTGCTATTAACATCTGGGATTACTTAGCACTCAGAACCTGAGAAATTCGAGTAATGACTGAAAACAAAAGCCCTTCACACGAACATACTAAGGGCGGTAACCTTCTAGGATTTAGAATGGTGAAAAAGCAAGCAAACACCATATCCAGTATGAGAGCTGAAGTCATCAGGATGTGGTGAGCACACTCTTAGGGGCTGGGGGACAAGAGAAGGATGGAAGGTATTGTGTCACTGTGCAGCAGAGAGTGTGGGTAGACTCAAAAGCCACTGAGTGAGTCACATGGTACTTGAAAAATGGCATCACACTGGCATCAGACTCTCCACATACAGACTAAGAAGGAACCAGCATTCAGGGTAGGGATACTTGTTACAGGTTGAAGAACGCTGTAGACCTTGGTGCTCAAATGGCAGACAGAAAAGGAGATATCTACATTAGTCCTGACTTTGAAGAACAGTGACGCACAACCCCAAGAATTGGTTCCTGAGAGAGAGAATTATTAGCGAAGCTCTATCAATGGTAATGAGTCACCCATGGGAATAATCGGAAAAATATCGTCTGCTTCTTCATACTGAAGAGCCTCTGTGCTATGACGGCTCTGCCCAATCTCTATGCAGTAAAGGAAACTCATAGAGGTGAGAGAGCATCATCTCCAGGAAGCAAGGGAAACTACGGGGTGAAGACTAAGCTAAACATTTGGTTATTTGGTGTATTTTTTCATACGTGTATGCACTTTGACATTCTACCACAGAACTTTCTCATTGGAACAACGCTTTCTATTTATATTTAATATACCCGAAGCTTACCTGGAAAATTAACATTTTATTTCAAACAGTATCTGAGTCTTGCGTTTCAGGTCACAGAGAGAACACACAAATGAACCATAAAAAAGGAAAAAAAAAAAACACTATGGAGAAAAGTTGTGAAAATGAAAATGTTTGAAATAGTCTTTCTGACTGCTCTGTCATCTCAAATATTTCCATGCATCTATGGTCACTTTGAAAAGGCTCTGGCTCCTACTTTAGAGACATTTCTTTAGGAACAGACAGCAATTAATTTAACCTCATGATGCTTGTGGATGTTAAATGTATTTGTCTACAGGCTCAATAGAGGACAGACTTTATACTTCATTTATTTGTTTGTTTATATATTTCCTTTACTTTTAATGTACAATATCTGTAACATTTGTACATTTAGGTATAATATACTCATCCTTACATTTCAATAAATGTATGAGACTTAGACGTTCTAAATTTATTTGAGCATTCTTTTCTTCTCTTTTTACTGTTTCTCTAGGTGTCTATTGCTGTCCTGAAACAATATATTTAGACCATGCCTACTTTCAACACAGAAATCAGTGTTCCTCTGTCTCCCAAATGTTAAGAAAAAGGATAGGAGTAACAATATCTGGCTCAATTTGTATTTCCTTTTTTAAATTTATATTTTTTGCTAGTGTGTGTTTGACGTAGGATATATACACATTTGTGTGTTTGCATTTGCATGTTCATATTCATGGATGTTGAAGTAAATGTCAACATCCAGTTGCTACCCCAGTCACTGCCTCTCTTGGTTTCTGTGAGATGTTCTCTCCCTTAAGCTAGGAATCTGCATTGCAGTTAAATTTGATGGCCTGGAATCTTGAGGGACCTGTCTGTGTCATCTTCCAATTTTCAGGCGTTCAGGTATGTGCTACAGTGCCTGAATTTACATGGGTTCTCTGAAACCAAGCATATACTCACATGTGTGCTCCACAAATGTAGATAACTGAGCCATTTGATACTTTTTAAATACATGTTTTGAGCGAACATGTTTTATTCTTTAAATTAGATATGTAAATTTCATATATTTAATATATATCCATATTGTAAAAGTTAATGAAAAATGATTTGGAGAACTTCTAATATGGTTTTGTTGGGAGGGAACGGGATGTTGATACAACAATGAAAACCAAAATGCTTATGAAAAAATTCTCAGACAGAGCAGAGAATGAATGCGTGAAAGTGAAAAATAATTGGGAAGTAAGGGAAGGACATTCAAAAAGTGGAAGCTAGTGTTTTCCCCCACTAAAGACATGTGCATACAGTAAGGTTTTCAGAGAAACCAGGGGGGAAGATTGATCAAAACAGAGCCAGGGGGACCAGCAGCACCTGCCAGAGCTACAATGGCCAGGCCCTGTGCTTTCCTGATGGCCTTGGTGGTGATGAACTACTGGTCAACCTGCTCTCTTGGATGTGAACTACCTCAGACTAATAATCTCAGGAACAAAAGAGCCTTGACACTCCTTCCACAAATGAAGAGCCTTTGCATTCTGTCTAGAAGGTGGATGTCCAGCACATCTAGAAGGCTCAAGCCATCCCTGTCCTGAAGGAGCTGACCCAGCAGGTCCTGATCCTTTTCAGCTCAAAGGACTCATCTGCTGCTTGGGAGACAACCCTCTTAGACACATTCTGCACTGGCCTCCACCAGCAGCTCAGTGACCTGCAAGGCTGTCAGATGCAGCAGGTGGGGATGTAGGAACCTCTCCTGAGCCAGGAAGACTCCCTGGTGGCTGTGAGGAAATACTTCCACAGGATCACTGTCTACCTGAGAGAGAAGAACCACAGCCCCTGTGCCTGGGAGGTGGTCAGAGCAGAAGTCTGGAGAGCCCTGTCTTCCTCAGCCAACTTGCTGGCAATATTGAGTGAGGAGAAGGAGTAAGTCCTGAGCCAAAGTGGAGAGGACTCTCCTGGACTAGGACACTGCACCTCACTGGGAAGATTCTGCAGTCTCAAAATTCTTAATTATTTTAGCACAAACTCAACGAACCTGCCTAGGTTCTTTCTTAGGAATGGCCAATACTGGGTCTACATGTAAAGGCATTTGTTCTCCATATTTTCATACTTACTGGTTGATTGAACTATTTATTTGACTCAAGTTCTTTTCAATTATAACAATGTAGTGGTATATATTCTTATTGAGGTGAATACATGTGTAAACAGATTATTTTCTATGTTTTATAAATTATTCCTTAATGAATCTGACTTGCCTTTTTCATTCTTTACATCACTTAAAAAATTTATAATGTTTTGATCTGATAGTCTTCACTATAAAAATTACATGCATGACCAGGGTGCAAATTATTGTTGATATTTAGCATTGCCTATTGTTTCAATGATAGATATGCCCACCTCACACTTCTCATTCATTAATGATGAAACTTATATCACTACATTTCTCCAGTATAGAGTACTTTCCTGTGCATACAACCAGCAAACTGTGCAGTAGTAAGTCAGAATGTCTTGCTCCTGCCAAATTGTGACTTAGTCTTCTTTGGCCAACTATACCCCAGACTTACTTGTCTCTGACTTCCCCAACCTAGTCCTATTGTAATATTCTCAAGTTCTATGGGTTTAACTGAAAACAAATGTCCTTCAAATAAACTATTAAAAATAAAAGCAGCAACTTTCTAGGATTTATGAAACTTAAACCAAGAAGACATGCCTTCCAGTATGAGTACTGAATTCATCCTTGTTAGCACACTCTCATGGAGTAAGGTACAAAAGGGAGGATGTGATTTCACTGTGCAGTAGAGAGTGTAAATGAACTTGAGAGCTTCTGAGTAAGTCCCATTGGTACTGAAGAAATAAAACTATCCTGGAATCAGAATCTGCACACACACATACATACCAAGGAGGAACCAGAACTGAGGGTCTGGGTGATTGTCACAGGGTGAAAAACACTGTAGTTCTCAGTGCACAGCAGGTGGGCAGAAAGGAAGGGGTCAACACTGATCCTGAATTTGAGGGACCAAGGAAGCACAGCCTTGTGGCCTGCAGGAATTCATTCCTGAGAGGGAGAAATGTCAGAGAACCCCTTTGCTTGTAATGAGTCACCTATGGGGATAAATAGGAAAAGTACTATCTGGTTCTCCATTGTGATGGGACTCTGTGCTATGAAGGCTCTGCCCAACCACTGTGCAGTTATAGAAGCCCAAGGGGCCATGGTGCATCACTTTCCACCTAAAGTAAGCAATGAAGTTGAGGCCTAAATATTGTCTTTTCAAGACAAATGCATACATATTAAATGAATTAAATAAATCTGTGTGTGTACATTTGTGTGTGTGAATGTGCATGGTTGTGTGCATGGGTACAAAATTTTGTTCTTGAAATGGAGGATTGATGGACTTTCATACAGAGACACAAACTAAAGTATCATTAGAGCATCCCAAATAACATGCTTAAGAGATTCCTACATTTCTTTCACCTTCCTAAAATTTGAAATTTAAAGGTTAGTTTTATCACTTATGTGGATCCACAGGAATGACAGAAAGGCAGACAGGCTTCCTGGATAAGGATTCCAAGACAGAGTCATCAGAAAGTCGTGGAGCAGATGCAAGAGACTAAGAAGGGTCTGTACAGCCAAGAATCCATCACCTGGGTCAATAGACACAGAGATGAGGGGATGTGTTTACAATGTCTATTGACAGTATATACCCAGAAAATAGTAGAAACTGATGTTTTTTCAACAGCATAAAATAAATATTCTGCTGGGCGTTGGTGGGGCACGCCTTTAATCCCAGCACTCAGGAGGCAGAGGCAGGCGGATCTCTGTTTGTTCGAGGCCAGCCTGGTCTCTAGAATGAGTGCCAGGATAGGCTCCAAATGCTACACAGAGAAACCTTGTCTCGAAAAACCAAAAATAAAAAATAAAAAAATAAAATATTCCAGTCAGATATGGTTTGGACGCAAACAAATGGTGGCTCCAATGTTCTCAGACACAGAAGGTCTTTTTACATAATCTAAAACAATATAGCATTATTTCTTTCCATTAGTTAAATTAATTTATGTATTATTTATAGAATGAGGAGAAAGACTTTCAAGTTTGCAAATGCACAAAAATGACCATGCAGATCCCTAGCTGCTGTAGATTTTGATGAAGCTAGAACTGCTTCTATTATGACTTGCTGCAAACATTGTTTATAGGGACTGGACCACTCTACAGTGCCCTGTGCATGAGGATAAACATGACATGCTGATTAAAATGATTGCAAATTTGTTATTATTTTAATAGTACTCATGGCATAGCATTTCAAATCCTAAGCCTTTGAAATACAAAGTTCAGACACTTTACCTGAATGTATGTCATGGTTTGGATACAAAATGTCTCTCAAGGTTTCCTGTGTTTTAGAGGTTGGTACTCATGGGAGCAGTGTTCTCCTAGGACATAAGGCTTCATCACATCCTCAAGGAACAAACTGTATCAATGCAAATCAATGAATTGTTTCAGATGACTGAACTAGAGGTAGTGAGGCTTTGCTGGAGGAAGGTTAGGGAACTCCATCCTATGGACACACTTTGTCCCTGTCTGTCCTTCGGCCATCATGAAGTGAGTGACTTTGTGAATCACATGGCCTTCCTACTATGCAGTGGATCCAGTAATCCATGGATTCATGTTCTAAAGTTGTGAGACAAAATGAGTGAAAATTTAGCTCTGAGATTTTTAATAGCCTATTACTCGTGTGTGTGTGTGTGTGTGTGTGTGTGTGTGTGTGTGTGTGTGTGTGTGTGTTTGTGACTACATGTATGTAGTATGTACGTGTCTGAGTATGTGCCTGCATATATATGTCTGTGTGTTTCTCAGCCTGGTTATTTGTCTGTGCATGTGAGTCTGTGTGTGGGAGTTTTGTGTGTATATGTGAGAATGTATGTGTGTGAATGTGTATATAAGATACACACACACGTGTGTGTGTGTGTGTGTGTGTGTGTGTGTGTGTGTGTGTGTGAGTGTGTGTAGAGATGTTATGTGTATATGTGGAATTTGTGTGTTTTGTGCATATGTGTGTGTGTGTTTATGAATGTATGTGTATGTGTGGGAATTTTTGCATGTGTGTGAGTGTCTGTGTGAGTATGTGTGTGAGTGTTTATGTTTGAATGATGGTGTGTGCATGTATTTCTATATGTCGGAATGTGTTCATTAGTATGTTCCTGTGTGTGTGTATGTATTATTGAAAATCTGTCTCACATGTGACTGTGTGTGCATACATGTGTAGGAGAGTGTATTTCTCTGTGTGTATTTGTGTGTGTAGTGTGTGTATTTGTGTGTGTGTGTGCACATATTTGTGTGAATGTATATTAGTGTGTTTCTTCCTGTGTCTGTATGCATTTGTGTGAGTGTGTGTATCTGTGGGTGTTAGTGAGTGTATTGTGTTTGTGTGCATCTGAGTGTGTGTGATGATTTATGTGTATCTATGTGAGTGTGTATGTATGTGTGTATGTGTATAGGATACTGTGTGTCTGTGTGTACCCATGTTAATGAATGAATGAGTGTGTGTACCTGTGTGAATGTGGGTGTGTATCATGTGTATCACATGTGTATCATGTGAATGGTGTGTGGGTGCTGTATGTACATGCATGCATTGAGTGTGTGTGTGTGTGTAGGCACAAGCTTGCGAAGTGTGTATGTAGTGGCCAGAGTCCAACTTGCAAGAGTCGGTTTCTCTATTTCAACCATGGATTTCAGGAATCAAATTCAGCTCACCAAGCTTGAGCAGCAAGCCTTTACACATCGAGTTCTCATGATGGCATGACAATCATTGGATGAATAAAGAAGATACACTGATGACTCAATTAATATTTTATATAAATTAATGTTAGAGTTAATGGAGGCAAGTTCAAGAAAGTAACTTAATAAAGCCTGAAAACATTGGAGAAATATTAATTATGCCATTAATATCAGTACTTTTTTTCTATTTTGATTTTTTTAGACAGAGTTTCTTTGAGTAGCCCTGGTTGTTCTGGAACTCTCAGTAGACCAGGCTTGCCTTAAAATCAGAGATATGCCTACCTTAGCCTCCCCAGTACTGGGATAAAAGGTGTGTGCCACCACTATCATGAGCATAAATCTTTTAATTTTGAAACAATTTGGGTCATACCTTACATTATGATTTATATATATATATATATATATATATATATATATATATATAATATTATGGTAAAGTGAATTTCAGTAACTTTTAAATACAAGTTTCAGAGAAAATGTTTTCTTTATATATAATGTGTAAACTGGAAAACCAAAAAGGATGGTCTGCGGTGTAAGAGTTAATGACAATTCCAGTTACAAAAAGAAAAGCTGTAAACCCACTTTCTGAGGGCAGCAGTAAAAGAGGAAGCAAAGATGAAAACCAAAAATGTTTAGAAAAAATCCCAGAAACTAGGAGAGAATGAGTTAACCAAATTGAAAAGACAATTGGAAAGTGAGGGGACAACATTCAGAAAATGGAAAATAGTGTTTGGTTTTTTTTTTCCTATTTAAGAGAGATGCTCATGGCATGGTCTTCAGAGAACCTAGAGGGGAAGGTTCAGGACCTCAGAGCCCAGAGGATCAGCAGCAGCTGCAACATCCACAATGGCTAAACCCTGTGCTTTCCTGATGGCCATGGTGGTGATGAGCTACTGGTTAACCTGCTGTCTGGGATGTGAACTGTCTCTAACTCCTAAGCCTGGGGAAAAGACAGCCTTGACACTCCTGAAGGAAATGATGAGACTCTCCCCTTTCTCCTGCCTGAAGGACAGAAAGGACTTTGCATCGCCTGTGGAGAAGGTGGATGCCCAGCACATCCAGAAGGCTCAAGCCATGTCTGTCCTGCAGGAGCTGACCCAGCAGGCCCTGATCCTCTTCAGCTCAAATGAGTCATCTGCTGCTTGGGAGACAACCCTCCTAGACACATTCTGTGATGAGCTCCATCAGCTGCTCAGTGACCAACAAGCCTGTCTGAAGCAGCAGGTGGTGATGCAGGACTCCCTAATGGCTGTGAGGAAATACTTCCACAGGATCACTGTCTACCTGAGAGAGAAGAACCACAGCCCCTGTGCCTGGGAGGTGGTCAGAGCAGAAGTCTGGAGAGCCCTGTCTTCCTCAGTCAACTTACTGGCAAGATTGAGTGAGGAGAAGGAGTAAGTCCTGAGCAAAGTGGAGAGGACTCTCCTGGACTAGGACACCGCAACTCATTGCATAAATTCTCCTTTAAAAACTCTTACTCATTTTAGCCTAGATGTTTCAGCAAAACAGAGCCAATTTTTGTCTGTATGTAAAAATTATTTGTTCTTGCATCCATTTAAGTACATCTGTGTATGTGTGTATCTATTTATTTATTTTACTATTTATATAATTTAAGTTATCTAAGTTAAATCTTCAAGTTTTGTATTTCCTTTAATGTAGCAATCATCATATGCAATTAAATTATTTTCTTTTTTATTAAATTTTGTTGTATAAAACACTTTTGATTTGCTAATTCTGTAGTTTTTCAATTATTCCAGTCTTTTAAAGTTGATACTGTACACCATACAAATTATACAAATGTACACAGTGTTGAAAACTTGCACTGGATAAATGTATACAATGTATAGTGTTTAGACAAATCCTAAATTCATCCCTCTACTTCTCTACAGTATATAGTATGCTGTAACACTAATTAATAAATGATCATAGACAGATGCTGGGGTTCAAACCTCAAGTTGAATATCAAAAAATCAAAGCTGGACACTAGCTTCTTACCTCTACCTCAGGCTGAATGGGCTGATCCTGTCTCCATGATCTCTCACCAAGCCTCAGACTGTAACCTCTCCTTAGCATGGCTGGAAAATGAATACCTCATACTGACTACTGAAGGCCCTTCTTCTATCTTTTATAACCCTCTAGTGCCAGGATTAAAGGCATGTGGTCTGTCACTCTTTTAGACTGACTCAATCTCATGTATCCCTGGATAGCCTTGAAGTCAGAGAGATCCCGCTACCTTTCAATCGTGAGTCCTAGGATTAAAGTTGTGTACCACTACCTCTTAGTTTCTGGTTGCTGGGATTACAGGTCTGTGCCTGGCTTCTGTGGCTTGTGGTTGATTTTGCTTTCTGAGTCCTCAGGCAAGTTTTAATAAATCATAAACAATATCTCACCACAGTATTCTTTGTATGCGCATTAGCATGCTGTCCAGTAAGAAGCCAGAGAATCGAGCTCCTGTGAGGTTGTGACTTCATCTTTGACATATATTTCCCAGTTAACCCTCTCTCAGACCTCCCTGACCTCTGTTACCTTTCCTCTAACTCAACTCCTATGAGTTTAACAGTTTTTGTGTTCTAAATATGAATGAGACCACATACAGCTATAAAAATAGATCACAGAAAACTGACTATTCTGCATTTACCACAGATGAACATGCCAGTAAGAAATCAGGAAATCAACCCCTTCATAATGGCCTCATGAAATATCTCGGAATAAATCCCACAAGGGAAGTGAAATCCTCTAAAATCAATCATTTGAAACACCACTCTTCCTTCTCAATTTCATGGCTTTTTCTCCTCTTCCTTCTTCATCCATTCTTCAGTTGAGGGACATCTAGGTTGCTTCCAGGTTCTGGCTATTACAAATAACGCTTCTATGAACATTATTGAACATATGTCCTTGTTGTATGAATGTGCATTCTTTGAGTGTATGCCTAAGAGAGGGATTGCTGGATCTTGAGTTAGACTGATTTTCATTTTCCTGAGAAACCACCATACAGATTTCCAAAGTGGTCATACAAGTTTGCACTCCCTGTTCAATAAATTTTTAATATTCTTGTTTCATCTTATTTGTCAGCTGTTAGATACATTGAAAAAATTTTGATGCTTTTAAACTCATTCTGTCACTATATAGTTTACACACCTGTATTCAGTAGTAGATAATTGTGAAAGCAATGTCACTGCATAGAGTTAAGGTATGAGTTGACACAGCCATCTCGTAGTTCTTCTTTATTAATGGTAACATATTGCTTCTCTCCTATACACAGAATTACTCTGTGTGTATAGGCAGCATGCTATACAGGCGACATCCAGAATATCTTACTTGTGTCACATTGTGGCTCAGTACCTTTGATCAAGTATTCCTAAACTCTACCTCCCTTTGACTTCTCTGCCCTCTGATAACTGACATTTGACTCTCAGCTTTAATCAGATTAATTCATATGGATTCCAAAGATAACTGAGATCTTAAAACTAAAATAAAATATGGCACATGAAAAAAGAGAGGCATTCTTATATGCCATTGGGAAACATTGAATAATTGGGATATCAGCCATGTCTTGATGATGGTTTCTATTGCTGTGATAAAGTATCACAGCATGATACTAGAGCATTTTGGGTGGAAAGGGTTTGTTTTATTTTAAAATCCACAGAATATTCCATTATTGAGAGAAGGTTGGGCAGGATATTAAATGAGGCAGGAATAGAGGCTAAAACAGAGGTCATGGATGACCACTGCCCACTACCTTGATGGCTCATGGCCTGCTCAGCCTGCATCTATGCTGTTCAGGACCAACCGCCCAAGGGTCAGATCACTCACCATGAGCTTCACATTCCTATTAAGATGATTTAGTGACTTGTTTACAGAGTGATTCTATAAAACCACCTTCCATAGTAAGATTCCTTCTTCCAACATGATAATGATAATATCTGGTGTCAAGTTGACCTTAGCATTGTCGAGGAAAAACTCCACTCATAATAGTCTCAAAAATATCCCATGGAATAAATCTAACAGGGGAAGTAAAATTCCTCTAAAATCCACACTGCTAATCACACTCAATTTCAATAATATATATATATATATATATATATATATATATATATATATATATATTAAACTTTGAGTTTGCCTATTGCTGCCAGTTATGCATGGGTACACTGCCCTCTAGTGGAGCAGGGTAAACCTCTCGGGGAATCACTTGACTAAGGATAACTGAATCTCCCTCTCCCAACAGGCATCAGTTGCAAATAGTTCCTCAGCTAGGGGTGAATTTCATGGCATTCTCCCTGCTTTAAACTGAGATTTTATCTGTCTGTCTTGATCATAGTCAGACTTTGTGCCTGCAGTCACAGCTGCTATCAACAAGTACATACAACTACTCTACCGAGTCCAAAACCACTGTTTCCTACAGTTCCTACTGGACATTGTGATCTTCCTGAGACCACGTGTGTTACGATCACTGAACCTGGGAGCCAGGAAAGGCAGATTGATGATTTACAGTCACCCATTCTCCGCACATTGACCACTGTCAGTGTCTGTGTCCAGCCATCTACTAATAGAGGAGCTTCTCTGAGGACAGAGAGATGCACTTGCCCTCTGTGAGAAGCAATGTGTAATGTAAAATGTCAGACACTTTGACACCATTGCCATTGCTCTTATTCTTTATAGTCCTGCTATCTAGCAGCTTCCTGTTTCCACAGGCATGCTATATTGATGTTGTTTAGAAGAAATTCGTTGAGGTTTTGACTGGGATTGCATTGAATATCTAGATTACTTTCAAAATTGCCCACAGTTTTAAGTAATATCATTTTATTTCAAGGACATTGAACTCTTAATTTGAACATTACTAACACTGTTGCTATTGCTTCCCAATTTGAAGATATCACTTCCTTCCTTTTGCTTTCATTTCAAGTGACATCACAATCTCAGCTCAATACCACAAAGAAATGTCAGATTCTTCTCTCTAGGAAATTAGAAAAAAGAAATAAAATTTCTATTCAATGAAAATTCAAAGGAAAGTACAACCACGATGAAGCCAACATCATATCAGTAAAATTATACACATTGGCAGAACGAAAACTATTCTATCTGATAGAATACCTCAAGTTTATGACAATTTGTATACATATGTGTGTGTTTACATATGTGAAAGAGATGACATGAATGTGTGTTTGTGTGAGTGTGCCAGCAAGTTCTTTTCACAGCAAGCATGTGGTATGAAAAGACACCTCACAGGAATCAGTTTCACACACACACACACACACCATAACACAGTGGATCAACATCAATTTGTCAGCCTTCATCAGGAATCTCTTTACTGATTGTGCCATAATGACCCTTGGACAAGCATTAGATAGATACCTAATATACACTACAAACAAAACTTGATCTTTCATATAATTTAATATTAATTCAACTTATGACAACTAGAAAAACTAACTAAACTTTTACATCTATTTATTTATTTATTTATTTATTTATTTATTTATTTATTTTGCATCCAGATTACAGTTTCCCCTCACTCTTCTCCTACCAAGCCCCCCCACAACTCCTTTGGACCCACCCCCAAGTCCACTCCTCTTCTCTTTTCTATTCATGAAAGGGCAGGTCTCCAATGCATATAAACAAACCATGGGATGTGATTAATTTTTTAATATTTAAATCAGTATATATAAGATTCTGATTTGTACCACTACATGAAATATCATTAGTGTACATTTAGAAGAAATAATTTGTAACAAAATTTATATTACAATTTGAATAGCTATATGAAGAAATAAATACAACCCACAAAAATCCCATTGCACCACTAAATTCAAGAACTTTTCAAGACAACTATTAGATGAAAGTTTTCATTCTTTACATGTGAGTAATTTCACAATGTAATGTATATCTGTGATATAAAAGTCAGTGATAATTAATGAATTAAATAAAATAAAATCTAAAGAAGCTTTCCTGAAGGGAGCAGTGAAATTAGAGAAATAAAGAAAACAAAAATGACTGGAAAAAAGACAGACACTCACAGAGAATGACTAAAAGAAAGTGAAAGGGACATGGGAAAGTAATGGGAGGAAAATTAGAAAATGGAAACTGGTGCTTTCTCTTATTTAAGACATATGCACACAGGATGGTCTTCAGAGACCCTCAAGGGGAAGGTTCAGGACCAACAGCCCATAGGACAAGCAGCATCTCCACCACCCACAATGACTAGATCCTGTGCTTTTCTGATGTCTCTGGTGGTGATGAGCTACTGGTCAGCATGCTGTCTGGGATGTCACCTGCCTCAGACTCATAACCTCAGGAACAAGAGAGCCTTGACACTCCTGGCACAAATGAGGAGACTCTCCCCTCTCTCCTGCCTGAAGGACAGAAAGGACTTTGCATTCCCTCTGGAGAAGGTGGATGTCCAGCACATCCAGAAGACTCAAGCCATCCCTGTCCTGCAGCAGCTGACCCAGCAGGTCCTCATCCTCTTCAGCTCAAAGGACTCATCTGCTGCTTGGGAGACAACCCTTCTAGACACATTCTGCACTGGCCTCCACCAGCAACTCAGTGACCTGCGAGCCTGTCTGATGCAGCAGGAGGGGGTGCAGAAAACTTCCCTGAGCCAGGAAGACTCCCTGGTGGCTGTGAGGAAATACTTCCACAGGATCACTGCCTACCTGAGAGAGAAGAACCACAGCCCCTGTGCCTGGGAGGTGGTCAGAGCAGAAGTCTGGAGAGCCCTGTCTGCCTCAGCCAACTTGCTGGCAAGATTTGAGTAAGGAGAAGGAGTAAGTCCTGAGCAAAGTGGAGAGGACTCTCCTGGACTAGGACACTGCACCTCACTGGGAAGATTCTGCAGTCTCAAAATTCTCATTTGTTATGAACTCAATCAGCCTGCCTAGATGATTTCAGCAGCAAGGAACAATGCTCCTGTCCATATGTTAAGTCACTTGTTCTCCAACCGATCAGATCTATGTATCTATCTATTTATTTATTTACTATGTAATGAGACATATTTTGTGTTATAATATGTTATAGATTTGTTTTTTCTATAAATTCTTCCTAAGTCAATCATATTTTGTTCCTTCATTCTTTATTTCTTGTAACACAAAAAAAATAAATGACCCAGAGACTGATATTTTGGTTCAAACTTCAAGCTGAATATCAGAAAAGCAAATCAGCTGGCCACTAGCTCTCATCTCTAGCTCAGGCTGAAAGTGCTAATCCATGCAGGAGTTCTTCACCAAGTCTCAAACTGCTGTCTCTTCTCAGTGTGGCTGAAGAAGGAATGCCTCATTGAGACCTTGCTTGTGTCTTATATGCTTTCCTAATTTTGGGATTAAAGGTGTGAGCTATAATTTTCTTTTGGATGGATTCACTCTTATGTAGATCTGGGTGGCCTTTGACTCACAGAGCTCTGTCTATCTCTTAGTCCTGAGTCCTAGGATTAAAGATGTGTACCACCACCTTCTAGGTTCTGGCTGCTGCTGGGGTTAAAGGTGTGTACCTGGCTTCTATGGTTTGTGGATGACTTTGCTTTCTGAATCCTGCAGCAAGGATTATTTAATTTTTATTTATTTAATTTAATTATTATTTAATAAATCATAAATAATATATCACTACAATTTCTATTCAAAAATTTTAATGTTTAAACTGGTATTCTGCAGTAAATATTATATACATGATCAGGGTACAAAGAATTGTGGGTGCATGTGACATGGTAGTGTTTAGATAAGTAAATAAACTCATCTCAAGCTTCTTACTCATGGTTGGTAAAATCCTATCTTTCCATTTCCCCTGTTTATTTCATTCTTCTGTATGTTCAATCATCACCCTGTGCAGCAGAAAGCCAGAACATCTTCTTCCTATAGAATTGTGACCTAGTCCTCCTTGATCAATAGTTCCCCAGAATTTGCCAGCCTCTGACTTCTCTGACTCTGGGACCTAATATTCTATTCCCAACATCTAGGATTTTAAGCACTTAAGGAAACTAAAATAGTGAAGCCATATACCACAGTATAATAATAGTACATTATAATAACAATCCATCCTATATACTACTGACAAATGCCCTCAGAATATATCTGGCAATCAACTCATTCAGAAAACCATAAAGAAAATATCCCATGGAACAAATCTAGGCAGGGATTTGAAATATGTATAAAATTAATCCTTTGACTCCCCCATATTGTCTACCAATTTCATGTATTATCTTGTTTGTACAATTTATTTTTTTGTGGTTGTTAAAAACACAATTTTTGTACTGTGAAATACATAGAAAAATTCAAAAATGAACTTAAAATTACAGTGGGCAATTCTTTTCTCCACTTCATAACATTCTTTCAGTCATCAATTGTAAACTTGAGGAGAGAATCCTAGATGGTTTGATTTTGTCATACGCATACTCATCCATCATCCCTCTCAACACTTCTACCTTAAGTGAGAGGTTGGGTTTACACATATGACTTTCCAATGTAAGGTTACCATGGTCTTAAGAAAATTATATACTTTTCTATTCACTTTAAAGGTCTCCATATAGTACAATACCTTCACATCAAGTCTTGTGTGTGGATTTAAGGTGAAACTGTCACACCAAATGTATTTAAACTCAGGCTCAGGTGGGCAGTACTGAATTTAACAAATATTCTCTATTTCAGTGAGACAGATATCATCATGTTAATCTGAGGATGCACTGCAGAAATCTACCTTAAGTGTTAGACTTGGATATTTTATTCTGAGACTATGATTGAGAGCATCCTTCACTTAGTGTCACAGGTGTACCTGAAATAGTCAGAAACACCCAGCAGCAGAGGCCCAAGATTACCATCTGTCTCTCGTGAAATTGATGAAGTAAACATCCTCATTCAGTTGTATTCACCCTCGCTTTCACAGTACAGCTCAATGTTTGCTTCCTAGGGAAGATTCTGTTAGTAAAATAGCAGTCAGAGTCTCCTACCCCCTTTACCTACAGAATGCACATTATGTCTGATCCAGAAAAAGGATTTGCATATGCTTACAACCACTCAGTGTGAGTGTATAAACCTGCCAGTCAAAAATAACTATGAAAATAATCTTTATGTATGCAAAGATTGACCCACACACTGCTTTTCACCAACATGAGATACCATTTAATCCATAGAAACTGCATGAAATAAAGAGTTAAAGACAGAGAAAGCAAATGAGCGCTCAGTATCCAAGTATTGTGTGTGTGTGTGTGTGTGTGTGTGTGTGTGTGTGTGTGTGTGTGTATGTATGTATCTATATGAGTACAAAACCATTTACTGGAGCATGCGTAGCCTCTCAAGGACACAAAGTCTGATAATGAATCACTCCCTCTGACAAGAGACATCAGTTGCCAATAAGTACTCAGCTTGGAGTGGAACCCCCTGCTTTCCTCTCAGCTCCAAGTAGGGATTTTGTCTGTGCTCATGTGTTCAAGCCTTGTGGTCAGCAGTCATAGCCATGGTCATTTCATATGTGCAAGTGTCCTGTTGTATCCTGAAAACACTATTGCTGTACTCATCCCCTGCCTCTGGCTCTTAAACTCTTTCCACTACATCTTCTGATTCCTGAGCCTTGGGAGGAGTTGATGTAATAGACATGGCTTATTTAGGATTGAGAACTCCTCCAGTGTTTATTCTCTGAATGGTGGCCAGTTTTTGGTGTCTCCTAGTTTATGGTCAGCTAATACAAAAAGAAGATTCTCTGACAAGTTTGGGAGATGCAAAAATCCATCAGTTATACACCTGTGATTTGAAGTCATGTGCTAGACACCTTCGCTATGGCTCTTCCTCCATAGTGCTTCTGCTATTTACACCTTCCTGTTCCATAACTGTTTTAATATTGACATTGTCGGTGTAGCATTACTGAAATATTGATTGTGATCACATTGACTCTCAAGATAACTTTCAAAAACACAGTCAGTTTCATATCTTATTAATTAAGTTTCTATGACTGGAGGACTTCAAATTCAAGCATTACTATCATAATTGCTATTGTTTCCCTATTTAAATGACAAATCATTTTATTTGGATTCATTTAAAGCAGAGTCAAATTTTTTGGGGGGTGTGACTCACTGCCACACACCAGTATTAGGATTTGCTTTCTAGGAAAGTAACACGAGAAACAAGACTTTGAAAACAAAGAAACTTTAGATGGGAATAATGTTATCTTCATGTGTTTGTTTGTTTCACCCCCTCTCTCTTACTTCACTGTGAAGTAAATGTGATGAAAGGATTAAGTGTCAGGCATCCACCATTATACTATCTCCTCAATAGTAAAGTTAAAGAAAAATTATACACAGTTAAAGAATGGAAAGCTCTTCTTTCTGACAGAGTATTGTAAACATGTCTGCTTCTCAATTTTACATTTAGAAGAAGGAAGAAGGGATGGGAAACATTACTAAAGTACAAGTGGATTGACATTTGTCAGCCAAGTTTATCAGATCACTAATTACCAAGCAAGGGTACTGCAAACTGATAACCAAGTAAGGATACACATGAATGTGTCCTGTATGTTCACCTAATAATTCGTGCATATCAACCAGTCGTTTATTGAATTTTGATCATAAATGGTATTTGAATAAAGAGCAAGTACTTATCAAAGAAATTGATATTAACACAAACTACAAAATTTCCCCATTAATATAGACAATGCAGTTTTTCTGTTATTAATATCTGGGAATCCTTGACACTCTGATACTTGACCATGTGAATCACATCTGCAAACAAAATCGCCTTATATCAACAAGTATAGATAAAAGCAATAACATAGGATTTATTAAATTTAAACCTAGAGGACATGACATCCAGTATGAATTTTTGCTGGGAGCCAACCTAATTAATAGGTAATGAGTTTGAACAACACCATTACGATAACCCCCAGGCTTAAATCTGTTTCCTCTTCTTAGAGCTGTTTCTCAAATGGCCACCTGTGGTTTGGCCTGCAGGCCAGGATAGCACATCTCCTTGCCTGGCTGAGCATTCCTTTACCACCATGCCCACCCTGGAAAGCACCTCCCCCCAGCACTATAAAACCCCCCACCTTTCATTTAATAAACATAGAGCATGATCAGCATTTCTAACTTGCTCTCATTCCTTGTGCCTCCTGTCCTTCATTTGTCTCCCCCACCCAGGTTTCTGCATTGATAAGCATCCCTCAGGCCAGTTCAAATTCTGATGTCATCATGGTCCCACTCTCATGGAGTAATATAAAAGGGGAGGAGGACTGAGGATGATATTTCACTGTGCATCAGAAAGTGTTAATGAATTTGAGAGTTACTGAGTAAATGCCAAGGTATTGGAGAAGTGCTACCATCCTGGGATCAGACTCTGCACACACACACACACACACACACACACACACACACACACACACACACACACACCAAAGAGAGACTAGCACTGGGGGTCTGGGTGACTATCACAGGTTGAAGAACAGTGTAGACCTCACTACAAAAGTGGAGGACAGAAAGATGTTGTCTATACTGATCTTGACTTTGAGGGAGCAGGGAAGCACAGTCATGTGGCCTGCAAGAATTCATTCCGGAGGGAGAAATGTCAGAGAACTCCTTTGCCTGTAATGATTCACCTAAGGGAACAAAGAGGAAGAGCACCATCTGTTTCTCCATTATGATGAGATCATGCTATGAAGGCTCTTCCCAAAACCTGCCCAGTTTTAGAAGACCAAGTGGCCATGGAGGATCATTTTCCATTTAAAGTAAGAAAGAAACCTAAGGCCTAAATCTTGTCCATTGAAGATAAATATTAATATATGTTAAATGAATTAAATATCTCTCGTGTGTGTGTGTGTGTGTGTGTGTGTGTGTGTGTGTGTGTGTGTGTGTGTGTGTGTGTTTGCATGCAGTCCTAAGTGCTTAGGTGCAAGTGTATATATGTTTCTTCGTGTGTGTGTGTGTGTGTGTGTGTGTGTGTGTGTGTGTGTGTGTGTTTGTGTGTGTGTGTTTGCATGCATATCCACATGATTGAGTGTTTCCATGATTCTTTAGTTAATTTAAAAATATTCTGAATCATACTTTTTTAACCATATTTTGAATACACAGAGCACACAATTTAACCATATTATGCCTGTGCATTTTTAAACTATTGAAAATAAAAACAACAGTCGTTCATGGAGTACAGAACTTATACTTTATTTATATATTTCATTCATTTTTAGTGTGCCTTGTCTGAGAGATTTAAATACTAAGATATACTGTGTATTTACATTTCGATAAATGTATCAATCTTTAAATTCTCAATTTACTCTATTTTTTTCAAGTTTTTGAAACAATAAATCTGTAGCATGGGCTGTTCTGGACCTCATTTCATAGACCAATAGTTTTCAAGCTTCCTAATGTTGTAACCCTTTAATAAAGTTCAACACATTGTAGTGACACTCAACCATAAAAAACTTTTGTTGCTATTTCATAACTGTAATTTTTCTACTGATATGAACCAAAATATAAATATCTAACAAGCAGGGAAGGTTCCTGCTCCCCCACCTGCTGCATCAGACAGGCTTGCAGGTCACTGAGCTGCTGGTGAAGGCTACTGCAAAATGTGTCTAGGAGGGTTGTCTCCCAAGCAGCATGTTGCCTGAGGCAGACAGGGCTCTCCAGACTTCTGCTCTGACCACCTCCCAGGCACAGGGGCTGTGGTTCTTCTCTCTCAGGTAGACAGTGATCCTGTGGAAGTATTTCCTCACAGCCACCAGGGAGTCTTCCTGGCTCATGGGAGGTTCCTGCTCCCCCACCTGCTGCATCAGACAGGCTTGCAGGTCACTGAGATGCTGGTGGAGGCCAGTGCAGAATGTGTCTAGAAGGGTTGTCTCCCAAGCAGCAGATGAGTCCTTTGAGCTGAAGAGGATGAGGACCTGCTGGGTCAGCTCCTGCAGGACAGGGATGGCTTGAGCCTTCTGGATGTGCTGGACATCCACCTTCTCCAGAAGGAATGCAAAGTCTCTTCAAGTAAAAGAGCAGGTTTCCCAGGGATATCAACCAAATATGACATAACAAATTACAATAGGACTACAAACAAATCATATGAAACCTGGACCAGGCCCCCCAGTAGTAGGAAAAGGGTCCCAATGGCAGGTAAAAAAGTCAGATACCACCACTCTGTTAGGAGTCCCACACACACACACACACACACACAAAAAAAAAAAAAAAAAAAAAAAAAAAAAAAAAAAAAAAAAAAAAACAAGGTATACAACCATAGAATATATATAGAGGACATAGTACTGACCCTTATTGTCACTTCAGTGTCTGTGAGCCCCTATGAATCCTGCTAAGGTGAATTTATGGGCTGAGTTCTAGTAGTGTCCTTGACCCCTATGACTCCTACAATCCTTCCTCCCTATGCTGATATTTTGTTTGTGCTCTAACAAATAAAGCTTGTCTAGACATCAGAGTGTGTAGCTAGCCACTAGTTAACCATAAAGGCCAGGCAATGGTGGCGTACACCTTTAATCCCAACACCTGGGAGGAGGAAACAGGAAATGATATGGCTGTGCAGAGAGAGGAAGTGATAATCCGGGGAGGAGACAGGAGCTTGGTCCTTTTCATCTGAGAAGTTGGTGAGGTAAGACGTGGCTGTGGCTTGTTCCTTTGCTGCTCTGATTTTTCAACATTTACCCTGATACCTAGCTCCAGATTTTTATTTATTAAGATCAATTAGAACTCATGCTACATTTGCTGCCCAACTTTAAGGCATGAATTCACAAAACAGCCACTTGCCTTGTGGCTTTGCAGCCATCGGCATAGGCAAGAGCTGCATGTGGAGCTCCCACTGGAATCACTGCTCCACTGGTTAGGTTCTTCTCTCTTTTTTTCTGTAAGCTTCTAAGAGAGTATGGATTTTTTTTGTCGCAGCATCTCTGCAACAAACTCCACAGGACCCAAACTTCAGAGGGACCTGGGCTCCAAGCACCACAGGACTTATGCACCATAGACTGTCTGGTTCCGCATTCAGGCAGCTCCCGCCCCATGTGCTTCTTCCACACAATCCCATGCGCATTTTTCAGACCACTGGATCCCTGTCCCTGTGGGTTGCAGGCGTCCCCTAGACCACCTCTCCTCAAGCTTCCACATGCTAGAAACTGCAGCTGTCCTCAGCCGTACTGCCCATCACCTTTGATATCCAATCGGATGTGCTACACAGCTTTATGCTCCACCGTCATCATTGGTAGATTGATGAGACAATTAGGAATTCTTAAACAGGGGAATTAATTAGAAGAGAGAGAGAGTTATGTTATCTCAGGTAAAACAGAGTGAGATGGGTCAAATGTATAGGGCCAGAAGGACAGAGAGGAAAACTAAAGGCATATGTGGCTATTATAGCAATGAATATATGGGGGCACGATTTGTTACAGCAATGGAATGCTCAGGTTAGCATTTGCCCAATCTTAGAAACAAATCATAAATTAATGTATGTTTCTGGGGAAAATATTAGAAGGTATTGTAAAGAACGGTCACCAGCCATTCAGGTTGTAGAAGAACAAGGCACAACAGCTGCTGATCTTTCAAAGGCGCCAATACCTTTAAAATAGTTGATTGGCAAACTGGTAAGGGTTGTTCAATGGCCTTCAACAACAGAGAAACTGCAGGACATAGAACAGCTGTTACAGGAACAGCTAAATGCTCAGAATATAGAAGAATCAGCCAACCCTTGACATTCTCCTGCATTTGTTATTTAAAAGAAACCTGGAAATGGAGAATGGTAACAGATCTAAGAGCTGTTAATAAGATGATACAGCCAATTGGCTCTCCACAGTTTAGAATGTCTTTGCTTTGTCTATTAACTAAAGGATGACCTCTCATAATTATTGATTTAAAAGATTATTTCTTCTCTATACCTTTACAAGAAAAAGAGAAAAAATTGCGTTTGTGGGGCCTTCTTATAATAAGTGTTAACCTCTTAAGAGATATAAATAGAAAATTCTCCCACAGGGAATGTTAAATTTCCCTACCTTGTGCCAATATTTTGTACAGAATCCTATAGAAATGATACATAAGCAATTTTCTCAATCTATAGTTTGCCATTATATGGATGACATTTTAATAGCTGGTTCAAATGCTGATACTTTAGAAAGAAGGTATGAAGAAATAAATAAAATTTTGCCTTGTTGGGGATTACAAATTGCTCCTAAAAATACAAAGAGAAGACTCTATTAATTATTTAGGATATAAAATAGGTCTACAAAAATTAGACCCTAAAAGGTGCAAATTAGAAGAGATTGATTTTGAAGAGAGATATAAAAGGAAAAAGCAAGGGGGCCTCATGTGGATATTTATTCATATTGAGGAGAGAACAACCCTTTCAGCCAGAGGCAGAAGTAAGAGCTAGTGGCTGTCTACTTTGCTTTTCTGATCTTCAACTTGAAGCTTGAACCCCAATATCAGTCTCTGGGTCTTTTATTTTTCATGCTATAATTGTCACCCAATGTTCACTTTAAGCCCAAGCCTGAGCTGTAGGCAGGACTCCTACCTGAGTCCCTCCTGCCTGAATTCTTGTCCAACCAGCTAGGTTTTCTTTTTTTTTTCTTCACCTCAAACCTTGAAGCAAGTTTGAGATTTTTCAGTTATAGCTTTTCTAAACAGCCTTAAGCTGCCGTCCAAACTTGAGAGACATTCAGACTTTTCCTAGAGCCTCTCCCCTCAGACTGACACTCTAAGCTCAAAGACACAAGCTAGTTCTTGAATCAGAAGAGCTACGCCTCACAGTTCACTGACATTGTCAGCAAATTTGGTAAATCAACTGGAAATTCTTAAAGGGAGGAATTAGTTTTAAAAAAGAGAGTTTTTCCCCACATTAAAAATGGAAACATTATTAAAATGGAGAAAATTAGGTCTGCATATGATTACATAATGGATGGATTAAAAAACGGAAAAAGTTGGGGCTGGATCGTTGACTCAGCAATTAAGAGCACTAGATCTTCCAGAGGTCCTGAGTTCAATTCCCAGCAACCACATGGTTGCTCATAGCCACCTATAAGAGGATCTGGTGCCCTCTTCTAGCATGTAGGTATACATGCAGAGCAATCATACATAAAAATATATAAATAAAAATGAAGAAAGTAAATGAAAAAAAGGATAATCAACTTAACCGGGATTGACAGACTGTTAGTTATCAATTTGATAATCTTTGTTGTTGTTTTGATAATTCTTGGTTTATCTCTAAAAAAGTTGGTTGATATGAATGCTGAGATGAAGGCCTTAGAAAAACTTACTAAGTAGATTATAGAGATATTCAAACACAGACAGAGGAATTACATGGAAAAGCAAATTCAGCATTGCATTTTAAGGTTAAAAATGAACACTCTAAGGTCTTAACAGAATTAACTTTAATATATACAATAACCTTATAGGAAGTGCCAAATGAAGGAGATTCTATAAGAGCTACTTGGAAGCCTGTGACAATGTTAGATTTAGAGAAATTCAAGGAAGCTGTAGTCCCATAAGGCATGCATTCACCATTTGTGAAGCAGATGATAAATACGTGCCCTGTTTGTAATAAGATTATCTCTGTAGATTGGTTAGATTTGATTAAAGCTGTCCTAGAGGCTGGACCACAATTACAATGGATTTTCTGGTTCAGAGAAGAGGCTAAGGATATTGAACAAAAGGCTAAAGTTAGAGGTATCAATATCTCCCAAAATCAAATTTTTGGAGAAGGAGATTATGCTACTTTAGTGGGAAAATGTCAATATGATCATCATCTCATGGGTTTATGCCATGTAGCATCTTTGAATGCTTGGGACAGAATTGGAGAAGCAGGAAAGAAAACTGAATTGTTTACAAAAAGTCATACAGGGCCCAAAGGAATTATTCACAGACTTCTTACAAAGAATGTCATCAGCAGTCAATAGAAAGATATCAGACTCAGATGCTAGAAAAATAATAACTAAAACTATGATGTTTGAAAATGCCAATGCCCAATACAAAAAGATAATTAAGCCTTAAACAGCAATAAGCACCCTTAGAGGACTAGATCCAAGATACAATTAATATTGAAGCTCATGGCTATGATGATGATACATGGATAGAAGTGATTTCAAAAGGTTTAAAGAAAATTCAAAATGTCAAATGTTTTAATTGTGGCAGACAAGGTCACCTGAAAAGGTATTGTAAATAGGGCATTTCTAGAAGCAATTCTTTTTATAAATATAAACCAAACAAAATATCACTCCCTTCTGGATTATACAAAAGGTATGGGAAAGCCAGGCATTGGACAAAGAAACACAAGTCAACAAGAGATTAACAAGGTAATACTTTGCCTTCAGGACATGTCTTGAGAGAGCCATTCAAAAGCCCCTATACCAAAACTGGTTCATTTGTTTCCTGCCACCATTTTGAAACTCCTTCCTAGAACAATTAAATAATGCTTATTGAAAGAAAACAAATTGTTCTGGATGATAGAAGAGCTTTAGAAACTAAAACAAAAAATTCAGGGGAAGCTATAGATGAAATTTGATAAGGATTAGAATAGGAACCTCCCAATGTTAAGGTTGGGGAAGGATTTTGTTTGGTCTTTTCAGGAAAATAAAAACATCCATCTGAAGAATTTCAGACCTTTGGACAAATAAGCATCCAACGAAGAATGGAGAACAACACAGAAAAAATATTAAGAAAAGAAATAATCAAACCTATTGTGATCTCTGAAGTCTCCAAAATAAAGATTGAATCCAAGTGGGGCAGAGGTCATGCATACCTTTAATACCACCACTTGGGAGCCAGACACAGGCAAATCTCAGTGATTTTGAGGCCAGCCTTGTCTACAAAGTCTACAAAGTGAGTTTCAGGACAGCCAGGACTGTTAACACAGAGAAACCATGTCTTGAAAAACAACAACCACAAAGAAGATGGAATCCAGAGATGACAATTTCACCAGGACTATGACAATACCATTAAGCTGAATAACTCCAACTCGACTTTGGACTACAAACTGCTCAGAACGATTTCGAGAAAACAAACTAAGATGATCCAATCTCACAGACACTACTCAGAATGATTTCAAGGAGGTCAGCTATTATGCAGCCTCACAGACACTACCCAGAACAATTTCAAGGTGGACAGCTAAAATGATCCAGCCTCACAAATTACTCTAGCCAGGACTTGAAACAAGCCCTGCACTTTCCCATATGCAGAGATGGAACAACAAATGATACAGCTAGACAATTAACCCCAAATTTTCAAGATCTCCTAAAGATGCCATTGCCCCAAGACAGTAGAAAGTAACTTTAAGAACATGACACCCATATTCCCAAGAGGTGGGGTGGGTGGCTTTGGGTCATTCGATGGGTTATGGATATTTGAAATTGTTTAGGGGAATTGGTTACAAAATGTTGTTGGTTATGGTCAGGAAGAAAGAGGATTAGATTCAAGATTTTTGTTTTGAAAAAAAAGATACAGATACAATAGGATAAAAGGGTACATTATTGAATCTACTCTTGAAAATGAAAAAAGGTGGATGGTTTCAAAAAACAACTACTAGTCTTAAATATTTTACATTGGATTGGACTTCTGTACATCTAATACAAATATTGTATGTTGATACAAATTTGAGAATAATTTGTTAATACATATTGTAATAGTCTAATGTTGTTCAAAGAATTGTACCAAACAGATCATTTAACAATGTGGTGCAGATTTCTAATACTTGAAAGTTATTATTACCAACTATATAAAATAATAAAGAAATGTAGGTTAGTAATTAGTCACCTATTAAAATCGAACTTGTTCCCAGCACTTGGGAGGCACAGGCAGGTGGATCTCTGGGAGTTTGAGGCCAGCCTGGTCTCCAAAACAAGTGCCAGGATAGGCTCCAAAGCTACATAGAGAAACCCTGTCTCGAAAAACAAAAAAACAACAAAAAAAATCAAACTTGTAAACACATTAGGTATGTTTGCAAAGTCAAACAGAGATATATTTTAGATAGGTTATCTTTAAGCAATTCAGAAATCTACAGAATATGGCATTTAAAATGTTTTTATAAGATAGGTATTTTTATGACAATGGGATGAGTCTGATCCCAGCAGTACCAATCTTCTTCAGAGAAGATGATGGACATTGATGAAACTCACATGGAATTTACTTTCTTTATGGCAAGAAAGTGCAATTATCTTGACTTCTGATAGTATGCTGTCCAATTTTGACAAGGAGGACACAAAAGAGAGTGACTGTAAAACCTTGCCAAGACAAGGCAGGACATCCCTTCAGAAAATCCTGCTTTGTAGAAAAGTCAGCCAGAGATGCTAGGTCTATAGGTTGGCTACTTTGCTTTTATTACTTTCATCTTGAAGCCTGAACCCCAATATCAGTCTCTGGGTCTTTTGTTTTTTTCATGTTACAGAATCTCTCTCTCTCTCTCTCTCTCTCTCTCTATATATATATATATATATATATATATATATATATATCTGTGTTTGTGCATCATCAGAACTACTTACAGACTGTGGTCCAGCTAATCCAAAAATGACTGCCAATGTCAGAAGGTCCAAGAATTAAGTAATTGTTCACTCTACATGCTGGATGTCTTAGATGGTCTTCGGTATACGCAGAAATTTGAAAGAAGTATGATGGGGCATGGGTTTTCATTTATTGATACAAACTTAAGGTAAATTTTGTGATATGCATAATTAAATACAGATTATATAGTCACCTATAATAGTCACAACCTCCAGTTAGGTTAGTTAGGTTTTCTAGATATACAGAGATGTATTTGAGATAGATAGGTATTCTTCAAACCTTTCAAAGAGCTACAGAATATATGCCATTTAAGTGGTTTAGGGTTTTTCGTGACAGTGAGACACAACTGCTCCTGGCACACCAATTACTTCAGAAAGGAGGATGGACATCGAAGAAACTCATTATGGTGTTTGCTTTCAACATGGCAAGACTAGCCATTTGGGCAAGAAACTGCTCTTGCCTGGACTGTTTGTTGCTATATAAACTGGATATGCAACACCCACAAGAAAGTGACTGCTGAACATACAAAACAAGATAAACAGTCCTGAAGGGTTCCTGCTGAAATATAGAAGTGTGACAGACACACTGTGGTCTATGGGCTGAAGATGGATGCCCCAACATTACAGAGGAACTTTGGGTGACTGTCCAAGTAGTGAGATGTCTCTGTCAATTCTAGAGTTTATATATTATCCTTCTGTGGTCTTTGATGGAGTTGAAGACAGATAGTTATGTTTATAGTTTTCTTCAATTAATATAAAAGATAAGTTACCCTTCTTTTTATTTAGACAGAAAAGAGGAGATGAGAGATGATGGGGAATGTCCTTCTGTGTATGTTTATCTTATTGGCTGTTGAATAAAGTAATGTTGGCTAATGAAGAAGCAAGCTAGGCAGGACTAGGAGTCAAGGAGGATTCTAGGAAATGTAGTAAAGAAGTGTTGTGATCCAGGCAGGAAGCGACATAGCAGGCAGACTCAGAATATAAGCAGGGACAAGGAGGAAGTTGTTCTCTTGCTCTTCCTGTTCCTCCTGCTCTCTTCTCTACGGAGCTGCCATGTGATCCTAGGAAGAGGACGCCAGCAGAAGGTGTCCTTGATAAGCTAAGTCTTATAAAATATATTGATTTATGATAATTAAGACTGAGCTAGTATATAAGAAACCCTAGTCAATTGGCCAGCAGCATTGTACCTAATATTAGTCTCTGTGTTATTTGGGGCCCTATGCAGCAGGAAGAACCTGGGTGGCAGTGGAAAGATTTATCATTACAGAAGTAGGCTATAATGCCCATGAAGGAATGAACTGCCATCAAGGTGAGAGAATGCAGGCAAAAGCAGAACCTTAAATCTTTCATGTCATTATAATGACTTCCAACAGAAAGCATGGCCCAGACTGTAGGTGGGTCTTCACACCTCAAAAGATATCAATTAAAGGTGCATATTTCCACCACAAAGATCCAGATTAAAGGTGTTTCTTCCATCCTAAAGATTCTGATTATAAGTGTATATTTCCACTCCAAATCAAGCAAAAATTGATCACAAGTGTGCTGCTATACCTGTGCTTTCAGGCTTTTGTTTTTGTTTTTTGGTTTTTTGGTTTTTTGTTGATTTTTTTGCAAGGAGAGGTTCAGTTAATTCCAGATGTAGTCAAGTTGACAGCCAAGAATAGCCATCACAAATTCCAAGGACAGGACAGTCAATCTAACTGCAATGGTGAGCCCTCCCTTAAGTGAGGGAACCTGTCACAGAAAATGAGGTAGAGAGTGACTGAGATAAAAACTGGACATTGACTGACATGACATCTGGCCCCCTCTGTATGCACATATAAATACAAATCCACAAACATTTGAATGCAGTAGGGCTTATATAATCAAAACAATATCATAGGTATATGTTGCAGTTAACTAAAATTAAATTTATTTATATTTACAAAATGAGTGCAATGACTATACCAATACTGAATAATAAAAGAACTGGTGGAGGTATCACCATCCACAATCTCACAACTTGTTACAAAACTACAGCAATAACATAACCCAAGATTGGAATAAAAGCAGACAGGTTGATCAATGGAATAGAAATGAAGATTGAGACAGAAGTCCTTGAAACTTTGGGGACCTGTTTTTTTTTTATGAAGAATACAAAATACACACTAGAAATAAGAGACCATCTTTCACAAGTTGTGCAGTCCAGTGGGATTGTTTCATGTAGAAGAATGAAAATAGATGCATATTCATCATCCTGTAAACTCAACTCCATAGGATCAAGGACCTCAATATATGACTTGGCAAACTGACTGTGATTTAAGAGAAAGTTGGGAATAGGCTTTAACTGATTGGCACATGAAAGGACTTTCTGCACAGGACACCAAAATCAGAAGCACTAAGACCGGCAGTTACAAAACAAGACCTCATGAAGCTAAAAAGCTTCTGTGTGACAAAGGATGCCATTACTCAGGCTAATTGTTAAAAGATGTAATTTTACAACACAATTATCTGAAATTAATGCATGGTCATTGATAAGATACTGGCTTGCCTGTCTACACACACACACACACACACACGCACGCACGCACGCACGCACGCACGCACACATGCCTGGTGCTTTTTTTCTGGTCTCCAACTTCATGCTCACCTCCCATGGGTGTCAAAGACTACACACTGCTTAGTCAACATGGCACTAACCAGGCTCCATGACTGGGATATTGAAGCAGTTCTCCAGAGCTTCAATATGCTAGATTTACACAGAATCACAGCATGGAGAGATTATGGTGATCACCTTGGGCTCCACTAGGGTTCTCATTGTGAAACAGGTCATCCTGCCACATCTGTCTGTCTCAATTTCTCTCTCTGCTTCTCTCCTGTCTCTGTCTTTCTCAGTCTCTGTATCCTCATGTGTGTGTGGGGGGAGGGGTGTTTGGATCTACTTGCCTGTGCATGTGGCATGTGGAAGCCAGAGGATGATGTCTTGTACCCTCCTCTATTGCTCTTTGACTGATTCCTTCATGACAGTGCCTGACTGTGACCTTGAAGCTCACCAATTTGGCTAGGCTACCCGCCAGATCTTTGGGATGGATTGTCTCCCTATGTCACTGTTTCCATGCCCTTCTGTACATCACTGGATGCTGGATACTGCAACTCAGGAATCAGCAGGCACAGTGGGTTGCTGTGTCACATAATCACACAGTTTGCATGGTGTTACCATCATGGCTGTCTTTTTATGAATAGCTGTGTGATGCTCCCTGACTCCTAGGACCATTCTCACATGGAAAAGATGTTGCTGTGTGGACTTGATTGACTAAAGTTCAGGCATGTATGCAGGAGAGGTAGCTCAGCACTTATTCGGCTTACAACATGCTTCTGTCTCAGTCTTTCTATCCTGTATCTTGGTTCCCCAATTCTGTTGAACAAAAAAAAAACAAGGTTACAACTAAGATATAAAAAATTAAATGGCTATACATATATTCTTGGTAAGGTAATACCATGGAGGTGCATCATAGCATTTATTCTATTATATAAACATAAAGATGATGAATATTACCTCAAAAAGAAACACCAAGTAAAGAATGCAAAATGTCATATCTGGAACATGTTGAACTATCACACAGAGAGACCAGTTCATCCAATAATCACAATACCCACCATATACTTCTTCAATTTCAAACTCTGCAGATCACCTTGGTATTGATCTATTTTCTCCCAAATACACACTACACAGTGTCTGTCCCTGTAATATATAAAAGCCCTTTATCTATTCCTGTGCTCCCACTGAGGACTCCAACAGGGCAATATTCATGTGAGCATGTTCTTCATCCAAAGTGACAGTGACAACTTCCTCCTGACCATGGAGTCAAGAGGCAGGACCCAAGAGCAGGGAGTTGTCAACAGCAGTTGACAAGTTATTCTTAAGAAGGAGTTGATGAAGCTCTAGAGATTCCTTGGCAGCTATACCTACAGATGGACATTGTCTTTCTCTATCCACATGTTCTGCAGAACTCAAAGGGGCTGGTGGGTCAAGATGTTTTGGGTTGTTGAGCTGTGTGTGCCCCTGCTAAATACAGATCTTGCTCCAGTAGGAGTAAGAATTGGTTTATTCTGCACCAATCTAGAGTGACCATGGTCTGTAACATGGATTCAGGTTGTCCCAAGAGTCATGTTCTATTGTGGAAGAAGTTACCTGTGATTTTGAAGTCATGCATGAAAAGACAGTCAGAAATCAGTGCCTTCACCAAGGTCATTGTTGCTGATTTCAGTAGGCAGAGCAGTAGGTGGAGAATCTCTTCTGTGAGTTCAGACACTATGTTACAGCACTCCTAGCTCAAGCATGGTTTTCTCAGTTTCACGATGCATTCCAAATGCTTTACCTACTGCTCAAAACTATGTGAGGTAGACACAGAGCTTTGTAAATAGCTACTAAGGGGACTGCACACAGACCCCTCCTTCTCCAGAGAGCTTCCCTCTGCAGAAGGTTAGAGTGAAAAACCTCTTTGAAACTGTTTGTGCATTGTTGAGAAGACATGACCTGTGTGGACCTGGAAGGATGCTCCCTCTCTCAGATGAGAAGTGATGGGAATTGAGTCTTCCATACTGAAGTTTGTTCTTCTGGGCAAATGCCCTTTTAACTATGGAGAAAACATGCCAAACTATTTCTTCCTTGATGGCAATTGCCAATAGAGGGCGCTGGTCCTCTCTAAATGTTTGCCACCATTGCAGATTCAGTCCCACCCCCCTCAGGCACAGTCTACATTAGCTCATTAGAAAAACATTCTCTCAGTTCCAAACCATGAGGAAATTCTCTCACATGAGAGTTTCTCACAAACCTTGAATTGCTTCATATTTTATTTCAACTGGTGGTTATGCATTTCCAGAAAAAATTAACAAATCAAGATGTAAGAGAAAGCAATTTTACAGTGAACAGAGCTGGTTAATGAGGAGAGAATGAGGAGCACACAATGGGACTTTTCCACATCACAGAGGAGGAAACCAGGACTATGAGACTGTGAGATGGGGTCTGGGAAAGCAGGGAGCTACTGGGAGTGTATCAGAAAGAAAGCTGTGTGCACACAGATGTTCATTATTATATATAGCATGTGCTACTGGTACACAGTACATCATGCATAATATGTATGTTTATATATACTTCCACTTTTAGTTTTGAACTAGGACACTGATCCCTATATGAAGCATTTGTAAGCCATCAATCCTTATTGAATATTGATTTCATTGATTAATCTTCAGTTCCATGTGTCTTGTTGTAGACGTGTTCAGGCTATTTTAACAGACAGTGAAAGTGTCCAATACTTCAACCGTCTGTACTTTCTCATTGACTCTTTCTATTTTTCCTTGAGGTGTTGGTGTGATAGTAGAAGTCTCCACATCTGTTTTATTTTTATTTTCAACTTTTCCTGGAAAGAAAACCCTGATGTTGGTTTATCTCAATGAACCAAAAATAGGATGTCATTGGAAATGAAAGCTGAAGAAAGTGTCATCCAAATGAAACAGCAGTAGCAACAACGTTAGCTATTAAGATTCAGTGGGGAAGATCTACATTGATTAAATACAATGATGTTATGAAAGTGACTGTATTTCCCAGGGATCTTCAAGTTCAATGCAATCTGTCTTAGTTAGGGTTTCTATTGCTGAAAAGAGACACCATAACCACAGTAACTCTTATAAAGGAAAACCTTTAATTGGGGCTGACTTACAGTCACAGAGGTGTAGTCCATTACCGTCATGGTGAGAAACATAGCAGCAGGTGGGCAAACATGGTATTGAAGGAGACAGAATTCTACACCTCGATCTACAGGCAGCAGGAGGAGACTGGCACACTAAGCCTAGCTTGAACATGCAAGACCTCAAAGCCCACCTCCACAATGACACACTTCCTACAAAAAGACCACACCTACTCCAACAAGGCTGTACCTCATAATAGTGCCATTGGGCCCCATCCAAACACATGAGTCCATGGGGGCCGTTATTTAAATCAGCACACAATGCAAATCAAAATTTAAATTATATTTCTCCCAGAATTATCACTTTTAGAACACATGGAACCATGAAGATAGCAAGAATAAAGTGAAATTGTATCTGTAGTGTCACAATACCTGAATTCAAATGACAGCTATATATCTAAGATAGTGCTACTGCAGGATAATGTTACTGTGGTAAGACCACTCCTTACCACAGAAGTCTCTTGCAGTTGATGGCAATAAACACAGAGACCCACAACTGATCAATGAACAGAAAATAAAGGGCTGACTTCCTGGCCCCAGGACCACTGCAGAAGAGGGAGCAGAAGAATTGTAATAGCCAGAGGCCGTGGATGACTACAGCAAAGCACTGGACTTGGACCCAACATGGTAGCTGCACAAATGAATTGAAAGTTGCTGTGACTGAATGAACAAGATCAAGCCACATAAAATTCCAGGCTGGAAAACGAAGGAAATTCCTCCTCTTGATGAAGAACTATGGGAACTGGTGGCTGCTGAGAGAGAGATTCAGTTATCATCATGGTTGGGACCCTTGAGAGGGGCTACCCAAGAGGCAGGAGATGGCCCTGTGTCCATACACAACTAGAAGGACTAAGACAGAGAAGGATAAAAGGAGGAGGAGAAGGAAGAGGAGAAAAAGCCATGAAATTGAGAAGGAAGAGTGGTGTTTCAAATGATTGATTTTAGAGGATTTCACTTCCCTTGTGGGATTTATTCCGAGATATTTCATGAGGCCATTATGAAGGGGTTGATTTCCTGATTTCTTACTGGCATATTCATCTGTGGTAAATGCAGGATAGTCAGTTTTCTGTGATCTATTTTTATAGCTGTATGTGGTCTCATTCATATTTAGAACACAAAAACTGTTAAACTCATAGGAGTTGAGTTAGAGGAAAGGTAACAGAGGTCAGGGAGGTCTGAGAGAGGGTTAACTGGGAAATATATGTCAAAGATGAAGTCACAACCTCACAGGAGCTCGATTCTCTGACTTCTTACTGGACAGCATGCTAATGCGCATACAAAGAATACTGTGGTGAGATATTGTTTATGATTTATTAAAACTTGCCTGAGGACTCAGAAAGCAAAATCAACCACAAGCCACAGAAGCCAGGCACAGACCTGTAATCCCAGCAACCAGAAACTAAGAGGTAGTGGTACACAACTTTAATCCTAGGACTCACGATTGAAAGGTAGCGGGATCTCTCTGACTTCAAGGCTATCCAGGGATACATGAGATTGAGTCAGTCTAAAAGAGTGACAGACCACATGCCTTTAATCCTGGCACTAGAGGGTTATAAAAGATAGAAGAAGGGCCTTCAGTAGTCAGTATGAGGTATTCATTTTCCAGCCATGCTAAGGAGAGGTTACAGTCTGAGGCTTGGTGAGAGATCATGGAGACAGGATCAGCCCATTCAGCCTGAGGTAGAGGTAAGAAGCTAGTGTCCAGCTTTGATTTTTTGATATTCAACTTGAGGTTTGAACCCCAGCATCTGTCTATGATCATTTATTAATTAGTGTTACAGCATACTATATACTGTAGAGAAGTAGAGGGATGAATTTAGGATTTGTCTAAACACTATACATTGTATACATTTATCCAGTGCAAGTTTTCAACACTGTGTACATTTGTATAATTTGTATGGTGTACAGTATCAACTTTAAAAGACTGGAATAATTGAAAAACTACAGAATTAGCAAATCAAAAGTGTTTTATACAACAAAATTTAATAAAAAAGAAAATAATTTAATTGCATATGATGATTGCTACATTAAAGGAAATACAAAACTTGAAGATTTAACTTAGATAACTTAAATTATATAAATAGTCAAATAAATAAATAGATACACACATACACAGATGTACTTAAATGGATGCAAGAACAAATAATTTTTACATACAGACAAAAATTGGCACTGTTTTGCTGAAACATCTAGGCTAAAATGAGTAAGAGTTTTTAAAGGAGAATTTATGCAATGAGTTGCGGTGTCCTAGTCCAGGAGAGTCCTCTCCACTTTGCTCAGGACTTACTCCTTCTCCTCACTCAATCTTGCCAGTAAGTTGACTGAGGAAGACAGGGCTCTCCAGACTTCTGCTCTGACCACCTCCCAGGCACAGGGGCTGTGGTTCTTCTCTCTCAGGTAGACAGTGATCCTGTGGAAGTATTTCCTCACAGCCATTAGGGAGTCCTGCATCACCACCTGCTGCTTCAGACAGGCTTGTTGGTCACTGAGCAGCTGATGGAGCTCATCACAGAATGTGTCTAGGAGGGTTGTCTCCCAAGCAACAAATGAGTCCTTTGAGCTGAAGAGGATCAGGACCTGCTGGGTCAGCTCCTGCAGGACAGACATGGCTTGAGCCTTCTGGATCTGCTGGGCATCCATCTTTTCCAGAGAGAATGCAAAGTCCTTTCTGTCCTTCAGGCAGGAGAGAGGGGAGAGTCTCCTCATTTGTGCCAGGAGTGTCAAGGCTCTCTTGTTTCTGATGTTATGAGTCTGAAGCAGGTCACATCCCAGAGAGCAGGTTGACCAGTAGTCCATCAACACCAAGATAATCAGGAAAGCACAGGGTCTAGCCATTGTGGATACTGTAGATGCTGCTGATCCTCTGGGCTCTGAAGTCCTGAATGTTCCCCTCTGGTTCTCTGAAAACCATATGTTGAGCATCTATCTTAAATAGGGAAAAATAATAGTTTCCCTTTTCTGAATGCCTCCCTCACTTCCCAGTTGTCTTTTCACTTTCTTGAACTCATTCTCTGCTTGTTTCTGGGATTTTTTCTAAACCATTTTGTTTTCATCTTTGCTTCCCCTTTCATTGCTGCCCTCAGAAAGCTGTTTTGCAGCCTTTCTTTTTATAAATAGAATTGTCATTAACTATTACTCCACAGATACACATTCCATGTTTGAAATTTAAAGGTAAAATTTCCTCTAAAATTGTATTTAAAAAGTTATTGACATTCATTTTACATTAATTTGTGTTTTATTATATCATTTAAATAAATACTTAAATCATAATGTAAGGTATGATGCCACTTGTTTCTAAATTGAAAGTATTGATGTAATGATATACATCAGCTTGCCTTCATTAACTCTAATGTTAATTTATATAACATGCTAATTGAATCATCAGTGTATCTTCTTTATTCATCCAATGAATGTCATGTCATCATGAGGACTTGATGTGTAAAGGCTTGCTGCTCAAGCTTGGTGAAATGAATTTGATTCTTGAAATCCATGCTTGAAATAGAGAAACTGACTCTTGTAAGTTGGACTTCGATGACCACATTCACACTACACACACACACACACACACACAATGCATGCACACACACAAAGACCCTCACACCATCATTTACATAAACACTAACACAGATACATACTGGTTCATTCATGAGTGCACATGCATATTTCCACATACACAATGCCACAAATATAAACATACATACACACATACCATCATACACAATCACACACATACACAGATAAACATTCTCATACAAAACACACACACATAAATACACACTCACAGACACAGAGAAATATAGACACACACTCTCACACAAATATGTACATATATACTCACACAGACACACACAAGTAAATACACATGTGTACCCACTCACACATATACAGGCACATGCACATATAATACACATGATCTCACAACACACACACATATCAACACACTCTACCACACATGCATACACATATATACACACACACACACACACACACACACACACACACACACACACACACACATACACGCAATCTCTCTCACACATATAAAACACAATTTTCAACACACAAACACACAAAGATTCATACCCAAACACATGAGTGCATACAAATGTACACATTCCCACACTTACAAATATATTCACACACCATCATTTAAACATAAATATACATACATATACTCAAACAGACACTCAGGGTACTGTGTTCTATGCCTTACAGAACCTTCTCATTTTCAAGAGGTCCCATTTATTAATTGTTGATCTCAGTGGCTGTGCTACTGGTGTAATGTTCAGGAAGTGGTCTCCTGTACCAATTCATTCAAGGGTACCTCCCAGTTTCTCTTCTAAGAGGTTCAGTGTGGCTGGATTTATGTTGAGGTCTTTCATCCATTTAGACATAAGTTTTGTGCTTGGTGATAGATATGGATCTATCTGCAATCTTCTACATGCCAGTATCCAGTTATGTTAGCACTATTTGTTGAAGATGTTTTCTTTTTTATTTTAATTTTAGCTTCTTTGTCAAAAATCAGGTGTTCGTAGTTGTGTGGGTTAATATCAGGATTTTCAATGTGATTCCAATGGTCTGCCTGCCTATTTTTGCACGAATACCAACCAAGCTGTTTTCAGGACTATAGCTCTATAATAGAGCTTGAAGACAGAGATGGTGATGCCTCAGGAAGTTCTTTTATTGTAGAGGGTTGTTTTGGTTATCCTGGGGTTTTTTTTCCATATAAACTTGAGGATTATTCTATCAAGGTCTATGAAGAATTGTGCTGGTATTATGATGAGGACTGCATTGACTCTGTAGGTTGCTTTTGGCAAGATTGCCATTTTTACTATGTTGATCCTACCTATCCAACAGCATGGGAGACCTTTCCATTTTCTGGTATCTCCTTTAATTTCTTTCTTTAAAGACTCAAAGTTCTTGTTATACAGGTCTTTCACTTGTTTGGTTAGCGTTAACCCAAGGTATTTTATGTTGTTTGTGGCTATAAAGGGTGATGTTTATCTGATTTCTTTCTCAGCCCCTTTATTGTCTGTATACAGTATGGATACTGATTTTTTGTGTTAATCTTGTGTCCTGCCACTTTGCTGAAAATGTTTATCAGCTGTAGGGGCTCCCTGGTAGAATTCTTTGGGTCACTTATGTAAACTATCATATCATCTGCAAATAGTGAAAGTCTGACTTCTTCCTTTCCAATTTGTATCCCCTTGATCTCCTTTTGTTGTCTTATTGCTCTAGCTAGTACCTCAAGTACAATATTGAAGAGGTATGGAGAGAGTCGACAGCCTTGTCTTGTTCCTGATTTTAGAGAAATCGCTTTGAGTTTCTCTCCATTTAGTTTGATGTTGGCTGTATATTGCTTTTATTATGTTTAGGTATGTTCCTGTTATCCTTGATCTCTCCAAGACCTTTATCATGAAGGGGTGTTGGATTTTGCCAAAGGCTTTTTCAGCTTCAAGAGAGATGATCATGTGGTTTTTCTTTTTCAGTTTGTTTATATGTTGGATTACATTGATGGATTTTCATATATTGAACCATCCCTGCATCTCTGGGGTGAATCCTACTTGATCATGGTGGTTGATTTTTCTGATGTGTTCTTTGATTCGATTTGCTAATATTTTAGCAAGTATTTTTGCATCAATGTTCATGAGAGAGATTGGTCTGTAATTCTCTTTCTTAGTTGTGTCTTTGTGTGGGTTAGGTACCAAGGCAACTGTAGCCTCATAGAAAGAGTTTGGCAATGACCCTTCTGCTTCTATTGTGTGGAATACATTGAGGAGTATTGGTATTAGCTCTTCTTTGAATTTTGTGGTAGAATTCTGTACTGAAACTGTCTGGGCCTGAGTGAAAATCTTTTTGGTTGGGATACTTTTGATGACTACTTCTATTAGGGGTTATAGGTCTATTTAAATTGCTTATGTGTTCTTGAATTAAGTTTGGTAAGTGAAATCTATCCAGAAAATTGTCCATTTCCTTCAAATTTTCAAATTTTGTGGAGTACAGTTTTTCAAAGTATGACTTGATGATTCTCTAGATTTCCTTAGTGCCCGTTGTTATGTCCCCCTTTTCGTTTCTGATTTTGTTAATTTGCATGTCCTCTCTCTGCCTTTTGGTTAGTTTGGATAAAGGTTTGTCTATCTTATTGATTTTCCCTAAGAACCACCTCTTTGTTTCATTGATTCTTAATAGTTTTTCTTTGTTTTTACTTTATTGATTTCAGCCCTCATTTTGATTATTTCCTGGCATCTACTCCTCCAGGGTGAGTTTGCTTCTTTTTGTTTTAGAGCTTTCAGTTGTGCTGTTAATTCTCTAGTGTGAGTATTCTCTAGTTTCTTCATGTTGGCACTTAGTACTATGAACTTTCCTCTTAGCACTGCTTTCAAAGTGTCCCATAATTTTGTGTATGTTATGTCTTCATTCTCGTTGAATTATAGGAAGATTTAATTTCTTTTTTAAGAATTTCTTGTCACGCCTTTAATCCCAGCACTCAGGAGGCAGAGGCAGGCAGATCTCTGTGAGTTCAAGACCAACCTGGTCTACAAGAGCTAGTTCCAGGACAGCCTCCAAAGCCACAGAGAAACCCTGTCTCTGAAAACCAAAAAAAAAAAAAAAAAAAAAAAAAAAAAAAATTCTTCATTTCTTCCTTGACCCAGGAGTTTGTAGGGTTTCTGAAGTTTGTGTTGTTGTTGACTTCTAACTTTAAACCATGGTGATCTGATCTGATAAGACACAGGGAGTTATTCCAATGTTTTGGATCTGTTGAGGTTTGCTATGTTGCTGAGTACGTGGTCAGATTTAGAGAAGGTTCCATGTGACGCTGAGAAGAAGACATATTCTTTTGTGCTTGGATGGAATGTTCTATAGATGTCTGTCAAATCCAATTGGGTCATAACTTCTGTTAATTCCTTTGTTTCTTTGTTAAGCTTCTGTGTGGTTGCCCTGTCTAATGGTGAGAGTGGGATGTTGAAGTCTCCCACTATAAGTGTGTGGGTTTTATGTGTGATTTGAGTTTTAGTAATGTTTCTTTTATGAATGTGGGTACCTTTGTATTGGGGGAATAGATGTTCAGAATTTAGACTTAATTTATACGGATTTTTTTCTATGATGAATATGAAATGACCTTCCTCATCTCTTTTGATTGATTTTAGTTGAAGTCTAATTTGTTAGATATTAGGATTGCTACACCAGCTTGTTTCTTGGGTGCATCTGTTTGGAAAATCTTTTCCCAACATTAACTTTTTGAAAACATACAAAGAATGAAAAAGTCAAAGCCGATTTATTTCACAATCATTTATAAACATAGAAAATAAAGTGCTTACATATGTACTTGCTACCTCAAAGAAAATATAAAGTTGTATCAAATTATAATAAAGTGTTAAATCACAAAATAAATAGATAGATAAATAAATAAACAAGTTGGAATGGATGGAGAACAAATGTCTTACAGATAAACACAGTATTGCTAATCGCTGCTGAAATATTTAGGCAGGTTCATTGAGTTCAGGACAAGATAAGTGAGAATTTTGAGACTGCAGAATCTCAGCAGTGAGGTGCAGTGTCCTAGTCCAGGAGAGTCCTCTCCACTTTGCTCAGGACTTATTTCTTCTCCTCACCCAATCTTGCAAGCAAGTTGGCTGAGGAAGACAGGGCTCTCCAGACTTCTGCTCTGACCACCTCCCAGGCACAGGGGCTGTGGTTCTTCTCTCTCAGGTAGACAGTGATCCTGTGGAAGTATTTCCTCACAGCCACCAGGGAGTCTTCCTGGCTCAGGGGAGGTTCTTGCTCCCCCACCTGCTGCATCAAACAGGCTTGCAGGTCACTGAGCTGCTGGTGAAGGCCAGTGCAGAATGTGTCTAGGAGGGTTGTCTCCCAAGCAGCAGATGAGTCCTTTGAACTGAAGAGGATCAGGACCTGCTGGGTCAGCTCCTGCAGGACAGGAATAGCTTGAGCCTTCTGGATCTGCTGGGCATCCACGTTCTCCAGAGGGAATGCAAAGACCTTTCTGTCCTTCAGGCAGGAGAGAGGGGAGAGTCTCCTCATTTGTGCCAGGAGTGTCAAGGCTCTCTTGTTCCTGAGGTTGTGAGTCTGAGGCAGGTCACATCCCAGAGAGCAGGTTGACCAGTAGCTCATCACCACCAGGGCCATCAGGAAAGCACAGAGCCTGGGCATTGTGGATATTGCAGATGCTGCTGGTTCTCTGGGCTGTGTGGTCCTGAACCTTCCCCTCTAGATTCTCTGAAGACCATGCTGTGAGCAGCTATCTTTAATAGGGAAACACTAGCTTCCATTTTCTGAATGCCCTCCCCTTCTCCACAATTCTGTTTTCACTTTTTTTTTTTCATTCATTCTCTGCTTGTGTCTGGGCATTTTCTCACCCATTTTTGTTTTCATCATTGCTTCCTCTTTCACTGCTCTCCTAAACCAATCTGCATCAGAGGTTTTCTATCTCTAAATGCAATTGTCATTAACTTATAACCACACATATACATTCAACTTTTGAAATTTACACACATATTGTAAAGTTCTTCTAAAATTGTAACCAAATATATTTAAATTCAGTTTGAATTATAGTTAAATTATAATTTAATTTCTGTTATTTATATCAAGTACAAAATTTTAAATTATAATCTAAGGTATGATTCATATTAATTGTTTCTAAATTTAAAAGGTCAATGGTTAAATGGTTAAATGGTTTACTTTAAATTTTTCCAATGTTTAAATGGTTCAAATTATTTTCTTCAAATTCCTTCATTAACTTTAATGTTAACTTATATGTATGTTTAATTTAATAATCATTGTATAATAGCTACTTATTCAATGATTCATGTCGTCATGAGGTCTCCATGTGTAAAGGCTTGCTGTCCAAGCTGAAGGAGCTGAGCTTGATTCCTGAAACACATGGTGAAGAGTAGAGTGCTGAGTCCTGTAGTTTGTCCTCTAACCACCACATTCATGTTGTGGCAATCTTGAGGCTGCCCTCTCTCTCTCTCTCACTCTCTCTCTCTCTCTCATACACACACACACACAAACACACACACACACACACACACACAATACATTCCCACACCTACACACACATACATACACACACACACACCTACACACATACTCCAGCATATAAACATACAGACACACACACACAGCATCACACACAGAAATACACATTCATAGACATTCACATAAACACACACACAAAACACTCACATTCCCATACACCTGAGTACACATTCCCACACACAAATGCACTCACATACACATTTACACTTTCATACACGTACACACACCCACACAAACACACACATATGCACACACACATACACACCCTCATACACTGGTGCACAAACACATACATGCTCACATAATGCTCTGTCTCTCTTTGTCACACACACACACTTATAAACAATGCTCACACACACAGTCCCAATCATACACAAGAGTAATAGGAAGTAAACATCTCAAACTAAAATTCCTGTGAGGGTGTTTTTGTTTGTTTGTTTGTTTGTTTGTTTTTTCTTGTTGAAGTGAGAAGATCCACTTCTAATCAGGATCTTTAAGAGGGGAAGGCACACCTTTTATCTGGATCTTTGAGGTGGGACCACTCACTTTTAACCCAGATCTTTAAGGTATAAAGATCCACCTCTGTGCTGAGGCACACCTTCTCCTGGAATCCCATAGAAGACATGAAAGAAGGAAGGAAGCTTTTGATCTTTGCCTGCTTACTCTCACCTCAATAGCAAGTCCATTCCTTAATTGGCGTTAGAGCCTACTTCTTTTGGACTCCAGTGTCTTAGGAAGACCAGGTTAGACATGCAGCCTCATTGGGTGAATAAGTCCATAAAGATAAGGTTCTAAAGTTTTGTGACAAATGAAATTTTTTGTTTTGAGATGTTATTACTCTAATACTCTGGTGTATTACTAGGAGTGTGCGTATGTGTTTGTGCGATCATTGTGAATAGGCCTGTGTGTATGTGTGTATACAGCAGTGTATTATGGGTGTATATAGGTGTGTGTGCATAAGTGTGTGAATATATGTGTGTGTTTGAGTGTCTGGGTTGTGTACATGTATGAAAGTGTAACAGTGTATGCAAGAGCCTTTGTGGGGGGAAATGTGTACTTATGTGTGTGGGAGTGTGTGTGTTATGTGTGTGTATTTATGTGATTTCTGTGAATGTGTATGTCTGTGTATGATGATGATGATGTGTGTGTATATGCTGGAGTGTGCGTGTAGGTATGGGGTGTGTATGTAGGTGGGGATGTATATGTATATGTGTTTGTGTGTGTGAGAGTGAGTGTGTATGCAGCCTCGAGATTGCCACAACATGAATGTGGTGGTCAAAGGACAAACTACAGGACTCAGCTCCTCCAGCTTGGACAGCAAGCCTTTATATTTTGAGACCTCATGATGACATGAATCATTGATTAAGTGGCTAATATACAATGATTATTAAATTAAGTATACATACAAGTTAATATTAAGGTTAGTGAAGGTAATAATTTTAACCCTTTAAACACTGGAAAAATTTAAAGTATACCATTACATTGACATTTTTTATTCAAAAACTTATTTTTCATTTTACATACCAACCCCATTTCTCCCTACCTCCCCTTCTACTGCCCCTCTGCCTCCTCCCTTCCCACCCCCATTCACTCCTTAGAAGATATAAAGCTTTCCTTGGGAAGTCCACAAAAGTCTGGCATACCAAGTTGAGATAGAACCAAACCCCTCCCCCATTTTCAAGGTTGAGAATGTTTCCCACTAAAGGGAATGGGCTCCAAAAGCCAGCATTCTGTGGTGCCACTCCAGCACCCCCCAACAGATCAAGTCACATAGCTGTTACCCACATTCAGAGGGCCTAGTTCAGTCCCATGCAGGTTCTCGAGCTGTCAGTCCATAGTCCATGAGCTCCCACTAGCTCGGGTCAGCTGTCTCTATGGTTTTCCCCATCATGGTCTTGACCCCCCTGTTCATAATATCTCTCCTCCCTCTCTTCAGCTGAACTCCAGGATTTCAACCCAGTGCTTGGCCCATTAGATTGACATTTTTAAATTTTGAAACAATTAATATGCATCATACCTTAGATTATAATTTAAAATTATGTACTTGATATAACAACAGAAATTAAATTATGAGCTGAATTTCAATATCTTTGGTTATAATTTTTAGAAGAACTTTGTTTTTACAATATGTGTGTAAATTTCAAAAGTTGAATGTATATGTGTGGTTATAAGTTAATGACAATTGCATTTAGAGATAGAAAACCTCTGATGCAGATTGGTTTAGGAGAGCAGTGAAAGAGGAAGCAATGATGAAAACAAAAATGGGTGAGAAAATGCCCAGACACAAGCAGAGAATGAATGAAAAAAAAAAGTGAAAACAGAATTGTGGAGAAGGGGAGGGCATTCAGAAAATGGAAGCTAGTGTTTCCCTATTAAAGATAGCTGCTCACAGCATGGTCTTCAGAGAATCTAGAGGGGAAGGTTCAGGACCACACAGCCCAGAGAACCAGCAGCATCTGCAATATCCACAATGCCCAGGCTCTGTGCTTTCCTGATGGCCCTGGTGGTGATGAGCTACTGGTCAACCTGCTCTCTGGGATGTGACCTGCCTCAGATTCATAACCTCAGGAACAAGAGAGCCTTGACACTCTTGGCACAAATGAGGAGACTCTCCCCTCTCTCCTGCCTGAAGGACAGAAAGGACTTTGCATTCCCTCTGGAGAACGTGGATGCCCAGCAGATCCAGAAGGCTCAAGCCATCCCTGTCCTGCAGGAGCTGACCCAGCAGGTCCTGATCCTCTTCAGTTCAAAGGACTCATCTGCTGCTTGGGAGACAACCCTCCTAGACACATTCTGCACTGGCCTTCACCAGCAGCTCAGTGACCTGCAAGCCTGTTTGATGCAGCAGGTGGGGGAGCAAGAACCTCCCCTGAGCCAGGAAGACTCCCTGGTGGCTGTGAGGAAATACTTCCACAGGATCACTGTCTACCTGAGAGAGAAGAACCACAGCCCCTGTGCCTGGGAGGTGGTCAGAGCAGAAGTCTGGAGAGCCCTGTCTTCCTCAGCCAACTTGCTGGCAAGATTTGAGTGAGGAGAAGAAATAAGTCCTGAGCAAAGTGGAGAGGACTCTCCTGGACTAGGACACTGCACTTCACTGGTCAGGTTGTCCATTCTCAAGATTCTTAATTATTTTAGCACAAACTCAAAGAACCTGCCTAGGTGCTTCAGCAGTAATGAGCAATACTGTGTCTACCTGTAAGTCATTAGTTCTCTATCCATTCTTATTTATTTATTTATTTATTTATTTATTTATTTATGTGACTTAACTTACTCTATTATACTTAGATACAATTTTATATTTTCTTCAAGGTAGCAAGTACATATGAAAACACTTTATTTTCTGTGTTCTATAATGATTGCAAAATGGATCTGCTTTGCCTATTTTACTATTTACATGTTTTCAAAACAATTTAATGTTTGTACATAAAAGCATTTGTTCCTGCATTGATTCAGGCATTTCTATGTATATAGGTTATTATTTATTTTACTATTTATATCATTTAACTTATTTACACTATATCTAACAGTTATATGTTGTCTTTTCTGTAACAAACCATCATATGTAATTAAATTATTTTATATTCAATAAATTTGCTATATAAAACACTTCTGATTTATTAATTCTTTATTTTTTTCCATTTTCCAATGTTTTTCAGTTTATACTCTACACCATAAACATCACACAAGTGAACAGTGTCCAAAAATCATACAGGTTACATGTGCATACTGCATAGTGTTTAGACAAACCCTAAATCTGTTTCTCTACATCTCTCCAGTATATAGTACTCTTCTGGATGTGCAGCCAGCATGCTGTGCAGTGGAAAGCCAGAGAATGTTGCTCCTGTCACATTGTGACTTAGTCCTCTTTGACCTAATATTCTAATATTAATTCCCCAATTAATCCTCCCTCAGGCTTCATTGACCTCTGGTACCTATCATCTACTCTCAACTCCTACAAGTTTAACAGTTTTGGGTTCTGAATATGAGTGAGATCATGTACAGTGATATAAAACAGATCACAGAAAATCATTAGCCTTCCTATATAACATGGACAAACACAACAGGGAGAAACCAGGAAATCAACCTTATTCATAATGGCCTCATGAAACATCTCTTGGAATAAATCCCACTAGGGAAGTGAAATCCTCTAAAATTAATCCTTGGAAACACCTCTATGCCCTCTCAATTTCAATGGGTTTTCTCCTCCTTGTTCTCCTCATCTTCCTCCTCATTTTCATCCTTCATTTCTTGGAGCTTCTAGTTGTGAATGGACAAAGGACCATCTGCTGGAGCTTGGGTAGCTCCATTTATGGGGCCCAACCCTGAAGACAAGTGAATCTCTTTCTCAGCAGCCACAGTTCTCATAGTTCCTCAGCTAGAGGTGTATTTGCCTCCTTTTCCCAATGGGGATTTTGTGTGGCTTGGTCTTGTTCATTCAGTCACAGCCACTCTCAGTTCATTTGTGCAGCTACCCTGCTGTGTCCAAGACCAGTGCTTTGCGGCAGTCATCCACTGCCTCTGGCTCTTACAATTTTTCTACTCCCTCTTCTCCAATGGTCCTGGAACCAAGAAGTTAGCCCTTTATTTTCGGTTCATTGATCAGTTGTGTGTCTCTGTGTTTATTGCCATCAACTTCAAGAAGCTTCCGTGGTAAGGCATAGTAACTCTCTCTTAGACATAGCTGTAATTTGTGACACTGCCAATTAAACTCTGCTTTTATTCTTTGGTATCTTCACGAACCCATATTTATTTTAAAAGTGATAGTTCTAGAAGAAACATTATTGAAAGTTTGATTTGGATTGCATTGAACCTGAAGATCCTTTGGAAATATAGTCACTTTCATAACATCATTTTATTTAATCAACAAAAATCTTTTCCACTGAATCATAGTAGCTAATGTTGTTGCTGTCTCATTTGGATGACTCTCCAGTTCCATTTTTTAGCTTTCATTTCCAATGACATCACAGTTTTTGATTCATTGCCACTAAGTAACATCAGGGTTTTCTTTTGAAGAAAGTAGGAAAGAGAAATAAAAGAGATGAGGATGCTTCTACCATCAAACCAACATCTCAAGGAAAGATAGAAATAGTAAGTGGAAAAGTATAGACCATTGAACACTGAAAGCCTTTTCTTTCTGTCAGAATAGGCTGAATATTTCTTCAAATAGACATATTGGAACTGAAGATTAATCACTGAAATCAATATTCAATAAGGAATACTTTAGATAGAGATCAGTGTCCTAGACTGAAATTGAAAGTGGGAGTATATATAAACATACATATTATGCATGATGTACTGTGTACCAGTAGCACATGCTATATATAATAATGAACATCTGTGTGCACACAGCTTTCTTTCTGATACACTCCCAGTACCTCCCTGCTTTCCCAGACCCCATCTCACAGTCTCATCGCCCTGGTTTCTTCCTCCATGATGTGGAAAAGTCCTATTGTGTGCTCCTCATTCTCTCCTCTGTTCACTGTACAACTGATTTCTCTAACATCTTGGTTTCTGACTGCTAATTTTTCCTGAAAATGCATAACCACCTGTTTGTTGAAAGCAAAAATGAAGCAATTCATGGATTGTGAGAAGCTCCCATGTGAGAGAATTTCCTCACAATTTTGGAACTAAGAGAATGTTTTTTTCTAATGACCTAATGCTGACTTTTGTAAAGAAAAAAAAGGAAGAACAAGAGAGAGAAGGAGGGAGAGAGCAGAATCTGCAATGCTGGCAAGAATTTACAGAGGAAGAAAGACACTCACCTGTTGGCCAGGGCCTGCAAGGAAAAATCAGAGTGTAACTGCCCTGTTTTCTGCAGAATTCTGTTTCCTAGCAGAATTTTCTCCACAGCTAAACCAGAATTTGCCCAGAAGAACCAATTTCAGCTTGGAAAACTCAATTCCCTTCACTTCTCATCTGAGAAAGGGAGCTTCCTCCCAGGTCCACGCATGTCACGTCTTCTTGACAATGGATAGCTCAACATGCACAAACAGTTTCAAAGAGATTTTTTCCCCTCTAGCCTTCTGTAGAGGAGGTTCTCTAGAGAGGGAGTGTAGTCTCCTTAATAGCTATTTACAAAGCTCTGTGTCTGACCTCACATCATTTGGAGCAGTAGGCAAAGCATTTGGAATGCATCCTGAAACTGAGAAAACCATGCTTGAGCTAGGAGTGCTGTAACATAGTGTCTGAACCCACAGAAGAGATTCTCCACCTGCTGCTCTGTCTCCTGAGACCAGCAACAATAAATGTTGGAAATGCACTGATTTCTGACTGTCTTTTCATGCATGACTTCAAAAGTACAGGTAACTTCCTCCACAACAGAATGTGACTCTTGCGGCAACCTGACTTCATGTTACAGAACATGGTCACTCTTAATTGGTGCAGAGTAATCCAGTTCTTATTCCTCCTGGAGCAAGATCTGTGTTTAGCAGGGGCACACACAGCTCAACAGCCCAAAGCATCTTGAGCCACCAGCCCCTTTGAGTTCTGCAGGACATGTGGAGGGAGAAAGACAATGTCCATCTGTAGGTATAGCTGCCAAGGAATCTCTAGAGCTTCATCAACTCCTTCTTAAGAGTAACTTGTCAACTGCTGTTGACAACTCCCTGCTCTTGGGTCCTGCCACTTGACTCCAGGGTCAGGAGGAAGTTGTCACTGTCACTTTGGATGAGGAACATGCTCACATGAGTATTGCCCTGTTGGAGTCCTTAGGGGGATCACAGAAATAAAGGACTTTTATACATTACAGGGACAGACACTCTAGAGTGTGTATGTGGGGAAAAATAGATCAATATCAATATCTTCAGAGTTTGAAACTGAAGAAGACTCTGGCAGGAAGTATTGATTATTGATGACCCAGTGTCTCTGTGGTTAGTGTAATATCCTTCCTGTATGACTCTGCACATTCTTTACTTGGTATTTCTTTTTAAGGTAATTTTTGTCATTTCTATGTTTATATAATGGGAAAATGATGTCAAGCAGATCCATACCATCACCTTGCCCAGAAAAATATGGATGGCCATATTTGTTTCACAACTTTTAGATTTAATAACTTGCCTTTATTCAACAAAAGTGTTGAACCAATCGAAAGGAATGGAAGGACTGAGACAGGAGCCTGGGATGAGGACAGTAAGTGCTGATCCATCTATTCTCCACACAAGGCCAGGATTTATTCAACACACCCCAAGTACACAGGTACATCTATCTGGTCCATGTGAGAATGTCTCTTGAAATCAGGGAGCAGCTCACAGCTGTCTATGAAGTGACAGTTATGTGTGGTAACCCCATGCAGACTGGAGTCAGCCAAGTCTGTCAGGCTTCAGGACTGAGAGTGTGAACAAGACCACAGCAGTCCTCTGTGCTGACTCTGAGTTGCAGTGGCTAGCACCCAGTGATGTAGAGCGGGACACAAAACCATAGTAACTAAGGAAGACAGTTCATCCCAATGATCTGGCCAGTAGCCTAGCTAAATCAGTTAGCTTCAAGGTATTAGTCACTGTCAAGAAGGAATTAGGCAGAGAGTTATAGAGGAGGGTTCCATATGTGCATATGGAAGCAAGGGACATCATACTCTGTGTGTGTGTGTATCACACACAAATACACACACACACACACACACACACACACACACACACACACACGAGAGAGAGAGAGAGAGAGAGAGAGAGAGAGAGAGAGAGAGAGAGAGAGAGAGAGAGAGAGAGAGAGAGAGAGAGAGAGAGAGAGAGAGACTCATTTCTTGTTTCATAAAGAGAACCCTAGTGGAGCCCAAGGTGCTCACCACAATCTCTCCATTCTGTGATTCATATAAACTGAGCATATCAGGCATAACAGTTCTAGAGAGCAATTTCAACACACCAGACAGTCATGGAGCCTGGTTAGTGCCATGTTGCCCAAGCAGTGTGGTCTTTGACATACATGGGAGATGAATATGCAGTGTGAGACTAGAAGAAAAAGCACTGAGCAACTCTGTATGTGTGTGCGGCTACAGACAGGCAAGCCAGCGTCTTAGCAATGACCATGTTTTCATTTCAAATAGCTGTATTTGTAGAGCCAAAATTACATCTTTAAAATTTTCTTATTTATTATTGATGTATACAAGTGTGAGTGCATGTGCATGAGTGTATATAAAAAGTTTCAATAGAAATATCCTACATAAGAACTAATTGCTTTCACAGAAGCCATAGGTAGCCAAATAAAAAGCACAGTCTAGCTAGACATGATAGTACATGCCCTTAATCCCAGCATTACCTTAATTCTTAGCAGTGGCAGGCAGATCTCTGTGAGTTCAAGCACAACCTTTTCTATATAGTGAGTTCCAAGCCAGCTATGTCTACATAGTAAGTCCCTGTTTATTTGTTTTTTAATTAGCCCAATGCTTGGTATGGGATACTTCCTCTTGATCACTTTCAGTTTGCTCTGTCTGCCTCACAGTAAGGTAATGGGCATAAGCTCTTAGTTTCCTGCTCCTGTCACCATGTCTGCCACTTGCTAACACGCTTCCCATCATGATGGATTCACATCCTTGGGACACATAGCCAAATAAGGTCTTTGTTTTATAAGTTGCTTTTTTTGGTTCTGGTCTTCTATCACAGCAGTATAAAGTAGCTGAGGCACTTCTGAATTTGTACCTCTGCCAATGGAATAGTGCAGGGCGTCAGCTTGCATCAGAGAAGCATCTTTGTGTGGTAGGTGGCAGTTAATGCATAAACTCACAACTGGTCAAAGTGCAGAGACTAAATGTTCCGTAGAATGTTAAGCCATTAATGGTACATCTGCATATCATACCTTCCCTGAGAGTCACAGGGGACATCTCTGAAGAGGGGGCAGAAAGAGTGTAAAAGCCAGAAATCAAAGAAGATTGAGGCAGAACAGTGTTTTCTGGATATGGCAGGAATGTTGAATGCATGAACTCATGGCAGCTGGATGTCTGCCCAGAAGCTGCACAAGATCAAACAAAACAATTGGGATGTGTGAGCAGCATGTGTGTATGCCAGGTTTGGCTAAAGAGCTATTTACTTCTAGATTTACTTCTAGATGGCTTCTAGAGAAAGGTCTATTCTCTTTAGACATGTGGTCCCTTTTATGTGTGTGGCCCCACACCCATGCATATATGGGCAACAGTGTGTTACCAAATCAACAGAAGAGATTAAGTTGTAAAGGGTACATGGAAGGAAGGATCTGGGAGGATTTGAAGGTGGGAAATAGGAAATGAGTATGATCAAAATACATTATATGCATGCATGAAATTCTCAAAGAAAAAAGAATATCCTATTTATAAATAGACGGTATACTTCCTCTTAGAACATAGGCAGTTCAGTTCACTTGAGTCACAATCCTGAATCTAAACAGAAGAATAAACAATAGTGAAGTTGAGTTGAAGCCATTTGTTATTGAAGCCCCCTTCTGTGCTCTGATTCCATGTTGCAGCCTGTTTGGCTCAAGCATTTTATATCCATTTCTATTTTCCATCTCTTCTGAAAGGTCCTTCCAGAAAAGCCTTATCCCAGCCCACCCTAAGACATTGATTTCAGATGCTTAATCTATCCTTCCACCTTGTACTTTTGCCCCAAAAGTGGCAAAGTAAGTGTCATCCACAATAGTGTTATTGAGAATATTGTCTAAATCCTTTCAAGGATTTGAGACCAGAGATGATCCACAATGAAAATTGTGGAGGAAGGGTTTGAGACAGAGAATGATGGAAGAGTGAGAACAAGGGAGAAAGGGAGGAAGACTCCCAGGGTCAGGCAGCCACCATCCAACCATGGAGTAGGATATGCAGAATAAAGGAAAGGTTAAAAAAAAACTCAAGGCAAAATGTAGATGAAGAGAAACAGATTAAATAAAGTAATAAGAACTAATGGGATAAGCATAAGATAAGGCTGAGTATTCATAACGAATAAGTCTCCCTGTCATGATTTGGGAGCTGGTTGGTGGCCCAAAAGAAAGCCTGTTACAAGTATAGCTAATTTGTTGATATTCTAATTAAAAATATTTTATGATAAGCCTCAATAAATATTTGCTTCTCAATTTCAGTTCTCAATTTAAATATTACAGCCAGATTCTTCTATTAATTAATCTAGACTTTGTGTTGGTTATTCACAGTATTTATTCATGCCTTCAATTTTTTTTTTGGTTTTTTGAGACAGGGTTTCTCTGTGTAGCTTTGGAGCCTATCCTGGCACTTGCTCTAGAGACCAGGCTGGCCTTGAACTCACAGAGATCTGCCTGCCTCTGCCTCCCAAGTACTGGGACTAAAGGCGTGAGCCACCAATGCCCAGCTCATGAATTTTTAATCATTCCTATATAATTTCCTGAAAACTAGCAGTGTTTTTTTTCTTTTTTTATTAGTTCAAATTAGGAACACGCTTGCTTCACATGTCAATCCCTTCTCCCTCTCCCTCCCCTCCCCCCTAACCCCTCACCAGTCCCCCACTCCATACCCTCCCCAGGAAGGGTAGGGCCCTCCATGGGAGCTCCCCAAAGTCCACCACATCATCCTGGGCCAGGCCTACGCCCTCCCCCATGTGCCCAGGCCAAGAGTGCATCCCTTCACGTGGGATGGGCTCTCAAAGTTCCTTCTTACACCAGGGAAAAATACTGATACTACCAGGGGCCCCATAGAGTGTCGAGGCCTCTTCATTGACATCCACATTCAGGGGTCTTGATCAGTCCCATGCTGGCTTCCCAGACAGCAGTCTGGTGTCGTGCTCCCCCTTGTTCAGGCCAGCTGTTTCTGTGGGTTTCACCAGCCTGGTCCCAACCCTTTTGATCTTTATTCCTCCCTCTCTGCAACTGGGTCCAGAATTCAGTTCAGTGTATAGCTGTGGGTGTCTGCCTCTGCTTCCATCAGCCACTGGATGAGGGCTCTAGGATGGCATATAAAGTAGTCATCAGTCTCATTATAGGGGAAAGGCATTTAGGGTAGCCTCTGCACCATTGCCTAGATTGTCAGTTGGGGTCATCCTTGTAGCTATCTGGAAATCTCCCTAATGCCAGATCTCTCCTCGGACTATAATGGTTCCCTCTGTTATGGTATCTCTCATCCTGCTCTCCTCTATTCTTTGCTCGACTCAACCTTTCTGCTCCTCCATTTCCTCCTCTCCCCTCCTCTTCTCCTTCTCTTATTCTGCCAGCTCCCTCTCCCCTACCCTCATGCTCCCAATTAGCTCAGGAGACCCTGTCCCATTCCATTCTCAACTCAGGAGATCCTGCCCCTTTCCATTCTCTGGGGTTCATGAATTTTTATCTTAGAGTCCTTCTTGTTTCCTAGTTCCTTTGGTGATGAGGATTGTAGGCTGGTAACCTTTTGCTCAACTATCAGTGTTTTGAATAACGTCTATTGTTGTTGTTGTTGTTGTTGTTGTTGTTGTTGTTGTTGTTGTTGTTTTTAACTTCACCTATGTACTAAGAACTGCATGGTTCCCATTTGCTTCTTCTTTTGATGATGGAATGTCTAGATCAGAGGACAGCCTCTCCCTAATCTTATTTCTTTCTGACTTGAAGTGCATTCAATATCTTCCCTTGTAAGTGTTTCAACATTTAATTCTGGATTCCACCAGGACTTTCTGTCTAGGCTAGGATAACCTAAATTGCTTTTGTTAGTTTGGGGAAATTCTTGGAACCTTTTGTATATTTTTCTTTCCATTTCTTAGTAACCTCTGGCACATCTTTCCTGTTGATAGTATAGCTTTTTCCACATTATCTTATTTCTCAGGGTGGTTAGGAAACATTCTCTCTGCTAACTTACTGTCATCATTGGAATGTCTAATAATTTAAGCCAGCTAATGTCAAAAATTATTTTTCTACTCTTTTAATACCATTTATCCTGGCTAGTTTTATGTAAACTTGACAGAAGCTAGAGTCCTCTTAGAAGAGGGAACCTCAATTAAAAAATAAAAATGTCTCCATAAGATTTGGCTGTAGACTGGCAAGTCTGTAAGGCATTTTCTTAATTATTGATGGATGGGGGAGGGTTCAGCCCATTGTGGGTGGGGATACCCCTGAGCTGGTGGACCTGGGTTTCTGAGAAGTCAGGCTGATCAAGCAGTGAGGATCAAACCAGTAAGCAGCATTCCTCCATGAACTGCATCCACCCCTATCTCCAGGTTCCTGTTTCTTTGAGTTCCTGTCTTACCTTAACTCAGTGGACTCAGGATATGTAAACAGATACATCCTTTCCTGCCCTATTTCCTTTTGGTCATGGTATTTCATCATAGCAAAGGTAACCTGAACTAAGACACCATCTTTTTTTACACTGTAACTTTAGAAGTGGTGTGCAGTGGGGGAGCTTTAGTATATCATCTCCTATTCCACCTGGCTAATTGTAAGATATATCAAGGAATGAGATATATAGTCAAAATGAATGAAAGCACATGCTATATAATAGCAACCATTGATGAATAAAATTATCAAGAGAAATAACTTAATAACCATATAAATTCAGACCTAAAGCAACTACTAACAGAAGTAATTAATTCCATTGTTCCAGAGGCTGAAGCAGGCAAGGCCGGCCAGGACACATAGGATGACCTTGCTTCAAAAACCCAAATCCAAACAAATCAATTCAGAAATCCACAGTTACGAAGTTTAGGAATAATTCAATTCGCACCTTCAGATTTTGCACCAAACATCCAATCTGTGGGATTCATAAGTGTGCTCTGGAGTAATTCACCTCACTCCTGTGGAGCTAAGTGTCTCAAATGTAAACTGGGCTGGAATATTCATTGGACTGTTATATTAAACCAACACACGTATTCTTAGAACCGTAACAGTCAATGTCCCTTCTACTGAGCTCTTAGAGTTACCTCAGAACAGTGCTTATTGATGGAGCATAGCAGTCTGTTCTGCTTGTCCAAAAGAGAAATTCCATAAACCTCTGGGACAAGTCCCAGGAAAGATGGAACAGGGTTCCTCTGTCACAGAAGCAGCTGTCCCAGCATGGCAGGGCCGCAGTTCCTCCACTCACCCCTCCAGCGGCATAGAATCCATTCCCCGGCCACAGTAACTTCCCCGCCTCCACTCTGCTGCTTCCTGCAGGTGTTTTTTTGGCTTCCCTTTGTGGTTTTAACTTTCTGTCTCTATGAAGAATGAAAAACAAAAGTTTGACAAAACTGCTCTAAGAAAGTTTGAATTTGTGTCTCGAGGAATGTTTTGGGGGTGGAGGGAATACCCAGGGTGACGTGACGTGAAGGATCTGTAAGTGAAAGGAAACCCTGGGGTTTGCAGGGTTCTCCAAGCGGTGTGTGGGAGCGCCCCCTGCTGGCCATGCACCACGCACGGAGCCCACATCCTAGGAACACTCCAAAACTGACCCAGGGCTAGAATATCACTGTTGTCTGAGATTATATTGTTACAGAAAAAATCGAGTCTCCAGCTTCAGGCAGCATATGTCTTCTTTGGGCAGTGAGAAGCTATAGGGAGAAATGAAAGAATGGGAGTTTGTGCCTTCTGCATGCTGTGAGGTTACCTCCGGATACCACCCCTATCCATGCTGTGGGACAGACCTCTGTGGAACTTAAAGCAGGGCTGCAGTGGTAACTATGTGGAAGTCTAGTATCGGATGGAATGTTAAATTTAAGAGAGCAAATGCAGCTTCACAGTTCATTCCAAATGTCGCATCACGCCTGACTTCCCCATGAGTGTGAAAATACAGCTCTCACGGTTCTAGGATGTCATCTGGTGCAGACCTGTGCCGGCTCTATGCATGCTGCCTCAGTCTCTGTGCATCCTGTCGATTTGGAGGGCCTGGTTTCTTTGGTGCCCTCTATCCTCTCTGGCTCTTATATTCTTTCTGTCTCTTCTTCCAAGAGGTTCCCTGAGCCCTAATGGGAAGGATTTGATGCTGAAATTCCATTTAGAGTTGAGTGTCCCAAGGTCTCTCCAAGGTCCCTATTTGATTTTACTCTCAGTCCCTGAGCTATCTAGCCTTAGGTTGTCACCGAAGCACCGTCGGATATGGGTTCCATCTCGTGAAGAGGACCGTCAGTCAAATCAGGTCCTGGCTGGTTACTCCCACAAGCTCGGTACCATCCCGCTGTACTATCATATCTTGCAGGCAGGGCACCATTTTAGATGCAAGGGGTTGTAGCTGGGTTGGTGTTTTACATTTTTCTTTTGCTATCATACATAATACTTTCCTGTACCAAAGATGCTAACATGTGTGGGTGAAGACTCTCTGTAGACACAAGCTTGACTTCTCCTTGTTCAGTGAGTTGTGTAGGTGTTATTTTCAGCAATGGGCCTTGCCATAAGTTTAAGGAGAGCAACCTATAGTCATGTTAACAGCCCGGGTTGTCTAGGGGTTCCCATGGGACCTCTTTGGCCAACAACTCAATTAGACATAACCCATTCCCAGTATTGGAAGCTTCATTTGGTGACAAGAGATGGACACTTGGGACTCTGTATCCCCCATTATTTGGAGATTTCATTTAAATTACCTTCATGCATGCGTATATTTTAGGAAGCTTCTACTATGTTAAGTTTCCATATTATCCATCAAATGGCCTTAATTTTAGCTGTCTTCTCCCTGTATCTCCTACCTTATTCCCCCTTTCTTTCTCCTTGCCTACTTGACCCTCCCATTCCAGCTCACCCCCCATCCATCCATCCATCCATCCATAACTATCTATTCTAATTCCCTTTCCTAGGGAATTCTATGTGTTCCTCAAGTTCCTTACTTTATACCTGTCTTCTGTGGGTCTACAGACTATAATAACTTATTTACCATTGCTTAACAGCTAATGTCCATATATAAGGAGATATTTGTCTTTGTGGTCTGGGTTACCTCACTCAGAATGATTTTCTTTTCTAGTTCCACTGATATACATGCAAATTTTATAATTTTATTTTTTAATGGCTAAGTAATATTCCATGGTATAAGTGTATCACAAAGCTGACATATCTTGTTTTGTACTTTTTAAAGCCCAATTCAATGCTGCTATCAGTAGGCTGAAGTTTTTAACCTATTTTCTTAGAGACATGGCTTCCTATTGTCCTTTATTTAATGGTCCTAGTAATTGCTTTCTTCCAGCTGCACTGGTGTGGTTGATGGAACTCTCCTAAGTGAGGCTGTGTGGTATTTGTCCTCCTCCTTTGCATCTCTCCCACTGTTTCCTCTTTCTGGTTACCATGAGGCTTATGTAAAACATCTATAAAGATTCCCTGCTTTTGTATTTAGCCCCATGATATTCTCTTGATGTCATATTTATTTTTATTTATACTGTGTGTCAAGTGACTAATGATCATAGCCAGTTTTTTTTTCCTAGACTTCTCTTTTAACATTTTAAATAGAGTTCAACTTGTGGTATCACAGTATCTTGACTTTAGATATGTATTTACTGTTGTACTGATTCGTAAGTTTCAAATTTTTATATGTTCTTACATTGTTACTCAGCACCCTTCCATTTCAACTTGAAAAGCGCTGGTTAGTATTTCCTCTTAGGCTGTTCCCTTAGTAAAGAATTTCACCAGTTTTTGCTTGCTTGGAGTACCATTCATTATCTCTGTTACTTCTGAAGGACAACTTAGCCAGGCATTGAATTCTATCTTGCTTGTACTTTCTTTTGAAACTTCAAGTGTGCCCTCCCATTCTTTGCCGGAATTGAAGTTTTGTTGAGAAGTGCACTGGTAGCTTGTGGCATTGCCTTGTGGGAGATAGGCGTTTAAAGAGAACAGCTGCTTCAAGATTCTCTTTCTGTATTTGTCTTGTTGGCAGTTTAAGTATGAGTCCCAGAGTCATGTTTTACCTAAGCATAGGAATAACCCAAAGGATGAATATTTCTTTGGTGACTTTGTCATTGCTCTAAACATCACAGGGTATATTTACAGAAACCTAGATGTTATAACCCACAACACTGAGGATATATGAAGTGGCCTCTCACTCCTGGCTACAAACTGGGACAGAATGTCACACTGAAGACTGTAGGAAATTGTAATATAATGGTGGGTACTTAGGTCAATGCACTTAAACATACTTCAAGTATAAAATTACCCATGTTTCCCATGAATGAGACATTCAGTAACACAAGGTGCTCTGAGACAGTGAAGCTGAGTGGATGCCAAGATCTAGAATACAGCTGTGTGCTCCTGAAAACTTCATAACATTAGAGATATAATCTATACTAAATTTGTTTTTAATATTTTATTGCTTTAAAAATAAAGTGGCTTCCTTGGGTTGGAGTTTTCCTTCCAGTACATACAGGGATCCACACGGATGACCCCAACTAAGAATCTAAGCAATAGTGGAGGCTGCCTTAAATGCCCTTCTCCTATAATGAAATTGATAACTACCTTAAATGCCATCCTAGAGCCTTCATCCAGTAGCTGATGGAAGCAGAAGCAGAAATTCACAGCCAAGCATTGAGTTAAACTCCTGGAATCTAGTTGTAGAGAGGGAGGAGTGATGAGCAAAGGGGTCAAGACCAGGCTGGAGAAACCCACAGAAACAGCTGACCTGAACAAGCAGGAGCTCACGAACCCCAGTCTGACAGCTGGGGAACTAGCATAGGACCAAACCAGGCCCCCTGAAGGTGGGTGTCAGTTGCAAGGCCAAGGCAGTCTATGGGGCCTCTGGCAGTGGAACCAGTATTTATCCCAAGTGCATGAATGGAATTTGGGAACCATTACCTATGAAGGGATATTCTCTCAGACTAGATACATTGGAGAGGGCCTAGGTCCTGCCCTAAATAATGTCAGAGGTAGACCAATATGCTCATGGACATGATGTTGAATATGGCTACTATTGGAACCCAAAGCTCCTTGGCCTCCCCTTCTACACATCTTTCTCCCATAAGAAGTGAGAATAAGTTAGGAGCTAATACTTTAAATGGGAGAAGGGAATCTTTTATTTACTTATTAACGTACAAATTAAGAATGGGACAGGATAGATGCCTTTCAGTAAGTAAACTGCCTGATGCAATCATGAGGACCTGAGTTCAGATTGCATATATAGAAAGTTTGTGTCAATAAAATAAGCAGTCAAGGGGCTGGCAAGATGGATCTGTGGGTAAAAACACTTGCTGTCAAAATTGACCACATGAGTTTGATCCCTGGGACCAACAAAGTGGAAGGAAAGAACTATCCTCCACAATTTATTTTCTAGTCACACACACCATGCCCCCCCACACACACACACGTACATAATGAGAAAGTAAATACCCCTAAGGCACCTTAGAAAGGAAATCTAGATCTACTTTTTAATTGACCATGTTCATAAAGCACCTACTATGAGAACATCATTTTCCTCTCCTTCCCTTTATGTCATAGTTGAAAAGTGAAGTGTTGGCGCTACTTTTTCGGTCTCCAGACCTACAGCATCAAGACTTCAGAAAATCTTTGCCTATCCACTTTTAATTCTTGAAGACTATAACATAAACACCCCACTAACTCAATTTATACAAATGATATCAATAGATGTTACTATTTACTAAAAGAGTATGGCTAATGATTTATTATAGATAAATATAAATTTTTGAGGGGGTTGTTGTTGTTGTTAGATGTAGTAGCTAGTTAAGGCAAGCACTAGGAAGATGACTCTGTGAGTAGAGACATGAATGTACAAGTGTAAGGAGCTGAGTTTAGTTTCTTGGTACCCATATGAAAGCCAGACACCACAGAGGATGCCTGCATTCACAGCCCTGTAGCAGAGATGGACAGATCCATAGGGCTCTGGGCCAAATTAGTGCAGGTTCAGAGAGAGAATGTCTCAAAAAAAAAAAAGAACTGATAAAGAAAATGAGAACCTTCCAGCAAAGCAAAGCTTGGATAATTTTCTGAACATATTCTAGAAATGTTTGTACTCCTTCACTTTTGTGTAGGATACATTTTTCAAAGTCTCCTCCACATTTTCTGTTGTCACATCCCCACACACATTTTAATGACAAGTGTGGCAAGAAACTGACTGCCAGGCCCATGTTTGGGCCCTCCAGGACCATCTACCGGGGCATGGCATCAAGGCTTAACAGCATCATAAAAGTCCTCAAATACATCCTTGGTGTTATTCTCATCAGTTTTCTATGTGATTATTGTGTGTGGGGGGGGACATTTAACAAAAACGAAAAATAACAGTTGCCCCTCGAGTAAAAAGATGGATACTGAAAACATAAATTTCATGTTTATGTTTATATTATGCTTGTGTACATTTGAAGCTATAAAAGTTGCTTACCATTTATTCATTTTGTTCTTTGTTCTTAGATGGTCAGGACGCCCAAAATACCCTTTCATTTATTGCTAACTTCTCATATTCCTTGCTACTGGAAGTCATAGGGGATTAGTTTTTCAAAGCCAGTACTTCCCCCTCTGTCCACTAGATGGTAGTATGACATCAGGCTTTCATATTTGATTAACAGTCAAAGGGAGATTATAAAACCAAGAATCTGGAGGACAGAGAATGTCACATGAAATCATTATTGTCCCACTGTCCTGTGGATCCAGTTCAACACTGGACTTCCATTACCAAAAACAGCTCAACAGATGCCTGGAAAGTGTTGTGTTGTAAAATGATATAATCCCTGATGTTTAAACTCTGCACTCACACCCAATAGGCCTCATGGCCCTCTTGGGTAAACTTGAGACAGCTTAAAAGAATAGCAAATGTGATGCTAAAATACAACTTTTAGTAACTTTCCTCATTGTAAATGCATCTTGCTACATTTTAAGTCTGTCTTGAAGACGTCAGAGTTAGCATGACTTACCACAGAAGTAGAGTTACTACTTTTCAGTGCTTTAAGTGCAGGGTGAGACTGTCTTCAGGGGGAGTTTACAAGCAGGCCATGAATGTCAGGCTCACAGACCTTTAGCTATATGTTGGGTCTTAAAATGAAGATGGCTTAAACTTGATTGGCATCCCATTGACTTGCATTTGGACTAGAGGCACTGATCCACAAGACTGCATCTAAATTGTTCTCAAGAGCAGCTAATTGAAACTGAAATCAATTTGTAGTCAGTGATTTCTCGGACCTTCTCATCTCTGGTTACATGAACATGAACTCACATGCATGGCCACACCTTCTGTCTCTCACACACTGAGCTGTCTAACAGAGCAAACTGTCCTGGTGAGAACTGTCGGTGAATAGTGAAAGCAGTCAAAGCTCTTTAAAGATATTAAGATATTAAAGGTGTTTTTCACTCAAAAGTCTGTAAGCTAATAATAATCATAGAGTAAGGCAGTATTCAGTCTGAAAATTGTGAAGGTAAAGCACAGGTCTGCATCACTCAGAGCCAAATTCAAATGGTAAAAATAACTCAGACAAATATTTACACCCCTGACACACACACACACACACACACACACACACACACACACACACACACACACAAACACACACGAACAATTCTTGGCTGGCTTAAATCACATATCTCATAATTATTTTGCTTAAAGGGAAGCCTAAATTTAAGGAAGGATAAAACAAACAGGCAAAGACAGAGGAAGAGGGTACAAAACGTAAAGCAATATCAATGAGACACCAATAATAATTAACAGTACTAATACTGATGACAATCTGGTGAAATGCTTTTAAACTTAGAATGTGAACCAGATAAATAAACAAATGAAATCCATAATTAAATTATGAAATTCGTAGAACTATAATTTAGATCATATAAAACAGTAGGGACTGGGGAGATGCCTTAGTTAGTAAAGGGCTTGCCACAAAGCATGAAAACATGAGTTTGTACCCCAGCACCCACATGAAAAACTGGGTACTCTGGTGCATGTCTACAGTCCCAGCAACAGGACCACAAAGCAGGAAATCCCCCAACTCCCCAGGCTGGCTGCTCAGCTGGTAGCTCAAAGTTCAGGAAAAGACTATGAAAAAATAAGATGATCTCAGTACCCACATGGCTGCTCACAAACATCTGGAATTCTAGTTCCAGGGGTGCAACACTCTCTGGTATCTATGAGCAACACACACACGTGTCACACATACATAAATACAGGCAAAACACTAATACACATAAAACAAATACAAAAAACCTTTAATTAGGTGATTCTGCCTGTGTGGGCTTATTTCTGGGATGCCTACTCTGTTCCAATTGTCTGTATGTCTGTTTTTATGCTGTTGCCACACGGTGTTTGTGTCTGGGATATAACGTGAAATCAGGTATTGTGATATCTTACATTCTCTACTTACAACTGCTTTAGCTACTTGATCTTCTGTGTGCACATAGGATTTTAGTGTTGTTTTCAAATTCTTTGAAGAAAGCTGTGATGTTTTATCTTGATTGTCAGGATATAGAAACAATTAAAAGTCAAACCACTATGAGAGATTTTCTTAGATTCTGTTGACAGCCCTGATAAAAGACTGAAGAAAGAAGCTTTGGTTTAGTCTGCTTGCCCTTCACTTGTTGACAAGTTCTTCTACCTCACTGCTGGCACTGATATATCCTGTCATTGGTATTAAAAACCAGCTTCCAATTTGACCCAAAGACAGCAGCTCTCCAGGACTTCTTCGCCATATGTCAGATCGGGACTGCTGGGGCATCCAACACCATGGACTGGGAACCTACCAAGTTTTTGGCCTCTCCAATGTGAGACAGGCATACCCAGGCCGCACCATGTAAGTCAATCTGATGATGTATCATCACATATACAGTCTATTGGTCTTGTTCCTCTAGAGAATTCTGAGAAGAGCTGAAGTAAGAAGGTGAAGCAAGGCTTTGTCCCTGATCTGGTCCCATATCCCATTTCTTCCATGATATTTCAAGTACGAGCTGAAGAAAGGACCTCTGCAATCAAAGTAACTGTGATTACACTTGAATCCATTCTTAGTTCTGAGAGATCTTCATAATAAAAAATATTTTATTCCATGTGCATGGGTATGTGTGTGTATGTATGTATGTATGTATGTATGTATGTATATTGGAGTCTGAGGACAACTTACTGAAGTTGATTCTATCCTACCATGTGGTTTTCAGGAATTGAACTCAGGTCATCAGGCTAGGCAACAAGTACCTTACCCAGCTCATCAGCATCCATATTCATTGTTTTGACTCTCAAAATGACCCTTGACAATCAGTGAAGTATTGTATCATAGCAACTCTCATGTAACTGATACCATTTGAGCTCCTGCTGCCTATTATATCTGGCTGTATGTGCTAGGACTAAAATTTACATTGGTTTGGGTTGCACACAATCTTACAGACATCTGACCTATGAAGATGAAATGTGAATTTAGCAAGAGATTATATCCTTTAAAAATCAAGACAATTAGTACTTTTCATAGGAGGCAATCAGAAAAGAACTGTGATCAGTAGTACACACATGGCAAAACTTTGCAGTCAATCCATTAGATGGGAAAAGACAGCAGGAGGCACAGTGTCATTCACCAAGAGGGGACTGCAGAGAATCCAAGGATGGCAATGGTAATTTGGATTTTTCAAGTTGACTATCTTGTAAAAATGTTGAGGACACAATTCATCCAAATTGAGAAAGAAGGGATAAAACTAGCTCTATTTGCACTTGACATTATCTTAAAACAATACACACAGGTACACACACATACATACGGACATGCACACATACACCCACACAATACACTCACATGTACACACACATGGATGTATGCACACAACCTGGGACCTATTCAGTGAGGTCAGAAACATTGCAGGACACAGGGTCAGCAAACAAAGCCAGGGATGTGCTAAGAGTTTCTCTTTTTCCAAAAGAGAAATTAAGGAAAGTTCCATATGCAATAACACAGAAAGGGGTAAGTTACTTGATAATATGTTTAGTCCAAGAAAGAGGTATGAGATTTGTGCATTAAAATTGTAAAATATTGCTAGAGAATATTAAAGAAGATTCAAAGAAAAAGAAAAAGATGCCATTTTCACTGGAAAACAAAATATTGCTTAGACACTCATTGGCATCTCTCTAAAATGATCTTCAGAGTCCTTATAATCTCAATTCAAATTGAAGTTCATGTGACAATGTAAGGTCTCTGTAGAAGCAAAATAGAAAAAATGAGAGCCAAGTTGCTGTGGCATATAAACCCATGAAATGGAATTCAAACTCCAGAAAGAAATTCATACACTCCAAGTCACTGAGTCTTTTTACTTGCTTTTATTTGTTTGTTCTGAGGCAGGGTCATGCTGTGAAGCCCAGGTTAGCCTGGAGCTTGCTAAGCAGCCCAGCCTGCCTCACACACACAATCCTGACTCAGCCTGCCAGTGCTGGTATAACAAGCCTGCCGTTACTGCCAGCCATCTGAGTTTAAGCATAGACTGCTTGAATGGAAAAGAACTATCTCTCAACAAATTATACAGAACAGCTAGCTATTTGCATGTAAAATAACAAAGGTGGACACCCACCCTCACAGCTTTTAAAAATAATCAAAATGGGCAAATACCTAAAGGGAAGAGCTAAATTTATAAATGTCTTACATGGAAACGTCTTGTTCTTGGATTTAGAACTTTATCCATGACATTCTAATTCTAAAGAATAACACAAAGAAGAGTGATAGATAAATGGGACTGCATTATAATTAAACACTTCTTGTGCTCAAAGGTCATAATGAAGAAAATGAAAGGTCAAGTTATAGAAAAGAAATTTGTGTAAATCATAAATCTCACAAGGTAATCTAGAACTTGACAGAAGGTGCTACTAGAAACCAGTAATAAGGGGAAGCCCAAGTTTAAAAGCAGACAAATGGCGGACTGGGGGCATAGCTCAGTCTATACTGTAGCATTTCTCACAAGCTTGAGGATCTGAGTTATTTGATCTCAAGATCCCACATTTTAAAAAGCCTGGTGTGGTCTTCTTCACTTCTAATCCCAGCTCTAGGAAGACAGAGACAGGCAGACCCCTGGGCTGGAGTCCAGACAGCCTGGCCTGCTTGGGAAGTTCCAGGTCAGTGAGAGACTTTATCTAAAGAGAGAAAGAGGGAAGGAAGGAGAGGGCGGGAAGGGGTAATGGCACCTGACGAATGACACACATAAAAGGTGCACATAGGAGAGTTTAAATAGGGTGGGATTGGATGTGACTAACATCGCTAGGGAGATGTCATCAAAATTAGAGTGAGATATCATTTCAGAGCCACTAAGAAAACTAGAACCAAATAAGGAGGTAACACACTGAAAGGGAAAATTAATAAAAGTCTAAAACCCAGACTCCAAAGCCCAAAAAGAAAACTCTGAGTTCCCAAAAGGCAACCCAGCAGACAAGATTAAACAAAGATCCACAGGACTCAAGCCCTTAGACCAGTTATCACACCCTAGAATGGTGTCCACATTCCTCTGGTCCAAAAAGGATCAGATAGTTATCAATTGTAGAAGTCCCCAGCCCAGGAGACAATTAACAAACTCATTTCCTCTGTAGCATCCTGCTTAATTGCACCTTGCCTGAAGCACACAATGTTTGTCCTGTGCTGTGTAACCACGGAAGTTTTGTAATCTTGGGGCTTCCAGCCCTACAATTTTCCGAGGGACTCCATGGGGTCCTTGCTGCAGCTCGTATCAATAAAGAAACCTTTATCCTTGCATTCGGTGGGTCATCTCCTTGTTGGCGGGTTCTTTGGGGGGTCCAAAATCTGGGCACAACACGCACGTCAATGAAAATGTGGAGAAACAGGAACCCTCATACATTTCTGGTGGACTGCTGTGCTAATGACAGGGAGTCCAGACTCAAAGTCTGGCCTTCTGGGAGAAAAAAGACAATGAAACGTAGAGATCAGTACAATGGGTTTTCTATCAGAATCATTACATTTGCAAAGACCCATAGGCTCGGAACAGGGAGTCAAATGAGGAGACATCCACAAGCAACTATCATGTTATAACTGATGGAAGATTAACCTCTGAAAGAGGGGTTGAGGGTATGCAAGCAAGAGATAAGTCAGAGAGTTGGCAAGTGGTGTTTTATAAAAATGAGAGATGAGTACAACATAAAGGTTAGAATGAAATCAGAATTTTCTTTCTTTGGTTATGAGTGGAAGATGGGAAGCCCACTAGGTACTGAATATTCCTGTTAGAAACCAAAACTGGAGGTCTGCATTTAATGTCTTAACACAGGAGAAGGAGGTAGAGTTACGTGTGGCCAGTCTCATTAGCTGTAAGTTTTAAATGACTACATGGTGCTATGTCATACACTGTGGTGAGAATCAATTGTTTTATTTGGATGATTTGCTCAGAACAGCTGCTAGCAAGTGTTCCTTGTACCTCGGTTCTTCCGTTGGAACTAACAATAACAATTAAAACATTCTAGTTTTATGAGCAGAAGCAAAGCCATGCCAAGAGAACTGGTCAGGAACTTTGTAAGGCTGACTTCATTTCTCACAAGAAATAGGAAGAGAGAGCCATTTGTCAGATGCCTACACCAAGTTTTTTTGCCAAAATTTCTGAGTTCAGATAGTGCCATCCATCTTGGCAACCCTCTTCGTGGTTACAGGGCCACACCTTATTCAGCATTTTCCTGTGTTCAGTCAGTTAAAAGTTTCCACCAGAGTAGCAAACAACAGCAAGAAAAAAAAAATTCCCCAGCTCTGAGAAGATTGCCAGACCCCTTTCAGTCAGGCTGGAGGGGAATCTTTGTCCCATTCTTCAAGTCCCATTTGACAAGTCGCTTATTTGGTTTCCTTTTCACCTATTGCGTCATCCTCTTATTTTTGTGCTACTTAGTCACTATGCAACCCTTGGTGATGAAATCGGTAAATTGAGTTCTGACTTCTAAGTTTAACAATGCAAAGAGTATTGCTTCGGGGGCTGTTTCTCTGTGTGAGGCCAGAAACTGAGACAGGAAGCCCACCGAGAAAAAGAACAATGGAGTGTGCGTGCATGCTAGCAGAGAGAAGGGGGCTGCTTCTTGTTTGGCTATTGCTCAACTGCATCTTGTTCACTCGGGGAGGGCAGGAGGGAAAGAGAAAGGCGGAGGAGGATAGCTTCATTATGGGAATCATTACACGTGATTGTGGCAGCTGAGAGATCACATGAAAGCCATCTGCAAGCTAAAGACCCCCGGATGCCAGGAGCATAGCTCAGTCCAAGTTTGGAAGCCCTCCAAGTTTGGAAGCCTCAGAACTAGACAAAATGGAATATAATTCTATCAGATGACAAAGACTAAGAACTCCAGAGGCCATTGGAGTCACATGCTGCAGTTGTTCATAGGCACAAGAAGACACGTGTCCAAATGCAGGGGTAGAGAAAGGGGCCAGCTCTTGTCCTTTCTGTTCTACCTGAACCAAATTGATTGCTGCCTCTTCTGATCCTTCCCACTCAGTTCACTAACTCATCCTCTGAAAACACTTCACAGAATACCTAGAATTTACACCTTGCCATTTAGTCATCCCGTCCAGTTGACACTTGCAAGTGCCTATAGCCATCACTAACCAGTGAATGTGAAAAACAAGTGATGTACAAAGAGCTGTCTGCTGTTCCAGAGGAAAAGAAAACCAAGGCTCAAGGCAAACTGGAATCTGACAGGACCAGGCTGAAGGGCCCAGCAGCCAGCAAGTGTCCTGAAAGCACTTGGGGAAGACACTGTCTAAGCAGTCCTATGTGTCTCAGGTCCCTTAACCCACTGATTGAAACATTCCAATTGTGGGAAGGAGTGCAAGCTTGGGGACCACCTGGTCATTTTTTGTATTTAAGAGAGAAAAAACGTTTGTTTGTTTACCTTGCAAGGTTTGTGACCAACACCCTAACAAGGACTAACAAGGAAAGATCAAGCAAAGTTTAAGCAAGGTCCTGTGACTTGGGAACCTTTAGAAAAGAAAGTTCAAGCTGGACATGATGGCACACACCTTTGATCCCAACACTCTAAAGGCAGGCTGATCTCTAAGTGTGAGGCTAGCCTGGTCTACAGAGCCAGTCACTTGGCAGTCAGGGCTACAGAGAAACCTTGCCTTGACAAAAACAAAACAAACAAAAAAGAAGGTTCAAAGACTCAGGAAACTGTTTTGATGTTCTTGGTAGCACTATGATTAGGCAAGGGAGGCAGTGTGGCCTAATGATAAACAGTTGGGAGAGGAGGGGCTCAGCAAAGCATTGTTGAGATTCCTCTCGGGGTCTGCATGTCTCCCTCCATGGGACTCCTCTCCCATGAGTGTCTTCTGTACTCCTTAAAGGGAAGACAGTGGAAATATCTTTGATGGTCATCACACACAGAAAAGAAAAGAACCTTCTTCTGTGTTTTTGCCAAGTTGTGATAGTTTTGGGGTAACACATGGTGAACCCCAACAGTAGAAGAGTTGGATAGAACCCACAACAAAGCGGCCTATGAACAGCTGGATTCAGTGGTGACCAGGAGGGAAACCAAAGACTAGCTTATGACAAGACATCCCTACTGTGGGGAAAAAGAACAAAAAGCACCTGAAGCCCTCAGCATGTGGCCCCTGGCTGTAGTCCCTGCCAGGGGGGGAGCTAGGGAAAGCTTCATTGTCTCCCCTACCAGCTGTAGCCTCTTGTGGCTACAGAAAACCACCAAGCCTGGGCAGAAGCACTTTCAGGCTCCCCTCAGGGAGAAGGTAGAACAAGAGGGAAGGCACCATTGTTTTACAGGCTCTCTGGGTTGCTGAGCCAGATTTTCTAGTGTGAGCAGGATTTGGGGAAAGCTATCACTGTTAGCATGCAGGGCATTGACTTTCATGCTTTTCCCACTTTCTTGTCCTTCTTGCCTCATCTCCCAACTGCTTATCTTAAAACATCACATTTGCTTCTCTGTGTTTTTGAAAAGGCAGTCAAAAAGAAAAAAATTAATATATACATATATCAATATAATATATATATATATATATATATATAGAGAGAGAGAGAGAGAGAGAGAGAGAGTTCATTCCTTAAGTTCTGTGACTCTAGAGAACCCTAACTAATACAGAAGCTGTGCTACAAGACTGAACCTACACGAACAGCTCCACCCCACCCTATTAGATGGAATGGAATGGTCAGAGTCCATGTGGATGGGTGGTCAGAGTCCACTGGAGATGAGTGGTCAGTGTCCACTGGGGTGGGTGGTTAGAGTCCACTGGGGTGGGTGGTTAGAGTCCTCCAGGCTCCCGCCTTGACTTCCTGCCTTGGACTACAAACCATAAACCAGATAAATGCTTTCCTTCCCCAAAGCTACTTTTAATTAAGGTGTTTACCACACCAATGGAGAGGCAAACCAGGACATGGCTTTCAGCCTCACATAATACATTGAAAGTGTTCTATTCTCTTCAGTATTTGGAAAGGCTTGACAAGTCCCGAGTTCACTCTAACTCTCTGTGGAACCCCCACCCCACCCACATCCTGGGAGATTTTGGATTGTGATTGGAGTCACAAAATTGATGGAAAATGTAATCCACTTCATTTTGGGCTATTTGCCAGATTCCATTCATCATGGCAATCTTTCATGATCCTTTGTACTTCTGTTATCAGTTGAAACATCTCCTCTTTTATTTCTAAGTTCACTTTTTTTTTTTGAGGCTTTGTTTTTTCTTCTTAGACTCTCAACCCATAGGTTGTCCATCTTGTTTATCTTTTCAAAATAACACGATAGTTGGATTGGCTTTTTCCTCTTGTTTTGGGAGTTTCTATTACATGTATTATGCTCCAGTCTTTGCCATCTTTTATTCCTCTAGAACCATGGGATTAACTGGTTCTTCCTTTGCTATGTCCTTGGAGTTTAAAGTTAGGTTTATCATTTGAGATGCTCTCAGTGAATGTGCATTTTAGACACGTTTTGAAAACCTTTTCAGCCATGTTGTTTTGTTTGTTAATGGAGAATTTAGTTCATTTCCTTTTAAAATTAATATTGGTAGATGAGGACTTTTTCTTTGTTCTTTTCTTCCTCTTATCACTATTTTTCAATGATTTACCGCAATGCTGTATTTCATTCCTTTATCTTTATATTTTATCTAGATAATACAGATTTTTCTCTGTAGTAATCATGGGAATTACATAAAGCAATACCTTTGCTATGATTTCTTGCTTTATTTCCTTTTAAAATGTATGTATGTATGTATGTATGTGTGTGTGTGTGTGTGTGTGTATGTATGTATGTATGTGTGTGTGTGTATGTGTGTATGTATGTATGTATGTATGCATGCATGCATGTATGTGTGTGTGTGTGTATGTATGTATGTGTGTGTATGTATGTATGTATTATGTATGCATGCATGCATGTATGTATGTATGCCTGCATGCATGTATGTATGTATGTGTGTATGTATGTATGTATGTATGTATGTATGTATGTATGCATGTATGTATGTGTGCATGCATGCATGCATGTATGTATGTGTGTATGCATATATGTATGTATGTATGCATGCATGCATGTATGCATGCATGTATGTATGTATGTATGCATGCATGCATGTATGTATGTATGTGTGTATGTATGTATGTATGCATGTATGTATGTGTGCATGCATGCATGTATGTATGTATGTGTGTATGCATATATGTATGTATGTATGCATGCATGCATGTGTGCATGCATGTATGTATGTGTGTGCATGCATGTATGTATGTATGTATGTGTATGTATGTATGTATGTGTGTGTATGTATGTATGTATGTATGCATGCATGTATGTATGTGTGTATGCATGTATGTATGTATGCATGTATGTATGTATGCATGCATGTATGTATGTGTGTATGCATGTATGTATGTATGTGTATGTATGCATGCATGTATGTATGTATGCATGCACGCATGCATGCATGTATGTATGCATGCATGTATGTATGTGTGTATGCATGTATGTATGTATGTGTGTATGCATGTATGTATGTATGCATGCATGTATGTATGTATGTATGTGTGTGTGTATGCATGTATGTATGCATGTATGTATGTATGTATGTGTGTGTATGCATGTATGTATGCATGCATGTATGTATGTATGTATGTTTGTGTATGCATGTATGTATGCATGTATGCATGCATGTATGTATGTATGTGTGTATGCATGTATGTATGCATGCATGTATGTGTGTATGTATTATGCATGTATGCATGCATTATGTATGTATGTATGTATGTATGTGTGTGTATGCATGTATGTATGCATGTATGCATGTATGTATGTATGTATGTATGTGTGTGTATGCATGTATGTATGCATGCATGTATGTATGTATGTGTGTATGTATGCATGCATGTATGTATGTGTGTATGCATGTATGTATGTATGTGTATGTATGCATGCATGTATGTATGTATGTATGCATGCACGCATGCATGCATGTATGTATGCATGCATGTATGTATGTGTGTATGCATGTATGTATGTATGTATGTGTGTATGCATGTATGTATGTATGCATGCATGTATGTATGTATGTATGTGTGTGTATGCATGTATGTATGCATGTATGTATGTATGTATGTGTGTGTATGCATGTATGTATGCATGCATGTATGTATGTATGTATGTTTGTGTATGCATGTATGTATGCATGTATGCATGCATGTATGTATGTATGTGTGTATGCATGTATGTATGCATGCATGTATGTATGTATGTGTGTATGTATGTATGCATGTATGCATGCATTATGTATGTATGTATGTATGTGTGTGTATGCATGTATGTATGCATGTATGCATGTATGTATGTATGTATGTATGTGTGTGTATGCATGTATGTATGCATGCATGTATGTATGTATGTGTGTGTGTATGTATGTATGTGTGCGTGTGTGCATGCGTGCGTGCATATGTATGTATGTATGTATGTATGTATGTATGTATGTATGATTTGGGGCCATACCTACATCACAGGCTACACATGAAGGTCAGAGGAGAACTTGCAAAAGTCAGTTCTCTACCCTATCACATAAGTCCTGGCTTTGAAGCTCAAGTCATCAGGCTTTATGGCAGGCCCCTTAACCCACTGAGTCATCTCTCTGCTCTGGTTATTTGATTTTGGTTTTGTTTAGACATTTGCCCAGGATAACTTGAACTCTTAATCTTAAGGTTCAATTGATCCTCCTACGTTTACTTTGCAAATGCTGGAATTGGAGGCATGTGCCACCACAGCCAGTATAAAATATAATTACAACAATTTACTTTAACCTTGGAATAGCTTAGTTCAGCCATATGCAAAAACTTGCCACATTTAGTTGCACACTGCATTTTATGTTATTTGATTTATTTTTTAAAGGCTTTTATCTTTAATTTATGTGTATGAGCATTTTACCTGCATGTTTGCCTGTGACCCATGTGCATACAGTACCTGTGGAGGCCAGAAGAAGGTGTCAGATGCCCTGGAACTACAGTTGGAGACAGTTGGGAGCTACCATTTTGGTGCTGAGAACTGAACCTGGATCCTCTGGAAGAGCAGCCAGTGCTCTTAACTGCTGAGCCATCTCTCAGCCCCACGGTGTTATTTTTATATATGTTTTCATTAACAGATTTTGTACCTGTAGTTTCATTTTGAACACTTTCATTTTACTCTTTATACAGTAGCTATAAGTGATATACACATTACCCTTAGGGTATCCTAAATTTGACTACATACTATCATTTAGAGAGTTTTATCCTCTCTATCCATGCTATGGCCAAATCAATACAACTACTCAATTTTGGACATTGAGCCTTGACTCTCTACTAAATCAAGCATTTTTCTTTGTAAAAATTAACCTGCCTCAGCCCAGTGGTGGTGGCACATGCCTTTAATCCCGGCACTCGGGAGACAGAGTCAGTGAGTTCGAGGCCAGCCTGGTCTACAGAGCGAGTTCCAGGACAGGCTCCAAAACAATACAGAGAAACCCTGTCTTGAAAAAAAACAAACAAACAAAAAAATTAACCTGCCTCTGATATTTTATAGTAACAAAATATGGACTATTAAATACTCTAAAATATTTACTATGGAACTTCTCATAGAATACTGCATAGTGAATGCCCCCCAAATAGAAACAAATATGCCACCTCTACCATTGCCTCTCCTTCTGTGGTGCCAGCTGACTGTGAGCTCTCCCAGTGCCACTTTGTGAGGAAGATCAGAGGCTGCTTCACGTAGCAAGAGAAAGGCAACTCTCTATGAGCTTTCAAGTCTCTTCCTTGCTAAATGAAATAGGGCAACCATACTGAATGACCTCAGAAACTCCTTGCATTGGTCTTTATGTCATGTATATTCCAGACTAATGAAAAATGCTTGGGAGGGGGAGGAGGGAACAAGAGAAAAGGAGGAAGAAGAGAAGAAAAGAAGAAAGAGAAAGGGAAAGAGCTAGCTTAAGGCTTAAGGAATCACTGATGTCACTAGAGTAGAGAGATGGCTTTGGTTTTGAAAAAAAAATCACTGTTTTAGAAACCCATTCAGAGAGTAGTTTTTCTAATATCATGAAGTAGCTGCAGTTCTACTAGGAGCTAGCATGAAAAAGCCAAAAGGCTGAAAGAGAATGCAACCCATAGGAGGGGCAGAATAAACTTAAAAAAGGCTCATTGATTCCATTTTGCTGGAAGTTATTCTATTTAAGAAGAATACATATTCAACAATGAAAAGCTAGGAAACTGCACAATGAACAAAAATAGGAAAAGCTCATCCATTTATAAACCAAACAAAAAGACTGTTAAAAGGACTGTTAGTATATAAGCAATAGTGGAGAGGCTACCTTAAATGCCCTTCTCTGATAATGAGATTGATGACTGCCTTATATGCCATCCTAGAGCCTTCATCCAGTAGCTGATGGAAGCAGAATCAGACACCCACAGCTTAACACTGAGCTGAACTCTGGAATCCAGTTGCAGCGAGGGAGAAGTGATGAGCAAAGTGGTCAAGACCAGGCTAGAGAAACCCACAGAAACAGCTGGCCTGAACAAGGGGTTGCTCATGGACCCCAGACTGATATCTGGGAAACCAGCATAGGACTGTTCCAGACCCCCTGAATGAGGATGTCAGTTCGGAGGTCTGGTTGATCTATGGGGCCTCTGGTAGTGGATCAGTATTTATATACCTAGTACACAAATGGGCTTTGGAAGCCCACTCTACCTAGAGGGATACTCTCTCAGCCTAGACACATGGGGGAGGGTCTAGGCCCTGCCCCAAATGATATGACAGATTTTGAAGGCCTCACCCTCCCTAGGGAGCAGAAAATGGATGGGAAAGGGGGTTGGTGGAGGAGCAGGGGAGGAGGGGAGGGAGAGGGAACTGGGATTGACATGTAAAACAAGCTTGTTTCTAATTTTTTTTTAAAGGACTGCTGGTGTGTCTCCTCTTGTTCATTTTCCTCCCTGCATCTTTATATGGCTGTATTGTGGGTACTTTTTTATGCCTTGATTTTCAGTATAACTGGGTGTTTGGTGCTTACTGATATATGTACAATATCTGCACATATTTATGGGGTAGACAGTGAAAATCATATTATACACAATGTGTAATAATTAAAACAAGATAATCAGAATTCCATTTGTGTTAGCATTCTTTTGCACACTTGAGAGAATGAACTTGCAAAGAGGGTAGTTTTATTTCTACTGCCCAGGCCCATTACTGGTTGGTTCTGTTGCTTTGAGGCTGTGATGCAGCCAATCAAGGCCTGAGGGAGTGTCTTGGAAAACCTCATCTCATGGCCAGAATGCAAACCAAGGAAAGGGCAGCCAAACCCCCTTCCCATAATAATCTAATGACCTCTTACTGGGCTTTGTCTCCAAAACACTATACCAATGGGCCCTCCATGGACTGCATCTTTGGGAGAATATTTAACATCAAAACTATCATATCACCTCTTAGACATGTATAATGCCTTCATGTTGGGACTTTCATCTAGCTCTTTATAAAATATAGAGTAAATTGCTCTCTGCTGCAACTATATGACACTAGACTCTTGTATAACTCTGCTATCTAAAGATACATGTGTGTTCATGATAGAAAATGCTTAAAGGGGAATATGAAAAATTCAAAACCTAATAGCACATATAAATTACCCCAAACAAATTGTATCAAATTATGAAGATGCCTATGACCCTGCCTCAAGATCTCTTCTTATCATGGAGAAAGTCCCATGTTCAAATAGTTCTATGGGTACAAAGGAAAGAGGGAAAGATGTTTCCTTTTATCCTTTTTATATTATCCCTTTATAACTCCTATTGATATTTGATTGGATGTATTTGCCAGAAAAAAAGCATCATATTCATATACCAACTTACACATATACCTTTCACTTAATTTATAAAATAAGTAAAACTATATCCATTAGCATATGCATTGTTCTTTTTCACTAAATATGTCTGTGACATTGTCCCATATGGCTAATTGCCCATTCAGATGGCTATATAGTATTCCATTTCATTTGTAATATAGTTTCCAAAGATTAAAATTTATTTGTTAACTAGAGAAATACTAGTTAACAACTAGTAAATACTAGTTAACTAGTAAAAAGAATTTATCATCATTGTTGAAGTATAACATATAACCCTCTCCCCACCACACACACACACACACACACACACACACACACACACACACACACAAACTTCTGCAAAAATAGCCATAGGTAAATTCCTAACCATGGCATAGCATGTTAAAGGAACAATTCCATTTCTTAAAATTGTTAAATTAAAAATAAGTTCCCAATTTCTACACTGTTTCCTCTAGTGATCTTATTTTGGCATTTGTTTGTTTGTTTGTTTGTTTGAAACAAGGTCTCCACATGTAGCGTTGGCTGGTCTTAGTTAGAGTTACTATTGTTATGATGAAACACCATGACTAAGGCATGTTGGGAAGGAAAGGGTTTATTCAGTTTATGCTTCCACATCACAGCTCATCATCAAAGGATGTCAGGACAGGAACTCAAGAAAGGTAGGAACCTGGAGTGACAAGCTAATGCAGAGGTCATGAGAGAGCGCTGCTTACTGTCTTGCTCCTCGTGGCTTTCTCACCCTTTTTTCTTATAGAACTTTAGACCTCCATTCCAGGGATAGCCCCACCCACAATGGGCTGGACCCTCCCCACATCAACCTTAACTACGAAAATACCTTACAGCTGGATCTTATGGAGGCATTTTCTCAATTGAGGTTCCCATCTCTCACATAATTCTAGCTTGTGTCAAGTTGACATAAAATTAGTCAGCACAGCTGGCCTCAGAATCACTGTGTAGCCCAGACTGTCCTTGATCTTGCAATCCTCCTGTCTTGACCTCTCAGGTGCTGAGACTATATAGACCTGTGCCTTTATGGCAGCCTTGTTCAGGCTTTATTAACAGTTTATATTAAGTGGCTGAAAACCTCAAGAACAAGAATACCAGATAACAAAGTGGAAGTTTATATTTACCTTCCTGAACTACCCTCCAAAATCATCATTAGTTCTTAAACAAAAAAATCTGCCCAGACCCAAGAGGAGACACAGACCTTTCTATGGGGGAACCTAAAGTCATGTAGAATAGAGACCCTGTTCCAGCCGGTTTTGAAAAACAAAATCTGTATTTAAAATATTAGAATAAATTTATAACTTTTGAGTTGATAGCTTCACTGTTCTGTGCCCCTTGAAAATACAGTTACTGAAAACAGTTACCTTGGCCAGTGAGATGGTTCAGTAGGTAAAGGAATTAGCACTAAATCCGGAGTCTTGATTTTGGTTCCAGGAACCTACATGATAGAAGGAGAGAACCGACTTCTCCAAGTTGTCCTCTGATTTCCCATCTGCTTACTGTGGCACTCTCACCATCCCACATTTCCGCCCCCACCAAATAAGTGTACATTTAAAAATTAAAAAAATAAAAATGACTACCTCATTTCTTGTTTAATTTACATGTTTTAAAACCCAGTAACATTGAACAGATATCATCATTATTAATCCCTCAGGTTTCTTTTCCTGGTATCTGGCTACTTATAAATTTTTCTGTTGGGGACCTTTTGGAGAGGGAAGAAAAATGATGCATTTCATTATACATCGTGAGTATGGTTCTGGCCCTACTCTTCCTCTGAGTTTCTGGGTGGCTTTGGTACACTGAAATGTATAATGTGCCTACAGTCACATTATGAGTATTTTCCTTCATGCCTTGGGATTGACATAGTGATGCAATAGATCACCCTTGTTCCAATGTCATTTTTCATATTCCTTATTTTTCTCCCCTGGAATTTGGTCATTGACCTTCTAATCCACTTCATATATTTTATGTGTCTTATAATATTAGACAAACTTCATGTTCTCTCTAGTCAATATATAATATTGTTTATGTATTGTTGGATAATAACATATCCAAACATTCAAAACATTCAAGGTTTTTATCCAGTGGAGGTTTCTCCCAAAAACTCATCTTTGGGACTGTATCTAAGTCAACCAAACCTATTTTTTATTTTATTTTATTTCTACTTACTTCATTCCTAGAGCTTCTCATTCTGGTTCATGTCATTCCATACACCGAGCTCTTCGATGAGAGCACCGCAGCTGTGATCCGTGTTGTGCATACGATTCTGGAATACTTTCCTTATTCTAGAGACACTGTGCTATTTGATCTTATCTCGGTACTGTCTCAGCTGTGACAGCTCACCCTCCACCCTCCCCTTTAGAAAAGGTCCTGGCTGGTTTTTCTCAATTCCCAGAGCTCCCTCTTCTGTTGCTTTGGGGAAGCGCTGGGCAATGTGGCCACCTCTCTCAGTTGTCCACCCAATACACTTCCTTTCCCTGGTCTTTTTTTTGTTTTTACACTGCTCAAATTGGATTCCACTTTGAGCATCTTTTTTCCAGGATGTGGGGTCATTTCCAAAAGGGGAGCTATGGCTTGTTGTACACTACCTGTGTCCTGTGGTACACTACCGTAAGCCCCCTTGGAGCTCACTGAGGCCCTCTCCCACGAGCCCACTATGTCAATGGGGAGAAGTCATCCCATCCGGAGTGAGCTGCTACACTGCCTGGCTTTTCTGTTGACACCTTGACTATTTGAGAGTTCTTTTGTCTTCAGGGCTGTCTGCTCTCCTTGGTTCTCTTCTGGGCATTTCTCTTCCTTTGCTTCATCAATTAGTGAAACTTTACAAAGTTTTAGAAAAGCTTACAGTTTGCATATATTTTAACCCGATGTATAGTATATTAAATCAGCAGGGGCTTAAATAAAATGAATATTAGAAGCTGTTAAAACAAGAAAAAAATGACATAGGAAAACTGAAAGGGAGAACTGAAAGTGGGAATTTCCTCTGAAGCAGAGAGGACCATCCCTTATAAATAGCTCAGACCATGGAGGAAGAACATTCTCACTTGCAGCCTTTGGCAGCCTCTGTCTCATCTGGCAGGTAGCAGTCAGCACCAACCCAGCTTCCATCATGATCAACAGGTGGATCCTCCAAGCTGCATTTCTGCTGTGGTTTCTCCCCATAGCCCTGTCCATCAACTACAAGGAGCTTGAGCTCAAGCAAAGGAAGTGCAACTCAGAGTGTCTGGAGGTCCTGAGACAGCTGCATGGACCGCTCTGCCTCAACCACAGAATGGACTTCAAGATCCCTATGGAGGTGAAGCACCCAGGACAGATGGAGAAGAGAAACGTTGCCTTGATCATCGAAGAGATGCTCCAGAATATCTTTATTGTCTTCAACAGCAATTACTCAAGCACTGGTTGGAATAAGACCATCGTTGAAAGCTTCTTGGATAAGCTTTATAAGCAGATAGACTTTCTGAAGAAAATCCTAAAGGAAATGCCAAAGAATGAAAGTTTGACTACAAGGGACTCAACTATTCCACGCTTGAAGAGCTATTACGAGAGGATGCAAAGGTACCTTGAAGACAACGGGCACAGCAGCTGCGCCTGGATGGTGACCCAAGCAGAAGTCTTAAGGAACTTTATGTTCATCAAAAGGCTCACTAGGATCTTCTAGAACTGAAGACCTGTCAGCTGACGCCTCTGAGACTGGACAATGGTTGCAGGCGATCTTTAAGAATCAGAGGCTTGCTCTGTGACTGGCAGTGAGCAGACTGTATTTGAAATGTCAAAGGGAGCCTTGGAAATTTTATTAATTTATAATTTAAATTATTTTCTACTCTTTATTTAAAATTTTAACCTAGGAAAATAAAAATATTTATGACACAAAAGTCAATATTGAATATAATTTCTTCTGATTTATATAGCCATCTATGTCAATAATTGCTGGACATCCTTTACAAAGTGTTCTTTGTAAAGCACTGCTAAAAAACAAGTATAGTTTCTGACTCCTACTTTTGAGGAATTTAAAATCAAAGGAATACACATGCATTACACAAGGTAAGAGATAATGGGGGGACCTAAAGCTTCTAGGGAAATGATTGTGATATCACCCGCTATGGGATTGAAAAAGGCAGTGGCAAGCAGTTGGTTCTGGAGTCAGAACCCGGAATGTCCTATGCTTCTACTCTATTCTTGGGGCTCTATGCTTATAAAGTTAGAACCTGGCTGGACCCTGGAGTAGCCAGAGGAACATATCAGCTATTGTATTTACCCAAAACCTTTTGCTATCATAGTGATGATCTACTCTAGCAGATTATAAAATGTGTGTTTCTCCAAGCCTATGACTGAGAAGCCCCAAACACCCCCTGATATTTACCTTGCTCCTCGTAATTCCTCATGGAAGCAATAGTCTCTCTTTACAAGAAGAGATGCCAAAGATGGAGAAGACCCTACTTGGCCCTAAAAACTTGAGAAGTCTTGTCCTTCATTTACCTTTCAGAATTATATGCTCCTAGCCCCTCAGCTTTGCTCACAAAGAATCCTGCATCTGTCCTTCTGGTTTTCCTTTTCTCAGCAATCTAAAGTGGCATACTCTCAGGGCCAAATCCAAGATGGATGGATCAAATCAAGTCTGGTCTCTAAGTGGGAAAAGAGAAAGTATGCAAGAAAGGGGCATTCAGGGGAGATGAGGGACACCAATTTCTCAACTATCCTGAGAAAAACCAAGCATTTAAGGAATTCCTGTGATACCTTTCCAACATGTAACTGGCTAGGGTTTTGTGCCTGTACCCAGCCCTTGAGAACTTGGGTTTTTATGACTCTTAGTACCACACGCAGCAGCTATGTCTTGAGAGGTCCTGATGAAATAGGTACTGTGTAGAGTACCTATGGACACAATCGATTTGATTCCTTTCACATATGCCCCTTGGGTAGAAATAATTCTGTTACTTTATGTTCCAGGCCAGGCAGAAAACTAAGTCTCAAAAAGGTCTGGTAACTGCTCCAAGTTCCTATTGAGAATAAGTGGAGGGTTTTTCCATAGGCAGTACAATATAAAGCATCATGGAAGTTATTACTGGATTGAGGCATTTTCTCTGAGAGCATTACAAAACTCTTAAGAGTTTCGTCCGAAGGAGTGAGCTTTCAATAGAAGAACTCTGTCCAGGAACAAGCTACTACTGTGTTGACAGCACAGGGCTCCCCTTTCTGACTCAAAGTGTGAAACCAAGCAGGATAGTCACAATGAGCCTGCACGCATGGGCCCCAAACACTGAAATGCCCTGAAAACACAGTTCTTACTTCCTGCAATGTCCCACCCCAGCCCTCCCAGAAGCTCTAGTTCTTCAGCAAGGCTCCCTTCTACCGGGGAGTCAAGTACAAACTCAGTATATGGAAATGCATAAGTCAATCAGTGTCTAGAGCAGCCGAGAAAATGATGCAAACAGCTCAGTAATGGGTGTATTTGCTGTATTCTCTGCAGCATACAGATAAACTGGGAAAAAGCTATTTCTGCATAATTTAAAATACAGTTCTGGCTGAGCTTACTAGCTGCCAAGAGTATGTCCACCACTGTAAACAGAGGTGGGGCTTTCATTTCTCAGATGCCCAGTCCCAAAATGATAACTCAGAGGTTTAATATTAATTACAAACATTTTGGCCTATTGCTCAGACTTATTACTAACTAGCTCTTACAACTTAAATTAACCCCCTCCCCCCCCCACACACACACACTTTGGCTTTTCTTTTCCTTTCTTTCTTCCTTTCTTTCTTTCTTTTTTTTTTTTTTTTTTTGAGATAGGGTTTCTCTGTGTAACAGTCCTGGCTGTCCTGGAACTTGCTTTGTAGAACAGGCTGGCCTTGAACTCACTGAGATCCACCTGCCTCTGCTTCCCAAGCACTGGGATTAAAGGTGTGCACCACCACCGCCCAGCTAATGAACCCATTTCTATTAATCTATATTTTGCCTCTTGGCTTTGTGGCATTCCTGGTTCTCTAGAACATCTTGTTGCTCCAGCTGCTCGCTGCCCCTGACTCCACCCTTCTTCCATCTATGTCTCTGCTTGGATTCCCACCTGGCTCTATCCTGCCTTGCTATGGGCCAAAGCAGCTTCTTTATTAACCAATGGTAATAAAATATATTGACTGCATACAGAATCGGTGAAAATCCCCAAAAGAACCCTAAACTAAAGGGTGGCTTCTGCATATGCTAAGCAGGCAAGTGTGCATGGAAGCTGTGTTAAGGTAATATCATCAGAACACTACTAAGGATAATGTCCTAGGGAAATACCTCCAGAGACTTCCTATAGAAGAGTAGATCTGGAAGTGTTAAGTATAGTAACAAACAGACAGGGGGTAAAAGACAGGAAAGCATCTGTGTGGTGCTGTTGAAGTGTCCTCAGCACATTTGTGTCGATGGCAATGGGACTGCAGTTCCTCAGGGCAGCTGTGTTAACAGGTAGGAAGTGTTGTTTGCCTCATAGGTGCAGAGCCCCATGTGTGAATTAATGTGTTTTTTGAGGCATGGGTCAGGTCTGATGGAAGCTCAGAACCGTCTGCTCATGTGCACACCTCTCTTTTCTTCCCCTCTTCTGCTTTCCATTATGAAACTCAAGTCTGAGACATGGCTGCCTGATCAAAAGCTGCCCATCCTCCAGGGCTGGGAGCCAAAAGAACCCTCTATTATTTAGAAATTAGTCACTCTTGGGGATTAAGTGACAGAAACATAAGATGGTTTGAGATAACATGTTTAGGAGTGTTGATTTGTTCTGAGAAGAGAGACAGAGGAAACAACCCCACAAATTGCCTGGACATGTGATGCTCTCTGGAGTAAGTTAGACAACTTCCTGATGGAGACAAAGCAGACTCTTCAGAACAGCCAGTCTCACTCGAAACTTGACGTTGTATATACTGATGTCAGGACATTCTCTGCTGTCTTCAAGCTGGGCCTGGTGGCCAGCCAGAGTGATATTGTGAGACCCTGTCTCAAAACAAAACTACTCTCAAAGCCCAGTGTGTGCAGAATTTCAATGTATGAACCACAGAAAGTGCCCAGGTCCATGTCTTAAATAGTATGGGGGAAAGACCATTGTGGGGTGATCAGACAAGACTGAGCGATGACAGAACACAGGTCCTCCCTTTGCTTTCTGCTACCTCAGGCCTCCAAGTACAGCATGAAGACATTGTTTCTACAGATGTGGATTAGCAGGGCAGCCTTCTCAAGCTCTTGAGTGTCATAGGGATCTTCAGAAGCAATAGGCTACATATAAGTATAGAAGTGTTGCCTAGACACATGGGCAGTGTAGGCATGTAGATATAGTGTTGCCTAAGCACACATTTGTATTGCCTTTCCTATAGTTAACAAAAAATTATGATATTTAGATATCTAAGTGGCATTAAGCCCTTCCAGGTACCCAGATAACAACGGATTGTGGATTTGCTCATAAAAAGCTTTAAGAAAAATGAGGAGTGTGCCATGGACTGATAGAAAATATTTGCCAATAACTTATCTGAAAGAATATTGTATCCGTGTATATTATTAAATACTCTGAAAATACAATAGTTAGAAAACAGACCAATAAAATGGATAATGTATGTAAACGGTGCCTCCATCAAATAAGACACATGAGAACCAAATAAGTACATGGAGATGGTGAAGACATGCTTGGAGACTTTGGATGGATCAGGCTAGAAAGGAATGTGAAGTAGCCAACTCCACCATGAGGGCCTGCTGTGGTCACTTCCCTTTCTCATCTTAGCTGCATCTCTGTGTGAAGCAAGGGAGGTTTGCCTGGGGCAGATGACAAAGCCTTAACCATTTGGGGTTACTGTCTTTGCTCTCTGATGTGAGAAATGCAGAGGTGGCTAGCAGTTCAGAGTAGGTCAGAGCTACTCGGTTGCCCATCAGACACTTTCCCTAAATCTGTTACAATGCTCATTGACCCACAAAACAAACTCTTTCCTGAATCCTTTCATTCTCCATGTTGTTTTTAAAACATTGGCTTAACTATCTTAAATCCCCTAGAATTAATAGTTTTAAGCAAACACCCGTGCTGGACTAGAAGTGCCATACAGCTTACTCCTAATTAATAGGATCAAGCTAATTAACTCATTAATTGATTTGATGAAGAGTACTCCAGAAACTGGTTCCCACCAAACAGCTCTCTCCATTCAACACACTCTGCTTCAGTTGTTGTTGTCTGAAATCCCTGCTGTTTCACACATCCCTCTATGAGTGCTCTTAGAATGACCCCAAACATGGTTTAAATTATGTTCCCTTGTAATTAACTAATTTAAAACAAATACAGTCCACTCCAAAATGAAAAGAAGGAAGAAATTGATAGAAGAGATCTTCCAGCCACATATAGCTGATAAATGACTCTTAAATTCAATGTTTCGGAGCTGTTTTACAGAGAAACCAACAAAACCAAAAACTCAATAGAAAGAAAACATTATGACTTACTAAAAGATGAGCTAAATTTTGAATCACTCTTCACCTAGATAGTTGGCAAGTAGAACAAGAGGGTTTGATGGCTTGATCAGGCTTAGTTAATTCAACCTAACCCACAACACACCACTACAGACATCCTATAATGGCCAAGGTTGAAAGAAGAATCAAACTTTGACAAGAATGTGCAGTTAACTGAAACTCTCATTTACTGTCCCCAAATAAGGACCACAAGCTGCTTTTGAAAGCCATTTCAAGTTTCTTAAAAAGGTGAAATATAAGCCGGGTGTTGGTGGCGAACGCCTTTAATCCCAGCACTCGGGAGGCAGAGGCAGATGGATCTCTGTGAGTTTGAGGCCAGGACAGGCTCCAAAGCTACACAGAGAAACCCTGTCTCAGAAAACCAAAAAAATACAAAACAAAACAAAAAAAGGTGAAATATACCAAACATCTGATAAACAAGTCCACTCCCAAGTAAATGTATCTATACAGACACTTGTATATAGATATTCTAGTTTTATAATAGTCTAAAACTAGAAATGAATAGACCGCATATCACAAATGGACAAATAAATAGATCCATACAATAAAATGCTATTTAGTAGTAAAAGTAAAATAAAAACATGAATCACCAATAGATGCAGCCACATTAATGACTCTCTAAATAATCATGTTGAGTATAAAAAACTGATTCAACTAGTGGGTTGATCACACTGCAGGGATGACCCCACACCCAAGAGTATTTGTGCAGCATAAATGGAACATAGTGGGGTTTTTTAATAATAATTTAAAAAAGGACATTTAGTTGGATGGCAGAGCAGTAGGGTCTGGGAGGAGTTAGAGGGGAGAATATGATCAAAATATGTTATATGGAATTTGAAAAGACAGACAGACAGACTATTATTTTTTTTTTGAAAAAAAAAGGTGGTCCAAAAGGAGTTAACTCTGTACCACTCTATTGGTACAAAATTCTAGAAAGAAAAACTAATCTACATGACATAAAACAGATTGGTGAGTCTTGAGAGGACATGATGGTCTCCAGCTTAATTGCGGCAATGGTTTCAGACATGTACATGCTTGTCAAGACTTAACAAGTATAGTTACATATAGTTTATTGTGTCAATTTTATTTTCTACTAAATTCAAGTTCTATTGTGCAAGTAAAACCCACCACATACACACACCACACATGCACACCTCACATACAATACACACACAATCCTCCATTCATATCATTCTCTTACCACATACACATTACACATAGCACCCCACAGACACGCTACACACACACACACACACACACACACACACACACACACACACACACACAAATACAGTAATACCATACACACTGCACACATACCACACATATACAACACACACAAAATGCCACCACATATACACACTACACATACACTACACACACATACACACACATCACACACTACTCAACCACATTAACCACATTGTGCTCTAACGTCATTTCTCTCTTTTAATTAATGTGGATACTGCCACTATAAACATGAGCATGGAAACATTATTGGAGTCCCATCTTTCACTTCTCTGGAGTACACACTCATAAGAAAAAATGCTGGATCCTGAAAGTTCATCATGATGCAAATATAACAATGATAAATAACATTTCTTAAGGAATTACATTCTGCAATGGATTCTGCTGAAGGACAGACAGATGACCTGGGGAGTGACAGATAGATCACCTTATATAATCTTCCTGACACACTTTGAGGAATCTTTGCCCACAAGGAAATGAAAGGAGGCTCGGTGAGGATCTTCATGTTCCATAGGTGGGCAAAAAGCAGAGGCACCATTGTAATCAGAAATCACATTCTGTTGCTATGTACTACCATGTCAATTGTTATTTTTATTCAACTACAGAGCATTAATGTCACAGTTGATGGGGTAGAAAGCTCTACTGCCCTGTGGCTCACCCTGTGGCTTCCCCCTGCAAAATTACAATCCCTGGCTTTCTGCCAAGAGTCACACTAACCTCTAGGGACCCATTGGAGCCCATAACAGAAAGGGCTGTTTCCATCCCTGTTCAGAAGGGACCCCTTCCCCCTCCAGAGAGAATAGCTAGAAATCCCCTCCTCCTTCTGCCCCTCCCCAGACTCAGATAGCATCTCCTCAGAAGGTTCTGGAGGTAACTGTCTGCGCTGAGTCATCACACTCCGGGCTGGCTGCATTTCCTTCTTTCAGCCACTCCAGTTTTATCCTGTACAGGCACGAAAGCCCTGTGTGCGGTTTCCTTTTTATGTCTGGCCCGCGCTGCTTTCATTATCTCATAGGAATGTTCAAAAATGAAAACGGGCTGCACTGTTCCATAGAGAGACACGAGTTTCTCTTTCCCTTCACTTTTTAAACTGATTAGCTCATTTTATTTTTGTAGGAAAATCCAGAGGTAAGACAATTTTCAAAGCAGAAAATAACCTACTGATCTAGATGCATGAATTAGAAACTATGGCTTTAAAAGTTCAAATATTAAAAAAACAAACAAACAAACAAACAAACAAACAAAAAGCTGGGTCTACTGTGTGGCAAAAGCCCAGAGTATATGGTAGTACAAACCTGAGAGCTAGTGTGGACTTAGCCACTTGCTAACTGGATCATGTTGGATACATTACAGAAAGTTGGAAATAATACTACCCCAATGTCTTCTGGGCTGCTGTGAGAAGCCAGTAGGCTGTCTGACTTGGTCTAGCACAGAACTGATAGAAGATGCCTAATGTTTAACTCTAAAGAAAATAAAGACTATGGGAATTTCTTACCACCAATTAGGTGCACCTTCCAGAGTGCCCTTCCTGAAATCAAGTCTCAAGTCATCAGGTTACTGGTGAAGAACTGTTATCACAATGGAATCTACATAAATGCCATCTTACCAAAGTTGTAGGTGTTGGGAAAGCATTTGTTTATTGAACATCTGTGATGACAAACGTGTAATGCTTTCCTAAAATTCCAATTTTGATATGTGGCTACTTAAAAAGCAAGGCCAATTATTTCAAGCATCCAAATGTCAAGAAAAAGGTAGATAAAGGACCAGCTCAGGTGTGAGGAAGCATGAGCAGGAAGGAGAACCAGTCTCTGGTTCTCTGGTCTCTGGTTATGTGTCTGAATTGGATTTGGCACTTTCCATGTGGTCCTAGAAATCTTTTTCTGCCCATCAGCATCAGGGCCAGCACCTCATCCTGTAAGAATCAGGTGGATTCCTAACGCTGGGAGTCAACATTTGTCCTAGGCTGGGCTACTGACAATATTGGCATCTCATGTCCATGAACACTAATAAGGAATAGACATATGTCCCCAAATGAGGACATGGTAGTGACAGACCAAAGTCTTGCCAAGGTGCTGAAGGAAGGAACGCTAGCAGTGTGTGCCCAGTGTTGGTCTAAATACAAGGCTGCCACACCAAGCTTGCAGCCTGTGCTTGGTTGGCCTCTAGGTGGTGCCCTTCTACGGTGGGCCTAATTAAAGAAGGCCGGCTCAAAGGATAGCAGAGGGAAAGACGCATGCCTGAAAACACTGTTTAGCTGTGTCTAAAGCAGATGAAACTCACAACATGTTTACATTACCTGAGTCTGAAAACAGCATAGAAGGTGTAAATAATATAGAAACATACGTACCCAGACAATGACCCATCTTGTAGCATAATTCAAATGTTTTTATTACCCTAAGTTTCATGAGGGTTACTCCATAGGTCTCCAAAGTATAAAGAAGGGTTCGCTCATGCCTGGCTGGGCCATTCCTTGCCCCTGCTCCATGAGCTGATGCTCTAACCAAAGTTAGAGATTTTGAGGCAATCTTCATCCCTCTCCTATGAATATTTTAATCTGGGGTTCAGTGGAATCCCTAAAGGAAAATGACTAGGGCTTCCATGTTAACTGTACTCTCATGTTTATTTAGATAATACATAGTGGAAGCACATAGGTATGTCATTCAATGAAATTCAACCAGCATTTCCTTAGTTCACACAGTACCAAATGCTGTGTCAGCCCTGAGCTCACACGGACAAGCAGATACGGACACGCTACTCAAGGAGCTCATTTCCACAAGGAAACAGATGTGTAGGTCTGAAGTTGATAACTTGATAAATGTCATTCTAACAATGAGCAATTTCCTGCAGAAACCCAGCTGAGAGTCTATCTATCTGATAAGATCTGAACACATTTTATAAAGGTAAGATTTGAACTTGGACTTGAAACCATACTAACGTTTTCAAATAAAAAAGAAAGGGGCAAAGAATGCCATGGTCTATTCAGGAAATGTCATGAAGTACAGTGCTACAAGAAAGCAGGGCCTGGGTAAAAGTGGACAGAGATGGAGCTTGGAAATTAGAGTTGGGGTACATGCTGAGGGTCTAGCTAGCTGGGTTTTTAAGTGGCCCGGCCGTACCTTCATTGTGAACAGGAACCTGTGGTCACAGCTGGACGGGACAGATGGAAGAAGGGAGAGACTGGGAAATGGAAAGGATGCTGAGAGTCTGGTTCAAAGATTTGGTGGCCTGAAGCAGGACTGAGGGTGAGTTTGTAGGCATGTTATCACTAGATCAGGCCTTTGTAAGTCTCTCAGTCTTCATCCAAGCTTCCCTTTTCCAACACACACACACACACACACACACACACACACACACACACACGCGTTCAGTGTTTCTACTCTTATATGCCAATGTTTGAAGAGACTGAAAGTACACTTCTTGACCAGACCAGAAGCAACAGTTGGGGCTACTCATGATTAATTTCCATGCTCCCAGAAACTCCGAGAAGGCTAACCAGGGCATCTCTACAGCAGACACCTCCCAGAACTGTCTGGTCATAAGAAGTCACTTGAAGAGGTTAATGTAGATTGACATCTTTCCCATAAATATGAAGTTTAGACCATCACAGAACATTGTTTCAATTGTATTTAAATTGTTTTCCAAGCAACCGTCATGGAGGATAGTGTCAAACTTTCAACTGACTACATAGGATGTGCTCTTCATGCCTAACCGGACCCATCTCATACCTGCATAGATTCAATGCTGGTGATATTTGGGGATGGTGTATTTGATAGAGATGCTGTAACAAAGTCCCCCAAGTTGAGTAGCATTGAAAAGCAAAAATGTCCTGTCTCACAGTCCTAAGAGAAAACTATCCAAGATCAAGGCGTTAGAAGGGGTTGACTCTCTCAGAGGACTGTGAGGATCT